>NC_041814.1:24462212-25662212 GCF_900964775.1 Scleropages formosus
TGCTCCTGTAAAATTGAGAAAATAGTTGTAAGTCACTTTGGAGAAGTGTCAGCTAAATTAATAAATTTAATTGGTGTAGAGGGGCGCCTCCCTTTGGAGGTATACCAGGCACGGCCAACTGGGACGAAACCCCGAGGTCGGCCTAGGACCCGCTGGAGGGATAATATCTCACAGTTGGCCTGGGAACGGCTGGGGATCCCCCAGGTTGAGCTGGAGGAAGTTGCGGGGGACAGGGACGGCTGGGCCTCTCTGCTCTCCCTGCTGCCACCGCAACCCTTTTAGGACAAGCGGGACAGAAGATGGATGGATGGGTAGCGATAGTGCCTCACAAAGCCTGGACTGTGTGTTTGGACATGGGGTTCGAATCCCCCTTAGGCTGTGTGGAGTTGGCATGTCACCCCTGAGGATTTTGTTCTGATGCTCTGGTTTCCTCCCATATTCCACAGATGTGTTTCAGGTGGATTGATGACATGAAATTGAAGGTAGTGTGTGCATGTTTGACTGAACTTGTGTGTGATTGACCTGTGATGGCCTGGTGTCCTGTATTTCCCCAGGATAGGCTCCAGATAACCCCAACCCTGCGCTGAACAAATGCTTATTGATGATGGGTAGTATGACAGTTGGTAGCGTAGTGGTTAAAGCTGCTGCCTTTTGGACCCAAAGGTCGGCACAGGTTTGAATCCCACCTCCAGCTGTAGTAAGGTACTTGAGCTTATCACTGTAAGTTACTTTGGAGAAAAGCATCAACTGAATGCATAAATGTAAATGGATGGAGGAAAGTTGATTATTTCCCCAAAATTATCCCCGCGGAGGTGCCATAATTTGCAAACTATTCAAATTCATGGCTGTTTCTGCTGTTGTCGAGCAGTCGGCTGATTAAGGGGTTCAGCTGAGCTTTAGGTTCAGTTCCTGGGGAAGTCCTGCTGTCGAATCTGGCCTGGTTACGGTGCTGCTCCTCGGTCTCCTTTCTGTGACACCAGTCACTGGGTAAACGTAAGCATGTGCAATTAGAGGCTTAAATGGCGTGGTGCCACTTTGCGAGGTGAACGAATCCGGAGTCGTCGACACAGAGACGGACCTGGCTGCCTCCCTCCCCTGTCCTGTCTACACATGACCCTGTGTGATGTGCCACACCATGGGATTGCAGTATTCCCCTATTCACTCATTCTCTTGGCTAGTTCCGTACCCGGAATATGGGTCCGGGCTTGCTGCCGCACCACTCCAGGCATGATTTCTCCTTGTTTTCTCTTGCAGGATATGATACCAGGGTGTGATGTACAAGATTGTTCCGAGATGCTCAACTAAGGGGAATGATGTTTTAATGAGATAGGAAATAAGAGCTACAGACAAGTGTTAATTATGTTGCTTCGGTGGCTAACGGCACTGTTATTAACCGTTACCGAGAAATACGTTGCACTCGCTGGTTTTGTCAGTGTCATTTTTAACGTCCTCGCATCCACTTGCCGCAGATGTGGGAAACAATGCACCTGTGTTTGTACCTCCCGTGAGCCTAAGGTGTGAGTGAGCACACGGGAATGAGCGTGCAAGCGGTGGGCGGACAGTCACGTGCGCGGAAGGGCGCCAGCCAGCCGTGGATCCCGCGTGAATGGCGAGCGTTGCCATGGTTTCGATAAACTGGTCTGCTGCTGTATCTAGATAAGCCCTTGATCTGTAATTCGAAATCGCTGCCGTGCCAGACTTTGCTACGCGTAGCGGTGTTGGGTGACACGCTTTCTGCTCGGATTTGAGCTTGCTTGTGGCCGCAGTGTGCCTTTTGCTCGGAATGACAGTTCGTGGCTATTTCTCTCACACTGTTTTGCCCTGAAGGCAGTGTGAAAAGTGTAACTTGAGATCAGTGCTGTGGAGTTGGAGGCGGCGGCAATTATTGGGTCACTGGAGTCGGTAAAAATGTACAAATTCCCACTAAATGTACCGTATATGCCGGCGTATAAGTTGACCCCCATAAATTAGAGATGTAATATAGGTTTAGGCCTGTATTCGCCGGATGGGTCGACTCCCGAAAATAATGTGCAACTTATGGGTAGTGCTCTGGAATCGGAAGCAATTTTCGGGTTACTGGAGTCGGAGGTTTTGTGCACTGACTCCACAGCCCTGTTTGGCATAACATAGTGTAATTGTTCACCCGTCGACACAGCGAAGTCTTTGCTGGAGCATACGAGGTGAAGGGAGGCACCAGAGGGTGCAAACACGGGAACCTACTCGGTGTTTGAGCCGAAGTGCTCCTAGGGCACCGAGGGAGTGTGTTAATGAATAATGAGGATCTCCACCTGAGAAGATAGGTTAACTTATGATCTTACTTGGTGACCAAGCTTGCTAAAATAAGTTGATGTACAACATAGCTGGAGTAAGTATTTTACACAGGCCAACACTATTATCTGAATCCTGTTTTTTTTTTTTTTTTTTTGGTAATAGTATTTTTCAATGCGGTGCATAGCGTATGTTGTATGAATTTTGATCCTCGCTGGTGAACGGCAACACACACAAACTAATCATCTCTTATTGATGATTGCTGCAGTCCGCAGGATACCCCCCCCACCCTCCATCAGTTTGCAAACTGTACCAAATCAAAACGTCTTCCCGCTCCTCTTTCGTTTTCAGATTCGCTTCTGTCAGAATCAGTCAAAACTGCCAACATGCTATGAGTCACTTAGAGGCACAAAGTAGCTCTATCGTTGCCTCGCCTCCTTTACCATGCTTTGCACCGCTGAGCACGGGCTGAATAGGTTGCTTGCTGGCGCTCATAATTTGCGTTACGAGACAGCAAATCACAACCTGCTTTACTTTCAATTTTTGCAATTTTTTTCTGAGGGAAGTAGTCACTTTGTGTGCATCCACCCAGGCAGTTGGATAAAGCCAGGTAAATATCTGAGGGAGCGTTTTTAGAAGTGTCGCACAAGGCCATGCTGGAGTTTGAGCTTTTTTTTTTTTTTTCTGTTGGCCTGCTGCAGTGAATTTTTATTCCCCACCTTGTACTGAGAAGTATTGTATTGTGTTGAGCAGTCAAATTGGAGGCGGAGCTTATGGAAAAGGGGAGGTGAAATAGATGAATACTTACCCATGTGTTTGCTGCTGTATACTTCCCAAGAGTGTTTGCTCTTCCTTTCTTTTTGAGCGCACGTACAAACGCATCATGCTGCTAAACCGGTCGTTGTGCTCATTACCCCATTAGGTTAGCTCTCGTGGCCTTTTAAATTACAATATGAAAATTAAGTCGGTGAAGACCAGGATCATGAATGAAGGTTGTTTACAAGTCTGATTACAACCGGGGCTCCACATTCACCTGTTCCCCGTCTTTCGATGCTAAATGGACTCGCCACCTCATACGGTGTCATTTTGGTTCAAAAATGGGACAGCTGGTAGCGTAGTGGTTAGAGCTGCTGCTCCTGGCCCCAAGAATCGCAGGTTCGCATCCCACCTCCGGCTGTAGTACCCTTGAGCAAGGTACGTAGCTGGAACTGCTCTAGTAAAATATCACCCAGCTGTATAAATGGGTAAGTAATTGTAGGTACCTTAACGTTGTAAGCGGCTTTGGTGAAAAGCTTCAGCTACATGAGTAAAAGTAAACGTGAAATACTCGTCCGCCTAGCGACGTGAGCTGTCGGTGACCTTGCGAATTCAGCCAGATGAGCTGATGAATGAACTGCAAGTATAAGTTTTCAGCAGAATGTTTGTCAAGATTCAAGGCTCGTCTTCAGCTTCGAGTTGCGCTCTCGTGGAATGTAGCAGGTACAAGTCAGAAGACGATAAATTTAAATTATTTTTTTAAAGAAGTGGAAATGAATTTGAGTTTGCTTGCTTGGCACGAGGGAATCCACCCCTGTACGTCGCTGTGTTAAATTTTTTTTTTTTTTTTTTTTTTTTTTTTTTTGCGCCGAGCTTCTGTTGGCAGTTTATCCATCACCGGGCCTCTCTAGAGGTCCGATCTGCGAAGTAAACACAAGGTGCGTCGCGGGCCCCCGCGCAGCTTACAACGGAGCAGCAGTCATTCAGTCCTGACAGCTTACTGACACCTGTCACTCAAAGCAGTGGCGTCTGGGTTCAGCACGGAGAGGGAAACGCTCTGTCAAATACGGCCAGTTTTCGCCCACTGAAATGTGTCTTTCTCAAGGGGATTAAGTTTTTGTTGTATTCTCCTTAAAGTGATATTATACAAGAACATAATCTCAGGATTATGGTGACACTGACTGGATAAGCATTTATTGAAGAAGGATATAACGACAAGTATGTGCTGTACATCAGTTATTTGTTGGATAAATCGAGGTAAATCGAAAATGAGGACATAATGATTTTTGAGTTTGAGTGTTAAATTAAATTGTCCAATTTTCACTAATTGTACTGCAGTTATTGGGGGGGGAAAAAAGTTCCAGGTACATTCATTACAAAAGAATTCCCCTTGTTTACGCATTTGTAGAAACTAAAACAAAATAAATGAGCTCTAACCGAACCTAAACCGAAATGAATCTAAATTAATTGACCGTAGCCAAACACTGGAACTGTTGACCGAACTGACAGTTGTGTTCATATTCATTGTGATGACTGATTATCTGAAATCATGAACACGCATTCTTGTTATGAGGCTAAAGTAACATTAAACATTTAATTGACCTGTTGCAGGTTGCTGGTATATTGAAATTTAATGCAAATTATGGTCAGTAACTACTGCTTGTAGTTTAATAAAGATTCAGTTAGTGGGAGTAACTGGGGGATTAGTAGGGCGAAACCCTAAAGGAGCAGGACTGAGAATCACTCGTCCGTCGATGAGTCTTGAAGTCTTTAAAGCCACTTTGGTAGTTTGAACGCTTCTGCTTTTGGGGGTTTTTAATTTTTTGGTGGTAAAGCAACCTCATCGCACATTTCTTTCCTTTTCTTTTTCAGAGGAAATCAAAGAGGAGACAGAAAAATTGAGGTGAGTGGATTTCGTTTCGCCGTCAGCCGGTGCGTCCGTAATTGATCACGGACACTTGTTGACCTGCGTCTTCCAGTGCTGTTGGAACGCGGCAAGCAGGCCAGCAGACCCGCCATCTCTGGGGTGCCGTGGTGTGAATACCAATGTCCCAGCACTGAGTGTGTGAGTGTGTATGGGCTACTGTATGTTTGATTGTCCGTTTGGCTCTACTCCATCAGCTCTCTACCTCCGCTAATGCCTTTCGTTCTCATGGACCCCTGCCTGACCAAAGAGACTTTTAGCAGCACTCTGCTGCCTGGTAACCAGGGGGACAGAATGAAATGCATCCAGAGAGCACCCCCCCGGCCCCTCCCCCAGATCCTGCATGACAAGACTCTGCGTGACTATGTGCACTCTCTTTGTTTGCAGGTCTGCACTGAGCTAGTGTGCAACTTTCCTTTTTTATTTAAAAAAAAAAAAAAAAAAAATCAATTCTAATACTAACCTAAGAAGCTGGTAGCACAGTGGTTGGAATAGCTACCTTTTGGACCCAAAGGTTGCAGGTTTGAATCATACCTCCAGTTTAGTAGTTTTGAGCAAGGTACTCGCCCTAAATTGCTCCAATAAAATTACCCAGCTGTATAACTGGGTAAATAATTCTTGGTACCTTAATGTTGTTAGTCATCTTAGAGAAAAGTGTCAGCTAAATGAATAAATGTAATCGTGTAAGGAAAGTTCACATGAGGCCCAGTTTGCTCAGACCTATCAGGATTGGCTCTGAATAGCAGGGCCCATCTCGAATCCTGCGAACATGTCACCGGTTTGTGTCCTCCTTCTGTCTAAGAGAATAAGTATATAAAATGCCTGTTTCACCTCAAAGGCACTGCATTTATTTGTTGACAATATTGCCACCTCAGCATCCCCTTTATGAAGTTGAATAAACAAACAAGTCTGCCCTAAACCTGGAGCCTGGAACATGAGCATGGTGCAGTGTCATGTTCGTGTCTTGCCACAGGGTTCCCCCTTGGTTGCGTCTTGTTTGTTTTCGCTCTCCTGTAGAGACGTGGCAGCAACGTGGAAAGCAGAAGGCTTCAGTTTTCCAGTTGTCGGAGGAGACTGCATCCTCTGCCACCTGCCCCTTAGTGCTGAGGACTGGACAGGCTAATCTGCTCTTCTACCCCATTCATTAAAGCATATGGCAGGGGAGCGGAGACCTTGGCATGCTGGAGACAGGCTGCCGAACTGCTCTGAAAGACAGTGGCTCTGCCGCCCCCTCCCCCCCACTGTTCCTTGCGCATGTGACCCACTGCACTTTCCGAGGTCGATTCAGCCGGGCACACTAAAAGCTTTTCTTCTTTTATTTATCACACCAGACAAAGTTGAGATGAATCCCGGCGTCCTTACTTGACCTCTTCCGTAGACTGTTCAGTTCCGGGTCTCCTTGCCATCAGATTTATTATCAAGGATGAAAAGTTTTTCTTAGCAGAGACTTGAGTAACACACCAAAATTTGGCTCACTTTCAGAGCAGCAAAGTGTGTGTGCGTGCGTGCGTGCATGTTGTTTCCTTCTTTCTCACTATATGGACCAATCTAGTGAAGTATGTCCTCGATGGATGGTTGTTGACCAGGTGGTGTCCCTGTCTGTCTGCAGCCCGCCCCCAGGAGACAACAAAGCCGGCTCCAGTACCTTGCCGCCCGTCAAATCAAAAGCCAACTTTATTGAAGCAGATAAGTACTTTCTGCCATTTGAGTTGGCCTGCCAGTCCAAATGTCCCCGCATCGTCAGCACGTCCCTAGACTGTTTACAGGTTAGTGCAAAGCCGTCGCACACCTCGCTTCACACCTCTTTCCATGAATCTGCACCCACTTGGCCACACGTCCTGTTGGTACTTTCTGCAGTCGTGTGCATCACCACCAGGTTTTTCCCAATTTTTTACCAGCCTTGTTTCAGGATGTACATAACCTGATTAGTTAGACAAGGTTGTGTGTGTGTGTGTGTGTGTGTGGTTGAATATAAACACCTAGAAGCCCTGTGCCTGTATGGACTCTTGTGTTAGTGTTTCTGTTGGCCAAATGTTAAACTACTGCTGTCTCTGTGCCACATGAATGATGTAATAGGATGAGTAGACTTTCAAGTGTGTGGGAAGAGTAGTGTGTGTAGAGAGCCTCAGTTGTACGTGACAGTGTCATTAAACAGAGCACCAACATGAATGAAATGTCCTTTTGCATAGACTTCGTATTGTAATTGTCCCTTAACCACATAACGTGATGCAGTGTTTACACATACAGGAGTAAAATGTCTGTGTTGGTGACCTTTTTGTATTGGGCGTAAATTGTTAGCGGAAACATATTTTTCGAAAGGGATTTGAAAGGTGTGATTGAAGCTTAAGACTGGTATTCTCATCGTCTTACTTGCAGAAACTGATCGCCTATGGCCACCTGACCGGGAGTGCCCCGGACAGCACAGCGCCCGGGAAGAAGCTCATCGACCGGATCATAGAAACAATATGCGGTTGCTTCCAGGGCCCGCAGACCGACGAGGGCGTGCAGCTTCAGATCATTAAGGTAACGGTCCCCTCCCATAGGGGACCCTCATCGTAATCAGACCACATCACGCATTGCGTGCTGTGCAACGCAGAGGTGCTTGTAGTGCTGCAGTTGATTCCTTTAAGTGCAAAACACAGTTGCGTGGATCCCTGTAAGTCCTGTGACCAGAGCTTTGCCAGGCCCCCCCATATCCACAACTGTCTGGCTGTCGCTCTGAGCAATGAGAGGGATTAAAATACTTAGGAAACAAGTGCCTCGAATGGGCTGCACGGAGATTGAAACATCAGATGTGTTTCTGATGCAATTGGGGATTGAGTGTGTGTGTGTGTGTGCGCGTGTGTTTACTTTACCTAGAGCAGCAGGCGTGTTTTTCCAATAGCTCCAGCATTGCTTTTAAAACTGTGCTTTAAGTAGGATTTACTGTAACCGTTGGCACGGTGGCGATGGTGTTTGAACCGTATTAACTTTACACACAGGCCGCCACTTGTTAGGTTTGATGACTGCAGTTAGAGGTTTTTGTACAAAGTAGATGCCTTTTACGTCTCCGCTCGTCACCTGGAGCCACACTCTGAGACTCGGCACCTGGCTGCTCACTTCCTGATTTATGATTTGTCTTTTCTTAAAAAAAAAAAAAAAAAAAATCCCTGCAATTTCAGCTGGCTGGGTTGGTTAAATGCTGCAGAGTTGTGGGTAATGCTGGTTCTCTCCCACTCCTAGGCCCTGTTGACCGCTGTGACCTCACAGCACATTGAAATCCATGAAGGCACAGTGCTGCAGGCGGTGAGGACATGCTACAACATCTACTTGGCCAGCAAAAACCTCATCAACCAGACGACGGCCAAGGCTACGCTCACTCAGATGCTCAACGTCATCTTCGCTCGCATGGAGAACCAGGCGGTGAGTCGCGTGCCTGTTTACTGCAGAGCAACAAAAAAGGCAAAGAAAACCTGTCAGATTTGTAAGTTCTTTTTATTTTGGTTTGTTTTTTTTTTTTTTTTTTTAAATTGCTACTTCTCCCCATCCCCAAAATAGCTTACAAATCACAAGATAAGTTGGTCTTTGGCCTCCAGAAAGCGAGAGCGACAGGTAAAAGTGTGCAGATTGGCTGCCTTGAACTGCTTGACCTGAGCTCTTGAATGTGTGCTGCTTGGCTTGACCTTTTCTGTGGTGCTGATTGAAGTTTAGGGGATTGCACCCCATAACTGTGCTTGCTGGATTCTTTAGTTTTGTTTGGTTTAGTTTTTTTGCCTGCCATCATCCTTTCTTTTCTCCAGTGTCTTTCCTTTTTTTTTTTTCTTTTTTTTTTTTTTTTTTAAATATCAGCATACATAACATCCATTCAGCATTTTTTTTTTTTTTTTTTAAAGTAAACACTCATTGTAAACAGTAAAATTAAATATGCTGTAGAGCTAGAAAGGAATGTGGGTGTTAGATGTAGTATCTTTTTGCAGTTTTCTTTGCTCTTTTCCTCTTTCTCTTGCACGCTATCTCTGCATATGTGTATGTATATATATATATTGACGTATGGGTGTGTTAAACCTGTGTACAAAGTGAATAGGCAGGCTGCATTTGAACCTTTACAAAGGAGCATTATTGCACCGTGATGTCCAGCTTGCTCTCATATACGCCTACGCTTGTTTTTCACTCTCTGCATGCTTGCAAGCTACGATTTCTCAGTTTCTCACCGTCATTCGACCTGGTCGTAGGAGAAAGCCTGTGGAACTCAACTTTGGTGTGAGTGAGGGGGCCCCGTATGGTTGTTGGCCCCCGCGCCGAGAAGCTTGCAGTGTACAACTGTGTATCGGGGGTGGATTCTGTTGGGTGGAATAAGAGAATGAATGCGCTGTAAGGATGGATTCCAAAGGGTTTGTCTATGTAACTTCCACGTACCGAACAGCTATTATCTTGTGCGTACTGGACCAATATCCTGTTCCAATACACCATGCGTGTGTCCCGTGTGTATACTGCCTCCTCACCTTGTGAGCTCAATGAGAAGTCCATTATTTTTGTTTGTAACTCAAATATAATTTTTACTGCTAAGTTACAGTCAGTTACATGTACTTGAACATTTATTTAGCAGATGATTTTCCCCCAAAGTGATTTCCAGGGCTAGCTACACTATAGGACACTAACTAGAGAGAGTCAGCCATCTACACGCCAGTAGGACATACTATGGGCAATTTTTGGGTCACCACTTCAAACACGGCTTTAACCTTTTCAAATGTGGGAGGAATCTGGAGGACCCAGGGGAAACCCACCAGAGGAAGGACCATATAATGAAAGTCTCTAAACCGGGACTCCGTATACCTGTAATTAAACATCTCTGCAGTCTCCTACTCAGTGCTGAGTGTTCACCAGTCTCTCCAAAAAAATGTAAAACATTTGTCATCTTATTGCTCACCAACACTAAGGAACAGCAGGTGTGACTTGCTAACATTGTGTAAGTTGAGTGAAGGTGGTCCCGCAGTCCTCTTGTGTGTCTTACTTCGACCTGTTGGCCGAGTGACTCGTCAGCTATGGTCTAATTTAATAAAAATGATAAAGTAATTAAGAATATTCAGAAAATTCTTAATGCAGAAGCAGTTAACTGCAGTAGGACTCATCACAAAACACAAGTTTTTTTTTAAGCAGTCATTTTCTGTCATGTGGATCACTGCCTGTCGTTTGCATCCCCCTACAATTTCCTCTGAGCGTTTTGCCATTATCTAAACTTCTCTTGACCTTCCGTTGCTCCAGTGATTCATGGGAAACGGTGTTCTGGGAATCTGAAAAGGTTAGCGAAATCTTCTTTTAATTTAGACATCATGATGTAGACGCACGACTTGCGCTTAAAGCGATGGCCGACAACCATAGATACATGTGGCGTGAGAAGATCTGCTTGTGATATTGTGTTAAATAATTTAAGTCTAAAATGATTGAAAAATTAGTACAATTAGTTTTCCCCTGTTTATTCTACTAGATTTTTTTTTTATTATTGGTTGTCATCTGGTTTGGCATAGACTCTTTCTCTAGACATAAACCAGCAGATTTATGCATATAAATCTGAGTCCTTAATGCCTCCCAGCGCTATGACTCCTGTATGTTGTATTGTTGAGGAGACCTTTCTTTACTGCATGTTACCTTCACTCTCTTTACAGTTTCGGCACAGTCTCCTGTCTTTTTGGATGTATTTCGATTTGCCTTTCAAGTCAAGCCGATTTGTACTACTTTGAGGAAATGTCTTCACTTTCCTCCAGGGTAATCCAAAGGATTGGGGGCAGGGTGGGGTGTTTGTTTTCAGGTTCGTGCTAATGTCACTGGGCAGCAGCAAAGCATTTTGCTACCATGTGTTAGAATCGTAGGTTTAATTTGTCTCCACTGCTTGGTATTTGTAGACAAATGATGCAGCATTTGACTGATGCAGCGGTCTGACGTGACATTTCCAGTCGTTAGATGATGTGTGAACTTATCTGCAACGCATCCTCGGCCTCCAAAGAGCTGAATGAATGGCACCAGACACACCGGTGTACATGCCAGGGCAAATCCGCAGTTTGTAGCTATTGCCAAAATGCCTTCCTAGAACGTGTCTTCAAACTTCATCCTTTTCCTTTTCGCCGGTCTGCGCAGAAGCTCAGCTGCAGGGGTGGGACGACAAATCGAATTTGTGGTTTTGCAGTTAAAAACATGTAAAAAGCCAGGAAGGGTTAGTATTTTGCAGTGGCGGTGGGGGGGCTCAAAAGAAATATGGTTGTTCCATGATGTGGATGAGGGGAATCTCAACAGACACATTTGGTTTCTCTCATGCAGGCAGGTTGAGAGAACCGATTCTGTTGCGACGCATCCCGTTTCGGATTCCTCCGGGCTTAGGTTCCTCGATGAGTTCTGGCTTGGCTGTTTGGCTGCCAGGGATGGGGGTGGGAGGGTTGTGGTTTTACAGGTCTGTGGTTGGCATGCTGCGCAGACAAGCATGACTGTGTGTTTTGCGCGTGTGTGTCTGTGTGTCTGCCCCGCAGCTCCAGGAGGCCAAACAGATGGAGAAAGAGCGACACAGGCAGCAGCACCTGCAGCAGTCCCCCGCCAGCCATCATGAGCCCGACTCCCCCCGCCTCCGGCAGCACAGAGACCTGCCGGCGGCCAAGCGGCTACCGCCCGAGGCCGACGGGCACCTGGAGCCTTCGTACACTGACAAGCCCGCCCATGAGGACCCGGAGCCTGAGAACGGGGGACACTTCTGTGGCGTGGAGAACGAGCAGACAGAGGCTGATCAGGCCACCGCTGCAGCAGAGAGTGCGTTTGTTTCACTTTTTCTGCCTTTTCCTTACAGTGCCCAACTCAGCTTTGACCACACCTCTTGCTCACATGTCCCCTTGAATAGCCATTTGACCCCAGCCCTTTTTGACATTTGTGTGTGTGTGTGTGTGTGTGTGTGTGTGTGTGTGTCCCAACAGCAGTTTAATCACCCTCATGTCCCTCCAGCAGCTGTTTGACCACACAATCTCCAACGCACAACCCTTCCAACAGTGGTTGGACCACACACTGTCCCTCATGCGGCCCCTCCTTTAGCCGTTTGACCACCCGCTCTCTCTCTCTCTTAGCAAATGGACCACCCTCTTCGACTCGTAGCCCCTGCAACAGCTGCTGGACCACACAGTCTCCCTCTCATGGCCTTTCCTACAGCTATTTGAGCACACGCCTCTTTCACTTATGTTCCCCGCAGCTGACACACTTCACCCGCTTTCCCACAACTGCAAAGCCTGACACCATCTCCTGTCACTGTTACTTCTAGTTGATTAAAATGATGCTTTGGGTTCTGTTAAAATTGTCCACAGCCAGTGGTGTGCTTCTGGTGGATATTGGCGTTATTTTGGCATCAGAGGGTTAGGTTGGCAAAACTCCTGTACCGCTTGTAGAAGCATCTGCTCTCCATCCCGCATCATATAAATTCCTGTATGTGAGCTGTGACAAACTGGCAAGTATTGATACTTCGCATAAATGCAGTCTTTGGGAGCCCGAGCTGAAAAATGATGTGCTACCTAAAGCTGATGACACTGTGGCTGGGTATGGAGAGGGTAGGAAAGAGGAAAACAAAGACGGTGCAAAACTGGGACACTCGCTCGCGGTCTCGAGCATCGTTCTTGGACAGAGCGGAAGGCCACACATACACGCGCCGTTAATCATTATGAAATAATTGAAGCAGACGTGTTCCCACTAGGGTGGGGCAGCAGAGTGTGACATGCGAGATTGGTGTAAAGGTGTCATTTTGAAGCTGAGAGTGCCGATGTTTATATTGTGAGGGTTTAAGGAGCTTTCAGCTTTTGTCGTTAAGGGAATTTTTGCTTGCTTAACACATGCGGCGGTTTGCACCGTACGTAAGCTGTTCACCTTGGCTCTTCGGTGTTCAGTTGAAAGGGAAATGCAAAGCAGTGCAAACTCAAAGCGCATCTTTCCAACAGAGAAACAGCGCATTTATATATTCAGAATATCTCAGCAGCTCCTGTTTGGATACGTTCCCATTTATATAAAAAATGCTTTTGGGTGAGTTTGCCTTTTCCCCGTGGAGCTGCATCCGGATCTGCACCAGATCTGTCACGCACGGCATCGACAGGGGCGGCAGCTGGTGTCTAGATCCCACTCAGAGCTTCAGAATCCACACAGAGCCACTTGTCTTTTCTTACTGGGACTGTCTTGATTTTTGGTAGGATGAACGTAAATGGTGGAGTAATTAAATGGGCAGCAGATGATGCATCGGTTAAGAGGAATGTACAAGTCACAAGATGTGGTGTCTTAAAGTGCGGGTCTGATGAGCAATTAAATTCTGTAAATGAGGTTTATATAACAACAGTATATAACTTAAAAGTTTTAAATGTTGGAAATGAAACAAGTGAAGAGAAAAGGTGGGAAGTGGCGTATGACAAGAGGTATTACAAACTTTTGTGTTCAGTACTGTTTTGCACATTGTTCTTAGCTTTCTTACTGTATAAGAGTAATAAAAGGTTAATTACACTCAACTAAAAGGTGTGTTTTTATATAAAGAGTTGGAATGTAGAGAACAGCCTGGAGAGATGTAGACAGAGAAACTCAGGAAGCCGGATGTAGCATCAGTAGTCAGTGTACATATTTTGCCTCCTCTGCTTACGAACAATTTGTACATTCAAACTCAAAATCAATAAGTTCATAATTCAAACAAAGGATGTCTTTATTTTGGGTTAGGTTTTGTAAAAGTCTTAGGTATAGCCATATTAAAAGATTCTTTAAGAAATTTCAGTTCAATATTTCAATCTACATTAAAGTAATAAGCCTTATAATTAAAAGTGTAAAATGACAAAATTATAAATTATTTTGACTCCCACATCTCCTAGACTGGTCACATTCTCTTTGCTGCAGACCTTTGAGAAAACAGTTGAAAGTGCAATTAAAAATACCCTTGACTTCTCCTGTTGCCAATATTTGAGTTGCAGATTTTCGAACATATTAACATTTTACAGTTGATGTATTTTTAGTTACATCTTCAAGTTTCCATTTTATAAAATGTGTTTGTCTGTGGACCAAATATGACCTACCTTTATGTAGGCAGCTGGTAGATGGCTGGATGTAAGACCAGTTCATCTCACTTCCACAGTGTTTACAGCTTGTGTATTGTGTTGGTCATCATTAACAAGGTGAACGGTCCACATTTATTTGGTAAATTGGTCATCGAGTAGGACTGAATAGCAATTTGTGAAGATGACATGTTTTTGTTTTCACTCATTTAAAATAGTTTTGACTTTAACATAGCTCTAAGCTGGAAAAAAAATGTTAAGCACATCTTTCAAAAGTCTTAAAGTACTTTTTGTTTATTGTAGCTATTTCTAAAACCTTTTTCTCAACCTAAAGCATTATCAAATGAAAGGACGTCTGTGTTAAGTTTGGGATAGTGTCGATAATAAGGAAGCTGAGAGTGGGAAGATGCTGTTGATCACTGCACATGTCTATGGGATGAATCAGACAGCAGTCAGGACTGAGTAGGATGTTGAGGTGATGTGACGATTTTATTTTCGCTCATTCACTGTGTTAATTTTAATGTTCTTTCAAGCTAAAATAATGAACTAAAAGCCTTAGGGTGTTTTATAATAATGGCTTTATCTAAAGTTTTTACAGAATGTCATCATTCAGTATGAGAATATCCAGTAAATGGAGGCACTTTGAGTTTACGAATAGTTACGTTTCCAGGGCATGTTGTGTGCGTTAGGTGCTACAGCATATAGAAGCGACAGGCGACTTATCTCTAGCTGCAGTTGCACTCCTCTTTAGTTTTTGCATTATTCCGATATAGAGGTTGCATTCTTCGGAATGTCCTCCCGGTATTGTTTGTAGATGACCTTGGGAAATATTTACGAAGCTGCTTGCGTGTGACAATGAAAACAAATGTTTGCCGTTATCTGTTAAACTGTTGGCAAAGTAGGTAGGTCTAGAGCTTGCACGCTGAAATAAGACAAACCGCATCCGTAGTTTGACCGGAACTTTTCCCTCATGCAATCTGTCCCGGTCAGGTATGTCGAAGCAAGACGCAGACGGCATGGATGAAGATGACACGCCGAACTACGAGGAGAAGGCCCAGGAGATTGTGCAGAGCATCTTGCAGGAAGTTGTCAATACCGTTGCTGGCGGTAATTTGTCATGATTATTATAATCATAAATCTTATTTGGTGACTTTAAGTAACGGGATAATGTACAGTGCACTCATGACGAGGCAGGGAATGCACGATGGTCCAAATTGCCATCACCCTGTAGCGGTGGTTGTGGTGATCTCCCTCTTCAGTAAATTAGCATAGTCACTGTATAAGAATGTTGTAGCTGGTGTAACCATAGCAACAACTGGTAGAGGCCAACCTGTGTCATTGGCAGTGCTTTGCTAAAGGTGCAGCCAAAACTATCTGTCGATTGATGAGGTATGGCAAAGTGATTATTAAAATGTTGAGGGTGAGGATAATTATGTCTAAAAATAGCTTCCTAAATCTTCAAACAAGCTGCCTGCTTCACTTTACACTAATTATTAACCCGAGTGTTGTGTGCATGTATGAGTGGCGCTGTTAAGCTGATGAATGTGGGGTTGAGGGTGGATGTGTTAAGTGATAATTTTTGGGTTATTGAAGGTGGACTGCAATCCTGAAAATGCTTGGTGACACCTCCGTGTGTGTACATGTGTGTCATTTTAATGCAACAACCTGGATCTTCTTGGTATGCAGACTCCCAGGAGACTGCGGGTGGAACGGAGAGTGCAGAGGGCACGCCCACCTCCCTGGAGGACGAGGCAGGGGTGGGCAGCGACAACGAGAACGTCCATGCCAACGGCATCCCTGGAACCCCCATCTCCGCCAGCTTTACTCCGTCCCTGCCTGACGACAGGCTGTCCGTCTCTTCCAGTGACACTCAGGTCCTACACACAGTCCTCCTCTTTGCCTTCTGCTTGTACCCAAAGCAGATGTTTCCTCCTCTCCCAGCAGGAAAGAAAGCTTATGGGAAAATGTTTATTATTTTTACTAATAAAAAATACATAGATGCTATATAATAATTCAATCAGTTTAATTTCTCTTGCTGCAATCAAGGTGCTTTAAATCAGTTTACATTTGCATTTATTTATTTAGCTGATGCTTTTCTTCAGAGCAACTTAGTGTTAAGCTACTTACTATTTAGAGAAACTTTACTAGAGAAATTTATGGGAAGTACTTTGCTTAATGGTACTACAGCTGGAGGTGTGATTTGAACTGCAACGTTAGAGTCCAAGGCAGCAGCTGTAACCACTACACTACCCGTTTACAGTTTAAGGTGTTTCAAAAGTTGCAGTGCTGTTTATGATATGTTTCCTCTACTAACACACCATTTCACTCTTTATGGAATACACAGCCACTGTGCTCAACCATGTAGCCCCTGTGAGCTGGTTTTGGTTCATGCATGTGCTTGAAGGATAAATACCAGGAGATGTATGTGCAAGTGTTCGCAGAGTGCCCACGATTCACCGGCTGCTGTCTCCCCACCCCTCAGGAATCCGGAGTTGCCACAGGCCCCTCCCCAGGTGCTAAGTTCTCCCACATCCTACAGAAAGACGCATTCCTGGTGTTCCGCTCTCTCTGCAAACTCTCCATGAAGCCTCTTTCCGATGGGCCACCCGATCCCAAGTAAGTCGTCGCTTGCCTCCGCTGCCCTGTCACATTCGATTTACCATCGTGTCGTCAGCCAGACAGATGCTCAAACAGTCACCCTCTTGCGCACACCAGCCTAGAAGACCATACACTTCTATTCAGAATGGCTGGTAAAGTAATTTTGTCGCTTGTATTGATAAAAGCCCTGGGGACAAAGGTGTACAGCCTTGGTAAAGAAACACTGTGGAGGCAGAAAGATTGGTTTAGGAAAGCTGCATCATGTTGGGCACAGGGACTTTTAAAAGTGCCCCCCGCAAAAAGTTTTCCTTTTACCTTTTCAGCTCTGTTTGTTTGATTAATGGTGTTTTTAAGACTTTGGCTGGTGAGCGGGGTTTGAAGACGTGGTGTTTTTTCCCAGTTTGCACCGAGCCTGAGTGGAAATGTAAACAAACAGTCTGCTGACTGCCTCATGTGCTAAGCAGACCCTCGCCTTGCTGGTGGGAAAAAAGCCACCTAATCTAATTCTGCAGTAGCAATAAAAGCGATATTGCAGGCGTCTGTCCTGTTTTTGGCAGGCCTGTTGCCCAGATTAGTCTGATTCCACAGAGGCAATGGCTCTGTTTACACAACAGAATTTCCCCGTTTGGTTTTTTGGGTAGAGGAAGTCGCGGCTGCTCTGGGGGAGCCGGCTGTTCAGCTGTGGAGCCCGCGAATCTGCAGAGCGGTCTGTACTTCAGCCTTTAGCTTCCCTGGTGGGTTCTGGCAAACCTCAGTGTGCTCTGTAGCACCATGGGCAGATGACTCTGCGGGAGGGAGTCTCTTTCGAGCTCTGCGTTCATTGCGTTTACAGCATCCCGCTGTTTAGATTTATAAGGTTACCCCTTTGGACCGCTGGTTTCCACAACTGGGGCTGTTAATTCAGATTAATGAGGGGGACGCTAGAGATCTGAGCTGCAGTTCCTGGTTCAGCTTCTACTTGCCATGACTGCGGAAGAAGGGGCCTGGGCAGTCTCACCCCCTCAGGCCACCAACAGTCAGAAATTAGTGAGGCAGGAAGCTCTAAAGGGCTGCTAAGCAGGGAGCGTAGTGCGCTTTGCCGTAAGGTACAAGTATTCATTAAGAAGTAGCAGGCTTTTTCTTGGGTGACTCAATCACTTCGGTTCTCTTCCTCAAAGGGTCTGTCCTGTAGTCTGACCTCGCACCCTTAAAACATCAGGAAAAACATTGCGCAGCCTGGAGGAAGCCCTCTGCCGCTCCGCACCCTGGAGCAAGGCCTTGTCACATTATTCCCTTGAACCTCCCCACCCAAGAAGCGGAGCTCTGCGATGACAGAGGCTAGACTCCGTCAGCTGGCACGGAGAACAAGACCTTTGTGCGTGGGGTGTCGGCAGAAGCACATTAACAGGACCCTGTGAGGTTGACAGTGTTCATGTGTGCATTGCACCAATGTGCTCGGTCCTATTTTTCCCTTTTTCCTCTCCCTTTATCATTGGCAAGTTAAGCACGTCGGAAATAGGCTCACGATTTATAATGCAAATCAGTGAAGATTTCAGTGTTTACTTTTAATTGAAGTCTCATTCGCTGGCATTTCATTCCTAACTGCCGCCTGTCTGTTTTACCTCATCGGCAGCATCAAAAAAAAGACACATCATTCTGTCTGACGCTGTTTAGTCAGTTAGCTGCACTGTGAGTATGATGTAACCCTGGGGAACTTGGATGTCTCCTGAGCTGACTCCCTCAGTCTCATCTACTGTAATGGCTTCTGTAACACGTGATCTGTCTGCTTCTGCCACCTTTTCCAGGTCTCATGAGCTCCGGTCGAAGGTCCTCTCTCTCCAGCTGCTCCTCTCCATCCTACAGAATGCAGGGCCCATCTTCAAGACCAATGAGATGTTCATCAATGCCATCAAGCAGTATCTGTGTGTGGCACTGTCCAAAAATGGTGTTTCCTCCGTCCCCGAGGTCTTCGAGCTCTCGCTTTCCATCTTCCTAACCCTGCTGTCCAACTTCAAGACCCACCTGAAGATGCAGATTGAGGTGCCTTTTGCGTCTCCTGCCACCGCCATTGCAGTTTTCTTCCGTTTGAGAGATGTTGTGTTTTTCACAACTCCTTATGCTTGTGGGGATCTCGCAGTGGAGCTGCTCGCTGACACTAATTTGTTATGGTTGTGTTTTATAACTCAATTTTAATAATTTGGTAACATGTCAGAAAACTAGCATTTGCTTCTTCCACCAGGGCCTCGATTTTACCGCCCTGGCTTTCTAAGCGTGACAAGTATATATTTTCAAAAATCACAGCTGGTCTTGGAATGTTTTTTCCCCAAAACTTGTAGTGTGGAGATTGTATTTGGGTGCCTAGAGATTTACAGTGTTATAATGTCATTTGTTCGGTAAGTTTTATGTGACCCCAATGATTGTAGATGTTGTAAATATTCCTTGTCATACAGCAGTGGGGAAACTAATGACTCGCTGTTGCTGTGTATTTTTGCATTGTTTAATTTATTTTTTTAAACTCCTCAGGTCTTTTTCAAGGAGATTTTCTTGTACATTCTGGAGACGTCCACTAGCTCCTTTGACCACAAGTGGATGGTCATTCAGACGCTCACCAGAATATGCGCAGGTGTGCAGGAGTCTTCACAAGGACTTCAGTCTAGTCAATTGCTCTCCTACCTCTGTCTTTCTATAATTCTAAGGTCTTCATTGTTTTCTTCTTCGCTGTCTTTTTCGGCAGATGCCCAGAGCGTAGTTGACATTTACGTGAATTATGATTGTGACTTAAATGCTGCTAATATATTTGAGAGGCTCGTGAACGACCTTTCCAAGATCGCACAGGGCCGAGCTGGACATGAGCTTGGCACGACTCCAGTCCAGGTAACAAATCACTGACCGTGACCCCTTCCTCGTTCCCCCTACGTGCGGTCCATGCTTCTCTAAATGTATCCTTGCTGTACAACACATTAATAAAGGTGCATATTCTGCACAGTGCTGCTTTTGAATTAATGACAAAATTGTCAGTCGTGACCATTGTTTTTGTGCAGCATTTACACACAAGAACTTCCTTAGTCACGTTGACCGAGGAATTATACACTGCAGTCGACTTTGATTTCTTTTCATTGCGTTCACCTGTTGCAATTAGTTGTCTCTGATTTCTGTGCATTTCCGTATCTGTATACGTCATGTCACACTTTACACTGACTTGTTGTGTTATAGATCAACTTAACACATTTTTCAGGAGACAAACATTTTCCCGTTTGTTTTTAATGGTGTTTTCCTCACTTACCACAAATAGTAAGATTTGTTTTTCTAGCTGAGCTCACATGGCCTTTACTTACTGCAGGTCAATAAATGCAGTAAAAAACACTAAAGCACAGTAGTAATTTGGGACCAGATTAATTCAACTCTGTTTTCAGCTGGTTTCTGCTAATTGTCAGTGTTGGTGCTCAGTAACAAAATGAGGAACAAGCACACATTTCTAGGATGAAGTCAACAATTGGCATGGAATATGAGTTTGTGGAGACAGCCTTCTTTGTGCTCCTACCGATGTTGCAGGAGCTGAGCCTGAGGAAGAAGGGGCTGGAGTGCCTTGTGTCCATCCTCAAATGCATGGTAGAGTGGAGCAAGGACCAGTACGTGAACCCCAATTCGCAGACCAGCCTTGGTAAGGGATCGCCCTCCGCCTCTCCTCAGTCTGGTGTCCACTCTGCTCCTGTTGATAGAGGCATGATGGGCAGAGCCAGTTTTCTCGGCCTTAGAGGCACAGCTTCTTTAGCCTGACGAACAGAATGTGCCGCTTTGCGAGGGCAGTGAAACATGTATGCTGTCATTCAAGCAAACACTGGAAACGTACGTGTTTGTGCATTCTGTGCGTACAAGGCCTGCTTCTTTGATAAGACTGTCCCAGAGCATCCTTAACCTGTTTGGGGGACCTGTGTGAAAAGCAATTTCCCCAATTCCCCTGAACCCACATACACACAGTCTCTATCAAAGTGGGGTTAGTCCGCAATCCTCCATTCACTGACGGAGCATCAATAATGCTCTTACCATGGCCAAGGGTATCTCCAACTGGGTGGACTGCGAGGAGGGACGAAGTTCTCTGCAAGACCACTCTGTGAAACTATTTGCTCACTGCTCAGAAAGAGGGGGCCTTATAGCCATACCTCTGTTGTGCATAATCTGCATTCATTCACTCCTTTCAGGACTGAATGTACTGTGCCCATCAGCAGGTGGGCTCTGTCACTGCCGTATGAATCATAGGTCACTCATGCAAAATTAGTTTAGTACAAAGAAATATTTAATGATTTTGAGATCTATTAGATTTCTAGTACATGGTTCATTAACAACAGCACCAGGTGATGTCGTCTGGGTTGTCGTCGTACCCGCGAACGTGTGACTGATTCTGGGTAGCGTCATGTTCTTACCACGTCTGACATTGCCTTTGTTCTACTCACCATGCTGCTCCATCATTGTTCACTGTTTGCCAACTTCTAAAGCTAAAGCAGGTAATGCTAGAATGCTAATGTGTGATGGGTAGAGGCTGGTTGCCATAGTAACTGTAGTTGAGGATTAGTTTTTGTGTGGTGACAGGGCCCATGTGTTTTTTTTTTTTTTTTTAAATTTACTTTATGCGTTAGATGACACAGTTGCTCTTTTGCATTTTTACTGTGGTGTTCCTTAATTTTAGTGTGTAGTATGCAGTGTCTGCATATTGCTTTTTCAGCTCACTGTAAATACATGTCAGCATTGCTTCGCTTTGTATGTTCTGATCGCAGTTTCGGTGTGCTACAAATCTTGAACGGTCCTGTGCTGAGAGAGTTTAGCTAAATTCATTTGAAATTGATTGCGTTTGTTGCTTAATGAGACAGAGGGGAAAATCTTACATTCAGCATCTGTCATAACCACCCCATTGTTTCTTATTCCATAGGTGTGGTTACCCCCACCCACCGCTATACCCTACGGCCATGCACTGTGCAGCAGACCGAGTTTTCTGGGATATGCTGCCCTGCTTGCTGTATTTAATAGAAAAATTTAATGCCAGTGTAGCCTGGAGCAGGCTTTATGAAGTTGTAACTAATCTGAATTTTTCATGCCTTAAGCCACATAAGTTGTGACGCTGCCCTTTTTTGTGTTGAATTTGGGTCTAGGCCAAGAGAAGCCTTCAGACCAGGAGTCCAATGAGCCCAAGGCCCCAGAGACCATCAACCGTTATGGCAGCGTCAACTCCCTGGACTCGACGGCTTCCTCAGGGATCGGCAGCTACAGTACGCAGACATCCGGCACGGACAACCCTGAGCAGTTTGAGGTCCTCAAGCAGCAGAAGGAGATCATTGAGCAGGGCATCGACCTGTGAGTGCAGCTCTGCAGCCCCACGGCATGCCGGGCATTCCAGGAGATTCACGTTGACATGAAAAACAGATGATTCCTATTTGAAAATCCATGACAGTTCTTGAGCAGTGCTTTGGGGTGACACTTGTCTTAGTGTTTCTAATTGCCAGCAAATACCGTATGTGAGCAAAGTGAGTTTAATATGGGTTAATCCAAAGTGGGGGGGGGGGGGGATACCTTGTCATACTGACAGCAGACCGACCGTCTTGTATTCTCCACTTTCTCCATCAGATTCAACAAGAAACCAAAGAGAGGCATCCAGTACCTGCAGGAGCAAGGCATGCTGGGTACCACCCCTGAGGACATTGCCCAGTTTCTGCACCAGGAGGAAAGGCTAGACTCTGTGAGAACCTGCAGACCTTTTATAAGCACCATGCATTTAATTAAAACTGTACCTCCCCATTCATCTGTGCCACAAAGCAGGGAGTAGAGCTTGTGGCTCTTGGAAGGAAGATGAAATACTTCTACCACATAAGTGAACATTCAGTTTGGTACTTAATTGTGCCCGGGTTCCACCTGCAGTGAATAAAGAATTCCCTGCAAAGCCTAAATATGTATATTACTGACTGCACCCAGTCTGGGCCCTGGAGCTCTGCTCTACCTCTGAGCGGTTAGTGTAATTTTTCCATAGAAACTTTAAATGAGCATTGCCTCATCAGATTAGAACTGTGTTGAAGTGGCTGACGCACACAATTAGGTTCAACATAGTAGTTTTTCTTTTTTTTCGGTTTCAGTAAAAAATTTATAGAGTACTCCCCCCTTATCCACAAGGGATATGTTCTAAGATCCCTATCGGATGCCTAAAATCGCGTATAGTACCAAACCCTATATATACACACTATATTTTTTCTGTACAGAAAAAGAAGAAAGAGAACTAAGGACCAATGTGCAGATCCTCATAAGTATTGATTTTTTTAAGTGGTTTTTTTTTTTATTTTTATTAAAAAGAAAAAAAACACAAGCACTGCAGCACCCAGACGGCTTCTAAGTGACTAACGGGCAGGTAGCAAATACAGCGTGGATACGCTGGACAAGCTATGGTTCACGTCTCAGGTGGAAAAACGCTTGATTTCATCATGCTACTCAGAACAGCGTACAACTTAAAACTTACGAATTGTTTATTTCTGGAATTTTCCATTTAATATTTTCGCACCGCGATTGACTGCGGATGACTGAACCCGCGGATAAAGGGGGGGGGGCTACTGTACGATCTCACTTTCTATGAGCCAACTATACTTCCAGCAGTTTTAAGTTAAGCTCCGCTCATCTCGTTTTTGGTTGTTAACCTCAAATAAGGCTGGCCTTTCACTCTCAGACTCAGGTGGGCGAGTTCCTTGGGGACAACGACCGCTTTAACAAGGAGGTGATGTACGCATACGTGGACCAAATGGACTTCCAGGGAAAAGATTTCGTCTCGGCGCTCCGCATGTTCCTCGAAGGTTTCCGTCTTCCCGGCGAAGCGCAGAAAATCGACCGCCTCATGGAGAAGTTTGCCGCTAGGTACCTGGAGTGTAACCAAGGGTGAGCTTGCAGCGACTTCATTGGCTTCTTTAATTACTCATTGGCTGCGGGTGCATCTGTGCAGCAATTAACTCCACCTCTCTCCCATCAGGCAAACTTTGTTTGCTAGCGCGGACACGGCCTACGTCCTTGCCTACTCAATTATCATGCTGACGACTGATCTTCATAGTCCACAGGTGGGTAGGTGGTTAACGTCCTTGTTTTCTGAGCCCTAAGTCCAGCCAATTTAGTACGTTTAATCCTACTTTAAGATAGAGGTAGTCTTAACCCATAAATATTACCTTTTTGACTGTGAAATCTCTAGAGCAAATATTATCACATTAAAACAAATTTTTATGCAGACTAAGGTGCATAGAATGACTGTCATGTCCTTGACTGTGTCTACGCAGAATCACAAACTCACCCTGACAATAGACAGTAATAGGATTTAAGTGGCGACTGAAATGGAACGGTATCAAAAAGTATTAGAAAATTGTCATGTTTTAAGTGGTTATTAGACCTGACATTTAATCCCCCTGCTGTTCTGATCCTTGCCGTCATTTTTATTACAGGTGAAGAACAAGATGACAAAAGAGCAATACATAAAAATGAACAGGGGGATCAATGACAGCAAAGATCTGCCCGAGGAATACCTTTCTGCAATTTACGACGAAATTGCCGGGAAGAAGATTTCTATGAAGGAGACAAAAGAATTAACCATCAAATCCAATAAGCAAAGTAGGTAACAGCTTCATTGTTATCGCGAGATGCTATGGCTTCTGCTGAACGTGTGTACTCCAGGAATGGGGACCTCTTCGGAGAGCGTGTATCGCGGGTAGGTCGGGCTTGCTTTGGAAATATGTGGCGTTAGGAACCAGGGTTTGCACTGGGGGTGTGTACTGTTGCGAGGTGGGGTTTTTACCAAGGTGTAAACTTTTGGGAGGCAGGGCTGTTGCTGGGCTTGTGTAATACTGGAAGGTGGGGGTTCAGTGACAGCACAACTGTAATGCTGCCCTTGGTCCTGCCCTTAGGCGTAGCCAGTGAAAAGCAGAGGCGGCTCCTGTACAATGTGGAGATGGAGCAGATGGCTAAGACAGCCAAGGCCCTGATGGAGGCAGTGAGCCATGTGCAGGCACCCTTCACAAGTGCCACCCACCTGGAGCACGTCCGTCCCATGTTTAAGGTAAGCCTTCCTACGTGGAGTCTGTGCACCGCACATTTGTGGGTAAGGTGGCTGTTCAAGCCACGCTTATCATGCATGATGGTTCCATGGAGCCGTTTCCTTGGTTCTTGCCAGGTATCAAGCCAAGTAGAAAATTTGAGGAATTTCAGTTGAGGAGAAGCTTTCCCCAACCTCTTTTGATGGTTTACGTGAAACATTTTTGCTCCACCGTAATATTTGTAGCTGATGCTTTTCTCCAACATGACTGTATATTGTACTATTTACTGTTTACACATGTGTGGCACGGTGGTGCTGTGGGGGTAGTGCTGGTGTCTCACGGCGCTGGGGCTGTGTGATTAGACACGGGTTTGATCCCTACTCGGTCTGCGTGGAGACTGCACCTTCTCCCTGTGTTTGCATGGGCTTCCTCTGAATGCTCTAGTGTTCCCCCGCAGAGAACGCAGGTCCTGGGGCTACATGGCAGGTCATGTAGTGACCACCACACTACCAGCTGTCCGTTTCTATCATGTTCTCCTCGTCTCCCTGCAGTTGGCGTGGACGCCCTTCTTGGCAGCTTTCAGCGTGGGTCTTCAGGACTGTGACGACACTGAGGTCGCCTCCCTCTGCCTCGAGGGCATCCGCTGCGCCATTAGGATAGCCTGCATCTTCTCCATCCAGGTCGGAGCACAGTTTGTCCTTCCCTGCTGTGTACTGTAACACTCAGCTGAGAAATTGCACGTTAACCAACGTCACGGGGCAATTCTTTAAACAGTTCACTTGTGGTGTAATGTGTAGTCCTGTGGAATTTGAGTCTTTGCGTGTTAAATTCATTCTTTTCCTACAGTGTTCAAGAATTATTAATTTAGCTTAATTATGCAGTTATAGTCATGAGGCCAGTGTTTTAGTGTTTTAATCCACATTTATTTTTGGTGCTTATATTGAATGAAGACCCCGATGGGAAAAAATGTATAAATGAAGCCACGTGGAAGGCAAAATATAGTGCCATGACTAAAAGTGCATGGTTGTGTGGTCTGGGGGTTTGGTAACGCTCTTTTCTTGCACTCCCTCCAGCTGGAGCGTGACGCCTACGTACAGGCACTGGCTCGATTCACGCTGTTGACTGCCAGCTCTGGCATCACCGAGATGAAACAGAAGAACATTGACACCATCAAGACCCTCATCATGGTGGCCCAAACTGACGGCAACTACCTGGGCAACTCCTGGCACGAGGTCAGATATGGCTACACGCATCTCAGCATTTCTCCACACTAAGCCCTGCTAGTGGGAGGCTTTTACCGTATGTTTCCACTTCGCTGTTTGATTGTGTCTTCTGGAACGTCTGCTTATGTTTTCTCTTTCAGCTGCTAATTATTTTAGTAGCAACAATTAGAGCAGTGGTCTTGATAATGGTTGCAAGTTTTCCAGATAGTTGTGTTAACAGCAATGAAGGTAGGTACTGAAAGGATAATGGGAGATGCTGTGGGGCTCTTTGGAGATGGCAGAAGCAAGCAGCTGAACCTCTGGTACTCAAGGCTCTGCTAACAGTAGAAGCTTATGTCCCTTTTGCTCCTGTGTGCACAGATCCTCAAGTGTATCAGTCAGCTGGAGTTGGCCCAGCTGATCGGAACAGGAGTGAAGGCGCGTTACATCTCAGGGACAGTGAGGGGCAAGGAGGGCCTCATCACAGGCACCAAGGAGCAGACCTCGGACGAGTACCTGGGACTAGGTGGGTCATTTGGGAGCGCTGCCCCTTTTATTCCACGAAACCGCACATCACTTGGTACAGAATGGGCATCAGATGACGGCTTTTTATTTTCCAAAAATGTTGCACGTGAGGCTCTGACCGGCAAGTCCTGTTGTTATAACTTTTGAAAGAATACTTGAGTTCAGTTTATGCAATTAGTGTCTATATGGAAGTTTTTACAGATGTTTGGCACCCTTGTGTCTGTTAAATCCGCAATTGTAATTGTTGATTCTGTTTGTGTGGCAGTAGGTACTACTGTGGACCGCAAGCAGATAGCAAGTATACAGGAGTCCATCGGAGAGACCAGCTCGCAAAGTGTGGTGGTGGCTGTGGACCGGTACGCTACTGCATCGCTTTCCGCGAGTACCCTTTTCCACTAAATTAAGCCCTTTGGGAAAATTGTGAAGAATCTGCACAGTTGTAAAAAGAAAGAAAGAAAGAAAGAAGTAAACTGGCAGCTGGGGGTTTGGGTTTTGGTTTTTTTAAAAAGGCATTCAAGTACAATGAATAAACCACTTAATTTTTGATAATCGTAATGAGCCGTCAAGCAGCTTTTATTGAGGTTTATTGCAGTTGGGAGAAACTCAGCCTGTTCCCAGAGACGTGCAATTTTAGCGCGGTATTTTAATAATATATTTATGGTTTTGTTGTTTGTTTTTAGGATATTCACGGGCTCTACCAGGTTGGATGGCAATGCAGTCGGTTAGTATCGGAGGGATGTTTTCCACTCGAGCACTATCAGCTTTTAGTTAATTTGAAGAAATCTCATGCATTTGTCATTTTTAAACATTTCCTTTAACATGTAGATGGAAGCACAGGTTCCTTTGTAAAGCTTTTTGCCGCAGAACGTCAGTACGTTTACTTGGATCTCTGAATGCTGTGTCGCAGTGGACTTTGTCCGATGGCTCTGCGCCGTATCCATGGACGAGCTGGCATCCCCCACGCATCCTCGCATGTTCAGCCTGCAGAAAATCGTGGAGATCTCCTACTACAACATGGGCCGCATCCGGCTGCAGTGGTCCAGGATATGGGAGGTGATAGGAGACCACTTCAACAAGGTCAGCTCGCTAGCTCCAGGTTGAGTAGCGATTTGAGGATGTGCACTCAAGACCCGAAGTTTAGCCGTTCATCTAACCCAGGAGGACGTGACTGTTGTAGCCTCGAGTCATGCATTTAGCCTGAATTGCTCCAGCAGAAACGAAAGAATGTGTACTGCAGTTCCGGTGAAGAACGCAGCTGAAAGTGCGCGTGGCTCCTTGGCCGAGTTAGATTTTCAGACGTGTTGAACATTTTCCGTTTTGTTTATATTTAATTGCACTTTGCCCACTTTCTGTTAGTTGCAGGCCGAATGTGAGCTGTTTATTCACTGAGCACACAGATGGCAAGATGGACAGGGGCGATTTGCTTCTACATTATTTACTGCTAATCTCTGTGTTCCTGAATGTTAGGGATCGATAACTACATGATGAACATTTCACTTCAACAAATTATGTGAACAATTGCGCTGAATAGTTTTTACGGAGGCCATATACAGTTTAGTAAGTTTAGACTAGTTTTAATATAATAAAGGTAATGATTAAAGATAATGCAATCAATACATGTCTTGGTGAATATCATTTTTTATAGAACCTAATGAATGAATGTCTAAGTTTGTGTTTATTCTTATTTTGGAGTTGCGAACAAACTTCTGGTCACAGTTGTGTTTGCAAGTTGAGGAGCTGTGTGTTCTTTTAAGACGAACGTTTCCTAAAAAAGTTGGCAGTATTTGGTGTTTATTGTAAGGAAAAGAGCAAAAACAGAGTTTGGTTCTCTTCCACAGGTTGGCTGCAATACCAACGAGGATGTGGCCATTTTCGCTGTGGACTCCCTCAGGCAGCTCTCCATGAAGTTCTTAGAGAAGGGAGAGTTGGCCAATTTCAGATTCCAAAAAGACTTCTTGAGGCCTTTTGAACATATCATGAAGAAGAACCGGTAAGCGGTTTCTTCATACTTGTTTTTGAATTTTTTTGCATTTTCGGCATTTAGGGCTTCTTTCTGTTCCAGTACAAGAAATTTTCATTGTAATTTTTGATTTTAAAGAAGTGATATTAGCCATTTAACCCAGACCTCAAAGTGTCCAACAAATCAAGGAAACCTGCAAATGTTTCATATTCATATATAGAAGGAATGTGTACATGAGAAACGTAACTTTTTTTTTTTTTTACATTTATTAGTTTAGCTGATGCTTTTCTCCAAAATGTTAAGCTACCTACAACTATTTGTTCATTTATACAGCCAGGTAAATTTTACTGGAGCAGTTAAGGGTAAGAAAGTGGTAAGTACCTTGCTCAAGGGCACTACAGCATTAGGAAAGATTTGAACCGGCATCCTTCAGACCCAAAGGCAGCAGCTCTAACCACTACGCTATGGAAATGAAGTGTTTTAATACGAAACGTCAGTGGGAAATAAACACAGTGAGAGGTGGGTGGGAGAGGAGTGAATTCTGAATGAGGTGGTGTCCCCCTCAGGGTCTGTACCTGCGAACCCTTAACCTGGGCTAGGGTGCTGCGGTTGAGCCGGCACATTAACTGCGTTGTGCGTGCAGAGCTTCGGTGGGAAGAGAGGAAGGGATGGGGTTTTGTCGCAACTTTTTCATTAGCAGTAAGGAGAGTGGGGCGGGGCGGGGCGGGGGGGGGGGGGGGGGGGGTTGGCTCGGCTCGGCTCGCGTCTGCTCATTACTCGTGTCCGTGCTGCCTCCAGCTCCCCTGCGGTGCAGAGGAACGTGAAGAGGAGGTTGGTGTAGGACGAGCGGTATGCTGGAAGGCGGGGATGACCACTGACAGGCTACCCTTGTCCTTGGCCAGGTCTCCCACGATTCGGGACATGGTGGTTAGGTGCATCGCCCAGATGGTGAACTCCCAGGCTGGAAACATCCGGTCAGGGTGGAAGAACATCTTCTCAGTGTTCCACCTTGCTGCCTCTGACCAGGATGAGAGCATTGTGGAGCTGGCTTTCCAGACCACAGGCCATATCGTCAGTGAGTCCTCCTGCTTGGGTTTTAGGGTTCTCTAGGAACGGACCCCTTCCAGGAATATAATGTTTTTCTTACGAATGCACTGATGACAACTGACATCTGTGGCTGTGTTATGCAACATTAAGGAGAGGGTGCTCTGTGGGTCATCACGACTTTAGCGCATGCACTTTATGACATAAGTTAATATTGTTTTTGTAATGTTTCTCCACACCAGTGATTGTATTTGAGAAGCACTTTCCGGCCACCATTGACTCCTTCCAGGATGCTGTGAAATGTTTGTCGGAATTTGCCTGCAATGCCTCCTTCCCCGACACCAGCATGGAGGCCATCCGCCTGATCCGTCACTGCGCCAAATACGTGTCCGATCGGCCCCAGGTGAGCACCACATCCCGATCGGCGCCCGTGTCTGTCTTTTATATCTTGTTGCCACCCCATTAGCTTGATGGTGCCATTTAACCCAGCAGTGCTAAAGTAACACGGTACATACTGCATGTATGTTTATATTTAGTCAGTCTGAAAATGCTTTTGTCCAAAAGGTGAGATATATGCGACTTAAATCCTTGCACACCACACAGCTGGATGTTCACAGAAAACCTTCACTAGCCATTTGTTCATTTTATATCAACATTTAAAAACATGAAGTGTCACATTCATTTTTAATAGCTGTGATAACGACATTTTGTAATGTTTGAAGCAAGTTGTTAAGGTGCGGTTTCACCTCGGGAGGTCCTTGTCGCTACTGCAGTCCTTATGACTTCATTGCAAGTGGCAGTTTGTCTCGTTCCCTCCGAAGGCCTTCAAAGACTACACCAGCGACGACATGAACGTGGCCCCCGAGGACCGCGTTTGGGTGCGTGGCTGGTTCCCAATCCTGTTTGAGCTCTCCTGCATCATCAACCGCTGCAAGCTAGATGTGAGGACCAGGTGAGTTTGGGGGTCTCTGGAGTTGATGTTCATCTCAAGGGCGTCCAAGAGGCAATGGGAACGGGTTGTGGTTTCTTCTTTCTACCCTGTAGGGGCCTGACAGTGATGTTTGAAGTCATGAAGACCTACGGTCACACTTACGAGAAGCACTGGTGGCAAGACCTGTTTCGGATCGTCTTCAGAATATTCGATAACATGAAGCTCCCTGAGCAACAAACTGAGGTGGGAATTCGGGAATAGAAAATGTTACCCTGGAGCCGCGCCCGCTGAGGAGCACGATGTTACCGTTCGTTCTCGTTGCCGCAGAAAGCCGAATGGATGACCACAACTTGCAACCACGCGCTCTACGCAATCTGCGACGTCTTTACGCAGTACTTTGAGTCGCTCAGCGATGTTCTCCTAGACGACATTCTCTCGCAGCTCTACTGGTGTGTGCAGCAAGGTGAGTGGGTGACTGTGCCCATCTCGGCAACAACCTGCCGGTCCTGTCCTCAACTTCAGAACCCCACCGAGGCTCCGCCCTCTTGTCCCCCCCTCCCCAGATAATGAGCAGCTGGCACGGTCTGGCACCAACTGCCTGGAGAACGTGGTCATTCTAAACGGAGAGAAGTTCACACCGGAGACCTGGGACAAAACGTGCAACTGTATGTTGGACATCTTTAAAACCACCATCCCGCACACGTAAGTCCTGAAGTGGTGTCTAAAGCTTCTGTTCTCTTCTTTTCCCTCTTTTGTCTCTTTAAAACAAATGGGCTGTTAGAGGAATGCAGTCGTTCACGTGACCAGATTTTCTGAGAAATGATCGTTGTACCAACAGATTTCGGTCAATATTTGCACCCTGAGCTGGTGCTTTTTGCTCTCCTTTCCCTCAGCGATTGTACAAGGTGTCCCCTGGTGTTTTGGTGCTTCGCTGCATCAGCTGGTGCAAAACAAGTGTCTGCCGACTTTTCTGTTCCCATACCATCGTTTTCTTTCTTCTAGTGCTCTTTAAGTGATGTTTATGCAAACTGTTCTTAAGTATAAATGTTGAATTTTTTATACTTATCGTGTAACTCACGCAAACAGGACCAGTTTTTCTGTCGCCTCGCAAAACGCAGGTAGTCAGATGTCGCTGCATGACTTGCTGTCATGAGTGTATGGTGTAGCCCTTTGCGTTTGCTTTCAGGTTGCTCACCTGGAGACCTGCGGGTGCTGAAGGAGAGGCAGCTGCACATCTGGATGCATCTGACAAACAGCTGGTAATGTCAATGAAATTCTGCTGAGACCGCACCCCCCCCCCCCCCCCCCCCACTTACCTTTCACCTCTGGATTTGATACAGCCCTCAGGGTACCAGGTCTCTTTGTGTGTCTGTGTTTTTCCATAATCCACCTTCAGTGGGTTACGTGTGTTTGAGATGCAGGTGGTCTGAGCCCGGTACATTTATGGCTGAGCTCTTTGCCACAGTCGCACAACTCCACAGCATCTGTTTTAGAAACTTGAGTACGATGGGGAGCTTCAGGCTCCCAGGATATTAGTGATTCCATGCTTTATTGTTTCAGCTAAAAGTTTTTTGAGGAATTTGGAAATTATGATTTATCATTTGTTGTACAAACTTAAAATACTTAAGCATTTTGATTTTGGTGTATATATAATACTGAATGTAGAAAGCAAAAATAAAGACACAGTTCCCCCTTTCCATGCCCTCAGGACTCCATTTCCCAGAAGTCCTTGGACATCCAGACACGTGCTGAAGATCAGCAGTCTATTGGCAGTGTGGAGAAGATGTCCCTGGAGAACCGGCGACAGAGCCAATTCAGCATTGGCTCAGGCGCCTACGAGGACGGGCCCAGGGCTAGGACCCCGATGAGTGCGTGGCATTTTGTCATTGCCAGTAGGCCCCAGACAGACAAGGGGGTTTCCCAGTAATGATGCGTTTAACTTATACGATGCCCAAACCCACTCCAAATATAAAATATGTATCACAGTAACTGAAACTGAAAACAAGTCCACTGGTGGCGAAGGGGATTTGAAGATGATTGATGTCCAGGTTTATATTAGTGGTGGAAGGATGGAAAAAACCAGAACCCTCTTACTGGCTGTCGGGTCTGTCTGCCTGTGTGTTACCTTGATACCTGGTGAAGTAATAGAGTAGAGGGGTCTGAGCAGGGGTGTGGAAAAGTAATGATGGTTAAAAAAACTGGAATCAAAACAGAGGAAACAAAATGCAAGAGATGAGGACAATTATTTCTCTTTTACTGGTCATCTCCCTCTGCTTATTCTGAACTTTTGCCCCAGTCCGGTCTCTCCCTCTTCCTTATGTATACAGTGCAGGCAGGAAGAATTCTGTCAAGATTTACTATAGTTTCCCTGTGAATAAATTGTTAATCCATTGATTGATTTTTGTAGCACAGTTTCCCCCCCCCCACTGTCCCTTTACTTATTGCCTCTCCTGTTTCTCTGTCTGTGTCCATCACAGAGCTCCAGGAGCAGAAGATCTTTTCATCTCTCCTCATCAAATGCGTGGTGCAGCTGGAGCTCATCCAGACCATCGACAATATCATCTTCTTCCCCGCCACCAGCAAGAAGGAGGATGCGGAGAACTTCGCTGCTGCTCAGGTATGCCGCCAACCTCCCGTCATCCTAAAATACCCATTTTGTCCAGTCCAGAAATGAGCATTTCCCCAAACATGCCTGGGTGAAAACATATTGCTTACTAGTTTTCAGTTCACTTATTTCTTTCTGCAGTGATTGTTCTCTCACCGCTCTTGTAACTCTGGGTAGAGTGTAAGGCAGTGTTCCCGTAATGCCAACACTGCACACAGGTGGGTTCTTCTCAGCTTTGTCACCAAGAGGCTAAGTGGCCTGCCTTTGTATCTCGGGCTCCGCAGAGGGACTCGCTGGACACTGATGTCCATGTGGAGACCCAGGACCAGGGTGTGTACCGCTACCTGACCTCAGGGCAGCTTTTCAAGCTGCTGGACTGCTTGCTGGAGTCGCACCGCTTTGCTAAGGCGTTCAACTCCAACAATGAGCAGAGGACCTCTCTCTGGAAGGCCGGTGGGTTCCTCACACCCGTTCGCAGCCCCGTGTCCACAGGAAGTGTCACTCCTTTCAACAGGAAGTAACGTGTGCGCGCGTGTGTTTGTGCTTTCCAGGTTTCAAGGGGAAGTCGAAGCCCAACTTACTGAAGCAGGAGACGAGCAGCCTGGCCTGTAGTTTACGCATACTCTTCCGCATGTATATGGACGAGAGCCGAAAGGCCGACTGGGAGGAGGTGCAGAAGCGGCTGCTCAAGTAAGATGGACTCTCTCCCCCCCCGAGGTCGCCAACAATAACCAGGCCCAAGCTGCCCTACCCCCCACCCCCTGGTACCCAACTCTGTTCACTACGATACCTTCTTGTCCACTTGCCTGCTGTAAGATGGCTCAGCGTACCTTACTCTTGCTGATCCCCTGGAGACTACTGTAACCTGCCCCCGCATCCTGGTAACCTACCAGCATCAGTCTCTAAGGAGAAGCAGGAATGGTGTAATTCTTCTAATAAACAAAAGTGTGATGCTGCCAATCCTTTCAGATACTGAAATGTTTCTGTAGCTGTTTTTATTTTAATTGCTTTAATGGGGGTTTTATGACATTGTATAATTGAGACACTTACAAACATTTTATTCATGTTGCCTAGATTTTTTTAGTTTACCAACCAGTATTTTTTGCAGGCCACAACACTCAGCAGATGCTCAGAAAAACTGGCATATAAAGTTGTGATTCTGGAGTACATGTGGTTGTGTTCAGCCAGCAGTCTGTCATCTCTAGCAGCTCCGATTATCCGAAAAAGTTGAAAAGCTGTGTCAGACAGTACGCCTTTTAGAGAACTGCCGGGCCGGGGAAATCGAGCACTTAACCAGACTGACTGCTCATAACCAGCAAGCAGAGCACCTGCAGCGGTGTGGAGGAGCTGTGTGCAGATCCATTTTCCGTAAGGCGAGCGGTTCAGCCTTTGTGAACCGAGAGGAACGAGGAGAAGAAACGTCAGTCTCGGATCTCATTGTGTCTTGTTTCTGCTGATGTTATCCTGCGTGGCGATGGGGGGGGGCGGGTAGGCTGGCCGGAGCAGATGTGCACTTCCGTCTCTCCTTAAGCATTAACCACCCCGCCCCCATACCGTTGCAGTGACTCAGCTGCAACAGACACTGACAACAGCGATCAGTCGGTGTGGCCATAGGGACACAAGGAGTTGTGCAAGTGTGTGTGTGTGGTGTGTTTGGTAGGAGGTCCTCTGAGGGAAGGTAAGAGGGTTAGTGCAGGCGAGTCCCGGTCTTCACTGGGCAACCGGTGGTGCCATTTTCTGCTTTTTCTGTAGCAAGGTCATAGGAACACACCTCTCACACTTCTCTTCCTTTGTGGTGCAGCGTGTGCAGCGAAGCCATCGGCTACTTCTTGACCTTGACATCGGAGAGCCACCGGGAGGCCTGGACCAACCTTCTGCTGCTCTTCCTCACTAAGGTGTTAAAGATCAGTGACGACAGGGTGAGGCCACCGGCAATGTGCGTCCCGTACCATTTTGCCGACATTTCAGTATGTCAAACTCTGTCGTCTTGCCTCCACCCTCTTCCCGCAGTTCAAAGCCCACGCATCCAGGTACTACCCGCTTCTGTGTGAGATCATGCAGTTTGACCTGATCCCGGAGCTGCGGGCTGTACTGCGCAAGTTCTACCTGCGCATCGGCATTGTCTTCAGGATCTCGCAGCCGGTCAGCCAGGAGCGAGGCTCAGCGGGCCTCTAACGTTCCCATGAGGGCCCGGAGCGGGAGGCTCTGGACCTGCAGAGGGTCACACGGGCCGGGCCATAGCCGCAGGGATGAAGCTGCTATGGAGGGTCCCCTCTTTTTGAGTCCATCCTTTACAATGGTGTGTGAATGGGGGAAACTCCTGCTGTCGCTGTGCCGGGGAATTAAATGAACCCCCGATCCCTTCCCAACACCCTGCCCCCAAACCCACTGAGCCCCCCTCCCCCGCTCTGGTAGCTCTACAGCAGCAGGCCCCATTAACGGTACTGGAAGCTTTCTGGGGTCTCCTGCTGAGCACGGACCTGCTGCCAGGATGCAGACCACCCACAGCATGGCCAGAAGGGCCTGTTGTTCTCTTTTGAACTACTGGAAGAAGGGCCTCGCCATGTACAGTAGAATAAATACTTCACAGGATTGTATTGATGATTATATTCATTACAAATATTAAATTACTTTCTAACTTTCTGAATGTTCGGAAGCCTAGTGTTTGGAAAGAACCTGTGTTCCTTGCCACCTCTTGACATTGTTACTGCTGTCTGAAGAATGAAATGGATTCAACAAAGAAACAAATGCGATCAGTAATTAGTTAAAGAAGTAATGTTTTGTGACTTGATTTCTTTTGCACAGCCAAGGGCTAATGTAAGCATCAGCAGCCCTTTGGATGAAAATAGTTGTACGGAAACGCGGCTTTGTAATATACATATATCTCCTAACACTAGACATTGTTTCTGCAATAATTTTATTTTGTTTCACTGAATTTGCTGCACTTGTTTTATTTACAGAATGCACTGGGGACTTTAATGTTTGTGAGAATGCATAACTTAACCCTTGCTCAGCTGGGTTGTCCGCTGAGGGCTGTGATCAGTTTATAAAATGCTAACTGATGAAAAGACTTAGTAAAATTATTCCATTTTATATGTACAGAGGCTTTTATTTAAATGGGGGAAAACAAATGTCAGTGACTGGGATCCTCTTGAAACTGGAACTAAAGAAGAATAAATAAACACCTCAAAACTATTCTGAGTGGCATCGGATTTGTCACTAGTCTGTGTGTTGTGCTGGTCTTGCTGTGCTTATGTTAGAAAAAAGTTTACCAGTTTCTGGCTAGAGACCTGATCAGCATGTTGGTGCACTTTTGACGTGTTGGATCTGCAGGAATCCCAAGAATTGCTGGTCTCATTTCAGATGAGAGCAAAGCACTGAATGTTTTCTGTGCTGAAGAGGACAAAGCTTTCTGTAAAATGCTGGTTAAGAGACAAAACTTCTAATATGGTAACAGGTTGAAGTTTTTGAAGTCTTTTTGGTCAATGTCACCTTGGGCAGGATTGATCCTTTATTAATATAGCAATTTTTTTCAGCATATCTAACACATTTTTTAAACTGCAAATTACATTAACTGTTGATTTTTGATTGTGTGGCTGCCCTGTACACTTTACTATTTAAGGTCCAGCATTAAACAATGGCATGCTTCCTCTGAAGGGCACTAAAATCACTATTCTCTTTGAGCACGGTGATGTGTGCAGTCTTCTAATTTATGGCATTATTTCCAAGTTCCCATCTTCATAGCTCCTAATCAAACAGCACATACAAATTTTTTTTTTTTTTTTTATTTCCACAAACCATATGAGACCCTGAGTGTAATCCTAGTTTGAGTTCAGCAGTAGGACAACAACGGGGGATCAGTCTCTTGTGTGTGTGGTCCTAGGGTGTAGTATTACATACATACTGTACAGTCTGCCATCTATGTTTGGACTGGCTCATTCTCATTGCTGAAAAGTGTAGGCTACCTCATAGCACCAATCCAGTTAAAATTTCATATGCTTATTTGTTGAAATTAAATGAATCTTGAAAAAAATGTTTTCAAACAAAGCAAGAGGTATGTTTTTTTTTTTTAATCAAATTGCTTGGAGGACACAAAAAAAATCTTCACACCACCACTGGAGACTGACGATCCACTGAAAATGATGTGGGGCTCCCCGAAACACCCCATCTCTGCTATTAGGATGAGAAGTTCAGCTGTGGTAAGAGGACAGGCCTTACCAGTCAGGTTTCCAGTTTCTGCTGGGTTGCCTGTCCGTGTGACATGTTGTGATTTGTCTTAGGTGGTCTGAAGATCCTGGTCTTAGGCATGGATTCCTGGCAACTCGGTCCAAGTATGTACGCATGTCTGTGTTCGGTCCATCACGATTTTCAGTAGACATATCCAATTCTGGGGATGAGAAGAAATTATTCAAGTGCCACATGTCTGGTTAGACCTGCTGAATATACCAGGTTCAGAGAAGGTGGCAGGTAAGTTCTGGTGTGGTTGGTCATCCATCCCATAAACAAAATGAAGAGAGGGAGAACCCCACCATCTAGCCAGCCATGGTCTCTCAGCTCCTGCAGCCTCCTCATCCGTTGCTTCTTGTGCTCCTTGTGAAGACTGGCCTGACAGTGCAGCGAGTCAAAGTCTGACTGCCCTGCTGGCTCCTTAAGTCATGGAAGAAGAGTTGCTGCTCTGACTTGTGATCTTCTCCGCAGTTTCATTTATCTTTTTAGCAATTCTGAAAGTTACAGCTCAACTCAACACTGGATGCATGTCATTGTTCAGCCCAGCCAGTCTTTTTCCCCTTAAAAACAGTTCTCTCTACTCATATAGAATCAGTACTAACCCAGTATCCCAACTTTTGCTGCTGCCTGGCCAAGGGTTTGGATGTGCCTTCTTCAGGGTCAGATGGGTCTAAGGTCACATCCATGTTAGAGTCTAAAAAAAGAGTACAGAATCATTTAATCAACCCACACACTCTGACTATAAAGGCAGTGTCCACCTCTTCCCCTTAACTGGTACTTGGTAATCTAGGCTACACCCTTGTGCCAGTTAATGACAAGGGCTTAACTGCCTGGCAAGCAGTAGCAGTGTGATACTTTGAGTAAACACAGCTCAGAACAAAGACACCCTGTTCATTCATGGTGAACCTAGGCTTTCCTGAGGACCCGTGAGGCCTGACATCATCTCACCCTCACCTCTACACTCCATCTACCACAGCAGAAACCTTAAGGAGCTTGCACCTTCAAAATCTCCAGCTCTAGTCTACTGTTCGTCGCTGACCATTCGTTGGCTCCATCTCTCCATACAGATTCAGGACATGGATTCAAGATACTCTGTATGTTCAAGGAACAAAAGCTTACCAAAGAAAGCACTCGCTGATGTCAGCAGGGGGTCTTTCACTAAATCCCTAGTGGAAGTCTTCATCTAGGAGAAGAGGGTTAAAAAGAAAACAAACTAAATAGACTCTCCAAAGAGACCGACAAAAACTCACAGAATAACTGGCATCTCAAAGTACATGTGAGAAGACAGTCCTCATTCTCACACCTTCCCATCGTCGTACAGGAACTCATCAGCAGAGAGCATTTTCCTCAGCCTGTCGACCCTGCGGTTCTCCTTGCGGATCAGGGCCTTTTGCTGGATATCGGGGTTCTGGTCATTGGTGGAGGAGACCGGGTCCAGACAGTGTACTTCCTCCCGCGATTCACTGTCTGCAACGCACACAAATTCACACACTGCTCCACTGGGGCGTCTTTTCCATCCCGTTTCATAATAACATGTTGGAATCACAGGTCTGATTGGCAAACTTCCAAGGGTACGTACCTCGCACATCTGCATGAGGCACCTCTGTCCACTATCCACTGTCTGCTAAAAATGTGCATTTTTCTTTTTCACCCTTAATTGGGACAAAAATTCTTTCTTAACTGAAAGCTGTGCTGGACACTCACCTTTGTCCTTGAGCTTGTTAAAATCAAGGACATTCTGCAGGTTAGTCGTCTCTGGAGCTTTGCGGGGGGTTTTTCTGACAGCAACGGGACGACCCATGTGAAACATGTCCATATGGAAGCATTTCCTGCATCTGGAGGACGTTAAGAACATGTGAGAGTGGCATTCAGTACTGCCCTAATTCATTACACCCCGTGGATGGGTTATTTTACTACGTTCAAGGTTTTAGTTCCAGCCTCCTGATTGACCTCGTGGTCTAAACCGAACCCATTTAGCATTCTTTCTTAGCTCTCAGTGCTGTAAAGAGAGCTGGGAAACCTGTTGGGTCTGGCCCCTCTAAAGATGAAGCTTAAGAGCCCAGTTCTGTGGGCTTCAAAAAATCCATCAACTCATATCTTACTTGAAGGGCAAAAATGTAGAAACTGTGTGGCAATCTGAGCTGCGATTCAGTTTTCACAGCATTCGGGATTTGTTAGCAGATAAGCATAAATGCATAATCTGAGACTTTCAGCCAAATTGCAGTGGAAAGCTTCCAGAAATGATCACATAAAAACGGAGTGATCAGGATCATCTCACAGAACAAGCAAATGGCATCTGCATGCAACAGACCTTTTTGTCTAACAGAACTCCAGTGTTAAACTGTACATATTTTTTGGTGTCTACAACAGATGTGTCCTGGAATCTAAACTATATGAAGACATCCGTCTGCGTCTGTTCACAGTGCCTCAGGACCCCTGCAGACGTACGGTGAGAAAACATAAGCTTGTCTCACCTGATGGGATGAGACACATCACCTTCCTCCTCTTCTGTTTGCAGCAGCTCCTCCTCCAAGAGTCTCTGTTGGTTGCGCAGCAGCCGGCGCAGGACCGAGAGATGGCTGGTCATGGCTCTGTACTCCTCTGTCAGACAGACAGGCAAATGGACTGAGAGAGAGACTGGCACTGACCCCCTCAGCACTGCTGCAGGACTTTTACCCAATAAAACCGAAGGGAACTTCTGTCCATAATCTGTACAAAAAATTGATTCAATCACGTTGTATTAAATTTATTTAACTCTTAAAGAGGTGGCTCATTAATTTTGCTAGAAGAAAAAAGTAAAAAGGTACATTTTATTTTTCCACCTTTAACTAAATTTGGACAAAATTTCAGTTTGAAGTGGAGGACTGCAAATGGAAAATGTACTTTTCCAGTGAAACAGCATTAACATTCATCAGCCTTTAAGAGCAGGTGGCAAAATGGGATAGTGCTGCCACTTCACAGCTCCTAGGCTATTTGGGCATAGGTTCAAATCCAACTCAGTGTGTGTGGGGTTTGCATGTTCTCCCCATGTTTTGGTAGTTGTCCTCTGGGTCTAGTTTCCTCCCACAGTCCAAATACATGTATCTGAGGTGAACTGGTGACTCTAAATTGCCTTTAGTGTGCGAATGCGTGTTTGTGCGGCTACCCTGCGATGGACCAGCATCCCGTCCAGGGTGTACCCCTCCTAACCCAGCAATTCCAGTGTTGTCTCTGGTCTGCTGTAACCCTGAACAGAATAAGCAGTTAATGAAACTGAATGAGTGAGAGGCATTCAGAGTGTCCAAAGTATGCAATATGTATATAAGGGCCTGTAGGTGACATGACACACCAGGAAAATAGCATGAGTTACAGAGATCACAGGCACCACTATAAGAAACAGACAGATGACTTGCTTTCTCCTTGTGAACACACAAAGCTTAAAAACAAAACTGTTAAACCATGTGGGCTAAAGAACCTAGAGGAGTGGTTTGACACAGCTACTGAGCTATTATATAGTCTAGAAGATGCACACTGATAATCTAAATAACCTGTTTGCTGATTGGTCAGTCCATCAGTGAAATCAATTTTTCAGCTTTATCGATAACTAGAGAATTAACAGTCATTGAGAAATTGCTGTGTTCTTTGAAATGAGAAGTGAAGATTAACAGTAAAGTGCTCTTCATACACACAGTTGGGAACTACCAGTGGAGTGCAAAGTGGGGGGTTCCTTACTTGTGGCTCTGACTGGATTCCTATTAGAAGGGTCCTCCGGGGATTGTGGTGGACATAATGAGCCTTTCTGGAGAGGGAGACACACACACATACACACACAGAGTTTCAAGTGAACACTATCTAGATTTCTACTTATGAATAGTTTGGACGTTTTCCTTTCCCTTTAAATAAAGTAAAATAATTTTCACATAAGTCAAACTGCTGTAGTACTGTAACCCCTTGCTCCAAAACAGTCCTTTTGTCTCCACTTTAGGGCTCAACCCAAATACCCTGGGGAACTCACAGAAACAGCAGATGGTCTCTGGTGGCTTTCTGTGAAAAGCGGTCTGGATGTGAGCTCAGGGCCCAGTTTCTTCTTCGGTGCTGGGACAAGGGGAGACAGCTCTCTACGTTGCTCCTGAAAAGGGGAAATGGAGAGCACATAATCGTGGAACAGCCAGCATTGCAAAGAGTTGAGCACATTTTCAGCATAGATCAGACAGGGGAGTGGTACCTCCTCCACCCGGGCCGGTCTTTCCATCTCACACTGCAGTTTTAGCACCTCTCTGTTACGCTTCTCCCTCTTGTGCCTCTCCTGTTGGCACCAGTCTTCCTCATGCTTCTTCTTCTTCTTCTTCTGCCCATTTTTGGTATTTTCCTGCCAGGGCCAAAGAGCCACTTCAAGGCTACCTCACAAATCTCATTTTCATTTTATCATAAAATGACTTGAGGCACAGTCAGATAAGTGCTACTTTGTACAGTGCAGTAGGACCACGTTTTTGTTTAAACTGTGTTCACCTTCGGGACTTTATGTTTCTGATTAGCATTGTATTGTTTGTTTAAGATGGCAAGGCCCTGACCTTGTAAGAAATACTGCGGGTACGTTTCAGATTCACTCTGCAATGAATGGCAAAAAAAAGTATCCAAAACAGCTTCAACTGAAAGGTCTTTGAAGCACTCAGAAACCCCAAGCACAGGTAACTTGCTAATTTTCCATTTATAAAGGCTGAAATAAAGCAAACTGCTGTATTAAAATGTAGCTGTAACCATTTTCTCCATAGTATTCCCACGGTCTTGCTCCAGGGCTCAGCACAGATGCCCGCTGGGAACTCACAAACACAGCAGACGGGGGGCGGTAGCTGTCCACAGATGGTGATGTGGAGGTGAGCCCAAGGGCCAGTTTCTTGATCAGTGCAGGGACAGGAGGAGAGTGCTCTCTGTGCTGCTCCTGAAAAGGGAACAAAGAGAGAAAACATGTACATTTATTCATTTAGCTGACATTTTTCTCTAAAGCAACTTACAATAATAAGGTTACAGTTATTGCAAGCTTACAATTACTTTTTTTATTTACAACTACCCATTTTATACAGCTTGGTAATTTTGCTGGAGCAATTTAGGGTAAGTACCTTGCTCAGGGTACTACAGCCAAAAGGGGAGGGGGGTCGAATTCATAACCTTTGGTTCCAAAGGCAGTAGCTTTAATCACTGCACTACCAACTGTGCCCCGTCCCCAAACAGCGACAGAACGGCCAGTGTCACAGATATCTGAGCACCTGACAGTCTTCTACAAAAAGGACTGGTATAAAAATGAACAAACAAACCAAAGAAGTGAGTGTACTAGTTGAGGACACACACTTGGCACGGGGAGGGTGGTTGTCACGCCTTTCATTTGCTACGGACACTTTTCAACAAATGTGCTTACAAATTCCTGAATTTTTATATTTCAAACAACTGTATAAAACGAAAATAAACTCTGAACTCTGGAACACCATCCTAATGAGCGTAACGGAGAAACGCAGGGCAGACATACAGTATATGTGGTACCTCCTGCACCTGGGCCGGTCTCTCCATCTCACACTGCAGTTTCAGCACCTCTCTCTGACGCTTCTCCTCCTTGTCCCTCTCCTGTTGCCGCCACTCCTCTTCACGCTTCTTCTTCTTCTGTCCATTTTTAGCATTTTCCTGCAGAGTAGTTACACTGACACTCACCTTTCAATGTTTCAGCACAGGTAAGTCAAATATTCAGTACTTTCTACATATTCCAGCGTTTAGGATTATATCGTTTTGATCACTTTTCTGTCTGTGTATTACTAGACTTACTGGCCTAGAGAGAGATACTGTGGTTACATTTCAGATTTGATGTCTACGGAACATGCTGTGGTGTAACTCACGCACTCACACACTTTTGTTAACTGCTTGTCTTCCTCAGGGTTGTAGAATTCCGGAGTCATCCCGGAATCATTAGGCACTGAACTAGCCGGTGCTGGGAGCGTATTCACTTTTTTCCAACTTTATTATTTATTTTATTATAGTACTATTGACATTTATTATATTATTTACTTTTGATTATTATGATTGTTATGCTTTACTATAAATATTATTTGATTATCTTTTATTATATTATGCACTTATGGAATTCATGTTTAAATGTTTTTCCTCATATGCCTGTAACATTGCTTGCTGTATAAGTTTCTAGAAGAGAGTACCTCTACTGGTTAAGTTCCATTGATTCTGGATTGAGTAAAGGAGACCTTGGAGGCTCTCTGGGTCTCATACAAGGCGATAAGAAAGTTTTGAGGAGCATAAATAGAACTGGGCGTGTACGCACATCTGTGACGGATAACATCTGGTGAGAACAGTAACAAAAGGACTTTTCAAGCTTTATTGTGCCTTGTTATTGAAACTTCAAGGAACCTTGAACTAAATAAAAGATCAAGTCCAACAGCTGGCGCCACAAACAGGATCGCTGACAGCAGACAGACGTTGGATCTGCAGTCTGGTGAGACAGACCCAGCGGCCAGCACTTCCACTTGAGACAGATATGAAATTACTTGTCTGTTTCAGAAGATCTGCAGGCCGGCATCTTCAGCGCTCAGCACATGATTGGAGCTCTCAGTAATGACGATTACATTTACATTTATTCATTTAGCTAACACTTTTCTCCGAAGTGACTCACAATGCTGAGGTACTTACATTTATTTACCCATTTACACATCTGGGTAATTTTCCTGGGGAAATGTTAGGTAAGTACCTTAGCAAGGGTACTACAGCTGGAGATGGAATGTGAACCTGCGACCTTTGGAATGAAAAGCACCAACACTAACCATTAAGCTATCAGCTGCCCCATTAATGAGATTAATGAGTAATGTAACAGTGGGGGGAAAACAGATTCAGGTGATCTGGACATGTCCAAAGAGCTCTGGACATGTTTGGTCTTACACCCGGTCATCACAAAAGCAAGGAGCGAACTCTGTGTCAGCAACTTTTTTCAATCAGTGCATGGCACTTGCATGACCTGTTCCTGTTACCCATGACTGGTGTTTGATCCATGTATGGCGTCTGCCTTCTTACGAATACATTTCAGTGTTGTTGAGTGTTTGTAGCTTTTGGGACTCAAGCATCACAAATTTAAGTTTTTGTCTTGTTGGCTTTTGTTTTTTTGACTTTTTGGTCTCTGTGAGCTTGTTTTGTCTTGGGAATATTGTGAGGAAGTCATGTCTGAGAACAAACCCACTACTGACAAGGAAGTTCTGGTCTCATCCATACTGAGTGAGGAGAACAGATTGAATCAGTGGTTAAGCTGTACTGAGGATAAGCATGGACTGCATAAAACTGTGACACAGATTCAGAGAAAAATTCATATCTCTGGGGTACAGTGTTCACTAGATGACATCAACAAAGCTCGGGGACAAGCAACTAGTATAGGATCGGTAGAGCTCACCCCAGACATGCACTGGGAGCTCACAGACACAGCAGATGGAGTGCGCTGGCTGTCTGCAGAAGGTTTTCTAGGTGGACGCTCAGTGGCTAGTTCCTTCCTTCCTTTGGCATCAAGAGGAGGTGACTCTCTATGCTTCTGCTGAAAGGGGTAAAACAAAACAAACCATGACATGAGAACCAGCATCCCAAAGGTCTGAGCACCTGAAAAATTTCTGCACAAATGCACGATACCCTAAAGAGATACACTTGCAACCTGGAGGTCAGTTATTACATTTATTAATTTAGCTGACGCTTCTTTCCAAAGCAACTTTCAATTATTTACCCTTTTATACAGCTGAATAGTAAATGTAAATGTAACCAGAACAATCTGGGGTAAATACCTTGCTCAAGGGTACTACAGCCAGGGGTGAGATTCAAACCTGTGACCTTTGGCTCCAACAGCAGCAGCTCTAACCACTGCGCTACCAGCTTGCTTTAGACTTGCTTTACTTGCTTCCGGTGCTTTCCAAAAGACACATTTACCAATTGCTACATTTACCAATTGCTACAGCAATTCCCTATTTCAAATTGCTTTTTAAAACTCTGGGCTAAGGCACATGATCCCACAAACTGAAAGGGAGCAGCACAGGGTAGAAAAGGACGTGGTACCTTCTCCACGTGAGCAGGCCTCTCGCGCTCAGTCTGCAACGTTGACGCTTCTCCCTGATGCTTATCCTCCTCTTCCATCTTTGTCTTTTCTGCCTCCTGGTGCTTTTTCTCATCTTCTTCTTTATTCTCCTCCTCATTCTCCTCCTCATGCTCCCTCTCCTCGCACTTCTTCTCCTCACGCTTCTCCTCACGCTGCTTGCGCCACGCTTCAGCCTGCTGCATCATCTTCTCGGTTTCATTGTTTGTTTGTTTTTTTTTCCCAGGGGCCCAAAGCAACACCTCACATCAGACTGCAACTCACCTTTTCATGTCTACATAAAATGAGTCATGGAAGCAACAAATGTGCTGTACTTTGTATTTTGCACGACGGTTTCATTTATATTCAGACAGTGTAAATCTTTGGGGTTTTATCATCTGGTTACTGTAGTTTAACAAAGAACTTCTCTGCTCTTATAAGAGGTGTTTTAGGATGCATACAAGATTTACTCTCAACAGAATATGTTCTAAACACGCATACAGCAGTGAGCCCATTCTATGTGTTCTATTATAAAAAGGCCTGAGCTAACCTCCATCTCCTTGCGCCTCCTCTTCTCCTGCTCCTCCTCATACTCCTTCCTGATCTTGGCCTGCTCCTTGGCCACCCGCTTCTCATCTTCCTCCTCCTGCAGCCGGATTCGCTCACGCTCTTCGGCCTCCTTGCGCCGTTTCTCCTCGATCTTCACGATTAGACAGGCAGGTGGGGAAAGTACTCACTCTGCACCACAGTTCTCTACCTCAGATATACCAGGCTGTATTTATACAGGTATTACCTCCAGCTTCATCTCTCAGTGATTTAATTAACTTCAAAATTTCAAATTTCACTTTAGTATCTGAAGATTAGAGATGCAGTTGCTCCTGTTCTTACACATTTCATCATCTTCCATGTATGACATAAAAACAATACAGGTGTCATTTTTCTCCACCACGGCCTTCTTTCATATAATACTACAACTAAAAAAGATGTGATCAAAGTTAAATAACAGCAAAAACTAGGTAAATATTTTTCACCACACTGCAGAGGTGGACTGTTATATACCTGCTTTAGGAGGTCATCTTTGTACCTTTCCCGGTCATGAAGCTGCTGACGCACACTGGGCTCTGTGAAAACATTGCCCGGAGCCAAGGATGATGTTTGAGTGGAAGAGACAACTGGCCAAATAAAAACACAAGTCAACACTGAGCACCAGGCCATCATGCTACAGCTAGAGGAAGTCTTGATACAAACATGGTACCCAAATGGACAAAGCAGGGCAATGCTTCCAGGTTTAGAGAAGTGTGGTCTCTGTCTTCCAGGAGTCACACCAACCTGAGTTCCTGTGGGATGAGGGGGGCCGGTCCTTCATGTTGGGAGTTGGAGTGGCTCCAGCAATGAGAAGTGCCGCTTGCTTATCCTGAGAACTGGGGTTCAGACATACCTCCTTGTTGAACTTGTGCATCTGCTTCAGATCAGCTGGTGGCACAGACACATGTACACCAATGAGCTCAGTTTTCCACATGAAACTACTAGACTCATCAACAGGTACTACTGAAAATCACAGACAAAAAGGTATTTTCATCTAAAAGCAGCAGTGCTGTTAATATGTCCAGAAAGAGGCAAGCAAAAAACATTTCAGAGTGAAAAACACAGTGTCCATACCAACGAGGTTGCCCTGGCTGTCTCTCAGAGGCGCGCCACCGCCTCCTCTGCCCCACGGATTGTAGACCTCCATCTCTCTGGCTAGCTTGGCCTCGTGGCGCTGTCTCTCTACCTCCTCATGCTTACGGAGCTCCTCCCGCTCTCGGATCTGCAGCCAGGGAGAGAATGCCATCGCTGCCAACATCCACTAAGGAACTAATTCTTCCTTCTTACATCTATAAATTTATTCTTTTTTTAATTTCTTCTTTCATTTGCATCATCTGCTTGCCCTATGCAGCATCACAGTGGTATGGGGAGGCATGAAAAACTGCAAAATGTTTTAATCCATCCATTCATTCATTTTCATTAATCACTTGTCCTGGTCATGGATGAGGGGGTCAGGAGCCATATTGGAGCCACTGGACACAAGGCTAACATGGGTATGCCTGGATGTGGCGCCAGTCCATTGCAGGGTAGTCACACGTGCACACACTCACTTTCCCGTCCACACACTATTGGCAATTTAGCATCACCGATCCATGTAAACTGCATTTCTTTGCACTGTGGGAGGAGGCCAGAGCAGCTGGAAGAAACCCACATGTGGGTTTCCCATGAGGGGAACATGCAAACTCTACAGAGACTGAGCTGGATTCAAATTCAACTCTGAATGCGCAGCCTTGAGACCACGAGACAGCAGCAATGGCCGGTGCATTTACAAAACTGTAATTTACCAAAACATTTGAAACGTCGCTACTTCTATGGCATTTCTGGAAGTGCAATTTACTCTGGTCAGACTTTACCAAGTACAAATTTGGACTCCATCCTGCTCTAATCTCTCCTTCTTAAACTACTGCAGTGTCACTAAACTGCCTGTTTACTCAAGCTCAGAGAACAAAGGAGAGAGCAGTCAATAGACACCACAGGCTCCACTATGGTGAATGTGGGTGCAGAACTCTGCTCGATGCTGTTGGAACTTGTGACTATCCTCAAACCCTTTACCCACCTTTAACATCTTGCTCCCTTCTAACAATATATTTGATTCTCTCTTCTCCCTTTTTTGAACCCTTCAATGCAATTTAGCAGTAATTATGTGTAACAGTAGGAGCAGACAATGTAAGCCAAAGGTGGCTGAAGAGTCTTTTACCAGTTGTACTGCTTCTCACAATGATGGGAACTTGAATGCCAAATGGTGAATTTTCTCCTCATCTCTCAACTCTAACACTCCATAAAATAAACGTAAAAATACTATTAGTCTGTCTCTTTCACACAGTGTAGTGTACCTGTTGTTTCAGGACTTCCTGGTAGTTTGATTTATTGGGTGTCCCTCCTGGAATGGCCCCAATTCCCATTCCACTTGGTGCAGGACCAGTCTGATCAATTGCTCTGTAGCAACAGCACAAGGTATCCTCTGCATAATTCTATAATTTATCATAAATTTCCAACATCAATATACCATTCCTACTGTATCCCTGAATTCACTGGGTATTTAAAAGTGTTAAATATTTTTACATGCCTCAATGATTTACTTACCCTGTACTAATTAAGATTCAGGTTTGTATTAAAAACATAGGTATACCTTAATTTGGCAGTTTGGAAATACCCTTCCAAATTAATGGATAAACCAGAAAGGGATTTCCTTATTAATCTGACAGTGGGGGGGGGGGGGGGGGTACATCAGGCCAAAATTGCCAGCAAACAAGTCAAGCTCAAACTCCCTGGAGATGCTCCTGACATGCATCTAACAAGGACAACTAAGAGCTTGAGCATCATGGGATTTCATTAGAACAGTGCACCCCCTGCTGACAGCAATGCAAAACACAGCACTGGCCAGACAGCATGAGAGTTTGTCACACCTGGCATCTTGGTGTGGAGTGGATGTGTTTCATCTTTCTTTTCTTCAAACAATGGTAAGTTGCAACAAACCCTACTAGTGCCCAAGTAAATGAGAAATAAATACTATATACACAATAGCTATAAAACTCCATAATACTTCCCCCTTGCCATCAGTACCCTTCCCTAGGGTGCCAAAAGGACCTCTAAAAAGCCTCCTTTTGTTCTCATAGGAAGGACTGAATCATTTCCACTAAAAAGGGGGGGGAATGAATGAAACAAGCATGAACTCAGCAAAAGTGAAATATGGATGTCTAGTTACAATGAATCAATTTTTTCCTTACATTACCCTTTGTCATTTTCATAAAATACAATGAGTAATGAAAACCAGTAAACAAACTTCCATAGTAATTTGTTTTCCCATTTTCATGAACATGGTCCAGCCCAAGAACAGGCAGTATTTAAAGCCACCTAAAACCTTACTTGGGTCTTTTGCCAGGTCTACAAAAAAAAAATACTGGTTGGTAAGTGGTGTATTAGTGCAACACAAACACATATATTGCAAATATAGCAGGGAGAATGTATATGTTGTGGGTTTATGTATGATATGAAGAATATAGCCAACACAATCTGTGCCCCCCACTAAGTTAATTGAATGAGTAACTTTTCTCCTAACCCCCAACTGAGACACACCTGTTCTTATACAGCCCTTGGCTGCTGTGGAAGGTGCAAAAATCTGGCATTAAAACTTACTTTTTAAAAATTAAGTGTATATTAGATGCCAACGGGTGGGCTGGTGGTTAAGAAGCTGCATTTATGGTTGCTGCTTGGCATGTTGATATTGCAGGCCTGCCTCTATGCTCCCCGAAAGGATACTTAGCTGAGGCTTTTTTCTAAAGCAACTGAAAATGTTAGCCCTATATAATAAACTACTTCAAATTATTTACAAATTTCTACAACTGGGTAGCTAGAGCCATCCAGGATGTACTTTGCTTAAGGGTGCTACAGCCAAAGCAGAATTCAAACCGGAGTTCTTTGAATGGAAGGCAAGAGCAGCAACCTCTATGCTACCTTTACAACACCATTTAGCTTATATAATTCAAGTAATATATTGAGAAAGCATAAATGGGTACAATTGTGCATCTGAATCCACAACAACAGGTGTAACCAAATCAACAATATTCTCTTGATATTCAACTCTCCAATATTGGATGCTACTGATACCAGAGCTCTGTTTCACTATGGATGCACAGTTACGTGGACCAAGGCAGACTTACTGTGCTGGGGGTTGTGTGTGACCTAACAGGGTAGGCTGCGCTGGTCTGGGCATATGGTCGAGGTGTGTCACGGGATACACTGCCCCTTCTGCTGGCTCACCTATCGTTACAACGCAGAACATACACCACCCATCATCACTCATATATATTCACCAGCAGCTTGCTCATGATGGTGACACAGAACTAGTGGCTGTGCCCCACACCATAATAAAAAGAGAGAGAAAATAACATTTGCCTTAAGGATGAGTACTTGTGGTGGAAAGATGTGTTAAGCTGATAGCGTAATGGTTGGACCTGATGCCTTTGCATCTGAAGGTTCAAATCTCAACTACTGCTGTAGTACCTAGAATTACTGCAGCAAAATTACCCAGCTATACAGTATAAATGGGTAAATAGTTGTAAGTAGCTTAATGTTATGAGCTGCTTTGGAGAAAAGTGGCAGCTAAATGAATAAATGTGAAAACTGGAAATTAAAACTGATATTAAACAATGCTCTATTTGAATTATGAACAGCATAATTATGAGCATGTACAGTTTCAACCTTTTTTTATTTTAATACTAGGTCACAGTGACATACCAAATATGGTAAAAATAGAGGAACATTGAAACTGTTTCAACAAATATGTCACATAAGTGAACAGCCATTATCCAAGAGAGTATGAACCCCTGAGTTTTTATCTTATCATTTCTCACAGATTACAACACTGCAAAGTTCTGCTTTAAGGTCTTTATGATATGTAATTGAGATGGTGGTGTGGTGGGTAGTGCAGGTGCCTCATGTGCTTGGACTGTAGATTTGATTCTGGTTTAGACTGTGGTGTTTGCATGTTCTCCGTATGTTCATGTGGATTTCCTGTAGGTGCTACACATTCTCCTCCAAAGTCCAACAAAATGTGTTTTAGGTGAACTGCTGACTTTTACTTGCACTTTGTATATACTGTATGTGTGAGTAGGTGTTACATTGCTCTGTTGTATAGATGGGTGAATGATTGAAGGGATTTTGTGTAGAGCATCCTGCATAGTAAGTCACCTTGGACAAAGGTGTCAGCTAATTAATACCTGTAGTCCTTCTATGTTCTTTTGGAGAACGTGTCTGCTAAATGAGTAAACTTGTGTATATGTAGAAAAAGACTAATTACAAATTATTATAGATACAAGCTGCTGGAGACCACTTTGCCATTGTTATAAATCAAAGTGTACAGAAGACATACCATGGGCCAGAGTGGGTGCCAGTCTCGCATTCCAGCTGGGGGCCATGGGGTTCCTGGGTCCATAGTAGTAGTAGGCATTGCTGAAAGGAGCTCCATAGGAGTCAACAAACGTGAACGGTATTGGAGGGGGGGCAGCCAGCACTCTGAAAAAGACCATCACAAGGTACACTGTTGTTGCACTCATGTGTAGTGACTATCCTGTTCAAAGTCTATCATAGTTATGACTTTCAATATTTAATACAATCCTAAGTATTAGATACAACAACAACAATAACTGGAATGCTCATTTACCTTGGGGGTGCAACCAAAGTGCTGGAAAGGCTTTTATGGATGTCTTCATTATGACTACTGTGACCATCCCCTACCAAGCCTGCAACCTTGCTTCCTGCTAATGGTGGTAGAGTAGTGCTATATTTCAGCACTGGAGATGGAAAGGTTACAGAGTGGCTCTCTTGGGGAGAACTCTCCTCCATAACAGGCAAAGGCTTCTTGGCACTGTGTTGTGTGTCGAGGCCCAGCCTGTTAGGAACTTGTCTTCTGCTGCCATTGTGTTCTTGGCAGACAGTGCTAAACTGGCTGAAGTGGTTTGGCTGCACAAATGCAATGCAACGGGAAGATACGACAGACACATTAAAATTCTTTCTTGGGGGGCTTGTAACAACATCAAGGTACAGTAAGTCAGTCTCGCTGGTGTAATTTACTTTGCTCAGCCACCTTCTCCACACAGGGAAGGTGTATGTTACAGCTGTTGCACTTTCAAATTAATCTAGACTGATGGAGTTAGAAGTTGAAATCACTTCTGGATATTTAATTTGAATTCCTTAAGATTTTTTTTCTATCCATCCATTATGAATGACTGTTTCTCCAGCACAGGATCATGGGGAGTTAATAATAATCTGTGCACAAAATGTAAAGCTACTTACTTCAAATAAAAGCCACACAAAGACACATACTCACCAGCATGCATGGATCAGTGGGTCCTGTCATAGCAACCATGAGCCTAAGCTCTTTCTCCCTGGTGGGGAAACAAAGTTATTTATATCATACATATTGTGATGTACCTGAAAACATCATTAATAGTTTGACCTGGGTTAACTAAGTACTTGTGGTCTTTCAGCATCGGACACTCTTGCCCAGGTGTCCTAACCAGGGTTGATCAGACTCCAGCCTGCTTCTAGATTGTGCTACCCCAAACCATTCCAGATCCACAGTAATCTAGATGCTCCTTCTGGAGCATCAGTAACAACTTTTATAGCCTTCCTCTGACTGCCTCTAATATTCAGCATACTATAGGCCCTATACAGTGACCTTTTTGCAAAGCCCCTGCAGCCTACTTTGATGGACACACACTTTGTCTTCCAGCCTTCTGAGCAGCTTTGCTCCACCAGTTCATCATACCTTGTCATCTTCCTCTCTTTACCTTCTTCCATACATTCATCCTGAAGTACCACATGTTCTAGGAAGATTACTTGTTTAAAAGTTTCAAATGGCAGGATTTCTGGTCTTAGAGATATATGAGTATGATGCTCTCCAAGAGCTCTGGTACAGTGCTAAAGACATGCTCCAGTCTCTCCCACATAATAGGCATGATGGAGAATCAGCTATCCCCCAGCTGAGCAAGCGAGATGGGCTTGGCAACATGTCATAGATCACCTGGATGAACTTGATGTTGGGACTTTGCTCTCCAAAGCTTTCCATGAGGACTTTTCTCTAGGTGGCATGGTGGCACAGTGAGTAGCACTGCTGTCTCACAGTGCCTGGGTGATGTGAGAAGACATGGGTTTGATCCCTGCTCAGTCTGTGTGTAGTTTCCATGTTCTCCCCGCGTCTGTGTGGGTTTCCCCTGAGTCTCCGGTTTCCTCCCGCAGTCCAAAGACATGCTGTTCAGGTTCCCCCATAGTGTGAGTGACAGAGTGTGTGCCCACTGATGTATGGATGAGTGACCCATTGTAAACAGTGTATCTAGCAGTGAAAGTCGCCTTGATGAATAAGGTGTGTGGGCTGAAAACACTACAGGGTTCATCGGAAGTCGCTTTGGAGGAGAGTGTCTGATAAATAAATAATTGTAAATCTCTTCATTTGCACCAGCAATCTGGACTTTGATGGCTTCAAACTCATGCCAACCCAACTTCTTCAGGCCATAAAGAACTTAAAGGCTGTATTTCCTCTGTGATCTGATTTGCTTTGGCCTTCAATATATTGTAGAAGAACAGTGAATGAGTGCAGATGGACATTTTCCATCCCAGGATAACAGATGCTCTACCAGCAAGTATTTCACCTTAGCCTGGTAAACATTCAGTCGTTGTGGGTTGTTGCAAACATTACTGTACATTCATTCTGCACTTAGCTACAAATAATACCAGTTACCTTACTGTTTTCCTAGACTGAGTTACTTTTTTTGCAGTCAGCGGTGACAGGTGGTCCACATACCTCTTCTTGTTCCTCTGTTGCTCAGCTATTTGATCCAGCAGCTCCTGTCTGTATTGATCTTTTTTCTGCTGCCTGACCAGGTCATCCTCAGCAGTTCCTTTCGTACACCACAATGGTGTGTACAATATGTAGAATGTGAACACTAGTGTTGCATACAAGGCACACATGCTGAATGGACTGTAGTGTGTAAAAATCTATAGTATGGGGTCAGTGATGAAACTACACTGTGCCACATTAAATTTGAGACTGAAATTATTCGTTTATTTTTACAAACTGCACAATAAAAGATGAGCCAACAAGAGACATTTAACTAGCTGGTCAGTACCAGTCCACCTGACAGAACTCAAGCTACTGGTCCAAATCCTACTCTGATATCTCTCTGTTAGTTTGATGTGTTCTTGCCAAAAAGTAGATTTAATTATGGGATTTTTGCTGAAGCCTAAAAATGTCATTATCTAATTTCATTTTCTTAAAGCATCTAGAGATTACTGCAACATACGGTGTGCAGATTGCATAAATTGAAAAAGCACCTAAATCTTTCAACACCGAAATGTTAAATGCTCAATATAAGGAGTATCATTTGCATACAAGTGGTATATTGTATCTATGTAGTTTCTAAAGGGACTGATAGATTTTACCAATCATTAATCCTGTGGCAACTGGGGGATCATCCTTGCTGGCTGTGGATCTAGATTTCTGGCTGGATATTGCCAGCCTTGGTTCCTGCAACCTGCAATACAACAGTTGCTGCTTACATAGTACATAGCAGTTGTCCAATCTTACCACTGCACAGTGTCAGACTACCTGTTTCCAAACCTCACCACCCCACCATCATCAATATTGACAGAATCTGTGCATCCAGTCCATAATGCTTCATCAAGTCTGCCCCCTTCATATGCTTCAGAACTCTCAATATCATATAATCTTCACTTTACCCAGAGACTAGAAAGTTATTTTTATTATTCAATGTTTATTACACACAAAAAACATACAAGTCAATAAGAGAATATGCCAGTTCAATTTCCCCAATATCATGAATCAAAAAGTTCAGTAATGTTTATACATAGCACTGTGAACCCACTATTTCCTTTTACTTCCTATTTTGTTAATGATTTTAGGACAGAAATATATGTAGGACAACAGGTGGGACAAATCTTCCAGTATAAAAACCCATATTGCTGAAATAACACTAGAGCAGATCTCATAGGGGGTAGTACAAGGAGAATGGGACTGTCAGATTTGGCCTTTCATTATTAACTTTTGACTTTGCCCAAGCCAATTTACCATGTAAGGTTTGTACAGCAACAAACGCCTTACAATGATTTATCCAGCATTCACACAGCAGGCTGTTCTTACTCAATCAGTTTAGTAAATACCTTGATCAATGGTACTAAAGCAGATGGATTCCAACCAGGGACTTTCAAATTACAGGACTCTAATCATTTTGCTATGTGCTACTTCAAAACTCTTGTGTTTTTATTTATCACATCTGTCAGGTAGGTAGAACTGGTGCCAACCCCTCACTGCTTACCTGTAGTCTTGGCTTGCATGCCTCTTGGCCAAGAGGTGCAGCTCTTCCACAGAGGAGCCTGGCTCCAAGTTGTGCTGCTCCTGGAATGAGCGAGACCTTTGCTCACTTTGCTTCCTTGGCCCGCAGCCCTGGTGGGATGGAGACTCCAACCCAACCTCTATCAGAGCGGTGGCATCTGTCCCTGATAGTGGTTGCTTACTTGGCTTCAGCCAGACATAAGAGCCATCAGTAATGACTTTGGCCTTAAACAGAAGGCGGCCAAAGCACAAGACACCAAAGAAGTAATTTAACATGCCTTTGTTTGTGATTTGTCTCAGTGTATTTTGCATCTCCGTTTTCTAGCACAATAAGTGATCACATTTACAGAGGCTAAACATATCTGGAAATAACAGTGAACCTATTTTCAAACTATGTGCCACATAAACTTTTAAAATGATTTATGTTGAAACACTAGACTGTGACAATCAAATTAGAGGATTACATCCTCAATGACATGATGCTGTGGTCTGAACATTCCAAAACACATTTTAAAACAAACAAAATTGAGGAATGTGTACCTGTGATACATCTGTCATGCTCTTCTGCCTTTTCCCTTTAGTGCTTTGCCCTTTCAGAAAAGCACTGTACTCCTTTTTCCTTTGATTTCTCCTTCCCTGGGAAACACATCCCAAAAATCAAAACAAAGACCCCTCAGACTCCAAAGATGCTTTTAAATGATGTTTAATTGTCTTTATACTGACATACAGTCAATACAGTTTCTCAAAAAATTACATTTATTCATTTAGCTGATACTTTTCTCCAAATCAACTTATAGTGTTGAGACCTACAATTATTTACCTATTTGTACAGCTGGGCAATTTTTACTAGAGCAACTGAGGGTAAGTACCTTGCTCAAGGGTACTACAGCCAGCGGTGAGATTCAGACTTGTGACCTCTGACTCCAAAGGCAGCAGCACTAGCTGCTATGATAGCAGCTGTCCCATGTGTCCACTTACAAAATGTCACCATCTTCATCTCACCAGCTGCCCCATTACAAAATAAACATTCCCCCCACCCAGGAATATATGTATACACTCGGATGTAAGCCAATGCCAGTAACTCCACACTCTCCCACAGTGAGAAGAAGTGGGCACTGGAATGAAGATGGGAAGGTGGGAAGTGTCTACTTCTACAGCCACCGCCCCTCACGCTCGCCACAGCCCGTGTACCTTAGCAGAGAAGTTCTCCATGAGGGGCAGAGAGAGGTCATTCAGGGGCCTCATCGTGTCCCCTGGGCTCAGCTCCTTTTTCTGGACAGGACATGAAGACAGTCAGTCAGCTCTTAAACGTACACCTTGGGGACATCCAACACAATACTACAGGGGCCATTTTTAAAATGTGGCCCAAACTTTAAAAAAAAGCAGTGAAGCAGTGCGTATGTACATATGTAGACTGAACATTAAGAGAGATACTTTAAGACTTGTCTGTAGCTTTATTAAAATTATGAATTATTGGGTGTCTTCCTCAGAGAACAACTCTTGAGAGAGAGGGGTCACCACTCGTTTGCCAAACTCAAAATGCTGCTGAGCCGCTGTCACATAGACAAACATTTCTTATAGCTCTAAATATCACTGAAAATATGAATGGACAGCGCACAAGCGAAATATATATATTTTACATTTACGGATCCAAATGGCTAAGTGTCGAAGAAAAGCGATCTTCAGCTTCGTCGACGATGACGAGGTCCCGGGCGGAGCGCGCGAGGCGAACGACTCGGACGATCGCGATTGGCCAGTGGAACTGACACATGAAAACAGCGGGAATTAGAGGGGATGTGGAATCACCGTAAAAAGATATTTCAAGCACCTCGGCGAGGATGCAGACTCTCCAACTTTCACAGGTGTCCCCCCAACGCAAAAAAAAAAAACAACAACAAAACAAAAAAACAGGTATGGTAAATCTGCACATCTAGTGTCTCCCTCATAGAATGAATGGATTGAAGAACGAATGATGGACAGAGCGGCGAGGTGAGTGAAGCCTTCCCATCATGCCTTGCCCCGCACACCGCTTTCGTGTTGCGATAAGGCGGCTTGTTAATTTTCTCATAGATTGTTGAGTTGGGTGGGTCATTTTGTGCGATTTTAAAAATATCTGTTACCTGTGTGTGTACTATTCAATTATTGTGCTTCTGGCCACGCAGTCTGTGTGAGCATGACAAGTAAGCTAACTGGAGCCGACCTTCCTGAGGCGTGACGTCCGTCACGATACAGACATTCTGAGAAGCGCATGACTCACGAGCGCGCTTTCGTTTTTTTTTTATTGTTTATACACACACACACCACCGTAATGCATAAACTGAGTCATGTCATGACTGTCGGCGCTGTGCAGTTCTGTGCTCATGGTTTTTGAAAGATCCGACACCCCGCACGCTCGTCGTCCCGGACGAGCAGAGAGAGTGTATTCATCATTTCATGATGCCGAGACACATGACTTAGTGAATTACTAATCAATTACGACGTTACCTGAAAAGTGAGCTGAAAACCGCGATCTCAGTTACAGCTCCTCTCCACACATGGCACTGCACTCACTGACTCAGCAGACCTGATGCCCTAAGCAATGAAATTTAATAAAATGCCGCAAAAGCTGTCCCGGGAATCTTCCTACTTAAGAAAAGGTCCGAAAACCAACAATTCTTTCAGGGAGCCATACTCTCTCTGCACACAAGCTGGGCTTTGTCGACTGCAACAAGTTGCCTTCGTTTGTGAAGGACGCAGAGCGTTGCCATGGCAAATACAAGTTTTGATACATCGTCCAATATACATTTATACACTAAATAATCAATTATATGGTTTAAACAAATCGATGGAGATAGGATTAAACTTTAAAAGTATACCCAGTTGAACTTGAGAGTAAAGTGACAAACTAGCCCAATGTAGTTACACCATACTTACAATTTACCCCACATGAAAAGTACAATATATGGGAATGACTGAGCTCATCCTATATGTCATTCATATCATCTTTGTTAAAGAATTAATAATTCGATTCACCAATACATTTGTAGTCCCATGAAACTGTAGTCCATTATATTGTTTTTAAAAATAGTGCATGTTCTTAGGTTTTTTGTTTTAGCTCTTTTCTTGCATTTTGTTTTAAAGGTACGATGTTACTTTAAGTGAGCTGCGCTATCTTCCTTAGTGGGCGGGGCTTCCCGCCCACTAAGGAAGATAGCCCCGCCTACTTAAAGTAACATCGTACCCCTCACTCGTGTCCACAGAGCTCTACTACAGCAATGCTGCGGAACATCACTGGAGTCTTCAGAAAACTTGAGATGGGCAGCAGTCTTTTTGTTAGAAAATAGTGGTTTCCTGCGTGGTAGTCTCCCATAACCACCACTCTTGTTCAGTGTTTTTCTTATTGAAGATTCATTGACACAAATGTTATCAATTGGGAGAGATGTCTGCAGGTCCTTAGCTGTCAATCTAGAATTCTTTGATGCTTCCCTCTGACAAAGTGTCTCAGTTGTAAATGATCTTAGAAATAGCTGTTGAATAAGCAAAAGTTATTTAAGAGGTTATACTCATTTGATCTGTACTTAAGTATAATATATCATCACCTCTTTTGACATCCATTCACAAAGCTGTGTGTGTAAGTGTCCAAGAAAGATCTATCTTAAAAGCAATAGGGGACCATAATAGTAATCTGGTTGAAATCCCCAAGTACCCCCTAACATCTCAGTTATGTGTGCGATGTATACAGTGGCCGTTGGCCATAGAGATTTTAATTTTATTTTTATTACAAATGATGATGGATAAAGGGGACATCCTTGTCAACAGACCAAAGAATTAAATATTCAAGAAAGCAGCAAAAGCTATTGGTAATTGTTAAATAATTCATGTTTTGTTACTTGCTTTTCCACAGCTAAGCATCAGCAGCCCATTTGTTCTAGTTTATAGCATTATTATTTCCATAATAGCGCTTAAGTACATGCACTATGTTAGTCTCATAGAAGCAACTCAGTTTTCAGACTAATCACACGACACAACATTATTAAGTTTTTTTTTTTTTTTTACTTTTAAAATGAAAGACAGCACACTTTCAAATAGAAGACTGTTTAAAATAATTATTTATTTTGGCTCAAAATATATCCTGGGTCCTCATGTTACAAACATTCAAGGTGCAAATTTTGAAAAACATTTTTCAGTTTATTAATTTTTTTTATGTATCTTTGACACTCACCTTTTTTCAAAAACTTTGCTGCGGAGTAAGCATCCCTTATGTTTCTTTAAACTGCTGTAAGCTGACAGCAAAACACACCCAAACAGAGTAGGGATGTAAGACAGGATTAATTCAGCTGACATGTATAGCTTTTTCACTTATGAACAGTTCATGTTTCTGGTCAATAAATGGCATGGATTTTGTGTAAATAATGTATTTTTATTCTCAGTCAATTTAAATTAGTTTTAATTTTAATGTTGCTCAAAATTAATGAAAAATTGTATGTCTTACAGCGTATTTTTATTTGTTATATCCAATACTTTTATGAAAATTTCCAAGCAAAAAAAAAAAAAAAAAAAATCAACCTACATCTGTACTTCATTTTTATTTTTAGCATTTATTGATTGTATAGTTAATAATGCAAACTGAAAGTGCCTTGGTGCCTATGAATATTGCACAAGTTTATGTGATGAATCAGTCCCATCCTGAACATCAGAACTTTTGTGTGTCCAGTAAAAAATGAGACACATAGCCAGTATTTAATGCACAGGAAGAAGAATTGCATGTATAAAGCAGACAAAACACATTGAATATGAGGTTGTGGAGATGATGTATGTTATATTTTCAGGAATTTTAGACTATTTTAATGTTGTTTCAAGTTGATGAAAGTCCTGCAACAACAGGTTTCCTGTCCACAGTGTATTTGGTCTCATGCCCTGAGTTTGCAGGATTGATTTCTCAACACTGACACCCAGCATTGGATGAGCAGTTGAAAATAGAATAAATGTCTTTTAACTCATTTGTTAACTTTTAACTAATTTATTATTTTTGAAATAGACAATAAACTGTCCACAGTTTACCCTGACTTATGCACTATGTTTACATAACAGCCTCTGAACCACAGTGTACTGGCAAAGCAGCAGGTGAAAATGGGTAAGTAAATAATATAAGTCTAAGAGAGAATAAAAGAAAATTCTTATTCATTATAGTTTTATGTGAGGTTTTTTTTTACACAACCTTACCAGTCAATATATCAAGGTATGTCTGTATTATTGAGCTCTCATTGATTCTAATGTAGTCATTAGATTTAAAAACAATTTGAGTTTCATTCAGACTTCTGGTCCCAGTTATGTTCTTAAGGTGAGGACTGGTGTATATTAATCTCACAGTAGAGAGACACTAGATGTCACCCTGACTTAGCCGTGGGACTCCAGTAGGGCCTGTCAAAAACCCCATCTATGTGATTAGTAGAGGTAGGCTCTTCGGTGAGCGGCTCAGCTGGGGTAAGTGGATGGGTCCTCCCAGCTGGATTTTGACAAGTTCCTGCTGGGTGGCTTGTGCCTCTGACGAGTCATGACCTGTTTCAAGTGCTCTGAAGTACCCGGTCTCAGCCAGGGCTCTGTGGCAACCGTGTCCACAGACTGGCGCCCTTCCAAGTTCATTTCTACAGTGTGCAGAGGGAGATCACCATCTTCATTGGATGTGTCCAATTCTGGGGACAACACAAATGGTTCAGAACCACATGTCTGCCTGGATATGCTAATTATGTCACGTTCAGAGAAGATACTAGGTGAAGTTTTATGTGGTTGGTCAGCCATCCGATAAACAAACTCTCTTTCTCTTAAAATAATGCACAAATTGCATTTTCTATGAGATGTACGTCACTTTTGAGAAAAGCATCTGCTAAATGAATATGTGTAAATGTAAATAAAGAAAATGGCAACAACGAGCACCACCCCACCATCCAACCAGCCTTGGTCTTTCAGTTCCTGAAGCCTCGTCATCCTCTGCTTTCTGTGCTCCTTCATGCGAAGGCTGGCCTCAGAGTGCGGTGAGTCAAAGTCTGTCTGGCCCATCAATTGCTTGGGGCTCCCCAGCTCCTGTACTCAATTCAGTTCAATTTATTTTTTATAGAGCACTCTTCTCACGCAGTGAAACATGAAAGAAGAATTTTCCTCTGTATTTTTCTGATTTCTGTGAGATTTGATCTCTAGCGCTTAGCAGTTTCATTATGACAAAGTAAGTACACAGCAGTCATTTTTAATTTTGATGAGCGGAGACAGATTCAATAAAATGAATCTAGTGTCTGAACATTGAAGCAAGTCCTTGTTCTACCAAGCCAGTATCCATTTTCCCCAGAACAAAACATGCAGTTTTAGAACAGATCTCTTCCCATATAGAATCATGTTTGTCTACAACTGAGAAGCAGTACTTACCCTGTCTGGATCTGTCCAGTTTGCCAACCTCCTCTGCTCCCTGGCCAAGCGTTGGGATGTGCCCTCTTCAGGTTCTGATGGGTCCAGTGTCACATCCATGTTAGGGTTTAAAAATTGGCAGCACAAAGAAGTACAGCGTCATTCAGTTGGCTGCCCTACCGGTCCTCACTGTGAAGCTGCTCTCTACCCCTCTTGCCCAGTGCATGTCCCCTCTGCCTGCTGCCGATGAAGCCTCTGTCCTCTAATCGGTGGCTACTGACACAGCATTCGTTGCCTTACTGGCAGCAAGTCACACTCTGCCCATATGACCAAGCATCTACCCTGCCCATTCATGGCCAAATGGCTTGTGCATTATCAGTTTAAGCAGATTGTGTTGCTCTATTATTGTGACTTAGTTCAAGACCTGACCACATTTTAGGAATAATTAATGCAGAAATCCAGGTAATTTCAATGAGTTCACAAACTTTTTCTTGTTCAAGGGACAACAACTTACCAAAGAAAGCACTCTCTGAAGTCAGAAGGGAGCTTCTCACTAAATCCTTGGTGGGATTCTCGATCTGAGACGATTATAAAAGAGAAACGTAAGACATGCTCTGCAGTGAGACTGGCAAAAATTTACAAGCACGCTGGCTTGTCGAAGTGCACGTGAGGAGGCGGTCCTTGTTCTCTCACGTTTTTGCTCTTGTGCGAGAGATCGTCTGCAGAACCCGTGTTCCTTAGTCTGTTGATCCTGCGCTGCTGCTCGCGGATTAGGGCTCGTTGCTGGATATCCAGGCTCCGGTCATCACCGGGGGGGTCCGGGTAGAGACGGCGAACTTCTTCTCGCGATTCAGTATCTGCAGCATACACGCAAATTCACATGCTGCTTCACTCGTGAGCCTCCTGAGCTCCTCTTGAAGTGGAATCATGTCTCGGATTCTTCAATCGCCAGGTGAACATTTCTCGCACATCCGCCTAGGCAGTTCCAGACTGAAGGCTCCCCTGAACACTCACCTCTGTACTTGAGCTTGTTGAAATCGAGGATATTTTGCAGGTTAGTTGCCTCCGCAGCTTTCTGGGGGGTTCGCCTGACAGCGACTGGCCGGCTTATGTGAAACACATCCATAGGGTGATGTTTCTTGTGCCTGGGGGCACTGAGAACATGCTGAAGTTAAGTGGTGCCCCTCTCAAATCAGCAGAACTCTATACAGCAGCCTTCTCAATTCACACTTTTCAAGAAGGACTGTTGCAATTTGACAATTTTAAAAAATCTCGAGTGAGATTTTTCACGGCAGAAAAGCATAAATGCATAATTTCAGACTTTTAATGAAACCGCAGGAGGATGTCTCTCACAGGGAAGATTCCAAAATTGCACCTGAATACAAGAGTTTTTTTTTTTTTCCTGACCAAACTAAAATATTACATTGTAAATTAATTTTGGTATCAACGACAGACACAACCTTGAGTCTACGCTACATAAAGGCGCCTGTATGTATCCATTTATAGCGGTGCTGTAACATCTTAGAGTGGGGCTCCATTATAAATGTAAGCTCGTCTCACCTTATGGCATTAGACGCGTCACCTTCCTCCACCTTTGTCTGCAGCAGCTCCTCCTCAAGCTGTCTCTGTTTATCACGTAACAGCCTGCGCAGGACTGACAGCTCGCCGATCACACCCCCGCGTTCCTCTGCAAGAGAGATCGAGAGTGACGCTTCAGCACCGCTGCAGAATTTTCACTCGGCGGAAGAAAAGTGCAGTCCCTTCCGCTGTGTGCACAAAGCAGTTTGATCTGATCAATTGAAAAAGAAGAAAAAAAAAAAAAATAGATCACTTAACGGTATTTTATTTTTAAAGTGGAATGGCATCAATGTTCACCGACAGTTTAGAGTGTCCCTAGTAGGCTATCTGTAAACAAGGGCGCCAGGGCTTTAAAAATTAAACCGCTAAATCATGTTGCACTATAGCTGGGCTTATGAACCACCGAAGAAGGCTTTGACACAGGTACTGGATAACGATATTACGCATACACTAATCGAACCCGTTCATCGATCGGTTAGTCCGTTATTAAGCATTCAGCATTTTTATAAAAACTTTGTTTGAAGCCGGTATATTTTTTCTGATATAAAAAGTAGAGAGTAACTGTAAAATGCTCCTCAGCTGCAGAGTAAAGTGTCAATATGGTGCAACATGGGGGGGGGGTACCTTACCTGTGGATTTCGGTGGATTCCTACCGGATGGTTCCTGCGGGGATTGCGGTGCACATCCTGAGCTCTTCTGGAGAGGGACACAGGGAACGTTGCTGCTCTTCCCACACACAAACACCTTCAACAGCACCCTCTGTAGAAACCGCACTCAAGTATTCTGGCCATTTTTAAATCCCTTTTAATAAAGCAGAATGTGACCCAAACCGCTGCAGAGAAAAGTCCGCAACAGTTTTGCGGTTTCCGCTGCAGGGCTCATCCCAGATGCCCATTGGGAACTCACCGACAGAGCCGATGGGGCACGGTGGCTCTCGGCTGAAGGTGGACGGGTTGTGTGCCTAGTGGACAGTTTCTTCCTCAATGCGGGGACGGGAGGAGACGACTCTCTGCGCTTCTTCCAAAAGGGAAAAGAGAGAGCTAAAAAACGATGGAACGGCTAACATTACGAAGATCTGAGCATCTGACAGAGTCCCGTGAACACCTCCAGTAACTACCTCCAGCTGAGCGGAACACACTCTCTCTGTCACTCACGCACTATGGGGGAACCTGAACAGCATGTCTTTGGACTGTGGGAGGAAACCAGAGCACCCAGAAGAAACCCCCACAGACACAGAGAACATGCAAACTCCACGCAGACCGAGCGAGGTTCGGACCCACGTTCTCTCGCACCACCCAGGCGCTGTGAGACAGCAGTGCTGCTCGCTGTGCCACCCCATTTTATGGCTTCATACGTATCAGCACCCTCACCTATGATCGCAAGCTTTGGGTAGCGTACCAGACATGATCACGGGTTAAAAAAAGGCGGAAATAAAATTCCTCCGCAAGGTTGTGGGGAGGGTCTACGACATACCGCAGAGCTCAGGGGTGAGGGAGGCCTCTCCAGATCAAGAGGAGAAAGTCAGGGTGGTATAACACTGAGCGTAAAGCAGCAATGTGAGGTAGAAAGGAAGTGGTACCTCCTCCACCCAGACCTGTCTGTCCCTCTTGGACTGAAACCTCAGCAGCTCTCTGTGACGCTTCTCCTTCTTGCTTTTCTCCTCTTCCGCTTTGCGCCACCCCTCCTCGTGTTTCTCGCTCTCATTTTCGGCATTTTCCTGACAGCGATAAAAAGCTGCTTCAAGCTTGCATTTCAACTCAGATACGCTATGCAGTACTTTGAACAGCTGCAAGATGTCTTTCACTGAGATTTTATCTTTTTTACTTTGAATCTAATGCTAATTTAGCTTTCAGTGCTGTGGAAAAGTATTTTCACGTGAATTTTTATATTATTGTATATGAAGATTCTAATGTACTTTCCTTGCTGTGGAAGATAACAAAACGCGGAATCCTAGTTGTGGAAAAAGTAAGTGCCCCTTCACAACAGATAAATGTATGTATAAATGGGTAAATGACTGTAAGCACTTAACACTGTAAGTCACTTTGGAAAATGTGACTGTATGAATCTTTGTTTTGTTAACTTGACTCATGCTGATAAGGCTTTAAGCAGCTAAAAATTATACTGGACAGGACTGGGGTGAATGAGGCCCGATTGTAGTCAAACAGCTGTCTAGTTACCCCCTTAAAAAGGGTGAGTAGCGCTGCTGTCTCACAGCACCTGGGTGGCGCGAGAGGACGTGGGTTCGATCCCCGCTCAGTCTGTGTGGAGTTTGCACGTTCTCCCTGTGTCTGCGTGGGTTTCCTCCGGGTGCTCTGGTTTCCTCCCACACTCCAAAGACATGCTGTTCAGGTTCGCCCATAGTGTGTGAGTGATAGAGAGAGTGTGTTCCACTGATGTATGGATGAGTGACCCACTGTAAGTAGTGTATCTAGCAGTGTAAGTCACCGTGGTGAATAAGGTGTGTCGGCTCATAACACTACGTAGAGTTCAGTGGAAGTCGCTTCGGAGAAAAGCATCCGCTAAGTAAGTAAATGTAAATTAGGCTGGTTAGGGGCAATTACTTTCTCCTCACCTTCGAATGCACATTTTATCATCTTCCACAGAAAGGAAATGACATGAAAACACTACTGTGATCTTGTACGTGATACCGTTACATTCTGCATTTACTTTATGGTTTTTGCTCTCGTTTAACTGAACATATTACGTGTATCACGCATTGGACGTAAATGCTTCGTATTTTACTGTTTGCGAAGTATCTTAATGTTTCCAAGAGAATTGTATCCCAAATACAGTTTCAGCTATAACTTCTTTCTCGCATTCATTAGCCCCAGTTGCAGGTAGTGTGAAAATGTTCCCTTCCTTTTTGAAAGGGTCCAGTTGTGACTCCTTGATCTACAAAACTCGTTTGGTCTCCGCTGTAAAGCTCACCCCAGACACCCAGCGAGAACTCGCAGACGCAGCTGATGGGGCGCAGCGACCGCCTGCAGAAGGCGGTCTCGATGTGTGCCGAGCGTCCGTGTCCTTCCTCGCTTGGGGATCGGAATGAGGCAACTCGCTGCGTTTCTTCCAGAAGGTGAAAGAGAGAGCGACGAGTGACTCAATGGCCAGCATGACAAATGTCAGAGAACCTGAGAGAGTTCTGTACGAACAGAATTGGCGTGCGCACAACACACACGTTGAGGATACGCGTGTCCGATCCGGAGTTCGGATGGTACGCTTTAGACGGACACTTAAAAAGAGATTTTTTACAAGTTCCTATATTTTTCCATGTAAGACAGCTGTGTATATAATGAGCTCAGAGCTCAGGCAGATGATCCTATAGAGGGAGTCAATACCTCTCTGTGACGCTTATCCTCTTCCTCCTCCTCCTCGCGCTTCTTCTTCTCCTCCTCACGCTGCTTGCGCCACTCCTCCGCCTGCCGCATCATCTTCTCGTGTGCGTGTTTTGGGAAGAAGTAAAATGCCGCATCTCGGCGTCACGTTGTAACTCGACTAATCGCGCGCGCAGAACGACTCGCAGAAGCATGAGATGTACGGTGCTTGGGACTGTAGCGAGAAAGACTCGTTTTATCATTTTAAATACCCTTCAATGTATTGTGCGTGTGTGTAAGTGTTAGAAATGACATCATTTATAGTGCTGATGATTACAGGATTTACTCTCGACAGAAAATATTCTAGAGAGACATACGGCAGTGAGCCCATTCCACGTATCGTGTAATAGAAATGCCGAGCGAACCTCCCTCTCTTTGCGTCTCCTCTTCTCCTGCTCCTCCTCATACTCCCTTCTCATCTTTGCTAGCTCCTCTGCGACCCTCTTCTCCTCCTTCTCCTCTTGCATCCGGAGCCGCTCGCGCTCCTCTGCCTCCTTTCGACGCTTCTCCTCGATCTGTGCGACGAGACAGGTAGACAAGGACAGTGCGCTTGTTTCCCGATATCCGGTCCAAATCTGTTCCTGGAAATGAACTGAATATTGAATAAACTCATAAGGATATTATTATTTCTTATGGGGAAAAATTCCAATTTGTCCCAAGCCCATCCAAAGTTTACCCCAAAGTCACCCTAAATGAAGGCTAATACTGTAAGCAAACAGTTAAACACGTTGAACTGGAATAAACGACAATAAAAATGCAAATTTAGTTCGTCGTGTTTTGTGCCTGGAAATTTTCTTAAAACTTAATTCTTGGTTCGTTTGCATCAACTATGCTTATTTTTTCCTTCAAAATTTGCACATGCCCACAAAGAGATTGAAGCTTCTTTGAATCTCGCATGTCTCCGCAAAGAGTTTTTGAATCAGGTACAGTTGTAGTAGCAAACATGGGCCTGTATATAAAACACTTCCTCACTGTTCTAATTTTGAAAACAATACATAAAAAAGTATACTCAAACTCTACGAACGTCTTTATCTCAGATCTAACAAGCCACATATGCAGGTATTTCCTCAAATAATCCCATAATGATTTACTTATCTTAAAATTTTGACATTTAAAGATATAGATGTCACTGAGTCTTCAGAAAATTGTTGCATTTCTGAGGAAATTAATGTGTTTAAACAGCACAGATTAACCATTATATACACAAAAGTGGAAGGGAAAGAATGCAAGTAAAAAAAACACATATACTGTATATCATTATAGGAATGCGGTACTCTGTAGTGCGTAACTGAACTGGCCAACACAAATCGTAAAAACCCAGGTCGTTTTTTTTGCCCTCGGCTGCTGGAGAAGTGCACTGCCACATACCTGCTTTCGGAGATCATCTTTGTACTTTTCTTGGCCGTGAACTTTTTGCCGTTCACTCAGTTCCGGAAAAACATTGCCCCGGGCAAAGGGCGAGGTTTGGGCAAAAGAGACACCTGGCCAAACAAAAAACAAGCCAACTTTGACTTGTAGATCTGCATGAGCTCCAGCCGGAGGAAGTCATGATACAAAAGTGTTACCCAGGGGAACAAAGCCGAGCAATACTGTCAGATTTATGTGATATTTATGGTATTTATGTATTCTGTAATTCTGCGTCCGCTGTTTGTTGTCTGTAAATACAGGAAGCATCTAGAACCACAGCAAATTCCTTGTGCGCATCAGCACACTTGGCCAATAAAACTCATTCTGATTCTGATTTACAGGTGCATGATGTTGTTCTTCCAGGACCCTTCCAGGAGTCCTACCAACCTGAGGTCCTTTGGGGCGAGGTGGGCTGGTCCTCCGCCTCAGGGGTCGAGATGGTCCTGGCGGCAAGAAGAACTGTTTGCTTGTCCTGAGAGTTGAGGTTCAGATATGCTTCCTTATTGAACTTGTGCATCTGTTTCAGGTCAGCTAGTGGCACAGAAACATATACCCCAGTGAACCCAGTAAGGCCATCCACATGGAATGACTAGACTACCATCAATACAAGTCCAAGTAAGCAACCTAGAATTCCTAATGGGCAACTCATACCAACTTCGACACCTGAATTTAAGAAGCTCAATGGAGATGCAAGGGTCAGATTGGTACATGCTGCCAGATACACTTTTAAATCATAGACAAATGCGGTCATACTTTTAATACGACAGGAAAGCTGAGAGACACGCAGAAAGCACCGCACTCAGAATCAGAGTGAGAAACACAATGTCCATACCAACGAGGTTGCCCTGGCTGTCTCTCAGAGGTGCACCACCGCCTCCTCTGCCCCAGGGATTGTAGGCCTCCATATCCCTGGCTAGCTTGGCCTCGTGGTTCTGTCTCTCATCCTCCTCCTGCTTACGGAGCTCCTCCCGCTCTCGGATCTGCAGCCATTACAAGTCAGCGTTCTCTAGGTCGCTAAACCTTCTTAAAAAACGTATATTTGATCAAAAATTCGAAATAAGACTCTTGCTATTGCACTGCTGGAAGTACCACTTACTCCTACTCAGATTCCACCAGTAGAAATTTCAGCTCCAGTCTCTAATCTCTTTTTATTATACTATTGTACCCCCTTTTTATTATACTATTGTACCCACTATTATGCCCTCCTTGGCTCAGGTTTAAAGAAGCTAGTAGAGTCAGCAGACAATGGAAACGGTTCCTGATCAGTCAGACATTATCACTGTGCACACGAATTTAGAAGCCTGCCCGATGCTAATGAAAATTTCGACACTCCTCACCGAAACACTGGATCCCACCCTGGCATCTTTTTCCTTTCTGACAGTACATTTCACTTTCTGCAGTATAGTATTTAATAGTAGGAGTAGACAATGTAAGGGAAAGCTGGCTAAAGAGAGTCTCTTCTGTTTTTTACCACTGTTACTGTTTCCCACAGTGCTGGGAACTTGGATGCCGACTGCTGCACTTTCCCCCCGTCTTTCCTGACTTTAATACATTTGCATTTACATTTATTCATTTAGCAGACACTTTTCTCCAAAGCGACGTACATTTCAGTGAAAATACAATTTGTACATTACATTAGAAGAAAGAAACATGGCTGCAGACAGACATGATTCTTAAGTAAACCTAGTTTGTTACTTTCCACTTGATGCACCGATGTTCATCGCATGAGTACGTGCACAAAACTCAGGATAGATGAATCCTGATAACCTTCCTACAATTTTTTTTTTTGAAGGTACACAAACGTGTGTTAAGGCTTATTTGGGGATGATCATAAAGTTATGGTGCATGAACATTTACACCGTACATGAGCTGGAGAGATCTTGGGCGAGGTGAGTTTTCAGACCCTTCTTGAATGCAGACAGAGTTTCAGCAGTTCTGAGTGAAAGGGGGAGGTCGCTCCACCATAACGGAGCCAGAACCCAGAACTTCCGTGCAAAACTTATGTAGTCCTTCGAGCCGGCGGCCTAAGGATGACAGTATTCACCCCACTACGGTTCGCCACTCTACCAGGTGAGCTATCCAAAGACAACTATGGTATACTGTGTATATGGTATACATAGTATGACTAATACTATGGTGATCAAATACATGAACACCATAACCCATTCTCTCTGACTCATACACATTGTGGTGTACCTGTTGTTTGAGGGCTTCTTGGTAGTTTGACTTCTGGGCTGTCATTCCTGGAAAGGCTCCTGTTCCCATTCCACCTGGTACAGGATCAGCCTCACCGGTCACTCTATAGCAAGAGCATGAGATATTTTCTGTAAAATATTATTGTTTATCATAAATACACAGCATCAGTATATTATTCGTTTATTAATCTTGCTCACACTTCTCCAAAAGTGATTGCATCAGCTCTTTGTTGATCACCTTCAGCTCCTCAATCTTATCTTTTACTCCACAGATGAAACAAAATCACGTGTGCTTAACAAAAGCATAATAATAAGATATAAAAACAAACAAAGTGGCACAAAGTTCTTGAGCACCATGGATCTTACTTTGAAGTGTGCGCCGCATGTTGACAATGATAAATACAGCCTGTCTGGACTGATAAATGGACAGCCCCTTGCTGCCTATGTACAAAGCTGTGGCATTAAAACCTAAATTTAATGGTAAAAGTATAAACGGCAGCAAGGTGGCACAGTGAGTAGTGCTGCTGTCTCACAGTGCCTGGGTGGTGCGAGAGAACATGGGTTCGATCCGTGCTCAGTCTGTGTGGAGTTTGCATGTTCTTCCTGTGTCTGTGTGGGTTTCCTTTGGGTGCTCTGGTTTCCACCCACACTCCAAAGACATGCTGTTCAGGTTCCCCATAGTGTGTGAGTAACAGAGAGAGTGTGTTCCACTGATGTATGGATGAGTAACCCAGTGTATCTAGCAGTGTAAGTCACCACGGTGAATAAGGTGTGTGGGCTGATAACACTACATAGAGTTCACTGGAAGTTGCTTTAGAGAAAAGTGTCTGCTAAGTGAATAAATCTAAATGAAAGACCAACAGGTGGTTTGCTGGTTAAGTAACTGTTGGTTGAAATTGCTGGACTACTGCTGTACCCTCCAACAGGATACTAAACTACTGAGGACCAGGACACGAAGTGAGGCGAAGACTTACTGTACTTGGGGTCCTGAGCGACCCTGTTGGGTGGGCGGAAACAATCCGGGCAGAGGGTTCACTTGAGTCGTGGGATACTCTCCACTTCCTGGTAGCTCACCTATTATCAAACCCCAGGGCATGGAGCGGTCATTATCATTTAAAAGCCATCAATAGCGGCCTGCTCACAGGGAAAACAGCACTGCCGATCATGGCCCACACAGTAAATAATGCACGAGGAAAATGATCTGTGCTTCAAAGGCTGCAGAGAGCACACAGCTGCACCAGTCCGTGTGATACGCGCGAAAAAGTGACGTTGCCACCAAAAAGCACTCTGTAGAATTGATACCAGGCTGTAATGACTATTTGTGGAAAAAAAAACCTAGTTTTGTCAACATTTAGGCAACACCCGTGTTAATTATTAAATTCTCAGTTTTAATATGTACTATATAAACACATTTATATTTAAATGTCAGCTTGCAGGGGGGTGCGGTGACGCAGCAGGTTTGGCCAGGTCCTGCTCTGTGGTGATACTGGGGTTTGAGTCCTGCTTGGGGTGCCTTGCGATGGACTGGCGTCCCGTCCTGGGTGCGTCCCCTCCCCCTTCAACCTTGCGCCCTGTGTTGCCGGGTTAGGCTCCGGTTTGCCGTGACCCCGCTCGGGACAAGCGCTTGTAGACTCTGTGTTTGTGTGTGTGTGTAGTCTAAGCCTCATCATTAACATGCATTTCAAAGATTTCTGAATGTAAACAAGCGGTACATTTGCGGATGAGGAAAAAGACACACTTGAAGGTGCTGGCAAGGACTTCTTTTCCCATAAATCCACAGGTACAGAAATCATACCATGGTGCAGACTGGGAACCAAAGCAGGGGCTAGAGGATTCCTGGCTCCATAGTAGTAGTAGGCGTTATCGTAAGGGGTCCTGTAGGAGTCGGCCAGCATGGGCAGCACAGGAGGGGGGACAGCTGGCATAGCTGGCATTCTGAAAAACAGACCAGCATGATGTACACTGCTGTTGGACTCATCTGCATGTGTTGACTATCGCGCTGAAAGACAATTAATTGTAACGAGCTTCAGGAGTTCACCTAATTCTCAGCAATTATTAGACACATAAATAATAAGAAAAAATAAATAGAATCCTCATTTACCTTAGGGCTACGATTTCACCTAAAGTGCTGGAAAGGCTTTTATGGATGTCTTCATTGTGACCACTAAGACCACCCCCCGCAGGTCCCGCAGCCCTGCGTCCAGCTACTGGCGGCAGAGTAATGCTGTTGTCCAGCACGGGAGATTGGAAGGCTGCAGAAGGTCTCTCCGGTGGAGACTGCTCGTCCATGACTGGCAGGGGCTTTTCCTTGGCACCGTGTAGTGTGTCGACACCCATCCTGCTTGGAACCTCTCTTTTGCTGCCATTGTGGTCTTGAGTGACAGCGCTAAACTGTCTGATGCGGTCGGGCTGCACGAATGTAACCAAGCGGTCAGATATGACAGGCACGTTAAAATTCTACTTTTTTGGGAGGCTTCTGACAACATCAAGGTGCAATAAGTCAGTCTCGCTGGTGTAATTTACTTTGCTCAGCCACCCTCTCCACACAGGGAAGATTTACATTACAGCTGCTGCAGTTTGTAATGAATCTGGACTCTGGAAAAGTTAGTTTACAGATGTCCCACTGGCCACCTTTGAGTACTTAGTCGGAATGGATTAAATTTATACTCATCTGCGTAGAAAATGCAAAACGACTTCAAATGAAAAACAGCACACACCAGTTTATCTGGATCAACCGCTCCTGTGGCGGCAACCATGAGTCCCAGCTCTTTTTCCCTAGCGTATACAGAGAAAATAATAAGTAAATAATTACAAAAATAATATCATTTGCCAAAAGACACAGATACACCACACTGAGTAACTCTAAGTGACAAGCATGGTACTCAGTAGACTGGAAATCTCATTTTTTTGTACAACAGACATAAAAAGCATTAATACACCTTAAGCAGAACAAGCCTGTTTTGAAAAATGTGCTAATATAATCCATTAAACGATTATTTTAAGTTTAAACCAGCAATAACAGCATATGTACGACCTAAAGCGTAGTTTTTTCCATCTGTTTATCTGCTCTCAAAAAGAGGAATTGTTACTACTTCTACAGCTTACAATATAAAACAGTTTACATTTCTTCTACTTACAGTTTTTTACTCATTTATACAGCTGGATAATTTTACTGGAGCATTTTAGGGTAAGTACCTTGCTCAAGGGTACTACGGCTGGAGGTGGGATTTAAACCTGTGACCTCTGGGTCCAAATACAGCAGCTGTAACCACTACGCTACCAGCTGCCCCCACTGTTACCACTGGAAAGAGACAGTGTCAAACAGGTAGCATTCTACCTGAAGAAATGAAGAAAAACACTGATGACTGTGATATGGCGTGACCTCAGTGGTCACGGGGGTCCCACATACCTCCTCTTGTTCCTCCGCTGCTCGGCTATTTGATCCAGCAGCTCCTGTCTGTATCGGTCTTTCCTCTGCTGTCTGACCAGGTGATCCTCGGCAGCGCCTCCTGTATACCACATTAGTGGGTCAAAAGGTAGAATACATATGCGGGTATTGCATGTACTTCAATAAAATATTTACTTACTTAGCAAACGCTTTTCTCCAAAGCAACTTCCAATGAACTCTGTGTAGTGTTATCAGCCCACACACCTTATTCACCATGGTGACTTACACTGCTAGATACACTACTTACTCTGGGTCACTCATCCATTTATCAGTGGAACACACACACTACGGGTGAACCTGAACAGCATGTCTTTGGACTGTGGGAGGAAACCAGAGCACCCAGAAGAAACCCACACAGACATGGGGAGAACATGGCAACTCCGCACAGACTGAGCGGGGTTCGAACCCACGTCCTCTCCCGACACCCAAGTGCTGTACCGCTGTGCGGCCCTGCATATTCTGTGCAGGTCACTGTTAGTTAGTACATCTACACCACAGGGCACTATTTCCACATCGCACTGAACATATTATAGTGTGTACAGGTGTATGGTATGTGGAAAATGATATACCTGAACTGTGCCCCATTAAATGCAAGCCTGGCATTTCTCATTTGGTTTAAAGGCCACACAATATAAACAGTGCCAGCAAGAGACATCTGACCAGCCAGTCAATACCAGTCTGACCTGAGTGGACCCCAGCCCCTGGCCTAAGGCCTACTCAACCGCGTGTATCAATATCAATACCTGTCTACATACATTAACATGATGTCCTCTCTTTATTTTAATTACAGGATTTTTTTCAGAAACATCATTTTTGACCTGACATTTTTGACTAAAGAGCACAGACGAAAGCGAAGCCGATCGTATGTAGCATTTAGAAATCGGTGATGAATATGGTGCTCAGACTGAAAACACCTTCTCGACAATGCTTAAGGTAAAGAAATGGTCAATATAACACAGTGCATTCACATTAAAAATTAATAATATCTATAAAATGCCTAAAGGGGATGGCAGATCTTACCAATCATTAGTCCGGTGGCAAATCGAGCCTCATCCTTACTGGCTGCGGACTTGGATCTCTGGCTGGACATTGTTGGCTCTGGTTCCTGCAGCCTGCAACGAAAGGAGGCTCGCTAGACACGGCAGATACATGTGACTCTCCAACCCACCTATAACAATTGCTTTTCTTCTGGACTCATAGCAGCTGAACCCCCGTCTCAGCACAGCACACTGTGGTGGACCACCCAGTCCAACCCCCACAGCCCCACCCACACCCTACTAAAATCAATGCCCACAGAATGTGTGTATCTATGCAGGCCATTACAGTTAATCAGGTCTTCGCACTCTTCACACACAGAGTGAAGAGATGTCATTATCAGCATTGACTTTTTCCACAGATCAGACAGTCGCTTTTTTTTATTATTCAACATTTATAATAACACACAACACAGAGCAATAAGAAAATTCAGCAAGTTCAGGTCCCTGATTTCATCACATGAATCAACGAATATAGTAGCGTTTACATGGACTGGTGTAAATGTTCCCATTTCTTTTGCTTCCCATTCTTAATAAGTTTAAGACAGAAACATACGTGGGTTTTGGCGAAACTGAAAGCGACTTCCGGTTCGTCTCCCTGTAGTCTTCTTCATAATCGGCACTGGACGCTCTTTCTCTCCTGTCCCACAGAAAATATGTGGTAATAGGTGGCACAAGTCCTCCACTAAAACCCAAACGACTGAAAAAAAAATCACAATGGAACTGACAGAGGCAACAATGTGAGAATTTGAGACTTTGCTGAATTCAGGCTTTTATCACTATTATTATTATTATTATTATTATTATCAGTCTTCATTTAACTCTATATCCAGTGCAATTCAGGGTTAGGCGTGTACAACAACAAGCTCCTTGCAATGATTTATCGAAATATATAGCAGGATATTTTTACTGTGCCAATTCAGGGTAAGTACCTTCATCAAGGGCACTACAGCAAGAGTGGCATCGGAACCAGACTGCATGACTTTACCTGGTGGGTCTGTAGGACAGCCGATGCCTCCTCCTCTCTGCGTGTCTGCGCTCGTGCCTTGCTCGCAATTGCCTCCTGGCCAGGAGGTGCAGCTCTTCCTCTGAGGAACCTGGCTCCGAGTCACGCTCCTCACGGAGTGCCCAGGACCTCCGCTCTCTCCGGCCACGCCGCTGGTACGATGGTGTCTCCCACCCGCTCTCTGTTAGAGTGGCAGCATCCCTCCTGGACTGGGGTTTCTCACTGGGTTTCGCCCAGATACGAGGTCCGTCGGCAACGACTTTGGCCTGCTGAGAGAAGAAGCACAAAAGCATAAAATGCAAAAAGAGGCCATTTAATGTACCTTTTTTGTTATTTCACTCAATGTATTTTGCATTGTCATTTACTTCTTCCGTAAATATCAAGCATACGTGGTGAGAGCAACCAAGAATCAGTTCATATATCCAACATAACTACAGTCCAGTAACTTTATGATCAAAAAGTTTCAAAATTGCATCCTGGGAGATGTGCAGCTGCTGTCTAGATATTCTGGTATACAAATTTCAAACAAATGTAATCATAGCACGAGTACCTGTGACACATCTGTCATGTTCTGCATCTTTTTCTCTCCATTTTGCCCTTTATGAAGAACCTTACACTCATTTTTCCTTCCATTTCTTAGCCTTTCCTGGGAAGCACATAACAAACACAGCAAACCACAAAAAGCCATTTAAATACTATCAAGTCAAACTATATAGGATTGAAATAGAAAAGCGAAGACCTACTGCATCTCAAAGCACTATTTGAATCAGCTGTAACATTATATATAACACTAATTGTTGATTGTTCTCAACACTTAAAACGTTATAATATTGCTCTCAATGGTACCACAAAGGATGAGACTAACACTGAACTGATTCTGACACACCTAATGTTTGCCTATATCCCTGACTGACTGATTCTGATTTTTCATCCTCATTACAGTATAGCCTGCCTGCTTTACCAGCATTGACACCACTGTGGTCTTCATGTTGAGACACAACAGCAATAGACTCCAAATATAAATGGATTTTTTTTTTAAAATTTATTTTAAAAAAAATTGTATGAAGGTGATCAGGATTTGTCTATCCTGAGTTTTGTGCACCTACTCATGCGATGAACATTGGTGCATAAAGTGGAAAGTAACAAACTAGGTTTACTTAAGAATCACATGTCTGCAACTATGTCTCTCTTTCTCCTAATGTAATGCACAAATCGTATTCCTCTGAGATGTACGTCGCTTTGGAGAAAAGCGTCTGCTAAATGAATAAATGTAAATGCAAATGCCACATCTAAATCAACTGTACATATTTTGCATGACCTAATGATGTGACACACAGCTGGCCAAGTAACAAATGACCACCTAACTGGCCAATTCCTTTTGTCCCTTACAATAGGGGGTCTACGTATAAAAAAGAGATGCAACCTCTAGATGGTTCAACCAATTTAAACAAAACACCTTCAAATCCAATGTGCTGGAGTACAGAGTCAAAACAAGAGTCTTTCACTGTTGGGCAGCACTGTAAGTTATCAAAAGGCTCCAGCAGACATGCAGCTAGTAAGGCTGCATTAGAAGCTTGGGTCTGGGCTTGAGCGACATGCACCACAGCATCGCAAAAACAAAAAGAAACCGATGTAAAACAGGCTAAGCTTAATGATGAACAGATACATTTATACGCTGTGTTGGAAACCCTCAAACAAGAGAAAGAAGCAGAGCCCTTAGGTAAAGGGTGTTGTCTATGAGACAGTAGTACAGGAAGTCTCCGGGTTACGAACGTCCAACTTACGTACAACCCGCAGTTACGAACCACCCATCATAAAGCCTACTATACTTAAAATTATAGTTACGTACAATGGTTCGTAATAACAAACGGGCACTACTTTGTGACACGCATCAAAACATTGCTCTTCTACAGCGGTTCGTCGGCTTGTGGGCGAGTGAGCCCGAGGTAGGACAAAGGACAAAGACTTCCTTCTTTTCAACTGGACCACGTTGCTGCTAACAGAGTCTCGTGTGTGTTACTGTATTTGGCTTTAATTTTTTTGTTTTTATTTTTATCTGGAAGTGTTTCTTTAACGAGGGGGTGCGGTGGCGCAGTGGGTTGGACCGCAGTCCTGCTCTCCGATGGGTCTGGGGTTCGAGTCCCGCTTGGGGTGCCTTGCGGCGGACTGGCGTCCCGTCCTGGGTGTGTCCCTTTCCCCCTTACGCCTTGTGTTGCCGGGTAGGCTCCGGTTCCCCGTGACCCCGTATGGGACAAGCGGTTCTGAAAATGTGTGTGTGTGTGTGTGTGTGTGTGTGTGTGTGTTTCTTTAACGTTTCTTATGCATAGAAAGGTACGCTGTATACTAAGACAAACATTTGACTAACTGACGTTAGATGCGAACCATACCTACATTTACATTTATTCAGTTAGTAGATGCTTTTGTCCAAAGTGACGTACATCTCAGCAAAAATACAATTTGTAATTTGTATTTGTAAAAATACCTAACTTTTTCAACTTGCATACAAATTCAATTTAGGAACGGAACTCATTCATAATCCAGGGACTCCCTATACATGTTCGCAAAATAAACCAGCTATCTGGGGCAGAAGGCAACAGACATTGCTGATGTCATCAGTCAAAGAAACTGGGGAGTATGTTCAAGACCAGCACCACTATATTAACACCCTCCAAACAATGAACGGAAGAAAGATTTGCCATCTGACAGCGAACTCATTGTCACCCCTCAGATAAGAAACAGCCAAACAGCATCTCACACGATCAACTTGCACAAGACTCACAGGAGTGACGATGCTCCTCAGCAGGTTTCCCAACGTATTGAGGTTATCACCACATCTGAAACAACTGTAAGCTTATAATTAGTCTGTCAGAGCTTGAGAAGGAAATTGACCATATTCACAGTCTGGAGCTGTGAATCACAGCTACCTTAGTATGAAACAGTCACCAAGAGCAGAACACAAGCAAGGGTGCCATCCTGATTATTCCAACATGACCGAAATAGTGAAAGTCTAGGCCTTATGTGAACTGCTTAAAGCTGTTACTGTGCCGCCCAGCACAATAGATGCATTTTTTTCTCAGAGCTACAAATGCAACTGGTGGTACAGCTGTGGACTTTACGCTCAGGAAGACCATGCGTGTTCCATTTCCAGAGATAACGGTTCAAAGGCTCGAGCTGTGTACTGCCATTTTGACTGTAGAAATAACAGATGCAATAACTGATGAAATTAACTTCAATGCCGATGCGGGGACATTCTGTTCTGACAGCACAATGGTCCTAGGATCAATTCGCAGTGAGTCAAGATTCTGCATGTATATGAATAACATCATGCATCATATAAAGAGGTCAAACGCCCATCCAGAGAAGTGGAAAAACGTTCTAAGCGTCATGACCAGTTCCAACAGGCATGGCAGCTTGCAGCACATAGTCAACAAAAAGAACCTTCTTGCTTAAGCTAACATTTTATAAGATTCACCAAATGTCACCATATCACTCAGCTGACCCCTGGTTTCATGGAGACTCAACCACCCCCCCAGTTTATGTTGACTTGTCCCTTTCAAATCCCCAAGGAAGGATTGGAAATCAAGGGTATTCACACACACACACACACACACACACACACACACATACACACACACTGGCTGAAACCGCTTAGCAAAATAGAACCTGTATAGTCATTTAACAGAATGCTTTTAGTTACCTAGCAACATAGATTGTTTGTAGTTAGTGATCAGCTCAGCCAAGACACACCCTTGTTTCAGGATACAGTATAAAAAGGAGAATATAACTGCAGCGTGTAGGACTTGTCCACTGTAACCTAAGATTTGCATAACAAAATAAATCAAAATAAATTTTCACAGCTAAAGATTCCCTTTTGTTTCTTATAATGAGTCAGAAGTAAGTCTCCACAGACTTGACTTGAGTGCGTTGGAGCTGAAGATTCATGTTAACATACAAACATGAATCTTCAGCTCCAGTGCACACAAGTCAATGTCCTCGGCTCCAAAGAACCAGGATCACACCAAGAAACAAAAGAATTTGACAGTTAGCACAAACAGAATTGCTGTGAGAAAACCCTTCAGAGCTGGAGGTCAACTTAGCAGACCTCTTCGGCGACTGTAGAGGTAAGGATTCTTCTGTGTTAAAGTACTCACTAATGAGATAAGTCCATACTTAAGTCATTTTAAAATTGTTACAGGAGGAATTATGATTGAGACCATGGTTGACCCGATTGTGCCGAATATGTAAAAATTGTCAAAATAAACCAATAATTTTCAGAAATATTTCACAGAAATTCAAGTTTGGTGCCTCCAACAAGAAAGTGGTCCCTGGATGGTATTAATCACATACGGGGAAAAATCCATGCATAAGAAAAACATTTGATCCTGTGACCATGATTCAACAACAAAAGCACAACAAAGTAGTGTTACAAACAATATGATGAGAAGCTCAAAAGTGCTCACAGTAAAAAGCTATGGATATACCCAATACAGAAAACAGGATTAATGAGAAAAATTTAAGAGGTGCACAGAGCTCAAAGTTCAACTACAAAAACAAGAAACGTCTTTGGCTCCACAGTGAGCAGTGAACCCCTCTCCCATCGCACATTAGATGTAACTTAAACAAATGTAACTTGCATAGAGTGCCAGAGGATGACAGCACCTTGGAGCACAGTGATAGCACAAAGTACCTCACCAGCACCTCTGCTGGCCCATGTTAAGACTAAGGCTCTGGAGGATGCTGAATAGGAGGATGCTTTAGGGTATGAGTACAGAGATGTACATGATACTTCAAAACCTGAAATGATTCACAGGTGGTCCAAGGAGCCACCATTATCCAGTAGAATGAATAATAGAATGAAAACATGGGAAAAGAGACTGAAGACCACCTATAATATATGCATCTACCAGGCTTCCAAGTCTTTACTCTCAAGATTCCAAAGTATGATGGATGACAGCAAAGGGCAAAGCGACTGCATATCAACAGAAAGGAACAAGACAACAGTGAAGATGAAAAAAGATTCAGATTTGTATGGCTGGAAAATTCTGACACTGAGCCCCTCATGACAAGAACAACCACTATGGGGCTCTCAAGATTGCCTTGAACTGGCTGAAATGGTGAGAATCAAATCTTAATGGTATCGAGATTACATTCTTGTTAGGTGACCAACAGACTAGATGTCAACACTGGAGCCAAAGTAAGAGCTCTGCAAAAGTGGTGATGGTCCAAGACACAAATGTCAGAGAAGTCTAGAAAAGGCCAAAGTTGCTAGAAGGAAGGTTACTGGGTGAACATACCTGTTGTCAATGAACCCCCTTATGATATAGCGGTGATGTTCATATAACTGAATTCCCAACAGCAATAACAGCTGTTGGTGATGCTACTAAAAAAATTAATAAGCCCCTTTTTTGCTTGCAGCCCAAACATACCAATGTATGAATGTAACCATTGGCATGAGAGGCAGAGGTGAATCTTTCCGGGGTTTAGGTGCTGAACTAACGCTGACTGCCACTTACTGGCAATGTTCAAAGGACCTAGGGGTGGAGGAAATAAAATCCACCTGAAGTAAAGTACACTAAACCCTTAGAACTGCAAACTGATACCTCAGATTGTGGCACAATAGGACAGGAAGTACTGTTGATGCTTCACAATTTTATGACATGCACCGAAAAAGGCAACAGTATACCATTTCTGTTCCCTCCCTTACCATGAAAACCACCAGTGATTGTCAAGAGTTTTTTAAAACAACCGCTTTTGGGCAAATACATGTTGATGCAACTACATTCAACAATACAGTTCCAGGAAGGGAATGTGGTGTTAAATGAAGGAAGGTTCATCAAGCCTATTTTCAGTAAAAAGATGAAAATGACTGGCCAGTTTAAAATGGAGCTTTTGATCTCATGGAACTCCTCCAGTGTCTACAGACTTAAGCCTTGTTGACTATTGCTTGAAACCAATCAATACTTTAAAGACTGCTTTACAATAGGTTACTGATACTTGGGACGGTCACTTCAGGGAACACAATTTGGTGTCACAAGAGTGGGTCTACGTAAAGAAACCACATAAGGACCCTACCAACCCAGGTGGATCCATGTCAACCACTTGCAACAAGCACTAACACCTAAAACAGGCATGAAGAAATGCTAATGGTAATGTGTTATAGTAACCTCTCCCCATAGCACCTTTACTGCTGGTCAATGAATTGTAAACACAAAATACCAACCAGAAAACCAGATGTCAATACCCTGCATCTTGTTATTTTTCTTAAACTCAAACACCAGAATTTTGCCATCTTGTGTGCACCATTTGGCCAACTGCCCATATTGAACAGTCTAAGGATATATAACCAGGAGTCAAAAGTGTGATTACAGCTGTACTTTCCTTATTTGTTATTCTCTCGTTTAAGTATCACAGAGGGGACTGTGTGAGAGTGAAGGGATATTTTATTTTGCTTATACTTTTATATAAGCTCAATTTTAGCCACACGGAATGCTTGCAGTTACCGAGCAACACAGATGGTTGTAGATATTTAACAGACTGCTTGTAGTAACTTAGCAACATGGTTGTAGGTATTTAACTGAATGTTTGTGGTTACCTAGCAACACAAAATGTTTGTAGTTACTCATAAGTTCTCATCTAAAATGAGGGTACCATTGAGGATGTGACTGCAGTGTATGGATCTTGGGGAACTTGTGTGTGTTGGAACTCTGCTCTTGTGGTAACAGAATCTGACCCAAATGTCCATACGTGAAAATACACATGGTGGTAATATGATCAGCGCCAGGTCTCCATAGATTTGCACTAGAGCTGAAGATTCTTATTTGCGAATGGCAACCAGAATAAAGCAGTTCTGAACTCCAGTGTCCATTCATCCTGTACTTCACCTTGTCTTCAGAGAACCAGGATTCATCATCAGTCCTGATGAAATAACAGAACTCAAACACTCATGATCTACATCCATCCATCAATTTTCTTAACCGCTTGTCCATTAGGGCCATGGTGGCAATAGGGAGAGCCACTGCTACGCATTGAGAGGAGCCAGTTGAGGTGGTTCAAGATCTACAGAGAAGCAAAATGCATTCCTAAGCAGAGTTGTACTCTTCAAATTGTGTCCTTGATGATCTTGACCTACTCAAAATTGGAAGATGCTTGATAGTCCATATTCAGCATTCTGTATACCTATCAGTATCTGATGAGTACCCAAGTGACAGCAATTGTACTTGCATCTTCTTCCTGCCACCTTCATCCCATTTGGAAGGCAGCTGAGAGCACACGACTGGCATCACAAGATGCATGGTGAACTTCATGGCGATGAATATCAGACCAGCAAAGCTCACCCTTGTGGAATCATGGCAGAACATTCAGCAATTGTAAATATTCATCCAATGGTCCCTGTATCCACTGACCTAGATTCCCTATTTTGACAGTAACAATGCTCCTTGTATAAAAAATTACTACCTGCTCTTAAAGGTGTATTTTGTTTGAAGGACATGGAGGCAAGTTCAAAGTCCATTTTAGGAACTCCAGCAAGAAAAGAGTACCTCTACAAGAGTGACATGAAGTGGCAGTATGAAATGCTCCAATTGTGCATCTTAAAAGGTGGCAAGGTTAGGAGGAATCACATTTTTTCAAATAGAAATGGGTCGGAAATGTTCAAGTCAACATAGTCCAAGAGGGTTATCCAAGGGTCTTTCTATAACAAGTCTCGGAGACTGCTTCTTTCAGATGTTGAGTAAATAAGTTCATAACTTCAAAAATATCAGACGCATACCAGTCAGGAAGTGTTAACTAGTAGTTTAAAATTATTTTCACGCCCAACCGAGGGCACTAAATTTTAAACGTGCTAAATTACTATACTTTTAATGTCTGCAGAAGCAATATTTCATTCCAACAATCACATGGAGAGGAAAGTACATTTTTGCAGCTCCTCATTTCATGAAAATATATAGATAAGTATTTTGAGATTTTGATACATTTATTACAGAAATGTTACAGAATTAGAAAAAATGTTTACTTTGGTAATAGCATTGTGGCCTTTGGTATACTTTGATTTGACTAATGTTTATCAGTGTTATATTGAACTTTTGTCACGTTTTCCTTTCTTCATTTCAGTTTTTTCCTATTTCCAGTCTGCATCATGAATTGAATCTGCAGTGTGCAATAAAGCCATCATTTGGCAACCATGTGTTTATATATTGCCCCAGGCCAAAAAGAGGAATTTTTATTAATGGGGATGATGACAATAAGTGAACAGTAGAATGAAGATGAGAAGGTGGGAGGTCTTCTTGCTCCCCAACAGCCTCTTGTGCCTCACACTCCCCACAGCCTGAGTACCTTTGTAGACATCCCTTCCCCCCCCAAGAGGCAGGGAGAAGCTATTTGGAGGCCACATCATGTGTATAGTACTCACCTCTTTTCTGAGGAAAGTGACTCAGCTCTTAAAAATACACACTTTGCTGATCTGAGATTATTCAGCTTGAGAGATTCCACACAAAGAATGGCAAAGTTTTCAAGCTGGTATGAAGCTTGTTAATGTTCACTGGACCACAGCGCAGTCATTTTTTTTTTTGGCTATTTCCTCAGAGCTCTAAGAAACATTGCACCTCCGGTCAGGGTTGCCACATGTGATAATTGGTCCAGAATTTTAAAATCTGCAACCCATACAGGAAAAAAAAATATAGGCAGTATTAAACAGTGCAGTCCTCAGACAATTTCAAGGGTGCATCTCCACTCGTTTGTTAAAGTGAGGAAATGTGTTGCCATGTCAACTGTCTCAGAGTCAATGACGTGCTCCTTATGGCTGTTAATTATATTGAAAACGGCAACAAACGGCATGCAAGGTCTTAAATCACGGTCTTAAGTCTACGGGGACACACATCCTAATACGTGCAACGCATAAGGCTCTACAAAATCACATCAGACCTTGACATACAGCTCATTTCAGCACATAAACCCCAGACTGCTGCCAGACATGGGCACATACAACTGGACAACGAAATGTAAACGTTATTTAAATACACTGGCTCCTTGTGTTACTGACATTTCAGTTACAAATTTTCAAAAGATGTATTTTCCCATTTATAATTACATTTTTGTCACTTATCATATAAATTTACACTTAATTCTTTGTTTCTGATAGTGTACTACAAATTTTATACTGCTCAACTTTGAAACACAACTGAGACCCGAAAGTGCGTTCATAACTCATTTTGTTCATAAATTCAGACTCTTTCACCATTAAGTCTTTGACAATAACAGCTTAATAACTAACCTTCAATTTGCTGGTTAGGTTCTGTAAAAGTCTCAGATAAAGTCCTAATAATTAAACTCAAACACTAAAATTAAAACTAAAAAACCAAATCGATTGTGACGGCTGACCAGTTCATCTTATAAATGCGTGACCTTTCTCTGATCCCTCGTACAGGATGACGCTTACACTCAGGTTTATTTAACTCAGTAGCAGGCTTTATTTGAAAGGATATGGAACTGGAATGTGCTGCAATGAAAATAAATGGTAAACGTGGTACGGACTCGAACTTCGGAACGGTGGTCTCCGGTAACTTGCCTTCTCTTTGCATGTCGGCACCTTTTCACTGCCACTAGGCTTTAAATAGGAAAACTGGGAGTCATGACATCTAAATATTTGGTAACCAGCATATGGTAGCCTGGTACTGATGCAAACGTGAGTCTTGGATAAATATATAATATAAAAATACTTGTTAATTAAAGCATGTTATCACACCCTCTTAATTACACCCGATACAGTGAAAGCTGTAAACACTGTGGAGGCGAGTTGAACGAAGGCACTTTCACACTCCCATTCTGTTAAGTGTTTTACTATCAACTACCAGCTGTGTGGAAACAGGTTGCTTTTGCTCCGCAACACACAAGCTTAGAAACAAGTGAAGAAAATGCTATTAAAATTACCCTGGAAAAATCTGTATAATCAGAATTCGTAACAAAAGGAGCCAGTGGACTTATGGAGCTAAGCTGTGTGATTTTAAACAGTGATTAAACAAATGATTCTGCTGGTAACGGTTAGAGCTACTGCCTTTGGATCTAAAGGTCACAGGTTCGATTTCCCCACTTCTAGCTATAGTACCCTTGATCACCATACATATCCTAAATTGCTCCAATAAAATTACCCAGCTGTATAAATGGGTAAATAACTAATCTTAACATTGCAAGTTGCTTTGGAGAAGAGCATCGGCTAAATGAATAAATGTAAGTGGAAATATATATGAAGTCTAAAAAACATTACCTTCCTTCACATCTGCAAGTTCACAAGGGAAAAACTAAAATCTTTACTCAATTCTCTGACTTTTCCAAATCAGATATTTAAATACAGTCTTTTACACTGCTGCCCTGAACAAGTACACTCAGCTCATGTCTTTTGCTGCATACATAGGGCCACATCCTCTAGTGAACCCTCACTTATGAACTGGATAAGGGCTTTCCTGCAGCTCGAAAGAAATATTCTGGTGACAAGCCCATACTCACCATGGTGCCTGCTGCCCATTCCCATGCCGTTTATACAGGTAACATACCTGAGCCATATAGCGCCTGTAGTCTTGACGCAGCTCCTCCTGTAACCTCTGCTTCTTCCTCTCATACTCTTCCCCCAACGGCAAACTTAAGCCAAATCCCTCCTCTGAAGGCAAGGAGCACAAAGGGTGACACAGTATTGTTTTCTTTAAAGAGCTAAACACATAAATGGAAAAACTTTCCCTCCAGGTGCATGATTCATACCCCCCAGATGCAGTGATCACCTGGAACGCTGAGCTACTACCTTTTGCTGGGTTGGTCTGCAGCTCCTGATGAGAAGACCACTCGGAGGGTGGAATGTTCTCCTTCACAGAAGTGCTGTATGCATTCTCAGCCTTTGTCTATTTGGGCAATAAATATAATTCAGCATCATATACAGAAGAAAAAAAATTACTGCAGTAAGTACTAATTCTAGTCAGCAAAGATATCCAGTTTACACCATAACAGTCACTAGTTTTACACTATTCCAGATTTCTGAAACACAACAGAAGGATTCAACAAACCAAGAAATGACCTTAACTACTGATACTAGTGTTTTAGGACCCGTAACACTTGCAACTCCTTGATATCTTGTCAAAATTCAAGAATAGTTCATATAAATCATTTCCTCGTATGATTCTGAATTTCCAGCTGTATTTTATACAATTAATGGATCAAAAAAACAGAATGACACTACACTATTCTACGTAAAAATGATATTTATACAGAATAATGAAGATTTATATTACTCCTGTTGCAACATGAGATGAAAAAACCAATTGTATTGAATTATTTAAGAAAAACAATCTTTGAGATGAATAAACATACCTTGACTGAACGATGGAGCAATAACAACAGTTTAGAGAATGTGCATGCTTTGATTAAAAAGACAAATTAAAGCTCCTCTGAAGCACAAACAGAAAAAATGCATGAGGGTCACAAGAGGGAACAAAAATATCTTACAGAAAATATAACTTCAGAAGGACCATGGTTTTATCCGTCATTACACAAAAATCCCACATATCACTTAAGCATTATGGCACTTCATAGAGGAAGCAAAGAACTGCAAAATAATTATTGTGGGAGATGTAAGTAACAGGTGCAACAGCAGACCTTTATTTCCATGTAAGGTGGGTCCTGTCCCAAGGTGACTTTTTCAATGGTCAGTTGACCAGTCTGTTCCCCAGAAGAGCTCTGGAGCACATCATCCATCTTCGCTCAATACCTACATCATTAAAAAAAAAAAAAAAAAAGATTTTTTTTTCCCCATCAAAACAAATTCCTTCTGAAGGTTGCAGATGAATAATTCTTAAGAAGAAGTGGGGCACTGAATACACAGCCAAAGCAATCCAATACATCCTCCATCTGTAACATACATATTGTAGTATACCACATCAAACACATATTGCAAGATATCGTTACTGGATAAACATTTTCTTCCTGCTAGACACATCCTAAAGTTTTTAAAAATAAAATATAACACCATCTTTTTAAAAGCACAAGGTCAAAGACAAATCAAAGTTTTGCAGCTATATTATAAAACACTTCCCAGAGGTATCACCCCCCCATCCTGTCTTCTCCACCATACAGAATGAAGGCAGTAAACAAATTCTGGTCTGTAGGCAACATCATAGAGGACAAAGTTTTATTTTTAAGGATGATTAAGTATCTCCTGGGGCAGGAGTTGATTGTAAATGCAAAAGAGATGTTCACATCTTCTCAATCACTGCAACTATAGGTGCTCTTTTCAACAGCATTTAATTTAAATGTTACCCAGTAGAATACCTGGAAGAATAATGAAAAAGCACTTAGAGGCAAATCATGAGTTCCCTCATAGGACACAAACCTACAAGCCTCTGGTTACAAAAGTACACATGCACACACACATTGTCTGAAACCGCTTTTCCCAAGCGGGGTCATGGCGAACCGGAGCCTAACCCAGCAACACAGGGCTCAAGGCTGGAGGAGGGGGACATACCCAGGATGGGATGCCAGTCCATCGCAGGGCACCGCAAGCAGGACTCAAACCCCAGACTCGGTCAAACCCGCTGCACCACTGCACCCCCATTATGAAAGTACACACACACACACACACACACACACACACACACACACACACACACACACACATTTTCAGAACCGCTTGTCCCATACGGGGTCACGGGGAACCAGAGCCTAACCTGGCAACTCAGGGCATAAGGCCAGAGGGGGAGGGGACACACCCAGGACGGGACGCCAGTCCGTCACAAGGCACCCCAAGCGGGACTCGAACCCCAGACCCACTGGAGAGCAGGACCTGGTCCAACCCACTGCGTCACCGCACCCCCCATTACAAAAGTAGTTATTCAAATAATCAAATGAATTAAAAAAATAGAGAAAGGCTAATATATTTATTTCATTAGCCAGCATACTGTCATGGTAGACATACTGATTGCCAAGATTTACCAGTCAGATGATTAACGTGTAAATGTAATGTAATGCTTCCGAGTTCCTCACTGACACAATTACAGGACCTTATTAATGTCACTCATTCTTCATCTGATGAATTACAATGTTACATAACTAACTTACATTGAATGATTTCCCCACTTATACAGCAAGGTATATTTATTGACACAAGTCAGGGTTAGTACCTTCATTAAAGGCAGTACAGCAGGAGTAGGATTTGAACCTGCAAAAGTTCAGATCACAAGGCAACAGCTCCAAGTACTATGTTACATTACTTCACGTCATTGTGTTTCACAGTGGCTCAAATCATTCATCGTCAACAACTGCTTGTCCTGAGTGGGGTCGTGGCAAGCCAGAGCCTTACCCAACAACACAGGGCACAAGAAGGAAGGAACACACCCAGGACAGGACACCAGTCCATCGCAAGACACCCCTTGAACCCCAGACCCCCTACTCTACTGGGCACCAGCTGAACCCACCACGCCACCACACCCGTCTGTAGCTCAGATCAGGTGTAAATAAATTAAGGTTCTTAACGCTGGTCATTTTAAGAGCTATATATATAGTTCATGACAACCAGCTGCAAAATCCGTGTAGGAACGACGATAAATCCAGCCTTAAATCTGCCCGTTATCCAACACCGATCCCAAGGCTCGTCGACGCGCAAATGGTGCGCGGTCCCTTTAAGGCTCGTTGTCAGGCAACAGCGCTGTACACAACAAAGCTGTGCGTTACTTCCAATTTACATTCTTCGGGACACTTTTATTAATAGTAACAGCCCCTTTTTAAAAAAGCCAGAGTCTTGTGCAAAAGAATCCTTAATTCTGCAGAAACAGTTAGTCGAACCCGGTAAACAATCCAATTAATTTCCACCCAGCAGCGCAGCCCGGACAGCACCGACACACTTCGGGAGTTAATTTGTGTAGAAAAGCAGGAAACATTCGCAATCAATTCGCGCATTAGTCGTTAAAGCAAATGATACAACAATATTATTACATACTGTTCGTTTTGAACTGTTTAAGTAACGAGACAGCGGTGGGGAAGCGGGGTTCGCTTACAGCCCTGGTCTGGAGTGGAGACGCGCTCGGGCCGCCCGGTGACGGTACGGAGCCTCGGTACCGCCGACGGGCCGCCTGGAGAGAGATGGTCCGCAGACTCGTTAAAAAGTTCTCAATCGCGTTGGAAGAGAGCGTAATTGCAGCGGATCGAACCCGAGACAGATGACCGCTACACACGGTGAAATGTTGTCTGCGCGAAGGGCGCCCTCCAGCGGATGGGGGTTGGTAATGCTGACACAGCTCAACTGGTGGTTTTTTTGTTTCTTTTTCTCTTCGTAAAAGAACATTTATCAAGTGTTTTCTCCGGTACCGTTTATTTGAATCCAGGGCTTGTCTTCAGAGAACTGTTTAAGACGTCGCAGTAAATCCTAAAGTGGGGGGTGTGTCACGTGGAGGACTGGATTTTTAATACGAACTTTAAGGAGTGATTTGAGCAGTGGAGCGAGTTCAGCTTGTCGTCTTTTTTTTGCCAGGAGGGGAAAAAAAAGCGTTACATATAGTGTGTTGTAATACTGTTTAAAATTAAAATGTGTTAATGCTTAATATTTTAATATCATTCACTTGTTTGTATTAGAGCCAAAAGTAAGAGCAGCGCTGCAATGATTTCGGGCTTTCGCTCTTCATTTAAGGATTTCGGGAGCCTTCCTATCAAGCGGGGTGAATTAAACTGCTTTGCCGGTACTCTGGGCTCCGTTGCGGACACGGGACCGAACGAAACGACGCCGCCAGCCTTGACCGTCCGTAAGTTATCAGCAGCTGCTTATAAAGTGTCCGTTAGGGGTCGCTGTTTGCACACCGCCGCGCGCTTCCGTAACACTCCCGTCACCGAAGGAACCAAACCATCGAGGTAAGGGGGGAGGGTTGATCGAACGTGATACGAATAAGCAAATGCACACTTTTCCCGTGAACGTTATTCCACCATTTCCATTTTAAAGTTATATTTTTTTGGGTTCATTATAATAGTGTTCAGTCGATGAATTAGTTTTTGTTCCATATTTGCTTTACGCGACCTCGTTTCGTCACCCCTTCGGCGAGGTGAAGGGTGGTAGAGTCCAGAAATGTCTGCCGTTCTTCGCGCATAGATGCCGTTCCGGCCGACAGCAGCCAGTCGCTCTTCTTTACTTCCAAGCAGCGATCAGCGTTCCGTGTGTGTCCATCGCTAGGTGTTTGTGGTGAATCTTCCGCGAGTTCACCCGACCGAAGGGGACGGGGCTTCTGCCAGAGACATGGCGGCCGGCAGCAGCGTGGCTCAGAAGACGTGGGAGATGTCGAACAGCATGCAGGAGGTGCAGAGCGTCGACGAGATCTATAAATACGACAAGAAGCAGCAGCAGGAGATCCTGGCCGCCAAGCCGTGGACCAAGGAGTGAGTAGGAATACCCGCTGTACCTGGCAAATCATGGTAAAGCTAAGCCTAAGGTGCTCGGACGCTGCGATCGGCCGAGCCAAACGCTCTCTGAAATAACCCGTAATAAAAATAATTTGGGTGTGCATGATGAGGGAAAAATTGCACAGTCCTTTACTTAAGTTACAGTGATTTACACATTTTCTACAGTACAGCTGGGTAATTTTTTTTTTTTTTATTTAACTGTCAGTTCTGGGTGGGAATGTTAAGTAAAAATACTACAGTAGCGCGTGCGTTTCATATCGTAACCTTGGTCCAACTATAACCACTACACCCCCTGCTGGTGTGAAGGTAAAGGTGTTTAAACTGCAGTAAAACGTACTTTTATTCATTTATGTAACCCTTTTCTCCAAGTGACTGATAGTGAGTGTTACAGTTATTAGAAGCATGCAGTTATTTACCTTTTTGTACTACTGGGCAATTTTTACTGGAGCAATTGAAGGTAAGTGCCTTGTTCAAGGCTACTACAGCCGGAGGTGGGATTCGAACCTATGACCTTTGGGTCCAAAGGCAACAACTCTAACCAATATGCTACCAATACCAGTTGTACCTGGAATATGTGTGCCCAATATAATCATACAAACATGTATGTTTATGTATTATAATTTTCCTAGTTGTGTGCCCTGCAATGGATTGGCATCCCATCCAGGGTGTGCCCCCCCACACCCCTTCAGTGTAGCACCCAGTGTCTCCAGGATAGGCTCCAGCTCACCGTGACCCTGCTCGGGACAAGCGGTTGTTGAAATTTGTTGGTTGGTTGGTTATAGATATATGATCTGTATTAAACAAGTTTTTTATCTATGAGGACTTATGAGACAACTGGTAGTGTAGTGGTTAGCGCTGCTGCCTTTGGACCCAGAGGTCATGGGTTTGAATCCCACCTCCGGCTGTACTTACCCTAAATTGCTCCAGTTAAAAAAAAAAAAAAAAAACTTCTCTATAAATGGGTAAGTATTTATAAGTAGCATAGCACTGTAAGTCACCTTGGAGAAAAGTGTCAGCTAAGTGAATAAATGTAAATGAGTGCAGGCAGGTAGTAAAAATGCTTTTAAAAGGTGGGTATTAGTTTATTATGATGGCTTAATGGTATCATGTTCCACAAAGCCAAACTAAAGGTGCTGTGATGGTCACATCTGTGGAACCCAATACCATTAGACTACCATAATGAAACGCGCTGAACGGTGCCCTGGACTTCATGGCCAAATTGTCTCCCATGATGGGTCACTGTCATCATCACACTGCTAGGGGAATTTATGAGTTCTGACCGTTTAGCGTAAAATTTCTTTTTCTCCTTCATACGATTGTGTTTCAGTCACCACTACTTCAAGTACTGCAAGATTTCGGCCCTGGCGCTGCTGAAGATGGTGATGCACGCGCGTTCGGGCGCCAACCTCGAGGTGATGGGGCTGATGCTGGGCAAGGTGGATGGAGAGACCATGATCATCATGGACAGCTTCGCCTTGCCGGTGGAGGGCACCGAGACGCGGGTGAATGCGCAGGCGGCCGCCTACGAGTACATGGCGGCCTACATCGAGAACGCCAAGCAGGTGGGGGAGGACGTCCGCTCACGTCCGTGTCACCTTCCGTCCGACCGCGTGCTCGTTTACGGCCCTCGGTCGTTCAAGTTATCGTGGATTTATTAATCTCGTTTTCTGATTTGCAGTTCTGTGTTTCATTCATCCTGCTGCAATAATTTTGCTAATTTACTTAATGTGAAATTGCTCCATTAAAAAATACCCAGCTGTATTAAATAGGTAATGTTCAGTGCCTCGGTTTGGAGAAATGCAAGGTGTGCGACTGAACGATGATGATGATGATGATAAAGCCAATGTATGCTTAATTTCAAGAGGATGACGATGTTGCCCCTCCCTTTTTTTTAAAATTTTTTAAGTGTGGCGCAGGAATAGACCAGTAAAACTGTGCTCTTTGTCTACGCAGGTCGGGCGCCTGGAGAACGCCATCGGCTGGTACCACAGTCACCCCGGTTATGGGTGTTGGCTGTCGGGGATTGATGTCAGTACTCAGATGCTCAATCAGCAGTTCCAGGAGCCCTTTGTGGCAGTGGTTGTGAGTACCCATAATTTACAGCGCTTACCTCTGTAAGCGAGTTCTTCCAAAGCACTCATTGTGTAATGTTTATTCACTCCCCCAAAATATATTTAATTTGTAATCTCACTTATAATGTGTTGAATGTAGTACAATTGAAGGGTTTTAAGGGCAAAATGATGGTTTGCTGGTTAGAGCTGTTGCCTTGCCATCAGCTGACACCTGCATTCACTCCCGTTGTGCTGTATTCCAGTAAATGAGGTATATACCCTGAATTTATACAGTAAAAATTAACCCAGCTGCATAAATGGTTAATTATTTTAGCATGAAAACCTCACAAGTAAGTGTGAGCTGCTTTGGAGAAAAGCTTCTGCCAAATGAATCTTTGATGATGATGATGATGATAATAATATGCTAAAATATAATTGTGAGGAAAGGATTTTCATTCACGTTGAACATTTTTATTAAATGTCTTAGTGTATAAAATTTTATTATGCAATTATTGCTTGTGTTGTTACTTCTGAAGTATTTTGTAGGTTAAATATTTAGTTGCTTCTAACTGCTTGCAGATACTCCACATTTAAGTGTAGTAATGAATCTTTTTCTTTTTCTTTTTTTTTTTTAATCCAAGATTGACCCAACTAGAACCATATCAGCTGGAAAAGTTAATCTTGGAGCCTTCAGAACATACCCTAAGGTAGGTGTACGGTGTCCTTGTCTTCATCAAGGTGACCCAGTTTTCATGAAGGCTGTGGGTTCATATTTTTTTTCCTATTAATTAATAATAGAAACACAATAATAAAATCAAATTTTAAAAAAATGGGGGCATGGTGGCACAGTGGGTTTGACTGTGTCCTGCTCTCCAGTGGGTCTGGGGTTCGAGTCCCACTTGGGGTGCCTTGCGACGGACTGGCGTCCCCTCCCCCTCCAGCCTTTCGCCCTGTGTTGCCGGGTTAGGCTCCGGTTCCCCGCGACCCTGTATGGGACAAGCGGTTTCAGATGGTTAGTGTGTGTTTTTAAAAAAAAAAAAAAAAAAAATGATTATGGTATATATGAACTGTGGGCAGCTGGTAGTGTAATGGTAATGGTTAAAGCTGCTGCCTTTGGATCCAAAGGTCAGAGGTTTGATATTTGGCTGAAGTACCATTGAGCAAAGTACTTACCCTAAATAGCTCCAGTAAAAATTACCCAGCTGTATAAATGATTGTAAGTCGCTTTGGAGAAAAGCCGCAGTTAAATGAGTAAATGTAATCCGGCCTTTCGTGCAAAATCAAAACGCAACATAAAGGTAAAAGAAAACAATGCTGATGAATTCGCACTCCCCGAAAAAGTTTGGCACGGTGTCTCGCAGCGTTTGGGCTGTGCAGTTTCACATGATTCGCATCCCTGCTCAGTCTGTGCGGAGTTTGCATGTTCTCCCTGCGTTGGCATGACGAGTTTTGGGAAAATTGGTGATTCTGAATTGCCCCGTGTGTGTGTGCAGGTGGGACAGTGGTAGGGTTTTCATGCAGCGTATCTGACGTTGTCACCTTGGATAAAGGTGTCGGCTAGATATGTGTAAATTACCATGCAAAGTTGTTTGGAGAAAAGCATCTAAATTAACAAATGTAAATGTCTCGCGCCGCTCAGCCGACAGGAGGTGTGTGAAACCAAATTCAATCGTCGTGAATGAAAAGAAATGCCCGGCAAAGGTGAAGTAAAGGTATTAAGTGGCAAAAGTGTCAGCGAATCTCTACATAAAGTCAAACTATCTGAACCGAAAGGGGTGCAATTCGGGGTGTGGCTGTGCGTTTTATTTTCAGCTCTGCTGCGAAATCCAGAAATTGAGAGCGTTGAACGTTTCCTTCATAACCGCTGGCGCGATCAAACAAACGGTGACAAGATGGTATCTCAACAGTCCCCCTCTAATGAAACCCAGATGCAGGTTACACCTTTTGTCCAAGTTTTAAAAGGCGGGAGTGTTTTTCTCTTTTGCCCCTTTTCATACTTGCTTGTCCACTTGTGCAGTGTGTGTGTGTGTGTGTGTGTGTGTGTGTGTGTGTGTGTGTGTGTGTGTGTGTGTTCTCCCCCCTTCCCTTTAGGGCCATTGTACACAGCTCTAGTAGCGAGGTGACGTTTTGTTTGCGTAAATCTCAGCCCTTATTGGTGACGCGAGAAACGATGAGAGTTGTGAATCGAGACGTACAGAATGCGTGAAGGTTCAACCGGGCAGTTGCGTTTCTTTTCAGGGCTACAAACCGCCGGATGAAGGACCTTCAGAGTACCAGACCATCCCGCTAAATAAAATTGAAGACTTCGGTGTGCACTGCAAACAGTACGTAGTCACGGCTTCCGGAATTCGTGTAAACGCAGCATGGAAGTTTTGTGTACTATAATTTAGTCCACCTCAGTGACATTTCAGTCTTGATCACATTTGTTTCTCTGTGTGCGTGTGTGCGTGTGTGTATATAATAATATATATGTGTGTGTGTGTGTGTGTGTGTATATATAATTAGTGTTAGTTACATTTTCCAGAGCCAGTCTATAATGGTGTGTAAATGTTTGCTTTATTTTGTGTTTAGGTATTATGCCCTAGAAGTGACGTATTTTAAGTCTTCCCTCGACCGCAAACTGCTGGAACTCCTTTGGAACAAGTACTGGGTCAACACTCTGAGCTCCTCGAGTCTGCTGACCGTGAGTACCGGCTCCGGCGCTGCAAGGCTTTGCCTTTTTCTCCCTCTGAATCCAGAACTGAAAAGACGGCAACGCGATGTTACGTTGTGTGTGTGTGTGTGTGTGTGTGTGTGTGTGTGCGTCCGAATACTGTCAGTTGTACTGTAACCATCGATCTGTTTTTGACTGTGCATATTGCTGCCTTTTAGGGGCGTGTTTTTTTTTTTTTTTTAAATGAACTACACAATTTTCAAAGGGCTGTTAAACTCTTAGCAAGAAGACAAGACGAACTTTCATCCTTTGGAACGAGAGTGTTGCGGGTGATGCTGTAGGTCGACGTGGGTCGTTTGCGTTGCAGCCGGTGTTTCCCGAGGGTCGAAGGACCGAGTAAAATTCCACCGTGGAGCCTCCCTTGACTCTAAAGGTTGCCACCCATACAAATGTTGTGGGATGTGCGCTTGTAGGGACGCAAGTGGAATAGTTCGCTGGAAGGAGTCCCTCCGCTGGTGAGGAACTCGGTGGATGGAGTCTCGCGGCATCCTGAGACGTCGCCTCCAATAATACATTAATTCCTTCTTTAGATGGTTTCTCTTAGATGCAGCCTCACCTTTGGCCAAGAGCTGAGAGAATTAATTCAGTTCAGTTCACCTTTGTTGTTATTGTACAGGTATGAAGAAGTTAAATGTCTGCAGCTCCCAGAGTGCAATGCAACTGCAAATACAGAATAAATAGTACTGCACACACACACACACACACATATATATATATAGTGGCAAATGTAAGCGAAGGTTAATGCTGCTGCTTGTACAGGTGACATCCTGCATAGTGCAGTCCGGGAAGGTTTAAAATTTAAAAAAAAAAAAAAAAAGGCAATATAAAACAATGCGGTAACACCGAAAGAGTAAAGCCATCACTGAAAAATGGTAAAATAAACAGCAATTAGAAATATTGCACATATAGGCAACAACGATGGGGGAATATTACACATTAATAAAAGCAGCTGGGGGGGGAAGTCTACACACCAAGTTTCTGGGATGTGAAATGACTGGATCAGTAGTTAAAGGATGGAAAAAAAAATTAGCAAGTCACTCATTTAATTGTGGGCACTGGGTACTGAAGCTTTAATGGGTAGATAAAGCCGTTGCCATGATATGAAAGTAGTTGGTTCGGTTTTTGCTCCTGCTGCTGTACCCTTCAGTATTCACCCTAAAATAGTAAGAATACCCTGCTGTGTGAATGGGCAAACTGTTATAAGTCACTTAAAAGCAACTGTTAAGCAAAGGTGGTGGTGGTGATGATGGTGGTGGTGGTGATTTTTGTTATTAGAGTTTTTGTAGGTTTCTTCGAACAGTTTTATGGGCTGATATTGTATGTGTTGGCAGCTCATGTGTAGCGGTGAGTCAGTCCATTATTGGACACTGTGGTTGTGTGTGTGGCTGACTGCTGGCCTGACACCCGCTCCCCCCCCATCTCAGAATTCAGACTACACCACAGGGCAGGTGTTTGACCTGTCCGAGAAGCTGGAGCAGTCAGAAGCTCAGCTCGGAAGAGGCAGCTTCATGCTCGGCCTGGACACACATGACCGCAAGTCGGAGGACAAGCTGGCCAAAGCTACACGAGACAGGTGAGATGCTGAAGTACTCGGTTAGCATTTCAAAGGCTTCGTTTTAAGTCCGTTTAGCACATGGCAATTGCTGCGGGTTTTCTCAAGTTTGTTTGTTTGTTTGTTTATTTATTTATTTATTATTTTGTGGGGGCATGGTGGCGCAGTGGGTTGGACCGGGTCCTGCTCTCCAGTGGGTCTGGGGTTCGAGTCCCGCTTGGGGTGCCTTGCGACGGACTGGCATCCCGTCCTGGGTGTGTCCCCTCTCCCTCCGGCCTTACGCCCTGTGCTGCCGGGTAGGCTCCGGTTCCCCGCGACCCCGTATGGGACAAGCGGTTCAGAAAGTGTGTGTGTGTGTGTGTGTGTGTGTGTGTGTGTGTGTGTGTGTGTGTGTGTGTGTGTGTTTATTATTTTTTACTTGATTAAATTTTTTTGCTTTGTTTTGATGGATGCTATTGGTTGTTCAGTTGACATGTATTGACCTTACAGAGCCTCGACCATTTTCTTTAAATGAAACGGTGTCACATCAATTTAAAGTCACTGAATGTCGTTTTATAGCCATTGTAAAAAAAAAAAAAGAAAGAGAAGTTGTGCATCATCAGCATTTATTCGATTCTGGTTCACTCATTAATTTTCCACTTGGAAATGACGGTAACGATTTATAAGCAAGTAGAGAACCACGCAGTCATGATGCAGCTCGTGCGCAGTATCTAATATGCACTCAAACGCCTTGCTGCCGTACAATGCGTCTTTTCCTCATTAAAATTGATGTATTAATATCGCTCTCCGTTTCAGCTGCAAGACAACCATAGAAGCAATCCACGGCTTGATGTCTCAAGTTATTAAGGATAAACTCTTCAATCAAATCAACACCTCTGCCAATTAGCATTGCTGAGCGGGATATTGGGTTATTTCTCAGATGCAAACTCTTTTGCCTTTTTTGTCAGCTATTATTTCCCAGTGTTAAATAATAGATTTAATTCTTATAATATTGCTTTTAATCTGAAAATGTTTTTTTTTTTTTTTTTTTTTTTTGAGTTAGGGGTATTAGACTCATTTCCCTTTTTTTTTTTTTTTTTTTTTTCCTTTCCTTTTTATATATGTATGCATTTTTCCCACCTGGGATTGAAGGCTCTAACTCCAGCGAGTGAATAAGTTGCATTATGTGAATGTAAAGGGAGAGGGCCACGGCTGTTAGACAGAATACCCCCTTAGGATTTCCAACGTTAGGCCATTGAGATGTGGTTTCAGGAAAAAGATCAATGTAAGTAACAGCTAAATAAATGAAACTGTTTCTCAACATATTTAATGCTCACTTTCTATTCCTGGATTGCATTTATATGGTTTATATATTGGTTTGACTGTGGTGATCTGCATGTGTAACATATACAAACACACAGTAAGTGCTGCATTGCTTTGGCATTTAATATACAACTAAGAGTATTTTTACTGGTATGTGTATGCAGATAATACATGCAATTTTAAAGAAGTATAGAACATCATAGAAATATTAATTTATGGAGAGAGGGCTATATTAATTGTGAATAATATAAAATACAGGTAATGAAGGACATACTTAAATGAACACAACAGATGAAAACAATCTGATGTTTTCTTGGACTTCGACATAATAAATATTCAAATCCAGGGTATCATAAGATAAGTTATAGTCCGGTTACCATGTTTACGGTCCGTTATTTAAATTGATTTGTTTGGGAGGAAAACATCTCGAAGTATTTTCAGTTTTTTAGGTTGTGCTTTAGAAATCTGTGCTATAAATATATCTAGTAGGCAATTCAGTTTTATAAGAATTCCTTCTGCAGATTTATAAATAAATACAGAAGACACTGTCAGACTTACATTTGTTACTATCAGTTTAACGGTTTGAATTGTCTGACGTCATGTATTTACTCAGCAGTGAAGTCTGTAACGCAATGCCCTGTTCTGCTGGCACAGTATGTAAAACAGATGGTTTATTCGTGCTTATCAGTTGCAAGTAAATCTGCGCTTGCATGTTATTTCAAATAAGAAATCTTGTAATTTAACACTTCTGAGTTTTTGTTCCATTTTAAACATTTTTTTTCCTAATTGTAATACTCATAAGCATAAAACAGCGGTTTGACTGTTCAAATTAAAATTTTAGTACATAACTACACTTTGAAATTTGGTATTCATGAAAAACACCGCAGAGTTACATTCCCCCCCCCCTCCTCCCTGCTGTGAATGGCCTTTGGAAATGTGCAACCCTTTTGGGGTAAATGTTTTGTTGTGCCGTCACATTTCATTCTCAGTGATTATTTGACCTCGGATACTCTGTGCTTCTTCTCTCGCACTCCCCACGCAATTTAGCTGCTTTAAGAGAGACCGTGGCTGCGATTTTTCCACCTTCCTGCAGCCAAATATTCTCCGAGTTGTTTAAACCATAACGGCGCTGCGTAGTGGAATAACAAACTACGCGGCTCCCTTCGTTGGAAGGGAAGCGAAGCCGCAGCGGCGTACCCATGAGCTCCCCTTGGAGAAGGCTTCTGGGCAGACCATCCTCGCTCAGCACGCAACCCTTCAGGAAAGCGGCTCCTGACGGAACGACATGCTCCTGACGCACTGCAGAGCCAGCGGCGGCGCACAGTGGAAACCATTCAGGCCCGGCGCCTGCTCTTTGTCGCCGGCAACTCCAAACCGCCCCACGCGCGCTTAGGTACCGAATGACTGCCACCGTGTTTGCTTGTTCTAATTTCAAATGGAGATTATGTCATTAAAAGGTCGTTCTTTGTTGTCTTGGCGGAAAGAGAAGCCGGTTTAATTACTTTCTCGAGAAGACACGGCTCACGCAGCCCTCGTGAGGTCCAAACCCATCTTGAAATGATGTAATGAATGAATCTGAAGTAAAATAGCAATTGATGTGACAGAATACTTCATGGAGACCCCCCCCCCCCCCCCACTGATGGCAGTGAAAGAAGGGCCTGATCTGTGATTTTATTTCTTTAATATTGTACTTACATACACAGTGTGTGTGTGTGTGTGTGTGTGTGTGTAAAAATTTGATTTACCTTGCCTTCATCCAAGGTAATTTACAGCATTATTTCTTAGATGATCATGATGGTTTTTGCAGTGAAATGATTGTGGAGAGAAAGCAAAGAAAGCAAGGCTCCTCCGTCCTCAAAACGTTCATGCAAATTTAGGGATTTGTGAAAAATTATCATAAACTGATCTTGCTTGTATAAATAGTGGACACAAAATGGAAACACAGGAGAAGCTGCAGTGGGTGAGCTGATAGACTATTTTGTGACAAGTGGGATCATGGCAGATTTAGCACTGGATTCATTTTTAACACAATGGGGGGGGGGGGGGGGGGAGTCATCACTTTAAAAATATAACAATTCTTATCTGGAACTATTAATCGAAAGCTACGATTAATCCATGGACAGATATTACAACTACTTCCTCTGCATCGTGCACCTACTCGTGCGATGAACATCGGTGCATGAAGTGGTAAGAAACTAAGTTTACCGAAGAATCACATGTCTGCAACTATCTTTCTCTTTCTCCTAATGTAATGCACGGACTGTATTTTCTATGAGCTGTAGGTCGCTTTGGAGAAAAGCATCTGCTAAATGAATAAATGTAAATGTATCAATTACAAACACTGTAGAGGAGGTAATGTGTGTAAAACTTAGTTTGAAGGAAGTGTGTAAAACCACTGCAGAGCTGATCATTCCAGTTTTTCCAGTTTTCCCAGTTGCTTTAAGTAGCGAATCAGTTTCATAATTGGGATGCTCTAAAGAGTGCTAAAAACACATTTATTTACACCTATACCCACCTGTACTGTACACTGCGGCGAGCGTAATGATGTGGAGCTTCTGAAGGCAAACTCACCTCCACTGTTTCCAAATGCATCTGTAGCTTTTTGCATTGCAGATCTAACATACAAACTGTTCTTCACTTATCTCTGACCACTAGCTCTTCTGCATGGGATTATTATACAGTTTAGAAGTTCATTTTAACCATATAGCAAACATTCAAATGTAATATTGTACTGTGTCATTACTGTGACTAATGCTACCCGTTGCATGTCCGTGTACTCGTTTGCAGTGTTTTATGTTGTGTTCTGAGCTCTTCTTTGGAGAAGGGTGCTATGAAAAATTAATTGAACTCAGTTGCCTCTAACAAAACCATTTTTAACTGTAATGAATCGCCTAAGAAAGTATTCTGTAGAATAAAAATGTTTTCTGTAATTATTTCTTACAGGGAATGAAGCCGTTCCACGAGATGAATCAAAATAACCAATTCATGTCAATTTCCAAATGATTCATTATAGCTAATTTGAAAATGAGTATTCATGAAGAATAAAATCTAGGCAAGCATACAGAAAATTATATTATCCTGCAGAGCTGAATGAACAGTTATACAGTTTTGTACCTGAATAAATGGCATGTTTCTTGTTACAGAGCAACTATGCTTGAATTACCATGGAATTACACTTCATTAACGGAATTCAAAGGAAAACTAGAAGAATAATAAATAAGGGGTCTTTCGTAACAAAGACAAATGAGAACTCAATAGAGCTGTAAGTACGGCCAATGATTAATAACTATTTATCACTAGGTACCTATATAAGCCCAACTAGTGACCAGCTCAGGTCTAAAAATTCTAGGTAACCTTAATGTTTGCTTTACTAATGCAAATAACCTGAGGCAACATAGTGGAGGGTGGCTAGAATATATTCAGTGCCCCTGAGGGTTTTAAAAAAACAGCTGTACACTTCCTCCCAGCCAGTTAGTCTGCATGCATCAGTGAAGTCAAGTCGGTCAGGAAACCCACTGCTTGACATGATATAACAATGCAGGGGTCACTGCAATGACACTATTATTGTTATTCATTTAGTTGATGATTTTCTCCAAAGCACCTGACAATCTTAGGTTTGTATACTAAGCTACTTGTAATTATTTACCCATTTATTCTGCAGGGTAATTTTTTTTTGCCTGCGATTGCAAGGACACGTCTCTAACCACTACGCAACCTGCTGCTCCGCTGTGATGGTGTGTCTCCGATTCAGAACACTGGATTAGCAGGTTATTGTGCCCAGACCGAACTTCACGTTAGCACAAAAAAGAGTTGAGTTAAAACCTGTTTCAGGATCTGCACAAAGCCATTGTCTTCACTAAGGGGGAAGTATGAGTCAGAATGTGTTTTTTTCTTTTTATACGGTACCATGAATTATGCTGCGCATTTTATTATAACCAAGTATTCTATTACCTTGTTTTTCTTTTTTAAAAACACATAGCCTAAAGTAGTAAATGCTTGTATGAGGAGTGCCTTTTGTGGACTCCGATTCAATTATCCTTACAATAGAATTCTGTTTTCTAAACAATTTTTTTAATTTAAATTAATTAAAGTCAAAATTCAAGTTACTGAAATAAAGTGAGCAATGTGCTAAATAAAAGACATGGAATCGGAGGTAATTATGAGTTCATTTTGAGAATAGTCAGGAATTTAAAACTCACAGCTCATATCTTAGGTGATGGGAAATTACTACAACATGACAAAGTTCTAATTTCTTTCAAGTAAACTGGTTGAGATCAAAGGTATAACACTTATCTGAGAAAAACTCTAATAATGCTATTTAATTTTGCAAATAAAAGATAAATAATATATTCACTATTTATATCTGTAAAATGCAGACATAATTGCCATTATACTGCACACAGTATATTATCAAAAATCTGCTAAACAACTTTTCCAGTATTAGAATTGAGCATTTGTTACCCCTATATTCGACTTTTGGTTGAAGTCACTGAAATGACTGTTTGTTCGCTGTCAAAGAAATTTTTAGCACAGTTGCAAATGGTATTTGAAAGTACAGTTTTTGTTAAACTGGAAAAAAAAAAAAAAGATTTATAAATTGAAAGAATGGTGGTGTCAGAACAGAAAAATCTGAATATTTTGAGGAGTACTGAGTGGAAAAAAAACATTTGAATATGTTGAGAAAATGATTTTCACGTGGTGGTGTAGCAGTTGCCACTAATATCAGGATTTTAGCACACTTTCAGTAAATTAGATTCAGGACATTGGGCAAGCAGGCCCTATATACCTAAATTATTAAAACATCTCGGTCAAAATGTTTTGTTTTAATACCTGCAATACTCCATGCAGGCAATGTGAGAGTCATTCATTTCTGCCAAACCACGGTAATAGATCTACCATTTCCTTTGTGAATTGCTATATTTTTTCTAGCTCCAGTTACCTTTGGGCATGTGTTTAGCCAAAGTGACATTACTGTACAAGGAAGAAAATTAATTTGTGTTCTTAAAATTTAGTCTACGACATCCTTTATAATCACAAACAGCTTTAACTTTGCCATTTTTCAAACCTTTGTCATATTTAAAGCACATTTATTTTTCTTGGTTGGCGTAATAAAGCATTGACAGGAATTCATTGGGCTGCAAAAAGCCCAGGCCAGGACTAATGAGTGGAGACTCTCATATCAATTCATCATGGTTTTCTCAGCTCTCTCTGGCCACGCTAATAATGGATGGTTTTTGAGCAAAATATATAGTTCTTTAATGCTCTACTCTTAACAAAAAATATTTTTTTTTAAAATATTACAACCTAGAACAACAAAACCTAATTCAAACCATACAACCAGTTTCCAACGCATATTTATTCTTTACCTGTAATTTTATGAACTGTAGGGATAGCACTTTTTAAACCTTAAAATAGTTTTAAAGACAATACAAAGTAAAACAAACAACTAAAATACTCAGCAAAAGCGAATCAAACTGCGTGAAATTTGGCAGTTGTGCTAACAGATATTAATGCACAAAAAAATACATCTATTTTAATCATATATCAGTATTTAGGGATCTAAAGGAGGCTAGTTCACAATATTTGTTCTATCATCTTGAAGTTTTCTTAAAACATAAACAAATTGCACATTAAAAAAAATTTAAATGGAAATAAGAGGGGCTGCTGAACACTGATTTATTGTATTTAGAGAAAAGTGGGGTTGCTGCTTGTTTAACTTCTCAGCAGTAACAAACTGCACATCTCATGATACTTTTTAAATTGTGGTAGTTATCAATGAGAAGTGTCAGATGTGTTCCGGTTTTAGTCTCGAAATCTCCACAGGTCACTGCATACATGATTAGAGTATCTATATTTTGTTTTTTGTCCGATTATCTTTGACAACAGTGAAAAAGGGACTAAAATATATGTCCTGACCTGTAAAATATTGTTTTTGCCAAATACCTTAAGCACGTGCCGCTTAAACCTTTATGTGCAGAAAGTAAATGTAACTCTAGGCCGTGCGTAACAATTTGTCATATCACCTTTCCGTCATATTTTGGTAAAAAAAAATAATTACAAAAAGTTTTGTACTAATTAGCATGTTCTCCAAGAGCTGTGAAATCGGTGGTTTTCCAGAACTTATCATAATAAAGATGAATTGTCCTGCGACTTGCGAGGCCATGGCATGTGAGGAGCCGTGTAAGAGAGCCCAGTCCTGCAGAGAATTTGTGTCAGCACAAACACGCAGGACACGCAAGGTCAGGATTATTCTGGAAATGAGCGCTGTGGTCCCAGGAGAAGCTCCTCAACTAGAGCAACTTTTCTCTGACTCTCATGGCCTCTTAGTCTTAGCTTCTCCATCTACACACCAGGAACTGGTGCTTTTTAAGCAACATCCTGACTCTGGGAAAACCAGCCTGTTAACGGCTGATGCGGTTCATTACGAGACATATTTTCGCTGATAGGAAAGTATGTCTTTTTTAGTTATTTCTAAATGATTTGCCTAACATAATAGATAAACAGAGATGGCTTTGAGTAACGCGAACAAACAAAATGGCGGAAATCAGACAAGTTGCACTGCGGCCGTTTTGTGCGTCTAAACTAGACTAAAGCTCTGTTGAATACGTCGTCAGTGAGCTCCCAAGTTTACATGTCGCTTTCAACATTTTCCCCAAATCAATGAATGCAAATATGAACGTATACAAAAACGGTGAACTCTTCACAGAGTTTCATTATTACGTTGCCCCGTAGAAAAACGATCGCCTCACACACATTTTTATAATTGCCGTCGTCGGTCAGCGTGTCCGAAAAGGAGATTTCTCCTCTAATTGATACACAGCCCCTCGGCCGTTATCGATTTCCCAGAGACAGTTCCTTGCTTTGCGCAATTTGGTCAAAATCCAGAGGAAGCATTATGGATTTTAAAACACGTTATGACAGGCAGTCAGCCGGCTGACAAATGGCTCTATCTGTGGCGAGGGCTGAGGACGGCTGATCGAACGGCCGCTCAAACTCAAAGGCGGCTTTCGGAAATGGCTCCTCGTCAGGGTGGCGCGCGGGGGCGGCGCGCGCGCTGCCCTCGCCGAGCGGGAGCGCGAGGATGCCCGCGCGGGGGCTGAGAGCCGGGCGCGAGCTGAGTGACGGGCTTGACACGGTCATTTATCAAAAGGCCAGGACCGCGGCGCCCCGCCCCACCCCGCGCCCGAGCGGCTCCCCGCTGAACTGATTACACGTCGCGCTCGAGAATGGGAGGCGGTGAAGAGTCGGGGCGCGTCCACAGAGCGTGTCCACGACGCGGTCGGGTTTCCACGCTGCAGTCACGTGCCTGTGTGGATAAACACGAGCGCAGGCTCTCGGGGAACGTGTTAGTTACACGATGCCGGGGGGTAGTCGGTAGGGATTACAGCATCACAAAATCGTGTTTTTTATGTCTTCGCGGTCTCCTTCTACGTCGCTGCCAACGTTTTTCGTGTCACCACATTATTAAAGCTGCCCAGTACTTTTTTTTGGGGGGGGAGGAACTATGTTAAATAATTTATTTTCTTAAAATATCTAAATAATATTGCGATCCGAGTCGGGACACTTTAGTATTTAAATTATTTATTGTAAATAATTTGAAATATTAACGGTGAGAAACGGAGTACATTACGCAGCATTGAAACAAGCGACACCACAATCCCTCCGTATTCTTAACTTTATATTAACGACGCACCGATTCATTTATTTTCTAAGTAGTTCTTTCCCCCTCGCTCCTTTTTCTTGGTTTGTTTGATGTTTGTTTGTTGTTTTGTTTCACTTCACACGAAAACAGGATTCACTGACTTGTTTTTTTTTTTTCTTCTTGGAGTGCGATTTGTAATAAGGTGAGATTTTGTTTGTTAAACTTGGTCGCGAATCTGCTGCTCTCTCACACGCCGCACGGCGAAGCGCTGGAGCTCCGCCAAAGGCGCCGCACTGTTTCACTTCACAGCTCGCAGCGACTCTCGCTTGTGTCCGCAGGAGCTGCGAGAAACAAACCCCTCGGATTCTCTTGACGCCGCAGTCTTACCTCTGTCGCTTAATACGGGTGGACGTTTTGAAGCTGCGGTTCATAAATACAGCCCTGCAACATTTGTTTATGTTTGGCTAAAGATTTATATGACTGAATATGTTGTAAAATAATTTATCAATCCTTGCTGAGAGATTTTACTGGATGAAGTGATGAAACAACTTGAAGTGAGTTTCCCCAGTTGGTTGTTTTAGTTCACCCCTTGTACCATTTACTTCATTTCCACGACATTGAACCTCTGCGTGTTACAGCAGTAGAAGTGGAGCAAGAAAACTTTGTGTGACATCGCTGTCACTTTTATGATAATATAATACAGGCAAAAGTCACATATAAACAAATAGGGGACAGTTTGGTTCTTGAAAGAGAAATTATAGTAGGCCTATATATTATATAGTTTTCTTCCTGTCTCAGTACCAAATGGTGTAGAAATGCTAGAGCAGTCAAAGCCAAATGTTCTGAATGTTGTGAATTTATTAACCCTTGATTTAATCCCATGGGTACAATCATGTGGGGGTAAAAACTTTGTGCAAACAAAACACTCCTTGTTTAAAGTAAATTAATACCTTCTAAATGTGCGATGACGTACTTGATTATTCCTGTGGGGAAAGGGATTATAACCATGCCGATAAATTTGCACCCAGTCCTACAACTTGGCTTTCTGAAAAAGAGCACATCAAAAAAGACAAGCAACAACTGTATAGATATTGAATATTATGGCTACACTGCAGGTTCTTTTTTATATGTAAGATATTACAAATGTTTTATAAAAAGCATTTTAATAATTTTAGTAATGTGGAAGTATTTGAAGGTCACTCTTTTTTGGTATATTAGTTTAAAATATTTTGAAAGCTTCTTCATCTGTCTTCCGTTTTATACTATGTGGTGAATGTTAATAATAGCCGTACACAAAAAGTTTCCATTTAAAATGAGCTCATATGGTAGTGTTGACTTAATGCAACACTGACATTTCATCTTTTTACTCTCGAAATCTACAGCTACCTTGTGAGTGACTCCCCACTTCATGTGAAAGATGTTTAAGGCCCCTTAGGTAGATGAGCACAAAACCACAGTCTACGCCTACATGTTTTATAATACTGTGGCATTGTTCATTGTTCTAATGTTTTGACATATGAATAATTCTCAAATATTATTTTTTCTGCATGACCAACAGATCAAGTTTTGGCAGGGTACCTGAGCTCTGCATATCAGTTCTGTCTGTATCACATACAGGACTGGAGGGTAAAATAGATAGGAAAAGTAAAAAGCAAAAATAATTGAAATGATTTAAATGTAAACACCTTTCAGATCACTGCTTCCTGTCATTTTTTTTTCCATATGCTGAATATATACCTGCAATTTGCCATAATTATGTTAAGTTCTCAATTACCCATGAATTATCCATCTATACAAATAAAGTTTTCCCCTCTCCCATGATTTCATATTTGCATTTCCATTGTCAGTTTAATGCCTTTGTAGATTGTTTGCAGCTTTATTTGATAACTTTAATCCATTTATTTTTCTCTTTGTCAGAGATAGATAGATAGATAGATAGATAGATAGATAGATAGATACATAGATACATAGATACATAGATAGATAGATAGATAGATGTGAATGGTTTCCTTTGACTCTCTGGTAAAAGTCAATCAATCAATCATCAATCCTAGATAGTGCTTCATTGATGAAAGCTGTGATCCATTTCCATTATCAATAACTGCTTGCCCAGTGCAGCCAGTTAACAACTTCTATTATGCAGTTCTGCCAGCATTTTAAAGTTATTTCCAAACAGAAGGCTGCTCAGTAATGCCAGTCATACTACAAATCTTCACAGTAAGGAGAGAAAATAACTTATGTTTTAAAATATTTGAAAATCTGTGAAAATATTTACTAGTAGGGACAACTGGGCGCATAGTGGTTAGAGCTACTGTCTCTGGATCTGAAGGTTGCAGGTTTGATCCCTCCTCTCAGGCTGTATTAGAGCAAGGTACTTAGCCTAAATTGCTCCAGTAAAATCACCCAGCCAGGTAAATGCTTGTAATTGTAACCTTAACATTGTAGGTTACTTTGGAGAAAAGCATCAGATAAATGTACATAAGGATCACCTTCATAGCAATTTCACATTTGTACCACAGTATCTGTTGTTCTGCAGTCGAAATGATAACAAATATTCTTCAATACAGTATGTGAACTGTACAGATTCTGCGGTTGCCGTGCATGAGATGAAGAAATAAACAATGTTCAGTTTGCTGTGTTATTAGTTTACCTTCGTATGTCCGCACATATCCTGCTTAACGCTGACAGTCCCTGGAAGCGCAGTATGTGGTGGAATCTTGAGGAATTGCGGACACACCTGGGTACCACGACCCCTGTTCTTCATTCACAAAGGCAATATGACCGTTTTCACCATGAATATTCTGTTCTCTCTGCCAGGCACTGGTAACTGTACTTAATAACCTATTTTTCAGGTTGATATTTTGTATTCAGATTATAAGAATAATAATATAATAATATTTTGATAATAAAGACATTCTGAAATTTTTTTTTACTTTTATTCAGAAGTCATGGCCATACACTCATTAGGCAGCAGAGATTGTCAGTTCTCAATATGACATGTAACTGTTAAACATTTTGAAAAACATGCGTACGTGTATAGCGTTCTACCTGCATTTCCTCGCATCCTAAGGCGGCCTCTTGACGTATTGAACATGAGTTACATCATGTTGATCTCCAGAAAAATGTACCTTTTTCTCTTTTCTTCACAAGGACTTAACAGCCAATATAATTAACCAGGTAAAACCCAGGAAAAAAAATACTAATTGTCGGAATTATCAATTACAGTATGTAGTATATTGTGCAATATTGACGTTATCCACTGATTTACCACTTTTTGAGTATTAAAAAGCATTTGCTCAAATTCACCTGCCTGGCTTGGACAGCTTCAGTGTTTGTTCTTCTCCGTTCACATAATGCAAAAATAAATTGTTATTGTATATGTTAAAATAATGTAAATATGGGTATACTTTTGTTTTTCTTATAAACCCATATTCGGCGTTCACATTTCATATACTGTATACTTTGCTCGAGTCATATTCTGGAAGAATTGCGATACAGAGACTTCTCCATTTTATTGGTTGTTGCGAAACAACTAACAAATGTTAAATATTATATTGGAGTTCAAAGTTATAACACAAAGCAACTATTTCACGCACTGGCTCTTCAAAAGTATGGCCCTATTTTGAAATGTAATCTTCAAAACAATTATATAATTATTACGTTATACATAATTACTTTATGTATTATTTTATTTTATATTTATTTTATAACACATAATTGTACGTTATCGTATATGAAACATGTCCAGCGAACTGCGATGCTTGCAGAGGTTCTGCGCGACTCCGCGCGGTCTGGAGGTGCGCGTGAAAGCGTGTGCGCGCGCCCCGCTCGTCAAGGACTCGTCCGGTTCGTGTCGGTGACACACTGTCTCCGACATGGAGCCAACAACGAGGCGATAATGTCCCCAGAAAGGCCGCGGTGTTACTGCGCGGTCGGACGGAGCCCCTTTCGGAACCGCACCAGGGTATACAGTGTAACCTCTGAAAGACGAGGGGCTAATGAGGGAAAAGCAGCTTACTTAACCTCCTTCTTTACCTTACTTCATAATTAGTAGCCTGGAGCCACACTGTTACTCCATCCTTACAAAAACAATGTTTATTAAGAACAGTCGGTGATACGCGCGTTATGAATAATTCCATTCATTAATTCGCCCGCATCTCCGTTTCGCGGACATTGGAAATCAGGGTGATTAATTTCCTCGCGCCAGCCCCCTTGATTGCAGACTTTCGGGTTTATTTTTTAGCTGTTTCTCAGAAAATCTGAATAGCAGGCCTATGCAGCCTCCAGCACAACAAGTCAATTATTATCTGTTCGCTCACATGCAGTGTTAAAAAGCAGCTAAGCCTAAGTAAGTGTATAATTTCCAATAGAATCGCTGCGCGCTCAAAGCAAAGGGACGTAAATCATACGAACGCTTCTTTATGAAAAATCTGTTATGTTTTAGCACAGCGTTAAGTGCACTTTCTTTAAACCTTATATTAATACCGTTAAACTCCACTTAATAAATTGCTTAAGGAAATAAATACTAAGCACTAGGTCCAAGTTGCACGGCACTGCGCTGCTCCTGCCTGAGCTCGTTTAGCACAGAAACTTCCTGCGCAACTTGTGACGACTCTAACTGGGAGGAATATTAAAAACACATATACAGTACAGTGCTGTCACTGGCGGGGAGCACCCCACCCGGCGCACGCGCCCCTCCACCTTCCTGCACAAATAATAACTCGGGAAAGAAAAGGACTAAGCTGTCTTTACCACCCCCCCGCAGTGAAATCCAAGGGCTTGTGATTAATTGCACCGGAGTGAAAGAGTTGTCAGCTCTTTGTGTTCCTTCTAAATTTTCGGGGGGGTGGGGCTCCAGAGACCTGTGCGCGCGCTCTCTCAGGTGAGACCTCCACGCGCGCGCAACGCGCAAAAGCGCACCTTCCTCGCGACCGCCGCTCCTGGCTTATAAAGCGATCGGGAACCGGACATCGGACACCTTGTGTAGCTTTTTCCGCTCTGCAAAACCCGACGGGCGTTCCTGGAGCTGCGCGCGAGCCGCGGGAACTCAATGTGAGCGTGCGAGGAGCACCTGAGAGCGAGACGGCAGCCAGGTAAGATCGCGGCATGTCGGGGCGCTTTAATACACTGGGTGGGTTAAATACACGCTCTGAACGTCGCTCTGATTGTAGCTTCTCGCCATCCCACCTTTATTAGAAAAAAGAAAGTCAAGCAGACAGCTCTCAGGGAGCGCCCACAACCTTCTCTCTCGTTCTGATATAAAAACTTAAACTTGGCTACACAGAATTAAAATAAAAGAATCAGGGTAAATTCTCTGCTATTATTATTTGTGAATCCGATTTATTTCATACTCATACTCTGTAAGTTTTGATCGTTTTAGCAAATCATCCCCACTGCTCGGTTTTCAAAGGGTAATTCGTCTGGTATAACATAGTGGTTTGATTTTGCAATTTAGTCTTAATTTGCTTACTCTGTACCCTAGCCGTGGGGGAGGGGTGTTCAGAAATTCTTTGTGGCCAACAACAGTTGTTCAATTGTCTTATTAGGAAGTCTTTACTCTAGTTAATTTCTAATTCCAGTTTGAACATTAAATTAATGAAATAACGGGTTACTCTTATTAAACGTGAATTGCTTGACTTCAGCTTTACAGTGACTTACTTACCACTTACCATACTAGAGCAGGGTGCTCCTACTGTGACGCCAGGGGTGTAACTACCGTGATCAGGGCACTGCAGCAGGAGGAGGGGATCGAACCAGCAAACTTAAGGTAATACAAGGGTGGCTCCCAACTGCTTCGCTACCTGCTGTCAATAAATGCGCATGCCCTTTGTTCTCGCGCAGCTCCATAATTACCCCATATGGTCGGACGAGACATCCCCCACATGGAGCGCGAACACAGTCCCGTTCCGGTGCCAGACGACAGCCCCGTGTCCAGCCCCAGTTCCAGCCCCAGCTCCGACATGCTGTCGCCGGACCGGCGCCGCGCGGACACCCTCGCGCGCGCCAGGCTCGTGCAGAGCGCGGGGCTCGGGGGCAGGGGGCGTCCGGCGGCGGCCAACGCGGCCCGGGAGCGCAGCAGAGTGCAGACCCTGCGGCACGCCTTCCTGGAGCTCCAGAGAACACTGCCCTCGGTGCCGCCCGACACCAAGCTGTCCAAACTGGACCTCCTGATCCTGGCCACGACCTACATCGCCCACCTGACCAGGACCCTGCAGGAGGAGGGCATGGAGGAGGGCGAGAGCACGAGGCACAGCGAGCTGCTGCACTCGCTCAAAGGGGACGGCTACCTGCACCCTGTCAAAGTGAGTACTGACGTTTGCTCCGTTTAAGACTCCTTCTCCTCTAAGAGTGGCAGCATAATAATAATAATAATAATAATAATAATAATAATGAAAAGGGGGCGCAGTGGCGCAGCGGGTTTGGGGTTCGAGTCCGGCTTGGGGTGCCTTGCCTGGGTGTGTCCCCTCCTCCTCCAGCCTTGCCCCCCTATGTTGCCGGGTTAGGCTCCGGTTAGCCGCGACCCCACTCGGAACAGCCGGTTTCTGAAAAAAATGTGTGTGTGATATTATTATTATTATTATTATTATTATTATTATTATTGTAATCCGTCATCATCGTCGTGAGTGTTTCCTCAGTAGAAACTGAAAAAGTTGCCAAGAAGGAAGATGTCGGGTTTGTAACAGAACTTTAACATTGAAATGATTTATTTCCAGAGTCCTCAGAATAAATTGGAAAATTGTTATATATAATTTATACATTTTTTTTTCATGGGGGGGGGATTCATCAAACCAGCCGGTGACACAGATATCTAGCTGACATCAGTGTTCCAGTGCACTTTATCCTAAATGTGCAATGCTTATTATAATGTTCTTTTATTAATACTGATTATACGTTTCACTTTTTACAGTCTTTAGCGTTAATGTATGTAATTAGTGTTGTCAGTGAAATTAAACTCTTTCTATTGAAGTAATTTATTTGGGTGCTGCAATTAAAATACATTTTAAAAAAAAAGTTGTAACTTGCCATAAATGTAATCAAATGTCACAGGTGAATTGAAATCAAAAAGTAAGAAATTCCTATAGTGCAGTAATACATACTGTACCTCAAACTTACACCACAGTTAATGTGAATTGAGAAGAAAGAGAAAAGGAAGTTTTCATAGAAAGTGGCAGCTAAGATGAAAGAGGTATTTGGTTAAAAAAGCTTGAAACAGACAAAGACATGATGATATAGAGCATCATCAAATTGTGATACTTCATTTCCCTCATCTATGGTATGTCTGGGAAAACATTGATCATGACATGTATGGTATGTTTCACAAATTTTTTTTTCATGAAGCATTCACAAATATCGGCTGGTGCTATTTCAGGGCAGCATCAACCGGTATCAGGGATGCAAGAGTTAACAGTGTAAAGTACTAAAATAAAAAAAGACATTATTTAAAATTTATTTTAAACATGCATTGTTGTGCCAATAAACTTGAAATATTTTTTCTTATCTAGAAATGGCCAATGCGATCCAGGCTTTACGTGGGAGCGACTGGACAGTTTCTGAATAACTCAGGACAGAGTGAGAACTCTAACCAAAGTAAATCGTCATCCACCTCTCAGACATAAATCACTTCAGGCACAAACGCATTATGTTTTGTGTTATGAAAGATGAAGGCTGAAATGACCAGGCAGATAAGAAAATGAAAGTTACGTCTGACTCCAGTGTGTTCATTGCGTATTTAAAACATTTTCCTCCCATTGTGTATTTACAGAACATTGTTAGCCTCCTTACTCTTTAAAGATTTGTCTCTCAACCAGTCCATGTGAAAAGCTACAATATTATCTTACACGAATTATATATAGACAAATGCAGTAATATATGTTTCCCAGCTTGTATGTTGTCAAGGCAAAAAAAAAAAAAAGAGAAAAATAAAATATCAGTATGTTTCCTTCTGCAAAACTGCTGGTTTCTGTTCCAGACTTGTTCAATTTTGTGCTTGTTACAATTTTGTTTCAAACAAAACTTCTAGGGACTCCCTGGTTAAGGTGATGGCCTTTCACGGCTGATTTCTTAGCAATGCACTTTCGGTTAAACATTTGCACTAAATGCATGTGTGTGTAGCTTAACATTTGTCATGTGAAGTGGTCTGTCAGAGTTGCAACAAAAGTAATGGAAGTCTCCTTTTTTCACCTTCTTTGTGTCCAAAGCTGTAAATAGCACTATTAAGTCCATGCATAATACACCGAGGAATAAAAGGAACAGACGTTCCACAAAATGTGGTCTACAGAAAAGGAATTTTCTTGAGTTTAAGTTATAAATGTCGAGTGAATAAATCTTCCTCTGAAGCTGAAAAAAATAACCCTGTTTTTCCACGTAAAAAAGACAAGTTTTTGTAATCCGAGTTGTTAAAGAGAAAAGCGCTTAAATGGTGAAAAAGAAAGAATCCTGATGTAAAGAAGCATTATGGTTAATTCTATGTACAAGGAAACATGTTAAAGGTTTTACTATGTGCTCAGCTATAAGGGGCTACTAATAATTTCTTGTGCATCATTTTCATGCATCAATAAAAGGCAGCTTTTCACCTGATGTTTATGCTCTATAAAATTTCTCATGTACATATATAAATCCTGTACTGTTTCCATGTACTGGAAACTGTTTCTATATCAAAGAACAATAAGTCTACATGAATTAAGATGCAGCTTTGGATTTTATTTTTCAAAGCTGAGAGCAATACGGAATTCAGTAATAATGATGCTGCAAATTCCTATTTTAAAAGAAAATCAAACGTAATGCCTAAAATTTAAAGCATAAAACTTTACACTTAAAACACACCATTAACATAATTCTCACCATACTGCCAGCTCCAAATTGTTCTGTAAGAAGCAAAAATGCACACGCTGCAAATTCCAACAGTCAGACTGAACTAAAAGGGATAGAATCACTACACTGCTAAAACACCTTCTGCAAGTATTGATTTGTGTTGACGTGTTGTGCATCGTTTTCAACAAGCATGATCATCAATCATAAGGATAATACAAGGTTGACATACGTGATGGGGTTGTACAATAATACCAGTTGATGGAAATATCATTAAATTTCAAAAAGAAGCACTGGCGACAATTGCTGTTAATTTTTTACCTGAGCGACAGTCTGCACGTATTAATGCTGAGAGACATTAATAGTGTGAAATCAAAGCTTGTAACAGTTACGGCAATAAAGGTGGGGACATCTGGTGTGCTGAGCGTTCTGAAAGTGCTCTGTTGATGTATTATATTCATTATGAGTTAATTGTGCTTTACATATAGGCCAGACATTATTAAATGAAGCCACACTTTTTTTTGCTCCATATTAATAGCAAAAGGTGCTCTATGATGGAATGCAGACTGTTTTTAAACCCACTTATCTTACCTGTAAGTTTTACTTTTATGCTCAAATTAGAATATGTGGCATAACTAAATCGACATTCTTTTTTTTTCGACAAACTTGCCACTGGCGCGTTTATGTGAAAAAAAATAAGGAGCAGACTCCCGGTTATGTGTAGCCATAAATAAATGTATTTCATGCCCGCATGAGTAATATGGCAGCAAGTTCAACAAAGACGTCTGTATAATAATCAGATGTCGACATAAAGTGAAATTAATTCGTGACTGACGATGTAGTCTCTCATCCCTCGCAGACCGAAGCACTGCTGTTGAAATCCTTTGGGGCAGTTATCCACAATTTTTCAATAAATTAGCAGTTCACTTGTGAATGGTGTTTGGAAACAATCGGTATTTGGCATAAACACTTTCAATAAGGGAAAAAATGATTTTCAAAACATTTTTAAAGTACAGATTATTCATCATGCCCAGTGATGGACTAGTGCTGCATCCAAGCTGAACCTCTCCTGCCCAGAACCACTGTGATTCTACACGGAACAAATAAAAACTGAAAAAGATGCATCCATCTAGCATTACATTTGGTTCTTAAGTAACCTGGGAAGTAAAGTATGAATTGAAACCTAAATATAAGCATAGCTATAAAGGATTATTTTTTTATGGGATGCTCTAAAACACTCCTTTGTTTTAATATTTCCTTGTTAAATTATCCGTTTGAAGAAAGTAATTTTAGCATTGAATGACTTTGCACAATCATAATTAGGACTCATTCTGGTTTCTGTAAAGCCTGGTATTTCCTACTGTAGTTACATTTTTAGATGAAAGAGCAGATTTGATGAGTAGAATACGCTCGGATGTCCCAGTAGTCTTGTCATAAATCATCCTTGGCAGATATATGTCCCTTGTTTGATGAATTGCCCTTCCGTGGTCCTGATCTCTGTGGTTAGCCGTATCTGCCCCGTGGCTCCGGCCAGCAGGTCTGACATGCCCCGCGTGGCCGGCATCGTGGGAAGTCTGACTTTCGTCCTCTCCGAGGCTCAGCGGTCTCGGCAAAGGTTGCGACCTTGAGCTGGAATGGCCCCCGATGAGAGTGGCGAGATGCCCCAAGGAAGCCCTGTGCACAAGCTGTGCTGAGTGCACCCTTTGACCTTCAGCGCATCCTTCTTCTTGGACGTGTCACCGAGTCACGGGCCTATTGGCTGTTCCTTCAGCACAGTTCATCCAAAGCAGATAGACAATCAATACCTCTGTCCATGATGAGCAGCCAGAAGTAGCAGTGGGCGATGTTGACGTGTCACTCGGAAACCTCAGCGAAGCCAGGATTTCGTCGCCTCCCGAAGGAGCGTTGCAGCTGAATTTATCGAACCAACCATGACATTCACTCAATGTATCGTCCATGTGTATTGTAAACATAAAATAAAATGCCATCATTTTTCAAGCTCCATTCTTGGAATTGAAACGGTGAATTGTGGGTAAAAGTGCAGGTATGTAACTCGCCGACTTTGGCCGCGGCTGTAAATGGTCAATCTGCGCTTGTTCACTTTTCCCAGTTAGCTCATCAAAATCTAAATCTGAATGTGCTTTCTTTAAAGAAAAACCAAAAAAGGAATGCTCCTTATGCAGATTATGGTATTTTCATTGCAGGAAAGTACGAGTTAAATTGTATTTATTCGCAAAGGTTGCTCTCTGAAACACTAGTTTATATTTAGCCCATATTGAAAATAGCTTTGCTTTACTACTGTAAAGCATAGTACCACATTTTCTACCTTGTTTAATCAATTGCAGAGTCATATATGCCTGGTATGTATTTGTTTTACTAAAGCTGTTGGCACTTTAAAACACATACATGAGAAGCTCTCTCCCTGCTAAAGTAAAAAAGTCTTTAAACTGTACATAGCTGTAAATTATTGCCAAATTTGTACCGATATTACCAAACTGTACTCTTTTTACACTTTGCCATTACTTGCTGCCAATTTGCACGCTGCCATCTTGCACTTTTCATGCCACTTACGTGAAGCTCTAAATCATCATGGGTTTACAGTATAATTTAGGAATATTAGGAATAGAATTTAGGAATAAATGGAAATATATTACACCTGCCGTACTGTAAATTGTACTTTTTGTACTGTTGGTCATGTCTTTGTGCTGCTCTGTTGTACTGACCTGTTCTTTCGTTCTGCCCTGTTCTTTCATTTTGTTTTGTGTTTGTTTTATATTTCTCCACCGCCCCCCCCCCCTCGTACCCCCCTCCTAAAAAATTGAGAAGGAAGAGGAATATAGCACAGGAATTTCATTGGATTCATGAAATACACATAACAATAAAAACCGAAACATGAACTAAAAAAAATGAATAGATGCGAAGGGTTTAGTGATACCAGATTAAACATTTTTTGGATTTTGTCCAGCTGTGATGTATCTTTTTTCTTTTTTTAGGTTAAAAGACTTGGTTTGTCTTTATAGAGATTTATGTTTTGTACACATTTTTTTTACAGTTTTTATACCGATTACTGAGTGAAAGTACTGACACTTTGCGATCACATTAAACAAAAAGGTGACGTTCTCAGGCCAGGACACATCCAAAGGACAGACCTCCATCGCTGATGAACGTTACTGCAACCGGCTGGGCGAGATGAGGAAATATGGGAACTGTGTTACTGGGGGCGTTGACAACCCTGTCCCTTCACTGCTTTGCAGTCCCATCAGACCAAGGTGGAGACACTGTGTCTGTTTCAATTCCCAGAAACAGCACACACTTTACACCAACTGGTGAGACAATTCACTTCCTCACTACTTGCATCACAGAGATGAAATTTCCACAACAGCTGCTCTGGCTGTTCTCGATTAAAAAAAAATAAATTAATTATAATCTGAGCCAATGAATTGCTCAAGTAGATTTTTACATGTGGAAATGTGTGGGAAGAGCTTCCTGTTTGACACACAAACACAGACAAAACAATCCAAGACAAATATATTGCTCGAATATACGGTGTGCCTTCCCGTGTACTGTTTAGGGAGTCGGGAAGGTCTCGATGTGTGGTCTCCATACCAGGTGGTCACAATGGAAAATCTGTGCATTTACATGTTGCACGCCACCGCAGACCCCCCGTGGCCTGCAGCTCCTTCTAACTTCGTGTCTGCGTCGAGGTAAGTGTAGAGTTGCTTTCGGGAATTGTAGGTTAAATGGGTACAAGTGGCTTGAGGAAGTTGTAATTAAATGCAGATTTTGAAAACGAAAAAGCGCTTCCTGTTTAGTCTGGGATCAAACATGGAGAGAGGGGTTAGGAACTCAGCTCTAGGATGTAAAAGGCTGAAGCACTTTTCTATAATTGAAATGCAATTGAAACGGCAATATGTCTTAAATATCGTGAACGTAGCACAGTAGGCAACGGACATATGGGAGTGCGGTGAGTTTGCACTTTTTAAAATTTAGAAATAAAAAAGGATTGTCCTTCACTGAGGGGGGTGCGGCGGCACAGCGGGTTTGACCGAGTCCTGCTCTCTAGCGGGTCTGGGGTTCGAGTCCCGCTTGGGGTGCCTTGCGACGGACTGGCGTCCCGGCCTGGGTGTGTCCCCTCCCCCTCCAGCCTTATGCCCTGTGCTGCCAGGATAGGCTCCAGCTCCCCACAACCCCTCATAGGACAAGAAGTTTCAGCATTTCTACCTGTTGTGAAGTCATTCTATTTCCATACATGTCCTTGGTGCAATCTTGGAAAAGATAATAGACAGCAAAACCATTTGTGCATACAACTCCCACAGCTGGTTATTGGTTCAAAATGGTCATTTGACACAGACGCAACAAAGTAAAGAAGGAATAAACACACATGGAAATATTTAAGAAAATTGCTGAACAAAATACATTTATTTATCAATGTGGAGAAACTTCCATTACGCTTTGCTCAAGGCAACAAGGGAGAAGTATCTCCAATTCATTATCACACCAATTGTCTAAACCGATCGCAACAGTCCCAATGTCAGTCGATTATTACAACTGGAAGAGCATATTCATATTATTATAAATTTTTTTTAGCTGATGTTTTTCTCCAAAAGAACTTACAATTTTAGGCTATCCGCAGCCATTTATGCATTTATACACCTTTTGAATTTTTGTTGAAGCAATGCAGGTAAGTACCTTGTTCAATGGTTATACAGTAAGAACAGTGATTCAGACCTGGGCTCTTAGAGTCCTCATAGAATTTAAAGAATTAATTACAAACATGTAATTATTAATTCAGTTCTTTAAATCATGTGACAATGGGTTCTTTCAGGGAGCAGTGTTGAGGACAGACTCAAATCAATTGCGAAACTTGAGTTTTATTCATGGTATTTAGAGAAAGTGAGTGGTGAGGAATAACAGTGAGGGACTTAACATGGGGAAGGTCTCTGGCAGGAATCGGTCTCCTTCTCAGGGTCAGACATCCTGCTACTGCTGGGAAAAGTTTGAAAATATAACATTAATAGATTAATATATATAGATGTTGGAGATATATATATATTTCTATATATATATAGAAATATTGGTGTTTAGTTGACATTTTTTGTAGGAACCCATTATTTCTTGCAGAAGAAAAAAGATAATTCCTTCATAACAGGAGTTTGACCAATGCAGTGATTTCACTGCAAAAATTAACCCCAGTGTGAGAGGGACGGGTGTATTGTACTCCTGCTTCATGAGAGTGAATCAAATCAATGGGGGAGATAATGTTTAGCAGACTATACTGTTATGCTGGTCATCGTGTATGTGTTTGTGTACGTTGTATTATATATTTATAATTATTATTATTAATAAGTAGATTAATTTTCTTGATGGGAAAATAAAATGTACTATTTTTAAATGATTTTAACACATATAAAAGTATACCTACATTCCTGTACAAATAAAATTGTATACTCTGTGTATTTTTTTGAGTAATTTTCAAATATTGTCATACATTGAAAAATATATTTTTGTTCCTCATGTGACCAGTTTCACAGTAACATGATTTAGAGAAATATGAGTTAAAAGTGTGACAAGCTGTAAAGATTGTTCATTTAGCAGCTTAACTTCTCCCATTTAGTGAACACCTCGACACCCAAAAGGCCCTCGAAAAACACTCTATGATCATCTCAGTGCGGAGCAAATAAATCTGACAGAGCTCTCTGCTGCTGTAGATTCATTTTTCTTAATATGCCATTGCACTGCCCACTTTTAAATACAGTCTGACATAATAATGAAAGAACTTTAAAACTATTTAGCCAGCCCTGAATCAAAATCATTTATTTTGCTTGCTGTCTGTGGAAGGTTCATGAAGTCACTTGCAGGTGTAGTGGTGTAAGGGCGCCACCTTGTGGAGACAGAGGCTCCTCTCCATAAATCACTGAGCTGTTACTGGAGCAGCTGTGAGCGGTGGCTATTCCTTCCATCCATCCATCCATCCATCCATCCATCCAAGTAACTGCTTGTCCAGTTCAGGGTCATGGTGGTCCAGACTCTAACCCAGAACCATGATGTGTAGGCAGGGTACATCACTATCAGGACGTTAAGTCCATTGCCCTGGCCTTACACATATACATTTATCTGCTCATACACATGAAAATGACAATTTGGAGTCACCACTTCATCTCAGATACTTATCTCTGGACTGTAGGAGGAAACCAGAGCACCTGGAGGCAGCTCCCACAAGCACTGGATGCACTGAGGTCACCGGGGCTACGTTTGGATAGCAGTCAGCCCTCCGTGACTTAAATGCACAGCAGCGTGTGCTAAGAGGTCAGTGTCTGACAAAAATGACTAAATGGGATTCAATGAAAAATCGTAGCGTTACAGAAGAGGTGGACACCTTTGAGCAAAATCCTCAAAAGTTTAACTATGATGGCTGCAGGGTACAGTGTCCCACAGTTTGGGGACAGCTGCTAGGGTAGTAGTTAGAGCTGCTGCCTTTGGACGCAAAAGGTTGTGGGTTTGAATCTCAGCTCTGGTGGTAATATCCTTGAGCAAGGTACTTACTCTAAATTGCTCCAGTAAAAATTACCCAGCTGTACAAATGGGTCAATAATTGTAGGTATTTAACATCACATTTATTTACACTCATTCATTCCGCTGATGCTTGTCTCCAAAGGGACTTGCAGCATTGAGATATTTTTAATTATTTATCCAATTATACAGCTGAGTCAGTTTTACTGGAGTAATTTAGCATAAGTACATTGTTTAAATGTACTATAGCAGGAAGGGGGTTTCAAACCCAGAGCCTTTGCATGCAAGGTCTTCAACCACCCATGCAACCCGCTGTCCTTACTCCTCCACATGTCACACCACTGCTACGTAAGGGGGCCTGCGTGGCGGTCGATGTTGTGTGCTTCAGCGACGGGGCATGCAAACAGAGTCATGAGCCCAGAATGATGATGTCACACACGAGAAACACAAAAGAATGGGTGTCTGACAAGCGCTCAACTTGTGTGTCCGCTTCTCCGGTCCAGGGCTGGACATTTCTGTGCTTTTGGGACAACGAATCAGCTAAGCAGGAACCATGCAAGGATTTCCTTGAATGATCAGCCCAAGATGTCTGGAGACATACCCACCTCCCACCGCTCTGGTTTCCCACTATGCAGATGACTGCTGTGTTGAGCAGGGCCATGCTGACACAAATTATTACTATCCTAATGAGGAGCCTGTTTTTTTATTTCATTCATTGTACACTGGGGTGGTTATGTAAGAAATCACCTTATTCATGGGAGGATTTCAGCATTTTTACACATCACCATTTCCTCTTTGCTGACATAACTGTACTTTTCCCTCATTGTTTCAAAATTAGCACACTTTACATTTAGCTGACATGTTCCTCTAAAGCAACTTTCAGCATTAAGGTACTTACAATTATTCACCCCTTTACACAGCTGAGTAATTTTAGTGAAGCACTGAGGATAAGTACCTTGGGCAAGGGCACTACAGTCAAAGGCAGGATTTGAACCTATGACCTTCAGGTGCAAAGGCAGCAACTCAAACTACTACACCACCAGCTGCAGCAGATTTGGTAACATCTCTCTTTGTTACTCTATCTCTTACATACCATAATAGATAGCAGCATCTGCTGCTGACAGATTACCAAACACTTCCAGCACTGCTGTACAACACCATGAGCTCTTTGTGTCCTTCAAAACAAGGACATCTGCAAAGTGCTGGGAGATGTGCAGGTTTCCCCCCATGGTATCTCTGTACACTGCGGCTGTGGGCCCTCATGGGGCATGGCCACTGCTGGTTCATATGCACCATCATCATCATTACATTTATTTAGCAGACACTTTTCTCCAAAGCGACTTCCACTGAACTCTATGTAGTGTTATCAGCCCACACACCTTATTCACCACAGTGACTTACACTGCTAGATACACTACTTACAATGGGTCACTTATCCATGCATCAGTGGAACACAGTCTCTCTGTGTCACTCACACACTATGGGTGAACCTCAACAGCATGTCCTTGGACTGTGGGCGGAAACCAGAGCACCCAGAGGAAACCCACACAGACACGGGGAGAACATGCAAACTTCACGCAGACTGAATGGGGATCGAACCCACATCCTCTCCCACTACCCAGGCGCTCTGAAACAGCAGCGATACTTGCTGTCCCGCCCATCATCATCATCATCATCATCCTCCATTGCAAGCAGTCCGCCAGGGTCCGGTGTCTCAGGGATTTGACATTTTCAGCCAACCAACAACCCAAGCATAACATTTTGCTCTCCTCTGGCTACTCTGGGCCTGGGTGGGGTGCGCAAGGTGAAACAGAGCACTGTCCCACAGACAAAGACCTAGTGTGTGCCTTGGCTTCATACCTTTTAACAAATACCCCCGTTTGACGTTTATTAACATACACATGCGGTAACTGGAGCAGCGAGCGTCAAATTCCTTTCTAGGACTAGGTCAACAGAATATATGCTAATACAGGTGCCGAGAAAAATAAGTCTCTCCGGAGAGATGCGTGAGGAATTTGAACAATTAAGAGCTCACTGAGGAGCTCTCGTTGTGGCGATCATGTTCGTTTGGCAGCCCGTGAGTGTACAAAAAAATCAGGACAAGCGGCTATTAAAAATGAACGGATGGATTGGCGGGAAAAAGATCGCCTCTTGGTGCCTTTCAAGTGACTGACATTGAAATTCACCACAGGTATGTATTATTTTTTCAATACATTGTTCAAATCTATTCCTACACAATAGTTCTACATTATTGGTCCGGAAATCTTTAGGTGGTGCACCTCTCCAAAGTAACTTACATTGTTTACATTTATTTGTTTAGCAAATGCTTTTCTCCAAAGTGACTTCCAATGAACTCTATGTAGTGTTACTAGCCCACACACCTTGTTCACCACAGTGACTTACACTGCTGGATACACTACTTACACTGGGTCACTCATCCATACATCAGTGGAACACACACTCTCTGTCACTCACACACTATGAGTGAACCTGAACAGCATATCTTTGGAGTGTGGGAGGAAACCAGAGCACCCGGAGGAAACCCACACGGATACAGGGAGAATATGCTACCTGAATGGTGTCAGATTCTTAAAATATGTGGTATTAGTCCAGTAAAGTTTATATGTACAGCTGGCGGAACATGTGAAAGCAGCCTAAACCAAGCAGTGCCAGGAGGGACAACATCCAGCGCACTCAAAGTGTCCATGTGAATAAATGGTCTTCATTAATGGGTTCATTTTAGTGCCATACAGGTCCACCCCACACTGGTTTAAACCCTTTCCAAATATTTGCCATAACCCAGATTTATCGGTATATCCATCCAGAGGTCCATATTTCTCTACAAACATCTTAATGCTGCTGCAGCCCAACTAGACAGTATGCTGGAGCTTTTATGTGTTTTATTTAGAGCTCAGGGAAACAGAACTTGGAAGGGACAGCGCTGTTGTACCTTTGAGCAAAACACTCACCCTGAATGACTTCAACAAACATCCTAATACAAAAACATTGGAAGTGTGTAACCATCTGCTAAGTTACACATTGACAGCCATCGGGTGGGACTGATCGAGACGGAATGGTACCTTTGTAGAGCCGTACCTAAGTAAGTTTCTTCACGTTCTAGTTCACAGTGACCCCACCTCCACCTCTTTTCATTGCAGTTAGCAGGGTTTGAAAGGAAAGACTACACTGATGTCAGCATGACTATAGTTCCTGCTCTGTCACCTATCAAGGTCATTCAGTTTATAAATTTATAAATATTTTCATGGATGTACGATCACCACCTCCAACTCAACCTCTCCAAAACAGAAATTCTTCACCTCCCAGCTGGCCTGCCTTCCTGTCATGCTCTATCGATCAAACTGGACAACTCACTCCTTTCACCTAACTCCTTCGCTAAGAGTCTGGGAGTAACAATCGATGCGAGTCCGTCATTCTCTCAACATATTGAAGCCACAACCCGGTCCCGCAGATACATCCTGCATAATATTCATAGGATCCGTCCCTACCTCACTACCGACTCCGCCCAACTACTTGTCCAGGCCATGGTGACTTCCCGTCTGGACTACTGCAACTCTCTTAAGTGTGGCCTTGCTGCTAATGCCATCAAACCTCTGCAGCTTCTACAGAATGCTGCTGCACGAATTGTGTTTGATTTGCCAAAGCGGTCCCATGTATCTCCTTTACTCATCTCTCTGCACTGGCTTCCTATAGTTGCCTGAATAAAATTCAAAACCCTGGTTACTGTGTACAAATGCATCAGTAGAACTGCTCCTGGCTATTTACAGGACTTGATCAACCGGTACACCCCAGCCAGGCCTCTTCGCTCATCTACTTCTGCTCGCTTGGTGGTCCCGGGCACGAAAGGCAAAGCTCAGAGGTTCTTGGTTCTAGCTCCGTTGTGGTGGAATGACCTTCCCCTGTCACTCAGAACTGTGGAAACTCTATTTTCAAGAAGGGTCTGAAAACCCACCTTTTCCAAACCCGCTTCGCCCAAGATCTCTCCAGCTCATTTACAGTGTAACTGTTCACGCATCATTAACTCCATAAGCACCCCCAGATACAACCTTTATTCAGCCATTACTCTTGCATTGTACTTGTTCATTTGGGTATCTTATATTAAAAAATAAAAAATAAAAATTGGTGGGAGGGTATCGGGATTTGTCTATCCCATGTCTTATGCACCTACTTCAACGATGAACCTCGGTGCTGCAAGTGGTAGGTAACAAATTAGGTTTACTTGAGTCACGTGTCTGCAGCCTTGTCTCTTTCTCTCAATGTAATGCATAAATCGTACTTCTGCCGAGATGTACGTCGCTTTGGACAAAAGCGTCTGCTAAATGAATAAATGTAAATTAACAAAATGCAAAAATTAAATACATTTGTTTCCGTGCCATATACCTTCAAGAGAAAAAAATAAATAAAATTCTGTGCTTGTGAGGATTTGGTAATTTGGGCAGCTGGTAATTTAGCGGTTAGAGCTACTGCCTTTGGACCCAAAGGTCACAGGTTTGATTCCCAGCTGTAGTACCCTTGAGCAAGGTACTTACCCTAAATTGCTCCAGTAAAAATAACCCAGCAGTATAAATGGGTAAATAATTGTAAGGCACTTTAGAGAAAATCATCAGCTAAATGAATAAATGTCAATTTGGAGTTAGAGCAATTCAGAATGACAGATGATTGCCCGACCAGTAGGGGGCGACAGTAGAAAGTAAACAATGTGGGGGAGGGACTTTGGGGTTTTGGACTACTCCGCACATGGCAGCGAGTGAGCAAAGTGGCGTCGCTAAGACTTAGGACCACACCTTGGGTTTCTGATGTCTTTCCCCCCTCCTCGTGAGACCTCAGTCGCACAAGGCGTGACAGAAACCTGCACTCTTCAACATGCCGCTGCTTGCCTGGGGCCACAGGACACACCTTGTGTTCACACTTGTGTGTGTGTGTGTTGGCTCCGCGTTTGGTTCCACACACTCTTTCAGAAATTGCATTAGAATAATCCTGAAATTCCACGTCATATTTGTGTTACGAGAACATTAATCCATGAGCCATATTTAATGGGAAGGAACTCCTGCTATGCAACTGCTTTGTTAGACAATATTAACCAGCACAGTGGAAAAGAGGTGTGTGTTCACAGGAAACATTTTCAGCATTTTTACTCACTAATTCTTTACCCGCTTTAATGAAGCATGCAAACTACTTGACTGGAAGACTCCTCCCCCCCCCCCCCCCCCCCCCAACTTCAGTACTTTAGTGGCTCCTTCAGTTCTGACAGACATCGCGGGGAGGACAGCAATAATTCTCAGTCTAAACACGCCAACTCATCCTTGATATTATATTAAACTTATGATTTATACAATGTAATCATTCACAAACTAGTAATAAAAGAAAGTCAAAGAATCTACAACTTTAGTCATACAGTACATATGAAAAGAGGCCTAACGCACAAAGTATACTTTGTAAACACATTTTCAGTTAATTTGTGTTATGACCATAGTTACTTGCCAGCTTGGTTTTCAAAATCTCACTGCACCATATTTACATTGCTTGGTTTAAAGAAGGGGGGGGGATCACAGGACAGCTAGTTACAGTTAGGGGGAAAATAGGAAATACAAAACTATAAATGATAAGTGCTTGATTATAAATATGCATAGCAAATGTATGTTAATTATGCAGACCCAGCAGGATTATATTGTGTACCCTGAAAAAGATCTATTTGTTAGCTTCAAGTAGGACAGGGGAACACAAACTGTGCAGCTATATCCTCTGCAGATCTGTAACAATTTCACAGAGGCTTCATATTCATTGGCCCTTCCAAGTAATTTTATATTGAGGAATCTGTAATTCTACACCAACAACGTAACTGATCGGAAAACTATACAGTGATTGATCACAGAACAACTGTAAGATGACCCTTTGGTTCAGGAAAAAAAAAAAAAAATATATATATTATACTCAAAAAACATTCATAAGAAATTGTTACATTTATTTTACTTTTTAAGTGCCTGTGTGTCTATATATAAATTCTAAACTTGGTTCCTTACTTTGTACATAAATATATATTTAGGAAGATCTAAGAGTAGTATTACTTTTTTTCTAACAAAAACACAATGACGATAACAGCACGTCACCTGCTAGATCATACGAGTTTCTAAAACTTGGTTACATAAATAGCAAATGCATAAAAATTTCACGAAAGCCAGCTGCCCGGAACCATGGATAGAGACACCTCCACAGTACAGGCTTTGGTTCTCAGCTGGGAAAGCTTCATTTGAAGGTATGAATTCTTCCCTTATTTTTATTATGTCAATTAAGGTGGTGTCAGATGGCCCTTTGAAAATGGAGAATGAGATGAATGTTAAGGGAGGGTGAAGGGAAAGCCCTTGGCGAAGCTTTCTGTGTTCTAATGCAGTGAAGAAGAAGAACACGCGTAGGTGGGGCACGTTCACAGGAAGGAGTCGTCGGAAGGCGGCGCGTAGGAAAAGCCCAGGAAGGCATCATCTGCCTCCAAGACGCTGGCGTTCACTATGGAACGGTCCGAGGAGAAGCACACGGACCTGGGAACGGTTTCCTCCGTGAATTCCGGATCAAAGTTTGTTATATCGCACAGTGAGCTCTAGCAGAGGTGGGGAGAGGAGAAGAGAGAAGAGGGGGAGGAGGAGAAAAAAAAAAAAAAAAGCAGCACTTGATTAGTCAGAGTCAAAAAGTACAGTGGAAATGTTTCTTTAAATCTATTTGTGGAGTACTAAATTTTTTTTTTTTTTTTTTTACATGAGCAATCACAAAAACACACTTAAGAAAACAGTATCTGGTCATCTTATTATGGCAATAAGAAACTGCATTTGTCTATGAGTATTCAAAATTTTCTGAAACGCATACACTTACCACATGGGGAATAAATGGGGGTCGAATCTTCTTCTGCTCTAGGTCACCCCAGTTGACAGAAGAGAAGAAGCTGTGCGTTTTGATCTCGTTCTGAAAATGTATGAAAATGAAAGAGAACGACAATAGGGCATAATTACACACTGAAACAAAGCATGATAAGAACGGAAGCTACGACGGAACTAAGGAGGTAAACAGCAGAGTACGCGGGCCAATAATTTCATCACAATGACTCAGACGAACTATAAATATTCTGAAATGTACATGTCGACATGATCGTGGTTTCACAGAGGGAGCAATTTATTCTTAATAACCTTTTAATAAAAGCTTTTTATTATATAGAGATTAACTATGTGGGGGGTGTTAAGCTCAATATATTACTTCAGGGTGCTACCAAAAATGGTTATATAGCCTTTTAAACAATTTAAAAAAAAAAAAAAAAAAGTTAAACTTAATAATAAAAAGCCCACTAATGACATCATGGCTGGATGGAACCCTCATACCCTCTTCTTGGTGTATCAGGCCCTATAGGGAAGATGCCCCTCAAACCAGACTTCCCAGAAGTACCATGTTTACACAGTTCACTGCAAATGCTTCAGCCATTTAGAGACAAGAGCACAGAGGAGGGGTGGAGGGTTCCAGCTTCCCATGCGTATGCAGATTCTGGCTTCACTTGGTCCTCTTAATTGCTCATTTAGTGCAGCTCTTTCCTGATCCCCCCCCCCCCCCCCAACGAGTAGAAAATTACAGTTGATGACTGCAGCCCTTTGTGCGGCATCCTTAATAAACACTTCTTTTACTTCACTGACTTTGAAGAAAGCCCCCGACATTCGACGGCACATGAAGCGCTAAATGGAGCGATTAGGTCTGCAGGAACGGGCCGGAACGAACCCGGGGCCGTCGGGGGGCCTCCGCGGGCGGGAAACCGAGCGCCCCACGCAACGGAGGAGGCTGGGAAACGGCACGGGAGCGAAAGACTCACAAAGTCGTCCGCGGAGCCCAGCCTCCGGGTGCGGTCCTTCTCCAGCAGGCCTTGCAGGATGGACCAAGCCTGACTCGATGCCCCCGGCCGCATGAGCAGAGCCTTGTGCAGGATGTTGTCGTACATCTCGTGGGTGTCCCTGCTGTAGAACGGGGGCTGTTGGACAGGCAAAGATCATCAATTTCTAGCAGTTTAACAGCTTCGCAGAGCAACCGTTTTCGTTCACAAAGAGCAGAGCCAACTGTACCATGCTCAGCCGACACCACTCGTTTTACCTTAAAAAAAAAAAAAAAAAACCCCTTTCCTCCCAGTTCATTCTTACCCAATTAAACCCCTCTATGAACTGCAGGCTCCACAAGAGACTCAGACTTGGATCCCCACCAAAGGACCAAATGGCAATATAGCGCCACCCCACTGGGAGGAATTTAAGCAGTTCTTAAACCCGTCAGTCAGGTTTACCGCCGTGAGTCACAGGTTACGGAGAATCAGCACTTTTGCGCTCTGCTCGCGTCTCTGGTCCACGCACACAGGGAGCGGGAGCTTACCAGGCCATAGAGCATCTCGTAGAGGACGGAGCCAAGGCACCACCAGTCCACCGTGTTGTCGTACGGCTGCTTCCGCAAAACCTCCGGGGCCAGATACTGTCATAGGACGCGGACACGCATTCATTACGCGCGGCATTGCTCGGGGCGCGCCTGCACCCACCCAAAAGCGACACTGAAAATTCAGAGCTTGCACAATGGTGAGCGTGGGCAGAAGGGAAGGAGAAAGAGCCCTTTCAAAAAAAAAAAAAAACCCGCAAAATGTTTCGGGCCACATTAAAGGCACTCCATAATTAAAACTACTCCTAGTAAATTATAAACTTTATACCAGGACTTCAAAAAGTGAAATGTGTGCGGGGGGGGGGGAGTGAAGAGAATGACATTCCGCTCATGGAAGACGGCATTCCTGTTTCTGCATACATTACATTACCTCGGGTGTCCCGCAAAACGTGGTGGTTGTCTCGGCCAGGGAGATGCCTTCCTTGCACAAGCCGAAGTCCGTTAAGACGACGTGTCCCTTGGAGAGAGGCAGGCGGAGTGTACTTGTGAGACCCCAGCATTCCCAGCACCCCTACACAAGCCGCCTACTATCCTCGGCCCGTTAAAGGATCCTTTGTCGCTGCGGTCCAGCCGCTCGGTGCCGGCCCGATTCCTGCCAGGAAACTCTCGGTTGAATTTGTTTGTTTAAAGAGACTTCATCCAAAAAATGTGAACGAATTTATTGGAAGCGATATCTGAGGCAGAAACGATACCCCTGCAGGGACCGATTGTACGGCACATCCCCTTCGCTCCTTCCCAGGAGACCGGATATCGCTTTCCGCTTGGAAGAAACCGTTTGATTTTTGTCCGCAAGTGGGCCACTACGCGTTTTCCCTCCTCCTTCATGTCCCCCAGAAGCTCTTTTGCACAATTTTCAATAAATTGTATTTCCACCTTTCGCATACATGCCCAAAAGCATATAAAATACCGCTTCTACAGCTGCCAGTGGTACCGACCTAAAGATGTGGATTTATTCGGCTTTTGTAGTGGCGCAAAAATTGCACCTGTTTTTCCTTGTAGGACACAAAGGCAAACGTAAATCAAAAGCCCAAACCTCTCCTTGTTTGTTGGCCCAATCCTTGACTTTACTGCCCTATTTCAATTTTTCATTTCACTTTCACCATTGTATTAACTTTTATTTCTTCGAGAACAAAAATTGATAAATTTTGCAATTAGGAGTGAAATTTCCCAGAATCATAAATGCATGTTATTCCCAGGGAACTTAATTTTGCTCTCACCTATCAAATACCATCAGTTCTGGCAAAATAAATGAGGACGTAATTTCACTCGAACTCAGTATGACAGTTTTCCCAGCTGGTTTATTCTTCTCGGCAGACAAGACGACCCGCGGCGTATCTCCAGTACGCACCTTGGATTACATAACACGCGGCATAACGCGTCAGCAAGACGACTCCAACTAAATCATTATCCTCCTCGAACGGTGCTACTCAGAAACGGCAGTACCTGTTTTTCACCCACAATCATCCTGCCTACTAGAAGTAAAGAAGCGTTGCACTTACTTGATAGTCGAGCAGAATGTTTTCTGGTTTCAGATCCCTGTCAAGACACAGAATCTCTCAGTTACACAAAGTGGGACAACACCGCACAGCATCGCAATACAGGAAAAATCACAGCCGTGCACTCCCCCTTATTTTGTAACTACTTTATATAATTATGGTACGCTACTAAACATGAACCAGAACAGCACCGTGGTAACCGGTACAACTAAAAAGTAAGCGATGCTGAGTCAGAGGTCCAGTCACTCCACATTTTTCAGGATCCTGTGAAAACTCCCCGACGTACAGGGCGATGAGAAGAATGACACTGCAGGGCTAGTCTCCACTGGAAAGTTATTAATGGAGGAACCCTCTGTGTGCGAGTTAAACAGTCATAGGCCGTGAGTGGAAAACGCTGCTGGAGGAGCGTGTGGGAAAACCTGCAGACTTGACGTCGGTGACTCACGTGACCACAAAGCACATCCCATCTGGGGTGCAATTAGATCCTGCCTGGGTGAAGCAGGGGGGTGGAGAGGGGAGCATTTATAGGAAAAGTCATGCATTTACCTGTAGACAATGTTCAAGGAATGCAGATAGCCCAAAGCGCTGGCCATTTCGGCGATGTAGAACTTTGCTCTGGGTTCCGGAAAGGTGCGCTCTCTTTGCAGGTGGAAAAAGAGCTGGAGACACGTGAAGGAAAAGCCGGCTGTGAACGGCCAAGTCACATTAAAGCGGAGACGCGGACACGTTGCAAATGTACCCTGAAATACAAAGCGCAGCCTGGCTCCACTGTTGTTTTACCATCGCTATGTGTGCTTCACGTTGGCAATGATGTCTTACGGATGTTTCTCAACCACTTGTCTTACACGCCGCCCCAGAAGCGAGATGTGCAACACTTTTCATATCTCACACACACACACAACACTGCAGACATTTTCTACTCATGTAGAAATAAATAGTGCCAACGGGATGTCAGATGGGGTTTGAAAGGAAAACCGATGACCTCTGACCTCACACGCGCGCAAACCAACCAACAAACCACTGGCTTCACCGGACGAAACTGCTACAGTCGAATTTGTTTACGGGGTTGAGAAGCACGGTGCCTTTGCACAGATCGACGAACTAACCGCCTCCCGATACAGAACACGCGGTGGCGGCGCGCGTGCGGCTCAGGATCATCAATCCGCACCTTGTCAGACCAGCAAGGCAGCATGTTTTCAGCAAAAAAGGCTGCGCGTCCTCCTCGTTTTCGTTCGGAAGAAGGAAGCACCAGAGCGCAAGTAAACTTTCACAAAGCTCGACGACCGTCTTGCACCAAGCTGCCAACAGCCGTGGCCTTGCAGTCTAGCAACGCGTCTAACTACACAGGAAACCAGCGTGTGCGAGGGGGCGTCAGGGGTGATGTCACACTCGCTCTTGGTCCTCTCCTCGCGTTATTCTCGGCTTCCTTCTGCCAAGCGATTCACCGCAGTGCCGTGCGCAGGCACGAGACAACTCACTTCTCCCCCATTGACAAAGTCCAGGACAAAGTAGAGCTTGTCTGTCGTCTGGAAGGAGTAGTGCAGCCCCACCAGGAACGGATGCTTGACGTTCTTCAGCAGGACGTTGCGCTCAGCCATGATGTGCTTTTGCTGGTCAAAAAAAAAAAAAGAAAAAAAAGAATGCAAGACATGAATTAAGGAGGAATAAACTCATTCGAAAACACAGCTCACAGATGAAGTGGTTGCAACATTAAAGCCTGCCCACTTTCTGAAGGGCCATAATGTAATTATTACGTTAGACTGCAGCTTTTTTTAAGTGCATCACCGTACACCGCGGATCCATTTGAACAAAATAACACGATGAACAAATGCATAATTTAAGTCAAAGGTTTCTTTTGCTTCTGGTACGAGGTTACAACATTACCTCTCTCCTGTGTACAATCACCCTCTTTTGCAGAACTTTGATTGCATAATACTTCCCATCCAGTTTACGCTTGGCGAGGAGAACCTTTATCAAAAGAGAGACAACATTGCCAGCTTTGCACAATCATGGGGGGGTGGGGGGGGGGGGGAATCCAGCTTCTACTGTGCTGTCTGCAAATACAAGAACCGAGACCAATCTCACTTCTCAAATGGAAAAGAATATACACGAAGCGCCAGAGAAGGAAATGAGCTGAACTCCTACTGAGAACTGCACAAACCTCATGGGTCACACTGCGACACTGTTTTATAGCAAGCGCTTCCAAACGATGAAGAGGACTGGCAACTTTATAATGTATAAAATATTGCGTGCTGTGCATTGCACACTACTGAAAATGACAAGTCTTTTGCAGTTTTGGATGGGGGAATAAATGAATGAATGAATGAATACAACTGGTATCAACACCTACCTTGCCAAAACTGCCCTTCCCAATAACCTTAAGGAAGTCAAAGTCTGTGGGCTTCGCCCTGTGAACAAAACCTCTTTTAAAACAAGGAAATTGCCAAACTGAATAATTAAGGGACCTTCTGAGTAAAACAACTTCCTGTTTCTAGGGGGTAAAACCTTTAATACAGCACACAGTACAAAAGTCAGCTTGACGCCTGTAATAAATGACAGCGCGACCGTCTTTTCGGCGTAACCTTTGGAATGAAGATTTGTTTTGTGGCAGGAAGGAGTCCCGTCATTTCCACTAGCGCCTACTTGAATTTAAAATTCCAAGCCCACAAGGCCTAAAGGGAACTCTTAAAATATCTTCATACGGAAGTGGGGGTATGCATTTTTATACCCTCTAGTGAGAGAGGAAAAAAGCAAATCCATTGACAGAATTCGTCAAATGATGGACAGAACAGTTCGTTTAGAATGTGAGAACGTGACGTGAAAGTTCATGTCATGATGTCGACTTAAATATATATATTTTTTTTTTTAACTTCACGTGCTCTAATGATGCTTTTCACTGCACTACAGTTATATGATGAGAACTTTAGACCTCCAGGCCCTAGAAGAGAAGGAGCAGAACACGGCGGACGAGCAAAACAAAACGAGTGACACGGCTAAACACAGTGATTCTTTTGTGGGCATGCTGGATACACTGGGCAAAAAATGCTGGACAGGAAATAAGTTGAGCAACAAGAAAAACGCAGACTATTAAATGTGGTTATAAAAAAAAAAAAAAAGGGGGGGGGGGGGGGGGACCCCCACTTACTGAGGATTGGCAGAAGGTCCCAGGTTGATATTTCCCGAAGCAGAGCTGTTCTACAAACCAAACAAACACACATGGATTCCTCCATTCAGAAAAAGGTACAGTAAATCACCGCACCGATGCCGATAAGGCTCTTGCATAAATAGTGCTGTTCTCTAGACATTGAAACATGGTGATAAAATAAACACTGCACTGCAGATGAGATGTAAGCTTCGCCAACGTTCATTATTTACACTTTCACGATACTTTCCAAAACATTTCATAACACTTTTTTCAAAAAGACCGTACAGATGACTGGAATCTGATGATAACCTGGGTAGCACTCGTGTCACAGTGCTTGGGCTCTGTGATTGGATGTAGGTTTGATCCCCCCCTCCAGTCTGCTGTATGGAGTATACAGTCTCCCATGTTTGCGTGGGTTTCCTCCAGGTGCTCTGGTTTCCTCCCACAGTCCCAAGACAAAGTTCAGGTCGAACTAATGACTCCAAACTGCCCTGAGTGCGTATGAATGCGTGTTACGGTGCTACGCGTTCAGACAGGTGAACCACTGTAGGTAATTTAATATAGTGTATGCAGCACTGTAGGGTAAATTGTACATAGTATTCATTGTATCTGCTAAATGAATAAATGTAGATGCGATGAAAATTTGTGGCAATCCAGTGGATTGGATGTTCTTCTCGTGATCTTTTCTAAAGGGCCATGGGCCAATTTTTAACCAGCAATATGCCCTTCCTTGATAATAGAAACCGACACATTGTGTCACACTGAGTCTGTGTGTTAAGACACTTAAGTCTCCATAACCAGGACTAAAAATTGGTGTTCAAGGCCAGGGACAAACACATTCAGTGCACTTTACCATCGAACCAAACCGCATAAAGCTTAGGTAACCAAACCGTTCTAGTAAATAACCACTTGCAGAAACATATAATGTTGCCAGACCTGCAAATCAATACAGATAAAATTGGTCACAATAACTGCGTCGAGTTGCTTTCGTTCAGGTACGAAACGTCTCGAAAAGCGTTTTCCAGGCACCAACCTTGTCATCTTCATCTTCGGAGGCATCTGACAGATTCTTAGATTTGTCCATGAGAAGGAAGGCACGGACATCGGGACTGCGGGCGAGACGCGAGACAGCGATCACATGGCGGAAGCGATTATGAACAGAGCAACCAAAGGCGGTTTCCAACGCCGGCTCCTCTTCTGTTTTGCCGAATGCCCTCATGGGTGGGTCAGGAGACTGTTACGGCATTTCATTTACATGCATTCTTTTAGCTGACGCCAGAGCAACTTATAATGTTAAGATACTTACAATGATTTACCAATTTCTACAGCTGGGTTATTTTATTTTTTTTTTACTGGAGTAATTATCCTCAGGGATATTACAGCAGAAGAAGGGGTTTGAACCTGTGACCTATGAGTCCTGAGGGAGGAGCCCTAACCACTATGCTATCTGCATGGGGGCACAGCAAGTAGGGCTGCTGTCTCACAGCGCCTGGGTGGTGCAAGAGGATGTGGGTTCGATCCCCGCTCAGTCTGTATGGTGTCTGCATGTTCTCCCCATGTCTGTGTGGGGTTTCCGCTGGGTGCTCTGGTTTCCTCACACAGTCCAAAGAAATGTGGTTCAGGTTCCCCCATAGTGTGAGGAAACCAGAGAGAGTGTGTTCCACTGATGTATCGATAAGTGACCCAGTGGAAGTAGTGTATCTAGCAGCGTAAATCACCACGGTGAATAAGGTGTGTGGGCTGATAACACTACATAGAGTTCATTGGAAGTCACCTCGGAGAAAAGCATCTGCTAAATAAATAAATAAATGTAAAATGAATGTAAATCTGCTGCCCCAGATCATTTAAAACCTTCCCAAAAAGCATTTTTCTGTTAACGTTCGCTGCTCCCACGGAACGGCAGTTAATGAGATTGCTTCACCTGTGGTTTGGTGTTTACCTGCTACACACCAAATACCACCTTTATTTAGAAATTCTGCACAGTAGACCATTGCCGATGAAACCACAACTGCTCTGATACTAGGATGCTGCAGCCTGAGCAAGATGTGCAGCCTGTTTAAGAAACAGGCAACATAAAGGGATTTAGAGGCCCTTCAAAGCTGGTACTTCACCAGAACGGGGAGGGGGGACCACAGTGGGAGGATGTACTCACTGGCTGCTTAGCTGGGGATGGGAGACGAGCTTCTGGATGAATTCATGGAGTCCAGTTCTTCTCTGCTTTATAAACTCTAAAGGGGAAGAATTCAACAGGACAGGATATTTTGTCTCCAGCGTCCCCACTTCAGCTGGACAATTTCAGCACAAGAAATCTCTGCAAAAGGCGACACCATTCGTTACGCCACACCTTGACTTATCAAGCTTTCGGGCCCAGGAACCTTCATTTTCTTAGGTATCTCAGAGAATAAGGCCCTACAAAGCCGTCCCTTGCAGAAATCAAACACTTCCATAGAACTCTGAGTATTGCATTTATCTCACTTTTATTGCTTCACAGAGGCCAATAACCAAGGATTTACTTATGACTAACGCCTACAATATCTGCTTGAGTTGCTGATGAAGGATAAATCTCCAGCACCTACAAAACTCGTGTTACGTGCCAACATAAACAGCGAAAAAGAGTCCGGTCATTTGATAACAGCAACAGGAGAGCCGTAAAAGCAAACAGGATACAGAAAGCATTTAAGAATCTAATGAAAAATCCACATCTGGGGAACACCTGTAGACATTCTCTAGTCACTGGTATTCCTCTGTCTTTTTCCAAACAGGCAAATAAAAAAGTTTAAATGGTAAACATAGAATGCATTCAGAGGCAAAAAAAAAAAAAAAAGCTGGAAAATGTGATTTTAAGCAGTGAGTTTTTATATTGCCAATAATCTCATTAGTCAAGTGCACATGATCGCACTTCCCCCGAGTTAACAAATCATGGCAATTCAGTCAGAAGACTCTATTACATTTTGATTTCCTGGACTTTCTAGAAATTTTAACTTGAGGAAACAAGGATGTAAAAGAAACCGGACTCTCCCGCTGGGCACCAACCCGAAGAACGAAAATACTCGGTTCAAAGAACGTACCAGGATCAAAATTGTCCCCAAATATCCTCTTTGCAGGGATCTTCAAGTTCAGGGCAGGAAACTGCTTCCTTAACTAAAGAAAAAAGTGGAAATGCAGGAAGAGGGATTATAGAAACAGAGGTAAAGCGGCACACTTGATTTCCCATTACAGGAACTAGTGAAACCCCCCCCAGATCCTTCCAGAAATCTTACTTTCGAAAGACACCATGACTTGCTAAATTCCGTTCTTTTAAGCAGCTGCTGCCCGGCCACAACTGCCTTCATTCTCACCCACAGGAATTTCCTTCACGTGGTTGTTTTAACTAAGCCTTCAGACTTCACCCCGCACACAGTAGACGATCGCTTCGCAGGAATTCTGCACTGAACTCCCTACGGTCCTCAGAACTGCTGAATCCCTTCCAGCACACACAAAGTGTTTAGAAACCTTCCGAGTCCACTTCTGGTCTTATCCAACACTAACAACTGCACATCACGCCATCGGTCATGATAATCTTCACATCTTGACTTTCGATTCTACAAGTAGCTACGGGTAACGTGTGCCAGTAGAATCAGACAAACTGTGTTTTGCAGCAACAGCACATCAGAATCTAAAGCCCTTTCTGCGATGCGAAACGTAGTTTCGCATACCCTTAGTCATACAATCCTTTGGAGAAAGCATCTGCTAAAGAAACGAATGTAAATGTACGGTGCCTTTCGGTGAGAGCGATGCAACTATTTTTTTAAAGTATAAACTTGGGCACCAAAGCAGAGCTATAAAAAAGGCCAGACTGTTTATATGCAGGTTATAAGCTGTGATTTTAAATATGAACCAAATGCAGAAATGCAGAACTGACTTCTCAGATGTTGTTGCCTTGCATCGCTCTAGTGAGCACACGGTCTGATGTGTGCCCCCACTCAAAATTAAACTCCACAGAACGCTTGGGCCACAACCATGTACTGCCATTGGGGAAAAATCTGCTGTGTGCGCGTTTCTCTGTGTGCTGAAATTTAAATTATAGAAAAAGAAAGTTGGCAATATGAGGCAAAGCAAAATGAAATTCAGTTTCAATGAAAAGGTCAGATAAAATCTTCCAGCCATCGGAGATTTCCTCGATCTGAGCTGCTCACGTGTAGAGCGAGAGACGTGCTTTGCTGCTTCTGCCGCAGCACAACAACGTTATAAGAGCAGGAGAGAAGAGAGGGTCTTGGTCCTCAACGCTACGGAACCCTCTGGGCTTTGAACCCAGCGGACTCCCACCCCAAACCCTGCACCTGAACTACACATCAGTTTTGTTACGATGAGTGGCGCGTGACCACAGAAATTATTCTCTCTGAAATCTATAGAGTGACATGCTCAAGTTTTAACACTGCTGTGGTATTACCCAACTTCATAAACTCATGTAGAATATTCCATGTTGGAAAGTTGAGGTTTCTCTCCTCCTTCCACATACCAAAAAAAAAAAAAAAAGACAACATCCAGGTTCATTTGTAATGTGAATCACAAGGTCAGAACCAACAGTTTATAATCATGTGACATCTGTACGTTTTCTAAGTTGCCATAGCAACGATTGCCGTCCGCTCGGACTTCACTTACCGTGTTGTACAGTTTATCGAATTCTGCATATCTCCTGAAGACAAACCACTCGTGTCTTCCAACGCTGACCATCACTTTGTAAACCTAACCAAAAAAAAAATAAAAATTTGTGTAGCCTTTCTTAACATGCTGAAAGTGCAGTATTTCTCATTCTTAATTTAGCTTTAAAAAAAACACTGGGAAAACACAGCTGAAGGTTCTTAGGTTATTTTAAAGCTAGGTCACATAATATGGCAACTGTATACAACGAGACAGATTAACAGGCTTTGTTTTCACTACACACATTATGTGGTTTTGCTGCTTTTTAAGAAGAAGGTGGAGAACCAAGCGACAGCACCCAGCAAGGACACACTGAAGGTACTCACAGTGTAGCGCTTATTCCTGTCCCTCTGTTCATTGTAGCAGGGGATGCTGACGTTGGGGTAACGGGACCGCTCCTCCATTTTTTTTTTGGGGGGGGGGGGGGGGCGGCGGAGAGGGTGGACTGAAAGACAGCAGTGTCTCTGTCCAAAGTGAAGGTGTCAATAGTTGTTGAGTGTGGGACTCTGTCCTCTTCGGTGAAGTGGCCTGATAGGCGTTATCCAATGGGGGGGGGGGGGGGGGATAAAAAATTTTTGCAGGGTGGGAATCCTTTTACTCTCAGATGGAGTCACTTGGTGGGTAGAAATCTTTGTCCTCTTGGCAGCAGTCCGTCCACTGAGATACAGCCACTACCCGCTGGGCAAGAGTCCCTGTCCGCTCAGGTACGGTCACCGTCCACAGGGCAGGAGTCCTTGTCCTCTTGTGTGAAGTTGCACTTGAGTTCCAGTCCACCGGGCTAACTCCTCAGCAGCCGTCAGTATGAGGACGCCGGTCACGGACACAGCGGGCAACCTCCACCATGGCACCCTGCTGCAGCGGAGAAAAAGGTTCAGGTCAAAAACCATACTGCATCCCCCCCCCGGTGTTAGACCGGCATTAACGGCACGTCGGCGCCGAAGCCTCGTCGGCATCCGCTGTCCCGTGGCATCTTTGCATCTATTCACCCCACGCTTGTGACGGGCGCAGAGACTGAGCGGACAGGTCTTTTCAAAACACCTTCTGACCTCCTTTGAGGCACGAAACAAGCTGACCAGGTGCAGCTGTGATTCAGCAGACCTCCTAACATCCCCTGCTGGATGGACATGCAGATGTAATCAAGAGGAATAAAACACACATGGGAATTTCAGCAGATGATGTGAAACTAAAAATCATAAGTGTCACGTAAAAGAAGAACTAACCATGCGGGGGGGGGGGCTCTAAATTGCAATATTACACACCCTTGCTAAAAATCATGTCTGATAGCCCTGTTTTGGTGTGGGTGTGTGTGGTCGATACCAGTTTCCACTCCAAGCCTCAGGAGCTCATCCATCGTGGTGGGTCATCCAGCTCCATGACCCAAAGGTCTTAAATTGAAGACTCCACCATACAAACATTGTATAGGCACACAGAAGAAGAAGAAAAGGCAGGGGGGAGGACTGTAAATAAGTTACCCACATTTTAGGAGGTGTATTTTTAACACTGCAGGGGGGGAAGCAGACTCTTTTCTCCATTAATAAACAAATTCTAGTGAAGCTGTAGATGATGACATGACAATAACTATAATTATAACAAGCATAGTATAGCTATCAATAATAATAACCAGGGACAGCTGGTACCGCAGTGCCACCATTGGACCCAAAGATCACTAGTTTGAATCCAACTTCTAGCTGTAAAACCCCTGGTACCAAGGTACTCGAGATCCTAAATTGCTCCGGTAAAAATTACCCAGCTATTCAATAATTGTAAATTCCTTTAGAGAAAAATGTCAGCAAAATTAATGAATACAATAGTAACTAAACCTGGGGAAATCTTGCACCAGGCATCAGTTCCTCACCCAAACAGAGTCAAATGATGACTGCAACTCACAGAAAGTGCTCCTTTCTCAACCATAAAAGCTCCTATCAATTTCCTCAGGGTTCATCTGCAGGCCTTGAACACACCGAGCGAGGAGGGTGTCAAACCTCATTGTGAAAACCGACTAAAAGTGCGATGAGTGAAAAGCAGTGATTGCAGGCCACTTGTGCTAAGCAGGTGTGCCTTCAATTAAGGTCAAAGGAAAGCATCATCGACCCCCTTGTTCATCTTCTTCCCCGATCAGAGACCGGTATTCTAGAGCGCATCCCCCGAGCGCTTCACGAGTCAGCCTCATGGCTTTAGACGACCGACAGCATCGGTACCGCGGTAATAGCACATCTCCCCTACCCGCAGTTTGGCCGTGTTTTGTATGCCCGTGCCTGTGCCTTTCAGCCTTCATCAACCACAGGGACAACACTGGCCAAAAGCCCAAGGCTCCGAATCATTTTCATTGAAGCGGACCGACCCCCCGGTGAGCTAAACAATACTTCTCACGTCGTCGGTGATGAGAATGTGGCCCTACCCGCTCCGCCGCATTCAACATTCATTGTAGGTCAGGATCAAACGGGAAGACGAGTTTTAAAAATGCAAGTCGTTTTAGTCAGGAAAGCGAAATTTAAAAAATAATAATAATAAAAAAAAAAAGTCGGAAGTCCTACTTTTTCGAGCTACAAGAGGATCGCTCTGCGGCAGAACCGCGCCTTTCTCCTCCGCGCAGAAGGCGCGGACTTCGCCGTGCTCGGACAGAGCCGAGCCTCGTCCCATTTGGCACGGTGCCGCCGCCCCCAGCTTCGCCGCGCCGCTTTGCTCCCACTTGTACAAATACTTGGCGAGGCCAGAAAGGAGGCTCCTGCTGGGCTATTTAAAATGTCCCAGTGCGCACTCGAGGCCAAGCACTGAAGCCGGCGGGCAATCGTTAATGCACTTTTCACTTCCACGTTACATGATTCAAAAGTTAGAAGGAAAAAAAGGCATCCTAATGCCACTCGAAAGTACACGTTATTGCATAAAAACAATAACAAAGGCATTATTGCCTCGTTATAATGGTTAGACTATGCGAACGACTGAATGAGCTGGCAAGCAAACTGACAGCATTCCTCTTTTTAATGGGGCGACGGTTCAATGGTCATTTCAGCCTTCCCGGGGTATAACCAATACACACACACACACACACACACACACACACACACTCTCTTTGGGCATACTTTAAGCTGCTAACGCTTAACCAAACCACAAAGCTTATTCGAGAATGACCTTGGCTTTCCCCAGATTCAACCCCCCCGGACCATGTGGTCCAGTATTGCTCACTTGACATGTAAAAGGGAGTGAAATCCCAGGTGTCTGTGCAGAGCGCAGCGCTGGGTTCGTCATCATCTAGACGACAGCAGGAAGCCCACTAGTTACACCTGCTGCCTTTGGGCTCCCAGTTTGCAGGTTCAAATCCCACACCCTACTGAGGCACCCTTCAACACAGTACTTACCCTTAACTGCTGCAGTAAAAACTACCCAGCTGTATGAATCGGTAAATACTTGTAGGTGGTTTATGCTAAATGAATAAACAATCTCTCACCGATAAACGGGACGGTCCACCACACCGATGCCGTACACGGAGGCGTGCAGTTCCGCAGTGCGTGTTCCAGCTGTCCAGGCAGCGGTGAGAGTTGCCAGTAAAGACAGTAGGTTGAATCAGGTAACCCTCTGCCTACCTGGAATAAAAACCTCCAAGACTCAGCCCTCCAGGACCCTACCTTAAATAGCCTTGGTCTACAAACCAACCAACGTCTACGGCCGCTTGTCCCGAGCGGGGTCGCGGTGAGCCGGAGCCTAGCCCGGCAACACGGGGCTGGAGGGGACACACCCAGGATGGGACACCGGTCTGTCACAAGGCATCCCAAACAGGACTCGAACCCCAGACCCGCCACACAGCGGGCAGCGGCCAAACCTGCCACACCCCTTGGTCTCCCATTATTATTAATGACGAGTTAACTGACCCCTTTCTCCCACGTAGACACACTATACTAACCTACCGACTATCAATCGTCACCTATTCACGGCAGAGCAACGTAACGCACTCCACTCACACATACACACACCGTGGGTAACTTAGCTTCACTAATTCACCGAAACACCTCTTTGGACCGGGGGACAAAAGCGTAGTACTTGGAAGAGAGGCGACTCCGACGTGCGGAGAACACGCGAACTCCACGCAGACGTCGGACTTGAAGCCGCGTCCGAACCCACAGCCCAGGAGGGTCGGTGCACCGCCATGCAGCCTGCGGTAATCTCACATCTTCTCATTATTCCAGCACTTTCCACTTTGATGGTGAGGAGTAGGGTTGTCCAGGGTGTCAAGCACCCAGGGGATGAATCCTGCCACATAGAACGATCAGATTCTTTTTGGCAGCGATCATATAGAAGAAACGAATTTCAGAGAAATCTGAAAATAATGTCTATTTGTATTGTATCGTATCTTATGGTTTTGGGGCTCCCAGGTGTGGTTAACTGGTTGAAAAATAAGTGACGGGGGAGAAAGGGGCTGTTTTCTGCAAAGGGTTATATAACAACACACCACCATACTGACATGCCCCCCGGAGCATAGAGTTCACTGACAGGCCACTCACTTTGACTTTCCCAATTCGTACATCTTTGTTTCCAGTCCTCGCAAAACAATGACCATTGTCCCGAGTCGCTGCCGAGTTCCTCCTTCACCATCTCACTTCCTCTCGGAAAGGGGCACAGAGACCTCCTTCCCTTTTGCAAACCATATCTGAAAAGTCCCTCCTCTGGTACACCTTACTGCGGTTCGCTTCGTTTTTCGCCGGCCTGCTGCAGCGCCTCGAACCTCCTCGCATGCGGTCAAGAGCAAAGAGGCGCAAAGATTCACGCAAGAAGCATCACTAACATTAAGACCCAGTTAAAAATTAGTATTCTCCTAACAGTCACGAAGAATGCGCTGGCTCTTACACCCGAGGGACAGGTAGTGTTGTGGTTACACCTCCTGATGTGGGCTTGAAGGACCCAGGTTCGAATCCTGCCCCCCCCCCCGGTTGTACCATAACCCAGAATTGTTCCCATATCATCACCTACCTGTATAAATGGGTAATTCCAACATTACTGAGCAAGAGTCCACTCACGTGATTTTTTTGAGGTAAGGGAAGGTACACATGTGCATTGGGGACAGGAAACACTGCTCACCTGAACTAGACACAGGGAGTTGGATTCAAACCCAAACTGGAAACCATTGCCTGGCAGATGCGTTACCTGCTGCGTCACAGAGTTAAAGAGCACAGAAAAGTTAGCAGCTTAACATTATAATTCAGTCTGGGGAGAAGCAATCAATCAAATAATAGCTAAGATGTGACTACTGAATCCATGTCAACAGTAAAACGAATGAGGCGGAGAACCAACCAAGGGAAACGGAAACCATCCTGGCCACACAATAAGAAAAATGGAAGCAATACATTTACATTTATTACTTTAGCAGTCACTTTTCTCCAAAGCGACTTATAACGTTAAGCTACCTAAATGTCATTCAAGATACGCAGGACAAGATGTTACACCCCACGAGATCATTACATATTACAAGAGCTGTACACAAGGACCCCCGTCTAACCAACCTCACCATGAAGGCACGGAGAACAACACCCATCCATCATTGCCAACATACATCTCTATAACGCAAGAGCACGAAGCTTCACTTCCTTCCCTAACCAACACAACCACAGGGTACCAACATGGGTATATCCTTGCGGCTGTCAAGTGGGCAAAATTATTCCATCTTTTATACAGCGGGTAAGTACCTTGCTGAAGGCTACTACAGCTGGAGGTGGGATTTGAACCTATGACCTTTGGGTCCAAAGGCAGCAGCTCTAACCACTATTCTACCAGCTGTCCCTGTGTTGCGGTTCTTGACTTATGGCTGCATTCCAACGACCTTCTCCTTAGTCAACGATTCCCTCTATAATGTACGTGAACTGTAAGGATATATAAACAGTTAACATATGTGAACGTTACAATGTATAATAAAGCTTTTACATATTCATGTTAAAATACTAGAGAACAAAGACAAATATGGTACACTTTCATACAGCACAAACTTTCACTTGTAAATCTGGTTTCTTTTGTGTACCAGCACGATACTCACATTTTCACTTGCTAGCAATTCATGTATTCTTCAGCCTTTGAAATTTTTTTTTTTTTGTTTTCCTCTCCGCCGTTGCCAGCTGCTTACTCTATTGTTAATTATGTAACTGTAATTCTGCAGTATTTTCAGGCATTTCCTTTATGTCCTCTATGTTCGGTACTACGCGTCACCCTGTTGAGATGCATTTTAGTACTTTTGGGGCAAAAAAAAATGTATTATTTCCCACCTCCTCACGGTCCTCAATGAATTCTTGAGGATTCACCCATCCGAGGGCCCTGGATTCCATTAGAGGGGGATGAATACCTCAACAGCAAGTCAAACTGTGTGCGTTTACACTATCAAACATTGTTTTCTTTTGCTTCACCTTTTCACTGTAGAACGGCAGCGATACGGCTCCGGAGCACCGACTTTCCACAGGAATCGGGCTACGCGATCGGCGATACGAGGGCAACGGCCGACACCCGGCCGGCACCCTTCCCCTTCATTTGCGGAACGCGAGACAAAACACGCGAGTGCCGTCATGCTCGGAAAAATAAGCCTGGGGGACGAGCGGAGCGAAGTTTCCAAAACAGACCGAGAACGCGTTAGTGGAAAAACTAAGAAACGTCTGCCCTTCGGGGAAAAGAAACGCGGACAAAAGGAGCGCGAGCAAACAGCCGGACAAGGCGCCGTTTATACAACCTGGACGGTAGAGAAGAGTCCATTTCAAAGTAACCGACGCTCCAAAACCAAACAAGATTCGCCTCGAGAGAGGAAAAACACAGCCTTTTCACCTGCGGCCGCTGGCTGCCGGGAGTCTGGGGTGGATCACGAGCCCCGCATCCGCAAACGAAGCCCAGCAGGCCACCCCCCTCCAAAAAAGCCCCGGGGGTACAAGCGTCCCACGCCGAGCCGAGCAGCGCTCGGCAGCCCCTGCGGTTGCGACCTTGGAAACGAAGCCGTTAGGAATGAAGTCGCCCGCGGAGCCGAGATCCCTCCTTCCACAGCGCGGCCTCTAAGGAAGACCCCGCATGAAGGGATGACGCCCGTGACAGCAGCGCGATGAGTGAGTCAATACAGGTGGCTTTTGACCTACAAGTGTTTTCCACTTCTCAGTTGCTTACCTAATGGCATAAGTTTGCAGTATCTGAGACATGTATTTTTTTTTTTTTTTTTTAAAAACGTGTACTGGAAAAAAAATCATGGGGAGCAAGGCGGCGCGGCAGGGTTGGACCACAGTCCTGCTCTCTGGCGGGTCTGCGGTTCAAGTCCCGCTTGGGGTACCTTGCGACGGACTGGTGTCCCGTCCCGGGTGCGTCCCCTCCCTCTCCAGCCTTACGCCCTGCGTTGCCGGGTTAAGCTCTGGTTCGCTGCTTGGGACAAGTGGTTTCAGACAGCGTGTTGTGTGAAAAAAGCATCATTTTTTGATCTGTACTAATGAGTTACATTCACGTGTAGTTAAGGAGAAATCCGCTCTGTGGTGTGCCTTAACCGCCGATCAAGGCAAGGTTTCAACTTCGCTTCGACATCATTTTGGTTAAAGGACAAAAAAAAAAAAAAAAATTAAAATTTGAGTTTCCAGTCTGGGACACTTTCAGGAAGAGGAAGTCACAGCAGAGATGTCTGGTGGAAATGGGAAAGGGGGGGGATGTTTGAATTAACATGTCGGTATATGAGGACAAACCACTAAAGACCAGGCACATCTTCTTGCGCTTTAGCCGAGCATAGTCTTCCCGTAGTCCAAAGACGCAGTGTTCAGATGGATTGCTGACTCTCAAGTCACCTGTTTTGTGTGTGTGCGTCTGACAGAAAGTGTTTACTGATGTATGGACGAGTGATTCACTGCAAGTAGTGTATCTAGCAGCGTAAGTCACCTTGTCCCTGTAAACATCTGCAGACATAGTGAAATGACTACAGCTGAAGTCAGGCTCTGTAAGTAAAATCGATGACGGGTTTTAAAAAAAAAAAAAAAAAAAAAAAAAAAGTCAATAATGGAGGCTGGTAACACTACATAGTGTTCATTGGGAGTCGCTTTGGAGAAAAGCGTCTCCTAAATTAATAAATGTAAATGCTTGTCACATGCAGGGTCATGGCGGTGTGGAGCCTGTCCCGGAAGCTCCGGCACGGGGCAGGGTACATCCTCGACGGCACCTCCGTCCTTCGCCGGGCCATCGCACACGCTCGTTCGCTCACCCTGTTACACACTAAGGGCAACAGTCACTTGTTCACCCGAAACACAAGTTTGTCGTGTGTGGAAGGGAACAGGAGCGCCCGCCCGCCCCCCCCCCACAAACAGAACTGAATTCAAACCCACCAGGTCTGAAGCCACTGGATCTTAATCCCACACTTCCGAGCTCCAGCGCTACCCGCTGTGCCGTCGCGTCACCCTTTTCTCTGTAGTATTAATCAGTTAATCTTTTGATACTTTCTCAACTTTAGATGTGTATTGTATGGCGCTCCTGTGCGCTTATATTGCTCGGTACACCTGGACTAAAATTGAAATAAGCGCTACGTTGTCGCAAAGACAGTTTTTGATTAAGCAAAGCTACGTATATTGTGCCGCGCGCCTAACGTGTAAATTGGCCACAGAATGAGTAGAAAGTGCTAAGAGGGATCCCGCAGTTTTGCATGTAGTCACTCTGAGAGGTGTGTGGTATTTACCCCGGTCATTTATTAGTGTATTCCATGTTTACAGCGAGTGTGCCTTTCTCCTGCGTTTTGCAGGAGTGCGATTGTCGAGCAGCTTATGTTTCTAGGCAGAAGCTACCAGGGGTTCTGAAATGACCTGTCTGCCTTAGTAGTGGTGGTGGCAGCCCCCCCCCCCCACCCTATTCTTTTTTTTTTTTTGCACATGCCAAGCTTGTTTCTAATGTGGGTCCTAAACACAGAATGTGGACCTCTGCGTTTCTGAAGATTCCCCCTTCTGCGTGATGAGCACCCGGAGAAAACCCACACAGAATGGGGAGAATATGCAAACTCCACACAGACTGGGCAGGAATCGAACCCGCATCCTCTCGCACCACCGACACCGTGACACAGCAACGCTACTTCCTGCGCGTCCATGGAAGAAACACCCCATAAGAAATAAGAATGTATAATAAAATAAGTAACTGTATTTCCAATACAAAACCTCAGATGTCTTCCAAGCTCCAGAAGTTATTAGGCCTCTATCATTGACTTTAAGAAAAGAAAAGAAAAAAATCCCTCATTACCCAACACGTTGATTTTACTTACACAGCTGCACTTCAGCTGCAGTCATTTTCACTCCGTCCGCAGATGTTTACAGGTACTTGACCCTGAAGCATCTGGGTCACGGGTCCACATTCGAATCACTGCACTGCTGCTACTACTACTGTAGGCTACCGGACACAGAGCGAGCATAAACGAGCCAAATCCCTCCATTATTCTGTGCCTTAAAATTTAACCTACTGCTGCTTGGAGGCATTTGTATTACAGTAAATACAATGTCAACATCAGCACACATCAGCAGTCCTGTAAGGGGTTTTAAGAGGGAAAAAATACATAAATAAAACTATATAAAGCCCATTACTGACAGCGACAGCACATCCATCAATTATAAACAGAATGTTACAAATTGTATTGAACAAACTGCAGTGGTACTGTGATGCTTTAGGTGAATTTTAAAGGTAGAGTATGGGTAGAGCTGGTGCTTTTGGACCTAAAAGGTCCCAGGTTTCATCCCCACCTCTCGCTATAGGACCCTTGCTAAGGTACTTACCCTAAATTGCTCTAGTAAATTTACCCAGCTGTACAAAAGGGTAAATAATTTTAGGTAGATTAACTGTAAGCCACTTTGGAAAAGAGTGTGAGATAAATGTAAAGGACCTGCATTATATCAAAAGTGTATTTTTCCATTAGTAATTATTTCCAAGATTCTCCAACAAGATACCTGCCCCTCATAAACTGACATTCTGGGTACAAAGAACAGGGTAATGGAAATAACAGAACTGTTTCAGGAAAGACAAAGGAAGCCCCTTAAATTAAAATCTGGAACCAGTTAATAGAGTTTTCCAATGTACAAACATACTTCAAATACAAACATCTGTCCTCAAATATCTGTCCTTTTGTCATTAAATTCAGTCATTTCAGCCAAGTTCTCAACTTCATTGCTGACAGATCAGTGTCTCCAGACTGAGAAGTCAAATATGAACATAATAATATTATTATTATTAATAATAACAACAATAATAATTATTATTATTATTCCCCCAGTCTAGTCCACCTTCTCAAGACGGGGAAAATCTTATCTGTGCGTCGCTTTTAGTTTATAAAAGTCACTCAAGTGGCACAAATGAAATATATAAACCCCCAGATGAAGACTTCCGACAGAAGTTTCAGTTCAGAAGTTAAGCTTAATTTTTTTATCCATAACACATACATTATATATATACACACACGTATATATATAATATATTTTCTGTTAATTACTACCAGCTGTACAGTCAGGGTTGTCAGCCACGCCATGGCATGATGAGGTTATATAATTCTCCACATTCTCCGCACTTTGCCCGCAGAAAGTTTCTCCAACTTGCGATTAAGACAAAAAGTCCGAGGGAAAAACGCTCCCAGCCGAGCGAACCGGTGCGCGAACCGCGCAAATGCCGTTTTTTTTCCCCCTTTTCTGGCGACACAATCATGTCTCTTAGACAAGACGCGCGTTCCGAACAGCTCCTCGGCACAACACGCTCCAAAGGCGAACTTCAAGCAAAGAAGGCGAAAGGTCACCGAAAAGTGGAATATAATGGGATATAAAGCAAAGCGACTCACCCGGCGTCCGCCTGCTGTCTCGCGGAGACTCGCCGCGAGACCGAGTTAAAACGCGTAAACGAAAAGCGAAAACGCACCTTGTGTGTTACGTGCGCGCGTTCGTCATCCAGCCCACTGTACTGACGTGTCGAAAGAAGGGTGAAGAACGAAAGAACGTTAATTCGACACGGGCGAAATTCGAATTCCACCGTGTTTGACTGCAGTGCGCCAACAATAATAAATTAAAAAAAATAATAATAATAAACAAAACAAAGTGTCTTACGGAAAGATCTCGCCATTCGCTGCGCACTGGAGAGCCGAGCCAGGAAACATTATAAAGTTCCGATGCAATTAGTCACGGGACCGCGCGCTCCGACGCTATGAAAACAGAGGGCGTGGAGCGACGAGGAAACGGCGGCCTCTAGCGGCCATCATGTACAATGCAGCACGCATCCTGCTTTTCGCTGTAGGGACTGCGCTCAGACGCCGCAAAACACCGATGGCGCGGAACAGAAATAAAACAGCGGCCTCCAGCGGCCACTGTGACCAGCGCAGCACATTGTATACAGTTGAGGCTTGCGCTCCGACACCATAGGATGAAAATACAGAAGTGCAATAGATGGAGAGAAAGCGACCTCTGGCGGTCGTGCTGTGTAATAGCGAATATTTTCTCTACTTTTTTACCCTATATATGTTGAAGTTGTGTCTCAATTCTAGAAGCATCACAGAAACTTCGGGAACTTCGGTAAAATTGCACTGTGTCGTGTTACAAGCGTGCCCCGCATGGTTAGTTTTTAGAGATATCTGTGTATGGAAAAACGTGTGCTTACACTGGATTCTTATAATAAGAGAGTTCACGTGTTTTCTGAATAGTTCCCGAACTGCCCATCCTGCATTAAATTCTGCCTTAACATAATTGTTCCTGATTAAGTGGTTATTTACTCCTGAAAACTATAGATACGCTTGCTTAAAATATTTAAAACATTTTGCATTGCATTTCACTTCACGGTAGTTTTATGAGCAAACACTACTACGAAGAAGCGGTACGGTAAAGGCATTTATTTCAAGTTTTAAAAAAGTTTATTATTGGAAAAAGATGAACATTATAACTACAGTTACGGGGGGAGAATTAAAGCTACCAATAAAAACCTATACTATAGTTATGGTGAACACTAAAGAAAGAATATACTAGATTCAAAACCGTAGTGCAAACATTTACAGAATATACAAATAGCCTATAGTCTTCTCTATTTTAACCGTCCTATACACAAGAGTTATTTTTTTTATCTAGAAGTAAAAAGGTAACTACTCAGCTAATTTGACAACAATAAAGTTCACTAGGTTATCTGTTGTTATTAAAACAAATCATATCCAAGTATTTTTTCACCTTCCGGTTGCCTGATGCAACAAAGTAGGTAAACAAAACCAATGGTGAGATTTTTAGACACATGGTACTTGTAGTTTTTCAAGAGGGGACCCTGGTAGTGCAGCACGAAAAAAAACTACACTCCCCAGTAACCTCCAAAGATGCCCTCTTTTCCTATGTCGCGGTGGGCCCTGGGATTTAGTGTCACCGCACTGCTCAGCCTTAGAGACAGGCGCTGCCGCGTGACGCTCGAAAAGACTACAAGTACCAACATGTAGCGCGAATCGGATTGCGCGTTACGTATCGCAAAACAGACAGTGGAAAAAGTCCATGGGAAAAAAAAGAGAACCGCTTCCGTGTTGTTTTGGTTCTGCAATCGTGATGAACAACAGCTGGGTACGGTGAAATAAGACTGACACAGAGGCGGTGAGTCGCCTAGAATGCTTTTGTGAGGACCGCCCGCAAGAACGCCCCACCCGCAGACATCATGTCGTTGCAGCAGGGATCGAAAAAGAAGGACAAGCGCATTCTGTGCGGCACCTGCCCGGACCCCAAGTGCCAGGCGCGGCTCTTCTTCCCAGCGCACGGCTCGGTCAGCATCGAGTGCACCGAGTGCGGCCAGCGCCATGAGCAGAGGAACCTCCTCAAAGTGGAGGAGGTCACCGATCCGGACGTGGTGCTCCACAACCTGCTGAGGAATGCTCTGCTGGGGGTCACCGGCGCTCCCAAGAAGGGCACCGAGCTCGTGAAAGTGATGGGGCTCTCCAACTACCACTGCAAGCTGCTCTCCCCCATCCTCACCAAGTACGGCATGGACAAGCAGACGGGCAAGGCCAAGCTTCTGAGAGACATGAACCAGGGGGACATGTTTGACTGCTCCCTTCTTGGGGACAGAGCCTTCCTCATTGAGGAGGAGCACGTGTGCACCGTGGGCTACGGCAAAGACCGGTCCGGCAGCCTCATCTACTTGCACGACACTTTGGAGGAGGTGAAGAAGGCCAACCGCAACAAGGAATGCCTTATCCCCGTGCACGTGGACGGGGACGGACACTGTCTGGTCCACGCCGTGTCCCGGGCCCTGGTGGGCAGGGAGCTCTTCTGGCATGCCTTGCGGGAGAACCTCAAGCAGAACTTCAAGGAGAACCTTGACCGCTACAAGGCCCTCTTCCAGGACTTCATCGACGCGGCCGAATGGGAGGACATCATCAACGAGTGCGACCCCCTCTTCGTTCCGCCGGAGGGCGTGCCGCTTGGCCTGAGGAACATTCACATATTCGGCCTGGCCAACGTGTTGCACCGGCCCATAATCCTGCTGGACTCGCTGAGCGGCATGCGCAGCTCCGGCGACTACTCGGCCACCTTTCTTCCGGGACTGGTGCCGGAGGAGAAGTGCAGGGGCAAAGACGGGCAGTTAAACAAGCCCATATGCATTGCCTGGAGCAGCTCGGGGCGCAACCACTACATTCCCCTGGTGGGGATCAAGAACGCCCCGCTGCCCAGGTTGCCTGCCAGGCTGCTGCCCAAGGCCTGGGGCGTGCCGCAGGAACTCATCAAGAAGTACATCGCTCTGGAACTGGATGGGAGCTGCATCATTGGCGGCGACCGGAGCCTCCAGGACAAGTACCTGATGAGGTTGGTTGCCGCCATGGAGGAAGTCTTCATGGAGAAGTACAGCATTCACCCTTCTCTGGTGGCCGACGTCCACCAGTACGTGTACAGGAGGACGGGTGTGATTGGGGTCCAACCGGAGGAGGTCACGGAGGCCGCCAAGAAATCGGTGTTGGAGAACCGCCTTCACCGCTGCTTGATCTGCAATGCGCTGTCGGAGCTCCACGTTCCTCCCGAATGGCTGTCGCCCGGCGGTAAGTTCTACAACCTTGCCAAGTCCACTCACGGGCAGCTCAAGGTGGACAAGAACTACAGCTTCCCGCTGAACAACGTGGTGTGCTCCTACGACCCGGAGAGGGACGTCCTCGTGCCGGATTACAAGTTGAGCACTCTGAGCACGTGCAACTGGTGCCACGGTACCTCTGTGCGCCACATCCGTGGCGACGGCTCTGTGGTGTACTTGGACGGCGACCGGACGAACACCCGTTCCCAAGGGGGCAAGTGCGGCTGTGGGTTCAAGCACTTTTGGGAAGGCAAGGAGTACGACAATCTGCCCGAGGCCTTCCCCATCACTTTAGAGTGGGGCGGGAGGGTTGTGAGGGAGACCGTGTACTGGTTCCAGTTTGAATCCGACCCAAGTCTGAACAGCAACGTTTACGATGTGGCCATGAAGCTGGTAACCAAGCATTTCCCCGGCGAATTTGGCAGCGAGATTCTCGTGCAGAAGGTGGTGAACACCATTTTGCATCACACGGCCAAGAAGAACCCGGACGAATACAACCCTGTCGCCATCGACGGGGCTCACGCCCAGCGGGTGACGGACTCGGCCGACGGCCCGGGAGCTGCGGAGACGCAGCCGCCGACCAAGATCATCCTGACGGGGCAGAAGGCAAAGACGCTGCACAAGGAGGAGCTGACCATGAGCAAAGCGGAGCGCAGCATACAGCAGAGCATTGGGGAGCACGCTCCGGTGGCGCAGAAGAAGAGGACCGAGCGGCTGAAGCAGGAGCAGAGAGGGCAGGTGCGGCCAGCTTCTCCGGGTATGCCCCAGGACGGGCCTTCGTCGTCCTCAGCCCCAGCCACACCCACCAAAGCTGCAGCGACCGCCTCTCCCAAGTCCAACAAGGAGAAGAAGATCCGCGTGACCACGGATGACGGGCGGCAGGCCATGCTCACGCTCCAGGCCGAGACCACCTTCTCCGAGCTCCAGGGAAGCATCGCCAAAGAATTCTCCGTTCCCCCTGCCCAGCAATGCATCCGCTATGGCTTCCCGCCCAAGGAGCTGCTCCCGCCCAAGGAGGGCCAAGAGAAGGAGCCCCTGCCGCTGCAGCACGGAGACCGGGTCACGGTGGAGACCTTGAGGGACCCCCGGGAGAAGGGAGGTCCCGCTCCTGCTGCCGCATCTGCCTCCACGGTTGCCCTCCATTCCGCGGGGAGCGAGGAGCCGGCATCCTCCAGCAGGGTGACCTCGCGAGAGCTGCAGGAGAACATCGACCTTGAGATGTCTTCCCTCTGCCTTCTAGCAACTTTAATGGGTGAGAGACATCAAAGTGATTTTTTTTTTTTTTTTTTTTTTTTTTTTTTTTTTTTTCTTCTCCTCCCCTCTCCCCCTGAAATTTCAGGGCTGGATTTCAACTGGGGAAACTTGTGTCACTGCTTGCTTAAATTGTGTTCGAGTGTACACTTGACCACAACGCTGGGATTAAGTGAATTTGCATTTAAAGTTTTGATTTTCACATGGAGTACCAAAGGTTGAGGAAAAGGCCACACTGTATAATTTCCCATAGTGGTTTTGGGTCAAAAGAAACAGAAAGTCTCTGTTATTAACACTCCAGTTCATTCTTTTCAGTCATTTACTTTTTTTGGCCCTATGTTTTCATCTCATCTTGAGTAGATATAAGTGATATTAACACTGCAGATAAAATTAACTTTTACCAGACTCCCCCCCCCAGGATCTTGCAGGTAGAAACTGCCTGTCGGTGATGTTAAGCAACGAGTCATCACAATTAAATAGGTGACGACAGTGGGCACATAGGATGTTAATCGCACCTCCAGTTCTCATGACCGACCTTTGTTCATGTTTGCAGTTGCAGAAAAAGCTATCTCATCTCTTTATCCAGTCTGTTGGAAAAATGGGTTGCTTTTGAACATAGACTTTTTTTTCCATTAAAACGGTAAATTCCAACAGGAAATTTGATCTCTATCTTAAGCTAAAGAAATTTATAAGGATTATTAGTGCGAAGGGCACTGCGGTGGCACAGTAGGTAGCGCTGGTGCCTCACAGTTCCTGGGCTTAGAGTTTGGGTGGGTTTCTGATTTCGGCTCAGTCTGGTTTGCATGTTCTCCCAATGCTCTGGTTTCCTCCCATAGCCCAAAGGCACATAGTAAGAAGAAGGGGCCAAGACAGTCACCAGGATTGCTGGGGGGGGGTTATTGGTCTGAGGGACAGCAGACAGAAGGGGGAGAGGGGACCAGGATCATGCTATCTCTCGCTCACGTCCCATAGTCGTCTCCAGCGTTAACTCCTCAGACTCTCTTCTCTCACTGGTTGAGCCGGGGGAAGAAATACGGGCGTTGATTATGTTCAGCTGCTGTTGTTCCTTCCCCGGCTCCTCCCCCCCCTTCCGACCACCCCGGTGTGTTACACACGTTTCAGGTAAATTGGTGACTCGTAAGTTGTCCGCAATATGCGTATGGTTGCCTTGTGATGGACTGTGATGCATCTTTTCCGGGGCATATTCTGCCTCATGCCCTTTGCTTCCAGGATAGGCTCTGGACCACCGTAACTTTATGCTACAGTTACTGATGATGGATGGAAGGAAGATGGGAATGTTCATCAGTGATAATGACAAGTACAAAGTGCTTTCCATGCATGTCATTTAACGGTAAACGGAGAGTGTGTTCCATAGGGTGGTTGTGGCTTGTCAACTGTGTCACTTGGTTCTCACACAGCTGAATTGGTGATAACACTGCAGTTCACAAAGTCTGGAGTCGTCCACCTGCCTTTGCTAGAGTTGGCAAGTCAGCTTTGTTTGCTCCTGTGCCATTTGCAGAATTGCGACGCAAAACATACCGGTGTTTTCCATCCACTTTTCTCTAACTCGGTCTCGCCCGCTGACACGGGGCCGTGGTACGGATGCCGGGTTCGTGAAGCCCGTTGCCATGGGAGCAACTCGACTGCTTTTCTTGCGTCCGCTTGCCGGCAAACGCCTTGTGCCCTCCTCATCTACGGCATGCCGAGGTGCATGCTGGTGCTGTCGGCCTGTAGTGACCTGAAGCGGGTTATCATGAGGTTTCCAAGTCTAGCGATGTGTCCAAAACCCAGCTTCCCCACAAACGTCGTCTTGTTCTTTTGATAGGTGAACAAGTGACAGGTGCCCTACTAGATGGGCTCGGTGATGGACAACCCTCATGAAGGGAAGTTTTTTTTTTTTTTTTTAAAAACTTTTATGACAGTCAGACGATGGCACAGTGGTTAGAGCCATCACCTCCTCCTGCTGTAGTACCCTTGAGTGAGGTGCTTACCCAGAATTGTCAGCTAAATTAGTGATTCATATGGAAGTGTTATAAGGTTTCATCTAACAGTAACAGTGGAATTGGAGATGTTTTCTTCTAAAGGCAACAAACGTAAAACAAACTTTTTTTTCTTTTCCCCCCCCCGTATCGTCCAAACCATCGCTCCAGTTTCTCGATGGATCTGTATTCAAGTCATAGTCCCATTTGTTGTTTTAAAAAAAAAAAAAAAAATGCTTATGAGGAGAGCTGTTGTAATGTAAGCAAATTACTTGCAAATCTATTTCTGTCTGAGGCAGTGGTGACGTCTGCTGGATTTCTGGCCCTGTCTGAGTTCTTAGCTTTCCAGTGCTTGTCAGAATTTCGACAGATATTCTCATTCTCAGCCTTTTAAGGCTCCAAGAGGGAGAGCGCTGGGCATGCGGCTCCCTGTGTGTGTGAGAGGGGGAGACGGAGAGGGATTAAGGCATTTCAGGACCTCAATAAACCATTTGGCTGAAGATCTCAAGAAAGATATTGAATATTCTGAAAATCACTCGGCTGAGTGTGTATCGGTGTTTCTGTCTATAGTGTGTAAACCATTTCTCAGGGCGGTTTGTCATATGATTGACTCTTGACAACACAGGCCTGTGTTGACATCAGTGCACATGTTCCCCTGCCTCTGCTGCCCCACATCACTTCTTCATGAAGGCAGCAGACCCGCGGGGCATCTGCCCTGCAGCCACACACACACATTTTCGGAACCGCTTGTCCCATGCGGGGTCGCGGGGAACCGGAGCCTACCTGGTAACACAGGGCGTAAGGCCAGAAGGGGAGGGGATACACCCAGGACGGGACGCCAGTCCGCCGCAAGGCACCCTAAGCGGGACTCGAACCCCAGACCCACCAGAGAGCAGGACCCGGTCCAACCCACTGCGCCGCGCCGCCGCGCCACCGCGCCCCCTGCCCTGCAGCCACCACTCATCTAATCAATCCTCCACAGTGATATCGCTGCCTCCTTCCGAACCTTCCTACACTGCTACCCCAACACTGAGTGAAACACTGGAGGCTTTGCGGAGACACTTCCATTGGGTTCTGATGTTCTCCTGTTTCTTATGGAGGATCTATGGGAAAATGATTCTGCAGAAGTTAAGTTGTTAGTAAGGGTAGGTAGTTGAGGCGACTGATTTGTTTATTTCATTGCACATCTTAAGGGTTAAATCCCAAAGATTTGAAGTCCAAATCCAAAGAAAATCTTTCTTTTGATGTGGAATGGTCAGGAGTTTTGAGAGCTCAGTTGTGATGTGGGTCATTTCACATGGTGATGCCACCTCATTATTTACCAAGCTGGGTGAAAAGCACGTAAAGAGTGGCTCTTTTTTTGTCGAATGCATAAGTGTAATCTTACTTTAATTTGTGACTTGACTAGTTTGTGTGTTTTATTACCTTGGCTGAGCTAAGGTCCACCTGTGAGATGAGGCATGGGCCAAATGGCCTTGTGGGGCTGAGGAAGGTTTATTACATGTATCAAAGTGTGCTATCGAACAAAATTATTCAAATTTTTCCGTCTTAAATGAGTAGGTTTTCTGTTTGCGCTGACCAGTTTGTGTGATGCTGTGTTTTCAGTGCAGTTCTCTGTTCTCAGTCTAATTGAATTCTGCAATGTCTTTGTAGGAGAAGATGTCTGGTCCTACGCTAAGAAACTGCCTCACTTGTTCCAGCAAGGTGGAGTCTTCTACAACATCATGAAAAAAGACATGGGTATGTTATATATTGCATTTCCCCATGTGATCATTCATTAAATAAAATTTTTAGACCATAAATTGCATAATACTTGCATCTTGTGTAATTCAAGCCTCTTGTTTAAATGAAAATCATCATGAAAAAGTTATACATTGATCACATAGGAAAACGTGTGTAGTAATGAAATATCTTAGCATAAATTGCATAACGCTTTGCCTTGTGTAAGAGAAGCCTAGTATGTATTTAAATAAATTATTCATGTCCCTGAGGCACACTCGGCTTTTTGTGACTCTATGCAGAAAGTTAAAACTATTCATGTAATACATAATGCAATTTTTTAACCCCCCCAAGAAAGCTTGTGATGATAGAAAAAAAATGTGATGAGATTGGAGGTGATGTCATAGCTCCTGCCACATACTTCCTGTTTGCAGGCCTGATGGATGGTAAGCACTGCACGCTGCCGCATCTCAGCGGGAAGACGTTTGTGTACAACGCAGCAGAGGAGCGGCTGGAGCTCTGCGTGGATGCGGCAGGCCACTTCCCTGTGGGCCCTGACGTAGAGGAGTTGGTGAAGGAAGCCTTGGCGCAGCTCCGCTCGGAGGCAGCTGCTCGGAGCCGTGAGGGGAGTCCTGCCCACGGGCCGCTGCGGCTGGGCAGCGGAGGCGTTGTGCGTAAGAAGGAAGCGCTGCGTGGCGTTACCGCCTTCCAAGGCAAGGGCCACTCTCTGGGTGGCTCGCCCCCTGAGCGCAAGCCTCTAACCCGTAAGCACAGTGCTGGGGTGGACCTGAGTGCGAGCGCCTCCGTACGGCCAACTGCCTCCGAGGATGCAGCCCGGGAGCTGGTGCGCACGGCGCCAGGTTTTGTCACCCTGCGGGATGGCCGGCACCTGGACCCCAGCACTGTGGAGGCGCAGCGAAGGCGCCTGCAGGAGATGGTCTCCTCCATCCAGGCCTCCATGGACCGCCACCTGAGGGAGCAGAGCCAGGGGACCGGAGACCCGGACCAGCACGGGACCGAAACTGGGGCCCCGGCGGATCGGACAGAGGTGGAGCCACCCTCGGCCCCTGAGCCCTCAAGCATGGAAGTGAGTGCGGCAGGTGGTATGGCGGAAACGGCCTTAATGGAGCAACCCGAGAAGGGAGTGGCGGTGGAGGAGCAGGAAGAGATGGAGAGCCAGGATGCAGAGCCTACCAACACCATGGAACCCATGGATCATTCCTGATGGCAGTGGCTCCTCACAGGATCTTTAGTCCCACATGTAGAGGGGCACCGCAGCTCTCACTTTCTCCCCACACAGGCAGTTCCTCACAGGGGGGGACACTGTCACCAGGCATTCAGGTCATTTCACAGCTTAGGGTTTGATGGTGTTTATTTTTCCCCGGTTGTATTTTACTGCATGACATTGAGTGTATGGTTGATACTTCACACCAGTGTTTCTGCCTTATGCCATGAAACTGAACACATACTGCTGGGGCGAGGGGCAAACTAAGGATCAGAAGAAGTTTACCACACTGAATTCTGAAGGTGTGATTTTGTCATGTTTGTTCTCAATCTTACAAGTCTTAAGACATGAGGGCAGTAGAGGTTGAGAAGATCATTGTGGACCAGAGAAAAATGCCTCCATTGTTTTGCAGTGGGCCCAGATTGCAGTGGTGTGGTGCTGTTTCTGTGAGCGGTATTACTTTGCTTCATCCGAACAACACAACAACTGGCTTAAGATTTTATTTTCCCCTATGTTTCATTTGGTCATGTTTCTTTACACTTCTTTGTTGCCTCTCAAGCATTAATGGAAGGATGTTTTTGCTCAGTCTCTTTTTTTAATTCACATGTATATATGTTCCTTTGGGGGGTGTAGTGCCCTCTATGTTGACATTTAAAATTTTATTATATCCCATAAAAATCCAAAAAATTATCAGTTTAATGACCCACCATTAGTGCTGCTGCCAGATTATGTCTCGCTTCACATAACGCACATTGAGCAGTAAGCACTGATGTGTTGCATCTTTACCTGTATTTTTGGTATGGTCATTGTCGCACGCCACACCTCTAATAGACATTTTGTCAAAAAAGGCATGAAGATTGAGGACTCTTTTGAGTGAAAAACTATTAAACAGTATTACCCTTTTATGCATAACAAATGTGTTTCGCAAGCCGTGCGACCTATTGATAGGTGAATGGAATCAACTGAAGCATCCTTATTCTTTTGTGGCACATTTTTCAGTTTTTGGCACAAGAACAATACAGAATAGTGATATTTTTCATGAAAACACTCAGTTCAGCACCATGAAAGGTATCAATATCTTTTTTTTTTTTTTTTTTTAAAAGCTTTAGTGCTATAAGCCTCTTTCAGGGTCTTGAGCTATGTTGTTTGCTCCACAAATAATGGGTTTGTATGATTAAATCTGAGGTTGACTTATCTTTGCTAGATTTCAGTAATGTGAAGTTCTTTACCTTATTTTCCTACCAAACCTGTACAGGATGGTGCCTTTGCATTTCACTCCCCCTGCCCCCCAGTGTCAATGTGCAGCGCACAGTTGAGAATAAAAGTTTGAGTCTGGCACCCCAGACCAATATCAAAATTGAGCCGCTGTGTTCTTGAGGCCTGGTTTGTCCCAGTTCAAACACAGACGGTCAAAACACTTTCCAGTGAACGAAAAGTATCACTACTTAATTGATTTCTTGCACCATACAGAGCTTGTGGTCAAAGGTCGTATGATTTCCCTGATGTTCTGTTTTAACTTTTCTCTTTAATTTTGCAACGCCTTAAAGGTTTGGGTTTGATCAACACATAACAGCTTTCCCTTTATACCTTACTGCTGTTGAGGTGTTTGTGGAATGGAAATTTAACACAAGGAAGATGTGTAGAGTGCATGCATGTGACCTGGTAACAAAGAGAACGTAGGACTACAGAATTTAGCATTTGAGGCTGACATATTGCTGTGTGGAAGCACCGAGTGTGTTGTCCTGTTGCTCCATATCTGTGCATATTCGGCGGTAGGCATCCAAAAAGAAATGAACACTTGGTCTTAACTGTGGACTTGATGTGAACACCCACCCTGAACTTTTTGCAGTTACATTTTGTTTAAAAGTGAATTGCATCTACACCTTTAATATAAAATGAATCATACTCTGCATTTCACTGTGGAGATGCATTGTGTGGTTTATCGGAGGGAAATTCATGTGCCGTCTGAAATACTAAACTTTGAATTCAGTGCCACTCTGTACAGACAAAAAAATAAAAATCCCAGGAACCCTGTGAACTGCGGTATTCTGGGCTGAAATTGAGGGTCTTTGTCAGTAGTCTGAAGATTTTCTTTATTTTGGTTGTTTTGAATGAAAATTAACAGTTATAGCTTTTCTGCCAAATTGAGGAACTGTAACTTCCAATGAAATAATGGTACGTTCTGTGTTGTCAGTTTTTCAGCCTTAATTTTTGAGTCTTATACGATCACTGCTAGTCAGAGGGTGATATAATCATTCTCCTCAACAAGCTGTTTGGATTTCTTGTCATGAACAAATTTTTTTTTTTTTTTTTTTTTTTTGCCTTGCGTAAGGCAACCTTTAAAAGTCATACCAGTCCTGGAAAAGACCTCATGAAACAGCAAACGTTTCACATGCTTTGAGAAAGATCTCAAACTAAAATGTTAACAACTGAAGCACTTTTAAAGAGGGAATATTAGAAAATGTACAGATGGTTTGTATTAGTAAATAAATCAATATGTTCTGCGAATTAGTACATTAAATTGTCGGTCCTTAGGAAGATACAAAAAGAGATGGTATACTTACCTAGTCTGGACAACACTGGTTATTTTCAACAAACCTCAGGTTTGTTTCTTTGTGACTGCTGTATGAATTATATGTATTGTAAGCCAGTGTATTATAATAGTATATATTGTACTATACTTTCATCTGTACAGAAAGTTGAAGTTTTCTTTTTTGTTAACTTCTTTTCTTGTTTGTTAATAAAATAACTGAAGTTAACATGGCTACGTTTTTGCTGTTTGCATGCATAATGACTTTTAAACCTCTCTGCAATAAAGTAACCCCTTAACAGATTCCCTTTGTGATGTGATTAATATGACGTGCTTTTCACATACATCCGTGCAACCTCCATATGCAACATGTAAGGCAGTAATTTTAAGTCCTAATGACATCTGATTTTTGCACGTTTTGTTTAACAATTTGTGGGCATGTCCCCACAATATTTGGGCAGGCCTAATGTGTCCCCCACTCCAGTATTTGTGTGAAACTCCTCTGAATGCTAGTGGTGGTGGTATGTTTTTAATCCCACCAAATGCCTTCCAAGTTGTTACACCACTGGTTTGGACAGAGGTGTTCTTGTAAATGCTCATGTTTCTTGCCATGTAGTATAAAAGAAAGGCCAAGAAAGGATTTCTTCTGGCTAACGGATTGTCCTGGGTTTGCAAAGGTCAGTGTGGGAGGTGGGGTGGTGTTCTCTATAGTGCTACAGGTCAGGGGAAGGCTGCCAAAGTGAAGTGCAACCTCTGGTTATGCTGAGTCATTTTAGACATTTTCTAGAGCAAAACTTTCTGTTGATTTATGACTCTTACTTGACCCTTTCTGCTAGATTCTACATTCTTTTACTTCTACAGTTTTGGTGGTAGAATGCAGTATGAGCTGAACAAGGAGGTAGGGAGAATGTAGCCACCTCCTAGTGTTCAGGCATCACTAATACTTTTATTTGTGTGTAACTTCTCTGAATAGTATCACAAGTATTTCTGAACCCTTGCAATAAATACTTGGCAAGTTATTACAAACTGACAAGGCACTGTGTTGCCAGAGCAGAATCTTGCCAAGATAGTCACTGAGGATTTTATTTTTGCTGACAATTTTGTTGTAATTCACGGCCCTGAAACATGGGAAAGATTAAAGACATAAATAATAGTTATCAACAACATTAGATTATAGTTTACGCTGGCGTTTCAAAATTGCCTCAAGTCTCCAGCACAAACATGTCCAGAAGGGGGCAGAAACATGTCGTAGAATTACAGACTGGGTAAAAAGTCCTTTGCTTCCATTTTTAAAAAAATATTTTTAAACCAAAAAAAAATGTTGATTGGGAATAGTTTTAAATCATATAATTAAATTTAAGCTCTTCTTAACGTGCGTTTTTTTTTTTGTTTTTGTGAAGCACAGGATGAAAACGGAAACCGGACTACAAAACCCAACGGGCACTCGCGCGAGCCACTCCCCTCCTGTCGGGCGCCCTCGGAACAAGCGCGCCCCCCGGGTCCGACCAATCAGGTGCGAGGCCGCGTGCGCACTTTCAAACACTTTTCTAGAAGGAGGCTGGGCGCGAGAATCGGCGGGATGGACAAAAAATCGTAGGTGGCGAGTGCGGGGTAGAACAGATAGCCGGCGACAGACAGCGATGATGGGACGAGCTGCCTCCGGGCCGGTCGGGTAGAGAGAAAAATATGCTCACCTCGACCTTGGGAACCCGTGGACATAACGCCAAGAGTGACCGAGTCCAGATCGCAGACCTCGAATGCAGAACTTAAGGACGGGGAAAATGTGACGTTTCCCCTGCGCCTGTCTCTGTTTGTCCTGGTGTCAGTCAGTGTCAGCGACCCGCGGGACGCAGAGTTCGTCTCCAGTGACCGGCTGCAAATCGGCCCCGGCTTGACTCAAAAAGAAAGTGAAGTTGTTGTTGTTTATCCGTCCCTCAAACAGAGAACATTCTCCGGCCTCGACCTTGGCGCTGGGCACAATGGCCAGCGCCACCGATCGCCTGAGATCCCGCAGGTGAGTCCGCCTTGCACTCGCAGGCCCCACCCCCCTCGCCTCGGCCTCCCGCAGCCGCGACGTCCCTACCTGGACAGCCAGATGAGTCCCATCCGTTTGGCCTCTTCTTAAAATTATGGAGCAGGATAACGACACGTGATTAATTAACTTTAGAACTGAACTGTACATCATCATGACCTCAATCCAAACTTAACATACGTACCGGCGTTAACGTTTCACCCATCATCATTATGGAACTCCAGCACCACCGGACGTGGACTTGACTTGTTGACTTGAAGAATTCGTGCCACATTATATTAACACACACTATACCATTAATCTGGGGACTTTGACTTGGCATCTGCAATCATGAGTACAAATTAAGTGGCTAAACTTAGTATGTCTTTGGCTAAGCAGAAAAAATGGCTTTTTTTAATATTTACATTTTTGTTGCTATTAGTTCTTAGGTCCTAGTTTAGATGATTGAAGTATTTGGGACATAATGATCTAATTTTTAAAGCCTAATTAGGGTACATGTTATGTGATTTATTAGTGATGTTCTTGGTTATCCAACATCAGCACCTGGCTGGTTGCCCAGGGCAACTCAGGTTCACATGAGAAGCTGCAATTATTGCAGGTCATCTAAATGTTGGTTCAATGTGATCAAAGCTGGTGAAAGAAATGGATTTGCTGCATTTGACGGGTTATAAAGGGTCTTGTCAGCGCTGAGCTCCTGCTGAATTCAAGATTAGTTCTTTACATTTCAGAAATTAATAGTGCATATATATTCTGTATATGATGAGCTAGGCCTTTCTATGTGTCACATTTTTTTATCCAGTAAATCTCATAACTGCAAGTTAAATAGATATGGAAAGCTTCATCCATTACCATAGTCACTTAATTTCTATGTTCTGGACATTCTCTCCAGTATAGTCAGTTATAATCTATAAATACTCCTAAGAAAGGTAATATTAAATGCTTTGTGAATATGTTGTACAATTATTTTACCATTTTGTTATAGAAATGTATTAGATTGTATACACAAGGTCATTTTAAGGCCATCCTTCAAGTATCTAAATATAGCACAAACTGTTTCATATTAGAAAAAGTAGTTCCTTTTTTTCCTTGTGGGTTTTAATCCATTTCAGTGTGTCACTGAAAGCTCATCCTGAGTCCATAGCTTGGTATTGCATTCTGAAGAACATTGCACACTTTTTAGAATTGCCGTGTGTCTAAAAGGATAATTATTCCAGTTGTTTCTATACCAATTAAACATGTAATATAACAGTATTTCCCCTCTTAACTGTACTAATCTTAGACTTCTAAGTATTAATTTTGAAAGCTTGAACCTTTACCTTTGTATTATTGTTTCAGCGCTGAGCACTGACAGCCAGTAAGCACGAAAAAAACCAGTTGTGTGGGATTCCCCAACTTAATAGGGTTTCAATCTGAAAAATGAAAGCAGATGGGTCAGTCAGCATGTTGCATTTAAAGGACATGAATCCACATGGGGAAAATTGGCATTCTGCACTGCTGAGTGGAGAGTTTGTGAATTAAAATGGTACAGTATTTGAATACCTGCTTTTATATGGACATGCAGAGGAAGGCAGCTGAGTGTTTTAAATGTGATCAGTATTGTTTCTGGATAATGAATCCTAAATTTTGTTGTGTGTCAGGTAGTTAACAAATGAGCATTGTAGATTTACTCAGTAGGTTCCTGTTGATATTTATTTTTTTTTAATTATTAATTATATGCATGTAAGTGAAAGGTTTTAGTGACTGCTGTAAAAAAAAAAAACTTGTAGATGTAGATCATTTGTAGCCTGTAACCATATTTTAAGACTTTTTTTGCCCACTGTCTGTTGCTTACAAAGTACATTTAAATTGAGTTTTTTTTTTTTTTTTTTTTTTTCCCCCCCCCACATTGCATTGATGGGGGTTAGTAGAGGAGAATCGTTGTGTTATTCTTCACCCATTTGTAGCTTCTTTGGAAATGAGTACTAAATGAATGGACCTTACTGATTTCTCTGCTTTGCTGATGGCCCTCACTCAGTCCAGGTCTGACTCTGCTGCAAATCTTCTTCCCCATCTATAGTTTTGCAAGACAACATCATGATATGATTTCTATTTGAATGAGCCACTTAACTGATGAGTAGCTCTTCCACCCCCACTCCACACACTCTTATTCTTTTTAAGCAACAAGCCTGCTGATGGGCAGCACTTAAAACAAGGTGCTGCCCAGTGACAACAGAAGCAACTGTAGGAGTGTGCATCTCTTTATCATGTTAATCAAGAAGAAAAGTTGTCCTGATATAATGGAAAGATGGGCAGGAGCAGGGCAATAATTGTGGCTGGGGGTGCTTTTTAACTCACCTCCCTCTATTGCACCCCTTATACTGTTTTAGCACTCATTGATTCATACAGTATTTAGGAGCGGTCTATCTTGGGCCTAGTAAACTTTAGGTTTAGTTTTTGAATTTGACCATATGTGGTCTTTACATGGACTTTGATCTTCACTGCACATTTTCCCCAGACATAATATGTTTTCTATGCAATTAAGCATTTCAGGATGTGTAGTGTGAATGAAGCTTTTTGAGAGCTTAACAAAAAAACATTATTTAGCCAAATAATTCTAAAGACCTTTATCAGAGCAGGCTTATTAAATATGCAATTGTAAATTCAAGTTAAATAAATTTAGATTTGGTGCGTAGCTTAGATCGAAAATGTAACTTTTCTAAAATGGGGAATATATCAACTTCTATATTTCATTTTTTTGACAAGCACAGTACTGCTATTCTGGAATAATAACCATGGAAGTTGTAAATGTTGACCAATTTTATGCTTGGTGGGTATAAATTTTAGTTTTGCACTGGTCACAGGAGGGTACACACTTTTCTTCACTTTTCATATGTGGTTCTGAACACCTGAACAAGTTCAGATACAGAATCTGAGGAGGTCTTTTTTTTTTTTTTTTTTTTTTTGCACTCATGAATCATTTCTTTGTGGAGGTTCACAGATGAAGCCTTGTATGAAACAGAGAACTGGCAGTTAATGGTGATATTTTCTGATTTGTATGAAAGAAAGCCATAATTATGCTCCTGCTTATTTCAAGATAAACCAGCGCTATTCACTCTACACTGGGTAGAACAATGCAAGGCTGATGCACTTAGAAAGGTCACATGGTTATAAATGGCTTAATTGTATTGTCAATAATAATAGTAGTAAACGATTAAATTCCATCTGTAAAAGTGGTTTTTAGAAGTGCTTTATTGTTGTTAGAAATATTTAGGGTACAATAATAAAATGGCAGTATACTATAAAAGTCAGCAACTGTATAACATCAGCAAAATAATGCAAACATAAAAGTAAAACAAAATCATAAAAGGGAGCACTTAAATGTTTTATTTGAAAGTAATTCTGAACATGTGGGTCTTAACCCTGGATTTAAAGATGCTTAGAGTGGAGAGTCATCTGGAACATGTTGTAAAAACAAAAAACTTACTACAGAACTTGGCTGAATATCATAGCCAGATGCGTAACTCCTGTTGGTGCCTGTTTATGTCCCTCTTGGTGCAAAGCTCATAGACCAAACAAGCAAAGGAATGGAGGAATGCAAAATGACCTGGCAAGGTGTTGCTCACAGTGTTTTAGTTAAATGCACCTTTGCAACTCCAAGTCCCTGTCGCTACAGTGAATAATTCTGGCTTTACCATAGCTGTCTAGGTCACAGTTTCCAGGCTTGGCTTTAGTCCTGTCATTCCACTGGATCATCTGTGTGTCATGGCCAGCAGCCTCATGCTTCCCCCGCAAGACTGCAGAGGTCTTCCAGCTGGATTGAGAACACTTCAACTCAGCCCTTTTCATTAATCGCCATTAATGGCAGCTGGTCTTTTAACTTACCATTTATGTTAGACCTGAGCCCCTTCCCTAATTTTGTTGGAGAGGTTTATCTTGAGATATGGGTCTCAATGCTGAAGCAGTTCTTTCATCACAAGCTACAGGTCCCAGGATCTTTGGGGGATAGGAGTCTCACTTTCATCGAAGTTGCTTGTTTCAGCTTTGCACAATGGAATGCTTTTACTTCTTTCACGTTTTCTATTCATATGACGTGTTGTACATCCTCTGGACCAATTGTTCCTCACAGCTTCACACCTTATGCAAGGCATTACTTTATGGTGACCATCTGTCCCCTGCCTAAAAATCTTCGTGCTTCTGTCCCTTCATATATCTCGCTCAGATTTGCTTGTGCTCCATGACAGTCTTTTTCTTGCTCCCTTTTCTATCCTCTTTACCTCTTTCATCATATGTCTTATTATTTTTATTATTTTGTGCTCTTCGTTTGTTCTTTTAATGTTAATTTTATAGTGTTTTGGTTTTTATTATTTTATACTGTAAAGACTCTTTTTTCCTCTAAATTGTTTTGATGTCATTATATAAAATTCACTACCTTAGTTAATGTTTGAAGAACAACCATTTTCCAAATCACACTTAAGATTCCATTAATCTTTTCTAAGTTCTAGACATAAAGAAATACACACGATTTTGAATGTACTTGTGTTACAGATTTCTAAGTCTAAACAATAGATCATGGTAGAACAATAGAGAGGGCATGCTTATCTCTAAGGTTGAAGGCCGATTCTTGTTTTTTGTAAAACCATTGTCTGTCTGTACTATGGTTTATAAATATAATTTTCTGTGGCTCAGCCAAAACTGTGGCTATATATTAAAGGCATGAGATGCATAAATATAGTAAATCCTGGAGAAAATATGTAACTGCAGAAAATGTCATTCTGATTTATCATTCTCCCAAATTACTGTATTGTCTCAGCTTTATGCACAATGGTTGTAACTGATAATTTGAACACTTTTCTGTTTTTCTGTTCTTACTGGATGTGCCATTGAATAAATCATTCACAGAACTGATCTGAAATTAAAGGCTTGTTATCTATAGTTGCAGTATGGTGGCCTTAAAGTGAATGAACAATATTATTAATTAAAGTACGTAGAATGGATGCTGCTTCAGTGTACAGCGATGATAATGATAGTTTAAAGCAAATTTGTTATTTGCCAAATTTATGCAATAGCATCTTTTAAAAGCAAAAGAACTTTATAAGTCAGTGTTCTTCGGCTTTGTTTTTTCTTTTGCCCTTATGGGATCTTACATGTTCACTGTGTGATAACAGAGGTGCATGTGTGTAAGAGAGTGCTTGTTGTGTTATTCCTGGAAGACTCACTGCTTCTACCTTCCACCCTGCTGTTAGGATGGATTAGCCTGGCACTGTGCGGCAAGGGACCTGTTGCCTGGCAACAGGGCATTCTTGTGAACTGTTGACTTACGTGCAGTCCGACTTAGCTGGGGATGTAATGGAATGGCAAAAGCACTGAAAATGGTGCAGGTGTTTTGTTTTAAAATTTCTTTTCCCCCTACCCCACATCCAGTATGATGTAATAGAAACAGTGTACTGTTATGATGTACAGGCTGACATGATGATAACTCACTTTCAGCGCTAGAGTTCCGTCAGCAGTTAACCTGAGAGAGAAATTTAGTTACATGCAGTGAGGCCAAATATGGTCTTTCTAATTATGGCCTGGAACGTCCTGTTTAATGTTTGGATTTTGTCATTTCCTTTCCACACCCTTTAAAACAAGACAAAGGTTGATAGGTGGATAAATTTATGGTTAACTTTTCCGGAGGTTTGCATGGTATTGAGTTTTAAGTTTGAGTTTTATGCAATACAGCACATTGTAATGACATAATTTGATGTTTGTTCAGTTTAAATAGTTATGAATGTTAATACTTGGTGGGTCAGTACTGTGTTCCTCAAGAATTAATTGCTTTTTGTTTTGACAACAAGCTATTAAAGTTAGAATACCTGCTTCTTATTGTGTTGTAAGATGGTGGTTGTGTAACTGAAGCTTTGTTAGAGGTGCAATTATGTTTTCAGGACTAACCGCCTCCCTCTGCTTTTGCTGTCTTCATCAGTGAGGATGAAGATGAGGACGTATTCTCCACTGATCCTGAGAGCAGGGATCTTCAGAACTCTAAAAAGCTCTTATGCAAAGTCAAGTGGTCTCGTGAAGAGGTAAGTCAGTCTGATATAGAGACGGAGAAAAATGTGTGTTAGTCCATAATAAAGACCTATGACCCCTGACTATTGTGAGGCCGTTCATTCATTCATTCATTCATTCATTCATTGTCTACACAGAACAGCTGTATGCACGGTTACTAGATGGATGGATGTTGCTGTACTGACTGAGACCCCATGAACAAACATTGTCTAAAAGTGTGTGTTAGCAAGTGTTGGGGGTAGCAGCTGAGTTTGGGCTCTTGATTGCTGGCCATGCTTCCACTGTGGTTCCTGCGTTCCCTGCGGATGTGTTTGCATGAACCATTTCCCCAGTCAGTCGATTGGCACAAGCTGGTTTTTCCTCAAGCACTGGTGATGAAGGGGGCTTTTCATGGGGTGATCTTTAATGACATTTGTACTTCTCTCTGTTTCAAGGATGACAAGCTTAAAAAGCTTGTGGAACAACACGGAACTGACTCATGGAGACTTATTGCCAGTTATTTTCCAGTAAGTACTCAATTTTAGTGTTTTTTTTTCCTTTTTTTTCCTTTTTTTTTTTTTTTCTTTTTAATAGAAATGAAACATTCCTGGACTCATTTGAAGTGCTGCAGGACTATCAGTTTCTGTATTTCTGTTACAACTGAAATATCCAAGAATTAAATTTGCATGAGTTATGCAGTGATGTTTTGTAAGATTTAAGTATTGATTCTACAGCCTCCCAGTGTAAATATCTGGCTAACAAGAGCTGAAAAAACAAACTTCAGTCTTACTCAGCAGAGCTATTGTATGTAACCTCAGTTTAAGAGAATTATAATCAAAGGAAACCATAATATCTATTTCTTTTAGTAGACAATGAGCAATTGTTTCTTCCTGGACCCTGTTCACCTTCCGGCAGAGCTTTTGTTAAGAAGAGGTGTGAGTGCATGTGTAACAGCTGCAGATTTTCAGAGTGGGATTTTTTCCTCTTTGTGTTCGTGCGTGTGTATCACAGAACAGAACAGATGGCCAATGTCAGCACCGCTGGCAGAAGGTGCTCAACCCAGAGCTGGTGAAGGGACCCTGGACTAAAGAGGAGGATCAGAGGGTAAGTGGAGCTGGGAGGGCAAGAGGAGGGGTTCTGTCCTTCTACCTGCCCCTACATCCATCCACCTCTCATTTGCACCAGGTGCTCTTTCTGAGAGCATTTTTGGAAGTTTATTGTAAGTTTATATACTTGCTGAAGCTGTTCCAGCCCAGTGATTTGTTGGCATGGCACTCCCAGAGTGGGTCCTCACCTCCAGTGTTTTTAACCCCATTGCTGCCTTCATCTCACAAGTGATGAAAAGGTGGAACTCTAAATCAGTAGAAGCCATATTGGTAGTAGCCCTTAGTATATGGTTGGCAGACCATCATAGGGGTGTGTGAATGGACTCTGTCCTCATCAAAACACCTCTGTCAGCAATGTGTAGGGACTTCTTCCCTAGCAGACATGGACAACACATTCTTTCCACATGGGTTGTGTTATGCACCCCCAGCTGGAATGCGAAGAATGGCGTGGTACTTGATCAAGCAGGCCTCTCGGCTCTAAGCTCCAGTCTTTGGATGTGTTTCTGGCCTCTTGCTTTTAAAAACAGGCCCAGAGAGAGGAATTAACACTGGATTCCTTGCAGACTTTTGCTTCCTAACTTTTTCTTTTGGCTTTGAGCAAAGATTGCAAGAGCCAGTGGCAAGGGTTCTTGTTTTGTACTCTTGAGACATGTACTAAATCTGTATTGCTTCAGTTATAAATATAGTTGTATAAATGGATACATTCAAAACTGTCTGGTAGAAACAACTATAGTAATAATAATAGTAATTGGGCATGCGCAGGTGATAGAGTTGGTGCACAAGTACGGCCCTAAGCGCTGGTCCGTCATCGCCAAGCACCTGCAGGGCCGTATTGGCAAACAATGCCGGGAGCGTTGGCACAACCACCTAAACCCAGAAGTGAAAAAGTCCTCCTGGACCGAGGAAGAGGACCGCATCATCTACGAGGCCCACAAACGCTTGGGAAACCGTTGGGCTGAGATCTCCAAGCTGCTGCCTGGCAGGTACAGAAAAGCACACCAAGCATGGGACATTGTACCGGACATTATACTGGAAGTAATGCAACATTAGATTATCGTTTATGTTTTGTACAACATATTGAACCTTTGACTACTCTCACAGGACAGATAACTCTATTAAGAATCACTGGAACTCCACCATGCGTAGGAAGGTGGAGCATGAAGGTTACCTGCAGGACAGTTGCGGACCTTATAAGTCAAAAGCTGTGGTCAAGAGGCGGCCCAGGTCCTGCTCCTCGATCGAGGTCAGGCAGGGTCAGAACCAGCAGGTCATGGGCATCCCTGGACAGGTAGTCATCCATAAAATAGATTCTTTGCAGAATTGTAACTGTCAGCATGATCATATTACTCAAAATGCCCTTGGGAACATAAACTTGGGCTGCTTCTTCAAGGGACTAGCTATGTATATAACTATTTTGTGTTTGTTTTGAATGAAGCTCTCTGGATACTCCTTTGGCTCACTGGCCAGGCAATGTACAGATGGAGTCCAAGAAGGTGCTGCGTTTGTCCTGGTGAGTGGACCCCCACTGACTCCTGCCCATCACCAATCCATGTTTATGTTTACAGGCAGACTCCATGGTCAAGACACCTTTCTCCTGCCTGATCCTATTAACCTCTGCTTCTTAACAATCTGTACTTATTCAGTCAGCTGGTCGTTCAAGTTGTTTGTATTTCTGCTTTTTTTGTGTTAACATTCTGTCTTGTATGATTGTCTTCTGGTTCATCTTTGGCCTTAACCCAAGTTTTCAAAGGTTTTTTAGTTTAATTAAACGTGCCTTAAAAAGATGTCAATAACATTTGATATTAACTATACAAAATTAATTTTTACCTTAAGATTGCTGATTTTGAAAGTCATTCCATTAACGCATTAGTGGAACCAGTGATCTGAATAAGGTGCTAAATTTGGATTTAGTATTTGTAAACTATTTTGGAAAAATGTTTTTCTTCTCTTCCACAATTCCTGTGCATCTTTGACAGCTTGCGGGAGGGCCAATGACCTTCAGTAACCACATGTCAGTAAAATGGGATGTCTCTCCTATCCTCCTGCCCTCATGTCCTCCTGTTCTCAAATCTCTGCCTCCTTCCTTCCTCCCCCACCACATGTTTGTTCCAGCAGCCCTGCAACGATGATCCACACAAAGAGCAGAGAATTAAAGAGCTCGAGCTCCTGCTCATGTCAGCTGAGAACGAAGTGGGAAGACAGTCGGCCCCATGTGTAAGGACACGTGTGTGCATAGTGCGTTCTGGAACCCACCCTCCTCCCCAACCCATCTCTCTCGTTGTGCCCATCTTCCCTTATTTCATACCCTCATCCTGGCCCGCTGCGCTTGGTAGTCCCTAACCTGCAACACTCTCCACCCGTGTGGTAGCAACCGCTGTAGTGTTAGTGCACGTCATGCTTGTGGCTTTCAGCAGCAGAAGGGGATTCGAACAAGTGGTGGGCTGGTCCAACTCCAGATTACCTGGTGTCCTTGGACCTCAGCCTGAACTCTAGTTAAACACCCCAGACTTCACAGATGTTTTTGCCCCTCTTCTCATCCAAACAGTCCAAATTTACTCTGTTTGGGAAGTCAGTTTTACTGATTTTTCTCTCAGTGGAGCTTCAACTGAAAGTTTAGGGAGAAAAGTATGTGTCCAAGGTGTAGGTTCTGGAGGTTGGGGTAAACATGAAGTACCACCTGCATCAATGCGGTAGGTAACTGGTGGCAGAACTTTCAGATCCATGTCTTCCTACCTTCTCCCTATGCTGTGAGTTCCTTGTTCTGGGTTGATGGTGTCTGGAAAAGAAACTTCCGCCTTGTTTTGTGCAGTTGGACCCTTGCCGCAACACACCCTACTGCCTGCTGCAACACTTGTCCCTGGTGTGAAACCTATCACGTTTAGTGGAGCTCCTATCTGCACCTCCTGACACCCCTTTTTTCTTAACCTCTCCAGCACCCTAGCAGGTATTCCAGCTGGTCAGACAATATGACTGATGACACAGTGACTACCATGAGCAGCCTGGAGGACCAAAGTGTTGAGTTCTGCCAGGCAGAGGGAAACCAGGGGCCTATGGCCTCTGTCCAAACCTCCCCTAGCAAGTTTCTTGCAGTGGAGGCCAGTGCTGTGCTTTCTTCCCTCCAGACCATCCCAGAGTTTGCTGAGACACTGGACCTCATTGACTCGGTGAGATAAATACATGTCCTCTGATGACAGGACGGAAAGTTTTTTTTTTTTTTTTAGTTTTATTTTGTGTTACTGTTATATTTTAAGCTTTTATTTTCATTAATTAAGTATTCAGTTTTTTTTTGTGCCGTTTTTGCTTTAATATATGTTTTGGGTTTTTTTTTTTTTTTTTTTTTTTGTAGCTACCTTGCAATTTAAATAGGGGTATAGTTAAAATGTTGAAAACCCTTTGAAAAGGTCCCTCATTCCACAGGACCCTGTGGCCTGGAGTGAGGTGACGAGTTTCAACCTTTCCGATGTGGTTTCCCCCGAAAAGGAAGTGCTACCAACATTCTCCAGGGCACAGGATGGCATCTCCGAAGGAGTGGGCTACTACTTTGATCCCACTACTACCACCATTCTCTCTGACCCCAACAAGACCTGCAGTAGTCCTAGTCAAGGAAAAATTTGTGTCATCAACCCGTCCATTGTCACCAAGTTAAGCACACCACCATCCATCCTGAGAAAGAAGAAGCGTGACAGGAGGGACCGGTCTCCTTCCATGGAGAGCTGCAGCACTTCTTTCTTAGATGCCACCAGTGCCTCACCCAAAAACACACCTGTGAAGGCACTGCCCTTCTCTCCATCCCAGGTACTATGGCACTTGCAAAAGTACAGCCTTATACACTTGATGTACACTTGCAGATATATAGCAGCGTTACGCATTTCAGTCATATGTGCACTCCACGGTCTGTGTCATGTTTGATTTGTGAATTAAATAAGTTTATGAATCAGAATGTGCAAATTTGCTGCTTTAATTGATGCAGAAACTGAAATGTCTCATCAGTTCTTCAACATATCGGGGAATGAAAATTTGAACCTGGACAATCCAGCACTTACCTCGACACCAGTCTGTGGGCAGAAGTGTCTGCTCAACACCCCCATGCAGAAGGAAATGACTCCCAAGCATCAGAAGGAGAACGCTGGGTGAGGAAGCATGTCTGTAGAGGTGCAGGGAATGCTGTATGACATGTTTACATTTTTATTCTTTGGTACAGCAGGTCCAAACACTATTTTATTTCACACATTTTTCACCTGTTTAGGTTTAGAACCCCAAAGATTAGAAAATGTATTTTGGGTCCAATTCCACGGACCCCAACACCCTTCAAAAATGCCATGGCTGCTCAAGAAAAGATGTATGGACCCTTGAAAATGGTGGTATGTACACAAAGTGAACAGATTAATGGGAACAGGTGAAGCAGCAAGATATTTTGTGATTCATAGTAAGAATGAGTTTACTGTTCAGAGAGGGTGTTTTGCAGATTTCTCACTATTCTGTCCTTGTGGATACAGCCTCAGCCCTTGGCCTTCCTGGAAGAGGATATCAGAGAAGTGCTGAAAGCAGAGACTGGGACAGACATATTCAATCGAGGGGACATGCAGCCTGAGTTCCGAGCTTGGAAGCAAGAGGTTCGATATCCTCAAAGTGTCCTGTAATCAATAAGAAAAAATATCTGCTTCAGAACTATATTTTCCTGCCTATTTCTTGTAATGGCTCAGATTAACAGCTCATTAGTTTCTCCAAATACCCTATTGAATTTTATGTGCATTTGGGAGATCAGAAACTTTTTTTTTTTTCCCTCCCTCCTCCCCATTCCCAGCTTGATGCCCCTCCCAGAAAAGTCAGAAAGTGTCTCTTGCTGGATTCCTGGGGAAAGGATTGTCTCAACGTCCAGCTGTTTTCCCATGACCAGATCAACAGTATCCAGGTGGGTGTCCTGACCTTGAGATCTTATAAAACTGTCATTCATCAAAAGGGGGGGGAATTCTACTGTTTTAAAATCCTTCCCAGCTCACTTATAAGTTATTGTAGAGTGAGTCAGGTGGAATTTAGGGGACATGACTTTATACCACTTGTGTGTACTGGAACAAAGTGTTCCCTTTTGTGTTTGGTCACTTTAATCTTTTTTCAGCCCAAAGAAGGGCAGATGAATATGATTGTCTGGTCAGCACTTGGACTTGGATAGTATGTGATTGTGTGTGTCCCATCCCTGCTCCTGCCCACTCCAGCCCACAGAAGACAGCCTGCTGACCAGTTCTCTGCTGATGATGCCCATCGTGGAGCGAGAGGACCACACCTCCTCGGCTGACCCAGAAAAGGATGCATCTTATGTCCACACCAATGCTTACAATGCTCCTGCTAGGAAGGACAGCACTCCTCTGCCTAAAACATCACGATACGAACCCCCTATCCAGGTGCCTCCATGACATTGCTGTTATCCTATTTGTATTGTGTAATTTTATGAAGATGTTTTGGTAGACATTTATTGGAAGATTCTTTAATTCCTGCAGCGCAATGAAGCAGAGCAGTCTTTTTAACCTTTGACAACCTTCTCTGTAGGTTACCAGTGAGTGGGAGACAGTGGTATATGGGAAGACAGAAGATCAGCTGATCATGACTGAGCAGGCCAGGAAGTATCTCAGCTCGTACACAAGTGCCTGCACCTCCAGAGCCCTTGTGCTTTGAGTAGCTGACTGCTGTGTCATGCTGCCGGTCAAGTCGTCTTAACAAAAGTAATCCAATAAGCAGATCTAACATGTAGACAATCGTTGTTTAGTCAAACTAAAATTTGGGTTTCAGTTAAGTTTGTTTGCATTGTCTAGTAAAGAAATGTCTGGATGCCTTGCTGAATACATCAAAGCAAAAGGCAGATATGTTTTTCTTTTAATTACCCAACAGATGGTATTTGAGTAAAACAAAAGAAGGCTTTTTAGGCATTTGTGTAGGGACCACAAGCATATTTCCTCAGTTTATGACCCTTGGATCCTGTAGAAAATTCCTCAACATTAGCACTAAGTGTTTTCATCATATGTATCAACGCTTCTTTTTCAGTGCATAGAATTCTATTGTTTGAGAAACTGTTGATTTTGAACACACTTTTTTTTTTTTTTTTTTTTTTTGTTCTCTGCACTATTTTGTATATTCAAACAATCCAGCTTGTATAGAGGTTCTTGAATCTAGAACAAACATTAATCTGTTTCGAGTGGGGCTCCGTAGGAATGATATATTGGTATAGAGGTGTATGAAGATATATATATTTTGTTCTACATGACATTATAGAAAAGTATATCTTCCTTTTATATAACTACCACCATTGACAAGGATGCTTAAAAAAAACAAAGTTGATGTGAAGTCTTAAGTAGGTGGATGGCACTGTCAGAGTTGCACTAATGGGCGCCTTAGGCCGTAGAGCACCAGGATTGTGTTCAGGAGTAAAGGGATAGCACTTGCAACGTGGCTCTGTCAAACTGAAGGAATAAAATCAACAGGCCCATGGAACAATGCTCCTACACAGTATTCCGGCCAGGAGTCTCTGGTTGACATGTTTATTGAATGTATTGTACAGTGTGTAGCTGCTGAGGCAATGTAAATGGGGAAAGGTACCTTTTTTTCCTTTTTTATTTATTTTTCTGCTCTAAAGCTTACCTGTTTATTTATGTATATTGGGCTTCAGGATGTGTTTTTGCTGTGTTTTGTAGAAAAACCTATGTATGTTGATAGCAAGATGTATTTGGCCACAAAGAAAGGATCTTGCGCTGGCTGTTCTTTGCTCACAGTTTTGCACTTAATATCTGCAAACAAAAAAAAAAAAAAAAAAAATCATGATCGGTACTAACAGAACGTCTGCTGTTGAAAAGCAGTTTTAATTCCCATATGCAGCCTTGTTGATCTGACCAAGTTATCGATTGCGTAGGGGTGTAGGTTGTATTTATTAAATAGTCTAATCATAATTTATTTCTAAAATATTAAGAGATTTCCTTAATTCTTGATTCAAAAAATTCTAATTATTTGGCTTACTTGTACTTAAATCCTCACTGTAAAACTTTCACTGCCACACTTTACATAAGTATTCATTCAGATTGATTGGGTCACTGTTAATCACTGGAATTAACACTTTGACTCTGTACAAATTTCATTGTTTCTGGGTTAAGAATAGATACGTTTCCACAAGGTGGTTCTTTCCAAGATAGCTAGAAAATGTTATTTTGTACTTGTAGGTTGCAGCACTCCGCTTTAGACATCAAAACCTAGGCAAATTGCACTTTTTTTGTTTTTACTTCTGATGTAGCTTTATGTTATTTGTGAGCACGTGTGTCTGTGTGTCTGTGTATCCATTTGTTGGTTAGCCAGAGCTGCATGCTAAATATCAACCGTGTGTGTATATCAAACACTGACGTGTGACGGAAATGTGGAACCATTGTAGGAAATGGTTCGCTTTTTTGTCGTCCTATTCAAAGTATTTTAGCTGCTGTGAAAGGGCGGGTCGGGAGCGTGGCCTTCTACTGAGAGTCGGGGTCGGAAGGTCAGAGTTGCGTGCTGCATGCACAGTCGCCAGGGAATCCTGCTAGCGATGGAAACAGTCACCCGCACGTACAGATTCCACCCAGATTTTAAACATGTAGCACGTTTTTCTCTTCCCACTTTTGCACACAACGGTGCGTTGTGGGACGTGGGAGTGCGTGCTCTGAATATCCTGGAATATGCTAACTGATACTGACACTAGGAGAGTCTCTCTTTTTTTTTTCTTTTCCTTTTTTTGCTGGCTGTGAACAAGGAATGTAGTGTGTTTTTTTTTTTTTTTTTTTTTTTTTTTTTTAAGCAAATCAAGAATTACTGTTATTTTTTTCCATTCAATAACTCCCACGTGCGGCGTTCAAGCGAGCTGATGCATCTTGTGAATTCTTAAGCTAGTCATTAGGAGTCATGAAATGCTTTTTGTCAGCCCTGTGAACTTGAAAGGCCCCTTTGGGTTTTAAGGATACAGTCTCACAATCCCGTCATGTCTGCGGACTTTTGAAGCATTAAGAATGCTTTTATCGTTGAGACGCTCTCCCTATTGGACAATTGTGAAGAAATATGAAGCAAATGTGTCATTCTTTACAGAAGCACTACACAGCTAAAGTGCATTATCTCAAATGCAGTTCCATGAAGTGTTTACTTTTCCATCCAAACATTAGATTTTAGTTGAAATATGGATAACAATATTTTAACTTTGTCGGATTTGCTTGTGTATGTAAGATCTATGTTTTATCTGTTTAGATCTTGGTTTGTGTTTTTTTTTTTTTTTTTTTTCTTCTCTAATGCTTCACAGCCTAATACTGGGTTTGAGGGAATATTAAGTACATGTAGCAGGTTTCACATCCAAAAGCAAAGCAATATTTAACGTCATAATTTACCTTTTTACAGATGTAACATTTACAATGGTTTTTTTTTTTCCCCCTCCTATCTCTCAACGCTAAAGTTCCGTATCTTCTACACGACCATAAAATGCTTCCTTTGTATACACCTCTGCCATAGATTTCATTCCTGCTGCCATTGTAATGCATGTACTTGATATGAAAAAATAAAATGCTGTATGCATTATACTGTTGTCTTGATTTTTTTTTTTTCTTGCATATAGTAATTTTCTAATGACATTTTATTCTTAAATTGTAACTTACCTATTCGCATTTCCCACCTACTTTTACAATACCCAACTATTAAAAGACTAAGAGGGAAATGAAAGTTTTGTGTTTTATTAAAAGAAGCTTAAGGTCTGAGCTACTCCTACACTTATAGCATATTTACATCTTGATGAAGTTCCTCACTCAAGGGTACAGTTGTTTGCTTTCTGGGATTGTAACCAGCAGCATTCATATTATACCTCCTTAACCACCTCACTACCTGCTGCTTGGGTCCTTGCAGTCTGCAGCCCAGTGTAATTACTTTGGTAGCTCCACCCCCTGTTCTTGCAGCTAGCTGTGGAGATCAGCGCCCACAGAAGCTGTTTGGGATTAGGGCAGGTGCGTGTGGTGGTGGTCGCAATAATCAATGGGGATGGTGCACTGTCCCTCTGTTTGTTCGGGAGGGGACTGGGGGGCCTCTCGGGACACGTGTCCTCCCAGAACAAGGGGGATCTCCACAGGTCGGCTGTGGGGGATAAAGCGGCCCAATCGGCTGTGGAATAATGCCTTTTGGCTCCATTGTTCCGTGGGCCCCTCCACTCAATTGCTCTTGAATAGAGGGCACGGGGCCATGTCGATGTGCCTTCTGTTGGCGAGCGCCACTCCAAATCATCCCTGTATTTTCCTCTGGGCTTAACTCGCTGCTGTTTCCTGCTGGTCGCTGCAGGCTTGTTAAACACCCAAAACCAATGCACAGCAGGATTTACTGCCACTGAGATACGTGCATTTTACCCTGAGCATTTATAAACCCAAGAAAACACAGCTCCGTTTGCTGCTGCTTGAGTTTTTTCCAAAAATGGGCTCTTAATGGAAAAGTTATGAGACGTGGTAACTGCACCTTAAAGATGACCTTTTAGAGTGGTCCATTTTTAATTTGTAGAAGAACAGAGCGGCAGCCCATAATAGTCTAAACAGAGCGCTAATCTTCATCTGGACAATGACAGGGCTGCTGAGTGAGAGGTGGCCGCGTGTGACAGGCCTGCCCCTGCGGAGGGGCAAAGTGGGGGGGTAGGCTGGGCGGCACAGCACGGCACAATGTGGAGCCAGCATGTGGCAGGGTGCGCAGCAGCCCCTGCCAGGCCCCGCGGCCCTCCCCTTCTTTCCGGTGCTCGGGCTGCTCACACTGCCAGCCTTTGTGTGTGCTAGACAGCAGATGGCGGCCCATTATCGCAATGACGGCGGAGTCATCTGGCGAGCGCCCCGCCAGCAAAGCGGCCGTGGTGCTTTGGCGGGAAGGCCCAGCTCCCGAGCGGCCTAACTAGGTCAGGGTCAACCCGGCCCCCCCTGTGCCACACTGCTGCCGGGTTAGTCGTGGCGCCTGGGGATACAGTAAGGTTGGACGTGCTGCACTCCGCTGCTGCTGCTCGACACTGTCCTCTGAAAAAATAAAAAAGGCGGCTAAAATATCAGTTTTCAGGGTTTTTCGAAATATAACAAAGGCAACAACAACAGGTGAAGAAGAGGTGGAGCGATATTTGGTTGCTGAGCAGATCCAACATCTGCTGTGCAACAGGAGCCCGGAAAGAGATGAGCCGCAATTATCTGAGCCGTGAACGGAGGTCGTTGCGATGGGGCGGAGCCCTGCCGATGAGCACCGAACCGGCATCGGCTCAGGGTGCAACTCAAGCCCTCTTCGCTGTCGATGAAGCGCATGCAGGCCCCCCCCTCGCTGCGGGGTCTTCCGGACCTGCGCTAGCAGCCGGACGCACTTTTGGAGTAATATGGAGTCGCATTTTCCAGACGGAGGCCAAGCTGCTCCTCCTGCTTCGAGTACAAGAACAAGCGGGGTTGTGATTTTCTCAAATATATAATTTATATGCAAAAGTCTTAGGCGCTTAGATGTTTCACAAAAATATTTGTTTTAGACAGTTATTTAATGTCTTTAGTGTCAATGGGAAGGGGCATATTTTAGATTTCCTAGAATTCTACACGTACACACACAGTTTGAAACCACTTTTTCCAAGCGGGCTCACGGCGAACCGGAGCCTAACCCGGCAACACGGGGCGCATGGCTGGAGGGGGAGGGGATGCACCCAGGACAGGATGCCAGTCTATCGCAAGGCACCCCAAGCAGGACTCGAACCTCAGACCTGTCAGAGGCCGGGACCCGGCCAACCCCGCCATGCCAACCGATTCTTGACGATGGATGCTTACTAAGCTTCGTAGGAAGTTCATTAATTAAGAGCATTATTTTTGGAAGCATTCTCACTTTACAGCTTTTTTTCCCCCCCAAGTACCTAAAACTCTTGCACAGTACTGTAACTCTCAAATATAATTTTCCATTGAGGTATTAAAAACCAAATGTCTGCTTCGGCAGGGTGCGGATGCCAAAAACGCACCACCTCTCTTCCTGCGCAACAGAATGAATGATGAAGGCATCTTTAATTACATTACATTGACATAATTTTGCAATTTACATTGCAGCTGCAGGCATCTGGACTGATTTATTTATATTTTGTCCATTTGTACAGCACCCATTTACAGAGCCATTTCAGGCATCATACTTCTCCCGTAAGATACCGCAATAAATGATGTCTGAATTTCAACATGTACAGTCTGCATTTGTAGATATCCAAAAAACATTATTGGCAAATGGAAGTAATATTATTCTGCCAATTTGCTGCTGCAAGGAGCTTCTGAGGAACCAATGATGAATAAATGCTTGAACTTCCATAATTATGTTGAATACCATGATTAATGCGACAACCTTAAATGTTTAAGAAGTTACTGAAGATGTGAGACAAGTGCTTTGGGGGAAACGGAACATGCATCTTTGTGTGGCCTTTTTATTAGTACAAACGCAGAGGCGTGCCATCTCAGTAAGAACATAGAAATATCGAGACCATAACAAATGGTCCCAGCAGCTTAGAGATGTTTTATTTAAGCAAGAGATCACCAGCAAACGTCCAGACAGACAACACAGAAGGTCCCAGGGTCAAGGATCCACTCTTGCAGTCCCTGCCCAGTGTCCCATGCCACTGAAATACCCCAGCGTCCACTTCAGCAGCAGTGCTTCACCTTGAGGTTCCTCACACCCCACCTGCCAGCCCTTGTTTCCTGCTGCACCGTCCTGCTGCCAGCTGAATGAAAAGCCCTTTGAGGCACGGCCATCCAGGACGGACTGCTTGCAGGCTGCACGAAACTAGTGACGGTTGTTTCAGCGTTTCCACAGCAACCCACACAACAATGATACCATTTCTTATAGGCTGCGGCATTTAACTCTTGAATCTCAGCACCACTGCAAAACAAACCAGCGTTACTCAGCGTTACAACTACGGGATTCGGGTGCATACACAGCTGTTCTGTCTTGACGGGGCGATGAGGGAGAACTGCAGTTACATGACGGGGAAGGAAAATCACACTGATGGTAGCTGTGTTTCTGTCATTAAGGTCAGACAGCAACATACACAATAAAAATAAATGTAAATGTAATTACTGTCAGAAAATGCACACATGAATTTGTTAATTGGTCAACGTTATGTTTTCACCTAAAATAAACATTAAAACACATATCACACTTTTTAAGAGAGTATCATGAGTGGGTTTCTCTGTCTAAACCTCTCAGCATTCAGAAACATCACTTTACATGCATTTATAGAATTTACTCTGATATTTCCTGGGAAACTTCAGTTGTGTTTTACATGTAACATTGGTCAGGGAACCAGGATACATCTGTTCTGGGAATGTGATGGAGTACACACTTATAGGAATGACCAACATCAACAACCATTTTTCTCAAGCAGGGTCACAGCAAACAGGAGCCTAACCCAGCAACACAGGGCACAAGGCCGAAGGGACACACCCAGAACGGGACACCAGTCTGTCACAAGGCACCCCAAGCAGGACTCAAACAGCAGACCCATCACACATGGGGCACTGACCGAACCCACCCCACCATTTCAGGAACAGTCTTCATTTAAATACTCAGAAGATTATTAACAAAAGCTTTGATTTGCCCCATCTATATTCCTATTAAACCACAACCCAAACTCCATTCTGATCAAGTTATGGAATGTATGTAGACTATTCTCACACACTTGGTAAGAAAATGGTTCATATTTCCATGGGCCTGGTAGTTTTACTGGTGCAACTTAGAGCAAGTATCTTGCTCAGAGGTACTTACAGCTGTAAGGGAGAGTCAAACCAGCAATCTTTAGGTCTGAAGGTGGCAGCTCTAACCAGGACAATGTCAGCTATCCATAGGTTTTCTGTTGTGTTTCCTTCCACTTTGGTATAACTATACATGTAGCGAGTCTTACCATCTCGGTGCAGTTTTCAAATGCGGTCTCAGACTATCGGGCCCAATATTACAACGGGAAGTGGGATTCAAACCTGGAACCGTGAGGCCAAAGGCTCTTACATGGTGCCAACTCAGTGTTGTCATGTGTGATTTAGTTCACATGTGTTGCTAAAGAAAGAAAACGGTTATACTGTTTAGGCAAATATATATATAAGTTGAATACTATGTTACAAACACACTTTCTCCACTGTTTTAATTCATCCAATCAATGGGAGGCACCATGCAGCTACAGCTGACCTCAGCAAGTCAAACCTCCCGCACTGTGCTTATACTTAAGAGAAATCACTGCACATATATGCAGATGGGGACGCCCCTCCTCCCTAAAGGTGCGTTAGGCAACTGCCCCGGAAACTGGTCTCCTCATCGCAGCAGCTCTCCAGGTCGCTCTCCCAGTCAGTCAGGCTGGAAAGCCCCGTTAGTAGCCCCTTGGCAGTCACTCTTCCTCCGTGGCCTGGACAGGAAGCGGTGCAGCAGGCTGGGGGAGCCCTGGGTGTGGTCCTCGGTGAGCGGGAGAGGGCCCTCGGGCCTCAGAGCCCGGAAAAAGCCCTCCTCCTCCCTGCTCCTCTGGGACCGCAGCTTGCGTCGGCTTGAGGGGAGACAAAGAGGAAACAACAAAAACACAAAGGGGCTGTTTATTCTCAGTGACCCAAATTCCAGCGCTTCTCTTTTGACAGAGTACAAGAGCAGGGCTGTTTGCGCCCCTGCAGCAGCACCCACACGTACAGCTCAGGGGTCACCCCAGCGTGCATGGGACCCCCCGGTCTCCCCAGTGCAGGGGTATGCGACACAGATAAAGGTTCAGTTGAGAACAGTAACCAGGATCACCATGAGCATCATGTAGAACTTGATAGCAAGGCTCTCATTTGGCCTTTCACATCAGCACGCATGCATTTAAATTTGCATCTCGTCGGAAACCAAAGAAACCGACCACACTGTACTGCTAGACTGTGTGAATGGGATTCTCGGTTATACAGCAATCTGATTTATATATTTTGTGCATGGTGAGGAAAAAACTGAGAAAAATCCACTTCCAGTTAATGAGAAGTATCACAGGTCAATAAACATCCTCACATTTTTTATTCTCTGCTAGAGAATTTAAAGAGCTAAAGATTTGCTTAGATTTTCTCTGCCGGAAGTGAAGCACAATGAAGCGGAAAAAAAAAATATAGCGCTTCGGATAATGTAATTCAACAAAAGTAAAAGCACGTGCATTTCGTCTTTGGTGTTCATCACGGATGTGTTTGACCTGCTCAACTGGGCCACGGGACTGGACACGTCACCCTCTAGATGCTGTCCACTAGCCCCCCCGCCCCCGTTTCGAGGCAAGCGTGTAAACTGTGTGTATTGTCAGCTAATGAAGTATGAGATAGACCACCTGCTCAGGGCGTGGTGGGGGTGGGGTGGGATGGTTGGGGGGGTGTGGATGCAACAGCTGCTGGAGGGGGTTGGGGTGGCTGGGGAAGGGTGGAGTTGGTGCTGCGTGTGTGTGGGGGGGGGGTGCTTACCCCGCGCAACCACCAAGGACATCTGCAGCCACGTCCTGGACTGAACTCCGCTTTAATGAGCTCGGGACCACTCTCGCAGGCTCATCTTTCTAATAACAAACAAGAACAGGGTCAAATGAAGTGCCCCAATGAGAAAATTTACAAAAAAAATTCCAAGGCATCAAAACTGAGAACAAAGCAGTTAAACTGTGTTTTTTCTTGCATCTTTCTATAAAAAAAAAATGTGCAGTAATGACTAAAGTACATAATTACTTGGGAGAAATTCCACGTTTACAATCAAGTTTTTTTTCAGCTAATCTATACTTAAGTGTGAATCACTGAGCAACAAAAATCCAACAGGCGTTGCTTAAGCAACTCCCGCGCGAGTGCGGACACTGACCGGGCACAGCGTGGTCACGTAAGTGGTGGGGAAATAGCCCTGCTGTCCGTTCTGCATACGGCCGAACCACCATAGCTTGTCATCTTTGAAGAGCACTTGGATGACGTCACCCTGGTAAAGTTCGAGCTCATCGGGCCAGTGGGGCCTGTAGTTGGTTGATACCACCACCTAGAGGACATGGTAGGGATTACACACATCGCTTTAAAGGTCAGTTCGGAAAATTAACATTATTTAGAGATTCCGAAAAAAAAAACGGACTTGAAAATCCGGTTCACTGAAGTTTAATCTACAAAACGTACGAACAAACACATTACACTGTAGCGTGCAACGCTACTCGATGGAGCCCCAAGCGAGTAAGGGCGGTGAGAACACTGAAAATAGTTCTCATTTGCATACGGGTTGCAAGGAAATGTAAATCAGTGTGAAACCATGAAGTGGCTCCGTGAGTTACAGGTGGCGGTTTTGACATTTTTAATCGAGGTGAAAGTATTTGTCTACATTAATTACACCAAAAAGGGCGCCCATGGCATGTAGATGTTCGCAACGGAGAAAAATTTTAACGAAGAAGACAATACATTCGACATTTAGCAGATTTTACCAAGGGAACCATTTGAGTCAGTAATTCTTCGGAAAGGGATCATCTTCACGAAGGGTGGGAAGAAACCGGAGCACAAGTCTCTGCGCCAGCAAGCTGGCAAAACTGACGTAGTCCTTCGAGCCGGATTCGAACCAGCGACCTAAGGATGACGATGTTCACCCCACTACAGTCCTCCGCTCTACCAACTGAGCTACCGAAGGATGACTACAGTTCAAAATCAAGCCGTACGGAAACGTGTGCACTTCAGTCCAAAATAAATATTCATGTCATCATTAAAAGACGAAGACGAAAGAGAACTAGCACTTTGTCATTCAGCAGATCTCTGAATGTAGATTCTCAGAAAATACTGTGCATACGGGTGAGGGATTCGAACCTGGGGTTCTAGGCAGCAAAGGAACAGTTGCTAGTCTGCAGTACATTCACTGTATTATTACTGGAGAAGCACGCGCTCTCACTGACACACATACCAAGGGAACCATTTGAGTCAGTAATTCTTCGGAAAGGGATCATCTTCACGAAGGGTGGGAAGAAACCGGAGCACAAGTCTCTGCGCCAGCAAGCTGGCAAAACTGACGTAGTCCTTCGAGCCGGATTCGAACCAGCGACCTAAGGATGACGATGTTCACCCCACTACAGTCCTCCGCTCTACCAACTGAGCTACCGAAGGATGACTACAGTTCAAAATCAAGCCGTACGGAAACGTGTGCACTTCAGTCCAAAATAAATATTCATGTCATCATTAAAAGACGAAGACGAAAGAGAACTAGCATTTTGTCATTCAGCAGATCTCTGAATGTAGATTCTCAGAAAATACTGTGCATACGGGTGAGGGATTCGAACCTGGGGTTCTAGGCAGAAAAGGAACAGTTGCTAGTCTGCAGTACATTCACTGTATTATTGCTGGAGAAGCACGCGCTCTCACTGACACACATACCAAGGGAACCATTTGAGTCAGTAATTCTTCGGAAAGGGATCATCTTCACGAAGGGTGGGAAGAAACCGGAGCACAAGTCTCTGCGCCAGCAAGCTGGCAAAACTGACGTAGTCCTTCGAGCCGGATTCGAACCAGCGACCTAAGGATGACGATGTTCACCCCACTACAGTCCTCCGCTCTACCAACTGAGCTACCGAAGGATGACTACAGTTCAAAATCAAGCCGTACGGAAACGTGTGCACTTCAGTCCAAAATAAATATTCATGTCATCATTAAAAGACGAAGACGAAAGAGAACTAGCATTTTGTCATTCAGCAGATCTCTGAATGTAGATTCTCAGAAAATACTGTGCATACGGGTGAGGGATTCGAACCTGGGGTTCTAGGCAGAAAAGGAGCAGTCGCAAGTCTGCAGTACATTCACTGTATTATTACTGGAGAAGCACGCGCTCTCACTGACACACATACCAAGGGAACCATTTGAGTCAGTAATTCTTCGGAAAGGGATCATCTTCACGAAGGGTGGGAAGAAACCGGAGCACAAGTCTCTGCGCCAGCAAGCTGGCAAAACTGACGTAGTCCTTCGAGCCGGATTCGAACCAGCGACCTAAGGGTGACGATGTTCACCCCACTACAGTCCTCCGCTCTACCAACTGAGCTACCGAAGGATGACTACAGTTCAAAATCAAGCCGTACGGAAACGTGTGCACTTCAGTCCAAAATAAATATTCATGTCATCATTAAAAGACGAAGACGAAAGAGAACTAGCATTTTGTCATTCAGCAGATCTCTGAATGTAGATTCTCAGAAAATACTGTGCATACGGGTGAGGGATTCGAACCTGGGGTTCTAGGCAGAAAAGGAACAGTCGCTAGTCTGCAGTACATTCACTGTATTATTACTGGAGAAGCACGCGCTCTCACTGACACACATACCAAGGGAACCATTTGAGTCAGTAATTCTTCGGAAAGGGATCATCTTCACGAAGGGTGGGAAGAAACCGGAGCACAAGTCTCTGCGCCAGCAAGCTGGCAAAATTGACGTAGTCCTTCGAGCCGGATTCGAACCAGCGACCTAAGGATGACGATGTTCACCCCACTACAGTCCTCCGCTCTACCAACTGAGCTACCGAAGGATGACTACAGTTCAAAATCAAGCCGTACGGAAACGTGTGCACTTCAGTCCAAAATAAATATTCATGTCATCATTAAAAGACGAAGACGAAAGAGAACTAGCATTTTGTCATTCAGCAGATCTCTGAATGTAGATTCTCAGAAAATACTGTGCATACGGGTGAGGGATTCGAACCTGGGGTTCTAGGCAGAAAAGGAAGCAGTTCGCAAGTCTGCAGTACATTCACTGTATTATTACTGGAGAAGCACGCGCTCTCACTGACACACATACCAAGGGAACCATTTGAGTCAGTAATTCTTCGGAAAGGGATCATCTTCACGAAGGGTGGGAAGAAACCGGAGCACAAGTCTCTGCGCCAGCAAGCTGGCAAAACTGACGTAGTCCTTCGAGCCGGATTCGAACCAGCGACCTAAGGATGACGATGTTCACCCCACTACAGTCCTCCGCTCTACCAATTGAGCTACCGAAGGATGACTACAGTTCAAAATCAAGCCGTACGGAAACGTGTGCACTTCAGTCCAAAATAAATATTCATGTCATCATTAAAAGACGAAGACGAAAGAGAACTAGCACTTTGTCATTCAGCAGATCTCTGAATGTAGATTCTCAGAAAATACTGTGCATACGGGTGAGGGATTCGAACCTGGGGTTCTAGGCAGCAAAGGAACAGTTGCTAGTCTGCAGTACATTCACTGTATCATTACTGGAGAAGCACGCGCTCTCACTGACACACATACCAAGGGAACCATTTGAGTCAGTAATTCTTCGGGAAGGGATCATCTTCACGAAGGGTGGGAAGAAACCGGAGCACAAGTCTCTGCGCCAGCAAGCTGGCAAAACTGACGTAGTCCTTCGAGCCGGATTCGAACCAGCGACCTAAGGATGACGATGTTCACCCCACTACAGTCCTCCGCTCTACCAACTGAGCTACCGAAGGATGACTACAGTTCAAAATCAAGCCGTACGGAAACGTGTGCACTTCAGTCCAAAATAAATATTCATGTCATCATTAAAAGACGAAGACGAAAGAGAACTAGCACTTTGTCATTCAGCAGATCTCTGAATGTAGATTCTCAGAAAATACTGTGCATACGGGTGAGGGATTCGAACCTGGGGTTCTAGGCAGCAAAGGAACAGTTGCTAGTCTGCAGTACATTCACTGTATTATTACTGGAGAAGCACGCGCTCTCACTGACACACATACCAAGGGAACCATTTGAGTCAGTAATTCTTCGGAAAGGGATCATCTTCACGAAGGGTGGGAAGAAACCGGAGCACAAGTCTCTGCGCCAGCAAGCTGGCAAAACTGACGTAGTCCTTCGAGCCGGATTCGAACCAGCGACCTAAGGATGACGATGTTCACCCCACTACAGTCCTCCGCTCTACCAACTGAGCTACCGAAGGATGACTACAGTTCAAAATCAAGCCGTACGGAAACGTGTGCACTTCAGTCCAAAATAAATATTCATGTCATCATTAAAAGACGAGACGAAAGAGAACTAGCATTTTGTCATTCAGCAGATCTCTGAATGTAGATTCTCAGAAAATACTGTGCATACGGGTGAGGGATTCGAACCTGGGGTTCTAGGCAGAAAAGGAACAGTTGCTAGTCTGCAGTACATTCACTGTATTATTAGCTGGAGAAGCACGCGCTCTCACTGACACACATACCAAGGGAACCATTTGAGTCAGTAATTCTTCGGAAAGGGATCATCTTCACGAAGGGTAGGAAGAAACCGGAGCACAAGTCTCTGCGCCAGCAAGCTGGCAAGACAGACGTAGTCCTTCGAGCCGGATTCGAACCAGCGACCTAAGGATGACGATGTTCACCCCACTACAGTCCTCCGCTCTACCAACTGAGCTACCGAAGGATGACTACAGTTCAAAATCAAGCCGTACGGAAACGTGTGCACTTCAGTCCAAAATAAATATTCATGTCATCATTAAAAGACGAAAGAGAACTAGCATTTTGTCATTCAGCAGATCTCTGAATGTAGATTCTCAGAAAATACTGTGCATACGGGTGAGGGATTCGAACCTGGGGTTCAAGGCAGAAAAGGAACAGTCGCTAGTCTGCAGTACATTCACTGTATTATTACTGGAGAAGCACGCGCTCTCACTGACACACATACCAAGGGAACCATTTGAGTCAGTAATTCTTCGGAAAGGGATCATCTTCACGAAGGGTGGGAAGAAACCGGAGCACAAGTCTCTGCGCCAGCAAGCTGGCAAAACTGACGTAGTCCTTCGAGCCGGATTCGAACCAGCGACCTAAGGATGACGATGTTCACCCCACTACAGTCCTCCGCTCTACCAACTGAGCTACCGAAGGATGACTACAGTTCAAAATCAAGCCGTACGGAAACGTGTGCACTTCAGTCCAAAATAAATATTCATGTCATCATTAAAAGACGAAGACGAAAGAGAACTAGCATTTTGTCATTCAGCAGATCTCTGAATGTAGATTCTCAGAAAATACTGTGCATACGGGTGAGGGATTCGAACCTGGGGTTCTAGGCAGAAAAGGAACAGTTGCTAGTCTGCAGTACATTCACTGTATTATTACTGGAGAAGCACGCGCTCTCACTGACACACATACTAAGGGAACCATTTGAGTCAGTAATTCTTCGGAAAGGGATCATCTTCACGAAGGGTGGGAAGAAACCGGAGCACAAGTCTCTGCGCCAGCAAGCTGGCAAAACTGACGTAGTCCTTCGAGCCGGATTCGAACCAGCGACCTAAGGATGACGATGTTCACCCCACTACAGTCCTCCGCTCTACCAACTGAGCTACCGAAGGATGACTACAGTTCGAAATCAAGCCGTACGGAAACGTGTGCACTTCAGTCCAAAATAAATATTCATGTCATCATTAAAAGACGAAGACGAAAGAGAACTAGCATTTTGTCATTCAGCAGATCTCTGAATGTAGATTCTCAGAAAATACTGTGCATACGGGTGAGGGATTCGAACCTGGGGTTCTAGGCAGAAAAGGAACAGTTGCTAGTCTGCAGTACATTCACTGTATCATTACTGGAGAAGCACGCGCTCTCACTGACACACATACCAAGGGAACCATTTGAGTCAGTAATTCTTCGGAAAGGGATCATCTTCACGAAGGGTGGGAAGAAACCGGAGCACAAGTCTCTGCGCCAGCAAGCTGGCAAAACTGACGTAGTCCTTCGAGCCGGATTCGAACCAGCGACCTAAGGATGACGATGTTCACCCCACTACAGTCCTCCGCTCTACCAACTGAGCTACCGAAGGATGACTACAGTTCAAAATCAAGCCGTACGGAAACGTGTGCACTTCAGTCCAAAATAAATATTCATGTCATCATTAAAAGACGAAGACGAAAGAGAACTAGCACTTTGTCATTCAGCAGATCTCTGAATGTAGATTCTCAGAAAATACTGTGCATACGGGTGAGGGATTCGAACCTGGGGTTCTAGGCAGAAAAGGAACAGTTGCTAGTCTGCAGTACATTCACTGTATCATTTCTGGAGAAGCACGCGCTCTCACTGACACACATACTAAGGGAACCATTTGAGTCAGTAATTCTTCGGAAAGGGATCATCTTCACGAAGGGTGGGAAGAAACCGGAGCACAAGTCTCTGCGCCAGCAAGCTGGCAAAACTGACGTAGTCCTTCGAGCCGGATTCGAACCAGCGACCTAAGGATGACGATGTTCACCCCACTACAGTCCTCCGCTCTACCAACTGAGCTACCGAAGGATGACTACAGTTCAAAATCAAGCCGTACGGAAACGTGTGCACTTCAGTCCAAAATAAATATTCATGTCATCATTAAAAGACGAAGACGAAAGAGAACTAGCACTTTGTCATTCAGCAGATCTCTGAATGTAGATTCTCAGAAAATACTGTGCATACGGGTGAGGGATTCGAACCTGGGGTTCTAGGCAGAAAAGGAAAAGTTGCTAGTCTGCAGTACATTCACTGTATCATTTCTGGAGAAGCACGCGCTCTCACTGACACACATACCAAGGGAACCATTTGAGTCAGTAATTCTTCGGAAAGGGATCATCTTCACGAAGGGTGGGAAGAAACCGGAGCACAAGTCTCTGCGCCAGCAAGCTGGCAAAACTGACGTAGTCCTTCGAGCCGGATTCGAACCAGCGACCTAAGGATGACGATGTTCACCCCACTACAGTCCTCCGCTCTACCAACTGAGCTACCGAAGGATGACTACAGTTCAAAATCAAGCCGTACGGAAACGTGTGCACTTCAGTCCAAAATAAATATTCATGTCATCATTAAAAGACGAAGACGAAAGAGAACTAGCATTTTGTCATTCAGCAGATCTCTGAATGTAGATTCTCAGAAAATACTGTGCATACGGGTGAGGGATTCGAACCTGGGGTTCTAGGCAGAAAAGGAACAGTTGCTAGTCTGCAGTACATTCACTGTATTATTACTGGAGAAGCACGCGCTCTCACTGACACACATACCAAGGGAACCATTTGAGTCAGTAATTCTTCGGAAAGGGATCATCTTCACGAAGGGTGGGAAGAAACCGGAGCACAAGTCTCTGCGCCAGCAAGCTGGCAAAACTGACGTAGTCCTTCGAGCCGGATTCGAACCAGCGACCTAAGGATGACGATGTTCACCCCACTACAGTCCTCCGCTCTACCAACTGAGCTACCGAAGGATGACTACAGCTCGAAATCAAGCCGTACGGAAACGTGTGCACTTCAGTCCAAAATAAATATTCATGTCATCATTAAAAGACGAAGACGAAAGAGAACTAGCATTTTGTCATTCAGCAGATCTCTGAATGTAGATTCTCAGAAAATACTGTGCATACGGGTGAGGGATTCGAACCTGGGGTTCTAGGCAGAAAAGGAGCAGTCGCAAGTCTGCAGTACATTCACTGTATTATTACTGGAGAAGCACGCGCTCTCACTGACACACATACCAAGGGAACCATTTGAGTCAGTAATTCTTCGGAAAGGGATCATCTTCACGAAGGGTGGGAAGAAACCGGAGCACAAGTCTCTGCGCCAGCAAGCTGGCAAGACAGACGTAGTCCTTCGAGCCGGATTCGAACCAGCGACCTAAGGATGACGATGTTCACCCCACTACAGTCCTCCGCTCTACCAACTGAGCTACCGAAGGATGACTACAGTTCAAAATCAAGCCGTACGGAAACGTGTGCACTTCAGTCCAAAATAAATATTCATGTCATCATTAAAAGACGAAGACGAAAGAGAACTAGCACTTTGTCATTCAGCAGATCTCTGAATGTAGATTCTCAGAAAATACTGTGCATACGGGTGAGGGATTCGAACCTGGGGTTCTAGGCAGAAAAGGAACAGTTGCTAGTCTGCAGTACATTCACTGTATTATTACTGGAGAAGCACGCGCTCTCACTGACACACATACCAAGGGAACCATTTGAGTCAGTAATTCTTCGGAAAGGGATCATCTTCACGAAGGGTGGGAAGAAACCGGAGCACAAGTCTCTGCGCCAGCAAGCTGGCAAAACTGACGTAGTCCTTCGAGCCGGATTCGAACCAGCGACCTAAGGATGACGATGTTCACCCTACTACAGTCCTCCGCTCTACCAACTGAGCTACCGAAGGATGACTACAGTTCAAAATCAAGCCGTACGGAAACGTGTGCACTTCAGTCCAAAATAAATATTCATGTCATCATTAAAAGACGAAGACGAAAGAGAACTAGCACTTTGTCATTCAGCAGATCTCTGAATGTAGATTCTCAGAAAATACTGTGCATACGGGTGAGGGATTCGAACCTGGGGTTCTAGGCAGAAAAGGAACAGTTGCTAGTCTGCAGTACATTCACTGTATTATTACTGGAGAAGCACGCGCTCTCACTGACACACATACCAAGGGAACCATTTGAGTCAGTAATTCTTCGGAAAGGGATCATCTTCACGAAGGGTGGGAAGAAACCGGAGCACAAGTCTCTGCGCCAGCAAGCTGGCAAAACTGACGTAGTCCTTCGAGCCGGATTCGAACCAGCGACCTAAGGATGACGATGTTCACCCCACTACAGTCCTCCGCTCTACCAACTGAGCTACCGAAGGATGACTACAGTTCAAAATCAAGCCGTACGGAAACGTGTGCACTTCAGTCCAAAATAAATATTCATGTCATCATTAAAAGACGAAGACGAAAGAGAACTAGCATTTTGTCATTCAGCAGATCTCTGAATGTAGATTCTCAGAAAATACTGTGCATACGGGTGAGGGATTCGAACCTGGGGTTCTAGGCAGAAAAGGAACAGTTGCTAGTCTGCAGTACATTCACTGTATTATTACTGGAGAAGCACGCGCTCTCACTGACACACATACCAAGGGAACCATTTGAGTCAGTAATTCTTCGGAAAGGGATCATCTTCACGAAGGGTGGGAAGAAACCGGAGCACAAGTCTCTGCGCCAGCAAGCTGGCAAAACTGACGTAGTCCTTCGAGCCGGATTCGAACCAGCGACCTAAGGATGACGATGTTCACCCCACTACAGTCCTCCGCTCTACCAACTGAGCTACCGAAGGATGACTACAGTTCAAAATCAAGCCGTACGGAAACGTGTGCACTTCAGTCCAAAATAAATATTCATGTCATCATTAAAAGACGAAGACGAAAGAGAACTAGCACTTTGTCATTCAGCAGATCTCTGAATGTAGATTCTCAGAAAATACTGTGCATACGGGTGAGGGATTCGAACCTGGGGTTCTAGGCAGAAAAGGAACAGTTGCTAGTCTGCAGTACATTCACTGTATTATTACTGGAGAAGCACGCGCTCTCACTGACACACATACCAAGGGAACCATTTGAGTCAGTAATTCTTCGGAAAGGGATCATCTTCACGAAGGGTGGGAAGAAACCGGAGCACAAGTCTCTGCGCCAGCAAGCTGGCAAAACTGACGTAGTCCTTCGAGCCGGATTCGAACCAGCGACCTAAGGATGACGATGTTCACCCCACTACAGTCCTCCGCTCTACCAACTGAGCTACCGAAGGATGACTACAGTTCAAAATCAAGCCGTACGGAAACGTGTGCACTTCAGTCCAAAATAAATATTCATGTCATCATTAAAAGACGAAGACGAAAGAGAACTAGCACTTTGTCATTCAGCAGATCTCTGAATGTAGATTCTCAGAAAATACTGTGCATACGGGTGAGGGATTCGAACCTGGGGTTCTAGGCAGAAAAGGAACAGTTGCTAGTCTGCAGTACATTCACTGTATTATTACTGGAGAAGCACGCGCTCTCACTGACACACATACCAAGGGAACCATTTGAGTCAGTAATTCTTCGGAAAGGGATCATCTTCACGAAGGGTGGGAAGAAACCGGAGCACAAGTCTCTGCGCCAGCAAGCTGGCAAAACTGACGTAGTCCTTCGAGCCGGATTCGAACCAGCGACCTAAGGATGACGATGTTCACCCCACTACAGTCCTCCGCTCTACCAACTGAGCTACCGAAGGATGACTACAGTTCAAAATCAAGCCGTACGGAAACGTGTGCACTTCAGTCCAAAATAAATATTCATGTCATCATTAAAAGACGAAGACGAAAGAGAACTAGCATTTTGTCATTCAGCAGATCTCTGAATGTAGATTCTCAGAAAATACTGTGCATACGGGTGAGGGATTCGAACCTGGGGTTCTAGGCAGCAAAGGAACAGTTGCTAGTCTGCAGTACATTCACTGTATTATTACTGGAGAAGCACGCGCTCTCACTGACACACATACCAAGGGAACCATTTGAGTCAGTAATTCTTCGGAAAGGGATCATCTTCACGAAGGGTGGGAAGAAACCGGAGCACAAGTCTCTGCGCCAGCAAGCTGGCAAAACTGACGTAGTCCTTCGAGCCGGATTCGAACCAGCGACCTAAGGATGACGATGTTCACCCCACTACAGTCCTCCGCTCTACCAACTGAGCTACCGAAGGATGACTACAGTTCAAAATCAAGCCGTACGGAAACGTGTGCACTTCAGTCCAAAATAAATATTCATGTCATCATTAAAAGACGAAGACGAAAGAGAACTAGCATTTTGTCATTCAGCAGATCTCTGAATGTAGATTCTCAGAAAATACTGTGCATACGGGTGAGGGATTCGAACCTGGGGTTCTAGGCAGAAAAGGAACAGTTGCTAGTCTGCAGTACATTCACTGTATTATTACTGGAGAAGCACGCGCTCTCACTGACACACATACCAAGGGAACCATTTGAGTCAGTAATTCTTCGGAAAGGGATCATCTTCACGAAGGGTGGGAAGAAACCGGAGCACAAGTCTCTGCGCCAGCAAGCTGGCAAAACTGACGTAGTCCTTCGAGCCGGATTCGAACCAGCGACCTAAGGATGACGATGTTCACCCCACTACAGTCCTCCGCTCTACCAACTGAGCTACCGAAGGATGACTACAGTTCAAAATCAAGCCGTACGGAAACGTGTGCACTTCAGTCCAAAATAAATATTCATGTCATCATTAAAAGACGAAGACGAAAGAGAACTAGCACTTTGTCATTCAGCAGATCTCTGAATGTAGATTCTCAGAAAATACTGTGCATACGGGTGAGGGATTCGAACCTGGGGTTCTAGGCAGCAAAGGAACAGTCGCTAGTCTGCAGTACATTCACTGTATTATTACTGGAGAAGCACGCGCTCTCACTGACACACATACCAAGGGAACCATTTGAGTCAGTAATTCTTCGGAAAGGGATCATCTTCACGAAGGGTGGGAAGAAACCGGAGCACAAGTCTCTGCGCCAGCAAGCTGGCAAAACTGACGTAGTCCTTCGAGCCGGATTCGAACCAGCGACCTAAGGATGACGATGTTCACCCCACTACAGTCCTCCGCTCTACCAACTGAGCTACCGAAGGATGACTACAGTTCAAAATCAAGCCGTACGGAAACGTGTGCACTTCAGTCCAAAATAAATATTCATGTCATCATTAAAAGACGAAGACGAAAGAGAACTAGCATTTTGTCATTCAGCAGATCTCTGAATGTAGATTCTCAGAAAATACTGTGCATACGGGTGAGGGATTCGAACCTGGGGTTCTAGGCAGAAAAGGAACAGTTGCTAGTCTGCAGTACATTCACTGTATTATTACTGGAGAAGCACGCGCTCTCACTGACACACATACCAAGGGAACCATTTGAGTCAGTAATTCTTCGGAAAGGGATCATCTTCACGAAGGGTGGGAAGAAACCGGAGCACAAGTCTCTGCGCCAGCAAGCTGGCAAAACTGACGTAGTCCTTCGAGCCGGATTCGAACCAGCGACCTAAGGATGACGATGTTCACCCCACTACAGTCCTCCGCTCTACCAACTGAGCTACCGAAGGATGACTACAGTTCAAAATCAAGCCGTACGGAAACGTGTGCACTTCAGTCCAAAATAAATATTCATGTCATCATTAAAAGACGAAGACGAAAGAGAACTAGCATTTTGTCATTCAGCAGATCTCTGAATGTAGATTCTCAGAAAATACTGTGCATACGGGTGAGGGATTCGAACCTGGGGTTCTAGGCAGAAAAGGAACAGTTGCTAGTCTGCAGTACATTCACTGTATTATTACTGGAGAAGCACGCGCTCTCACTGACACACATACCAAGGGAACCATTTGAGTCAGTAATTCTTCGGAAAGGGATCATCTTCACGAAGGGTGGGAAGAAACCGGAGCACAAGTCTCTGCGCCAGCAAGCTGGCAAAACTGACGTAGTCCTTCGAGCCGGATTCGAACCAGCGACCTAAGGATGACGATGTTCACCCCACTACAGTCCTCCGCTCTACCAACTGAGCTACCGAAGGATGACTACAGTTCAAAATCAAGCCGTACGGAAACGTGTGCACTTCAGTCCAAAATAAATATTCATGTCATCATTAAAAGACGAAGACGAAAGAGAACTAGCATTTTGTCATTCAGCAGATCTCTGAATGTAGATTCTCAGAAAATACTGTGCATACGGGTGAGGGATTCGAACCTGGGGTTCTAGGCAGAAAAGGAACAGTCGCTAGTCTGCAGTACATTCACTGTATTATTACTGGAGAAGCACGCGCTCTCACTGACACACATACCAAGGGAACCATTTGAGTCAGTAATTCTTCGGAAAGGGATCATCTTCACGAAGGGTGGGAAGAAACCGGAGCACAAGTCTCTGCGCCAGCAAGCTGGCAAAACTGACGTAGTCCTTCGAGCCGGATTCGAACCAGCGACCTAAGGATGACGATGTTCACCCCACTACAGTCCTCCGCTCTACCAACTGAGCTACCGAAGGATGACTACAGTTCAAAATCAAGCCGTACGGAAACGTGTGCACTTCAGTCCAAAATAAATATTCATGTCATCATTAAAAGACGAAGACGAAAGAGAACTAGCATTTTGTCATTCAGCAGATCTCTGAATGTAGATTCTCAGAAAATACTGTGCATACGGGTGAGGGATTCGAACCTGGGGTTCTAGGCAGAAAAGGAACAGTCGCTAGTCTGCAGTACATTCACTGTATTATTACTGGAGAAGCACGCGCTCTCACTGACACACATACCAAGGGAACCATTTGAGTCAGTAATTCTTCGGAAAGGGATCATCTTCACGAAGGGTGGGAAGAAACCGGAGCACAAGTCTCTGCGCCAGCAAGCTGGCAAAACTGACGTAGTCCTTCGAGCCGGATTCGAACCAGCGACCTAAGGATGACGATGTTCACCCCACTACAGTCCTCCGCTCTACCAACTGAGCTACCGAAGGATGACTACAGTTCAAAATCAAGCCGTACGGAAACGTGTGCACTTCAGTCCAAAATAAATATTCATGTCATCATTAAAAGACGAAGACGAAAGAGAACTAGCATTTTGTCATTCAGCAGATCTCTGAATGTAGATTCTCAGAAAATACTGTGCATACGGGTGAGGGATTCGAACCTGGGGTTCTAGGCAGAAAAGGAGCAGTCGCAAGTCTGCAGTACATTCACTGTATTATTACTGGAGAAGCACGCGCTCTCACTGACACACATACCAAGGGAACCATTTGAGTCAGTAATTCTTCGGAAAGGGATCATCTTCACGAAGGGTGGGAAGAAACCGGAGCACAAGTCTCTGCGCCAGCAAGCTGGCAAAACTGACGTAGTCCTTCGAGCCGGATTCGAACCAGCGACCTAAGGATGACGATGTTCACCCCACTACAGTCCTCCGCTCTACCAACTGAGCTACCGAAGGATGACTACAGCTCGAAATCAAGCCGTATGGAAACGTGTGCACTTCAGTCCAAAATAAATATTCATGTCATCATTAAAAGACGAAGACGAAAGAGAACTAGCATTTTGTCATTCAGCAGATCTCTGAATGTAGATTCTCAGAAAATACTGTGCATACGGGTGAGGGATTCGAACCTGGGGTTCTAGGCAGAAAAGGAACAGTCGCTAGTCTGCAGTACATTCACTGTATTATTACTGGAGAAGCACGCGCTCTCACTGACACACATACCAAGGGAACCATTTGAGTCAGTAATTCTTCGGAAAGGGATCATCTTCACGAAGGGTGGGAAGAAACCGGAGCACAAGTCTCTGCGCCAGCAAGCTGGCAAAACTGACGTAGTCCTTCGAGCCGGATTCGAACCAGCGACCTAAGGATGACGATGTTCACCCCACTACAGTCCTCCGCTCTACCAACTGAGCTACCGAAGGATGACTACCGTTCAAAATCAAGCCGTACGGAAACGTGTGCACTTCAGTCCAAAATAAATATTCATGTCATCATTAAAAGACGAAGACGAAAGAGAACTAGCATTTTGTCATTCAGCAGATCTCTGAATGTAGATTCTCAGAAAATACTGTGCATACGGGTGAGGGATTCGAACCTGGGGTTCTAGGCAGAAAAGGAACAGTTGCTAGTCTGCAGTACATTCACTGTATTATTTCTGGAGAAGCACGCGCTCTCACTGACACACATACCAAGGGAACCATTTGAGTCAGTAATTCTTCGGAAAGGGATCATCTTCACGAAGGGTGGGAAGAAACCGGAGCACAAGTCTCTGCGCCAGCAAGCTGGCAAAACTGACGTAGTCCTTCGAGCCGGATTCGAACCAGCGACCTAAGGATGACGATGTTCACCCCACTACAGTCCTCCGCTCTACCAACTGAGCTACCGAAGGATGACTACAGTTCAAAATCAAGCCGTACGGAAACGTGTGCACTTCAGTCCAAAATAAATATTCATGTCATCATTAAAAGACGAAGACGAAAGAGAACTAGCATTTTGTCATTCAGCAGATCTCTGAATGTAGATTCTCAGAAAATACTGTGCATACGGGTGAGGGATTCGAACCTGGGGTTCTAGGCAGAAAAGGAACAGTTGCTAGTCTGCAGTACATTCACTGTATTATTACTGGAGAAGCACGCGCTCTCACTGACACACATACTAAGGGAACCATTTGAGTCAGTAATTCTTCGGAAAGGGATCATCTTCACGAAGGGTGGGAAGAAACCGGAGCACAAGTCTCTGCGCCAGCAAGCTGGCAAAACTGACGTAGTCCTTCGAGCCGGATTCGAACCAGCGACCTAAGGATGACGATGTTCACCCCACTACAGTCCTCCGCTCTACCAACTGAGCTACCGAAGGATGACTACAGTTCAAAATCAAGCCGTACGGAAACGTGTGCACTTCAGTCCAAAATAAATATTCATGTCATCATTAAAAGACGAAGACGAAAGAGAACTAGCACTTTGTCATTCAGCAGATCTCTGAATGTAGATTCTCAGAAAATACTGTGCATACGGGTGAGGGATTCGAACCTGGGGTTCTAGGCAGAAAAGGAACAGTGGCAAGTCTGCAATACATTCACTGTATTATTACTGGAGAAGCACGCGCTCTCACTGACACACATACCAAGGGAACCATTTGAGTCAGTAATTCTTCGGAAAGGGATCATCTTCACGAAGGGTGGGAAGAAACCGGAGCACAAGTCTCTGCGCCAGCAAGCTGGCAAAACTGACGTAGTCCTTCGAGCCGGATTCGAACCACCGACCTAAGGATGACGATGTTCACCCCACTACAGTCCTCCGCTCTACCAGCTGAGCTACCGAAGGATGACTACAGTTCGACATCAAGCCGTACGGAAACGTGTGCACTTCAGTCCAAAATAAATATTCATGTCATCATTAAAAGACGAAGACGAAAGAGAACTAGCATTTTGTCATTCAGCAGATCTCTGAATGTAGATTCTCAGAAAATACTGTGCATACGGGTGAGGGATTCGAACCTGGGGTTCTAGGCAGAAAAGGAGCAGTCGCAAGTCTGCAGTACATTCACTGTATTATTACTGGAGAAGCACGCGCTCTCACTGACACACATACCAAGGGAACCATTTGAGTCAGTAATTCTTCGGAAAGGGATCATCTTCACGAAGGGTGGGAAGAAACCGGAGCACAAGTCTCTGCGCCAGCAAGCTGGCAAAACTGACGTAGTCCTTCGAGCCGGATTCGAACCAGCGACCTAAGGATGACGATGTTCACCCCACTACAGTCCTCCGCTCTACCAACTGAGCTACCGAAGGATGACTACAGTTCAAAATCAAGCCGTACGGAAACGTGTGCACTTCAGTCCAAAATAAATATTCATGTCATCATTAAAAGACGAAGACGAAAGAGAACTAGCACTTTGTCATTCAGCAGATCTCTGAATGTAGATTCTCAGAAAATACTGTGCATACGGGTGAGGGATTCGAACCTGGGGTTCTAGGCAGAAAAGGAGCAGTTGCTAGTCTGCAGTACATTCACTGTATTATTACTGGAGAAGCACGCGCTCTCACTGACACACATACCAAGGGAACCATTTGAGTCAGTAATTCTTCGGAAAGGGATCATCTTCACGAAGGGTGGGAAGAAACCGGAGCACAAGTCTCTGCGCCAGCAAGCTGGCAAGACAGACGTAGTCCTTCGAGCCGGATTCGAACCAGCGACCTAAGGATGACGATGTTCACCCCACTACAGTCCTCCGCTCTACCAACTGAGCTACCGAAGGATGACTACCGTTCAAAATCAAGCCGTACGGAAACGTGTGCACTTCAGTCCAAAATAAATATTCATGTCATCATTAAAAGACGAAGACGAAAGAGAACTAGCATTTTGTCATTCAGCAGATCTCTGAATGTAGATTCTCAGAAAATACTGTGCATACGGGTGAGGGATTCGAACCTGGGGTTCTAGGCAGAAAAGGAACAGTCGCTAGTCTGCAGTACATTCACTGTATTATTACTGGAGAAGCACGCGCTCTCACTGACACACATACCAAGGGAACCATTTGAGTCAGTAATTCTTCGGAAAGGGATCATCTTCACGAAGGGTGGGAAGAAACCGGAGCACAAGTCTCTGCGCCAGCAAGCTGGCAAAACTGACGTAGTCCTTCGAGCCGGATTCGAACCAGCGACCTAAGGATGACGATGTTCACCCCACTACAGTCCTCCGCTCTACCAACTGAGCTACCGAAGGATGACTACAGTTCAAAATCAAGCCGTACGGAAACGTGTGCACTTCAGTCCAAAATAAATATTCATGTCATCATTAAAAGACGAAGACGAAAGAGAACTAGCATTTTGTCATTCAGCAGATCTCTGAATGTAGATTCTCAGAAAATACTGTGCATACGGGTGAGGGATTCGAACCTGGGGTTCTAGGCAGAAAAGGAGCAGTCGCAAGTCTGCAGTACATTCACTGTATTATTACTGGAGAAGCACGCGCTCTCACTGACACACATACCAAGGGAACCATTTGAGTCAGTAATTCTTCGGAAAGGGATCATCTTCACGAAGGGTGGGAAGAAACCGGAGCACAAGTCTCTGCGCCAGCAAGCTGGCAAAACTGACGTAGTCCTTCGAGCCGGATTCGAACCAGCGACCTAAGGATGACGATGTTCACCCCACTACAGTCCTCCGCTCTACCAACTGAGCTACCGAAGGATGACTACAGTTCAAAATCAAGCCGTACGGAAACGTGTGCACTTCAGTCCAAAATAAATATTCATGTCATCATTAAAAGACGAAGACGAAAGAGAACTAGCATTTTGTCATTCAGCAGATCTCTGAATGTAGATTCTCAGAAAATACTGTGCATACGGGTGAGGGATTCGAACCTGGGGTTCTAGGCAGAAAAGGAGCAGTCGCTAGTCTGCAGTACATTCACTGTATTATTACTGGAGAAGCACGCGCTCTCACTGACACACATACCAAGGGAACCATTTGAGTCAGTAATTCTTCGGAAAGGGATCATCTTCACGAAGGGTGGGAAGAAACCGGAGCACAAGTCTCTGCGCCAGCAAGCTGGCAAAACTGACGTAGTCCTTCGAGCCGGATTCGAACCAGCGACCTAAGGATGACGATGTTCACCCCACTACAGTCCTCCGCTCTACCAACTGAGCTACCGAAGGATGACTACAGTTCAAAATCAAGCCGTACGGAAACGTGTGCACTTCAGTCCAAAATAAATCTTCCTGTCATCATTAAAAGACGAAGACGAAAGAGAACTAGCACTTTGTCATTCAGCAGATCTCTGAATGTAGATTCTCAGAAAATACTGTGCATACGGGTGAGGGATTCGAACCTGGGGTTCTAGGCAGAAAAGGAGCAGTTGCTAGTCTGCAGTACATTCACTGTATTATTACTGGAGAAGCACGCGCTCTCACTGACACACATACTAAGGGAACCATTTGAGTCAGTAATTCTTCGGAAAGGGATCATCTTCACGAAGGGTGGGAAGAAACCGGAGCACAAGTCTCTGCGCCAGCAAGCTGGCAAAACTGACGTAGTCCTTCGAGCCGGATTCGAACCAGCGACCTAAGGGTGACGATGTTCACCCCACTACAGTCCTCCGCTCTACCAACTGAGCTACCGAAGGATGACTACAGTTCGAAATCAAGCCGTACGGAAACGTGTGCACTTCAGTCCAAAATAAATATTCATGTCATCATTAAAGACGAAGACGAAAGAGAACTAGCATTTTGTCATTCAGCAGATCTCTGAATGTAGATTCTCAGAAAATACTGTGCATACGGGTGAGGGATTCGAACCTGGGGTTCTAGGCAGAAAAGGAGCAGTCGCAAGTCTGCAGTACATTCACTGTATTATTACTGGAGAAGCACGCGCTCTCACTGACACACATACCAAGGGAACCATTTGAGTCAGTAATTCTTCGGAAAGGGATCATCTTCACGAAGGGTGGGAAGAAACCGGAGCACAAGTCTCTGCGCCAGCAAGCTGGCAAAACTGACGTAGTCCTTCGAGCCGGATTCGAACCAGCGACCTAAGGATGACGATGTTCACCCCACTACAGTCCTCCGCTCTACCAACTGAGCTACCGAAGGATGACTACAGTTCAAAATCAAGCCGTACGGAAACGTGTGCACTTCAGTCCAAAATAAATATTCATGTCATCATTAAAAGACGAAGACGAAAGAGAACTAGCATTTTGTCATTCAGCAGATCTCTGAATGTAGATTCTCAGAAAATACTGTGCATACGGGTGAGGGATTCGAACCTGGGGTTCTAGGCAGAAAAGGAACAGTTGCTAGTCTGCAGTACATTCACTGTATTATTACTGGAGAAGCACGCGCTCTCACTGACACACATACCAAGGGAACCATTTGAGTCAGTAATTCTTCGGAAAGGGATCATCTTCACGAAGGGTGGGAAGAAACCGGAGCACAAGTCTCTGCGCCAGCAAGCTGGCAAAACTGACGTAGTCCTTCGAGCCGGATTCGAACCAGCGACCTAAGGATGACGATGTTCACCCCACTACAGTCCTCCGCTCTACCAACTGAGCTACCGAAGGATGACTACAGTTCAAAATCAAGCCGTACGGAAACGTGTGCACTTCAGTCCAAAATAAATATTCATGTCATCATTAAAAGACGAAGACGAAAGAGAACTAGCATTTTGTCATTCAGCAGATCTCTGAATGTAGATTCTCAGAAAATACTGTGCATACGGGTGAGGGATTCGAACCTGGGGTTCTAGGCAGAAAAGGAACAGTTGCTAGTCTGCAGTACATTCACTGTATTATTACTGGAGAAGCACGCGCTCTCACTGACACACATACCAAGGGAACCATTTGAGTCAGTAATTCTTCGGAAAGGGATCATCTTCACGAAGGGTGGGAAGAAACCGGAGCACAAGTCTCTGCGCCAGCAAGCTGGCAAAACTGACGTAGTCCTTCGAGCCGGATTCGAACCAGCGACCTAAGGATGACGATGTTCACCCCACTACAGTCCTCCGCTCTACCAACTGAGCTACCGAAGGATGACTACAGTTCAAAATCAAGCCGTACGGAAACGTGTGCACTTCAGTCCAAAATAAATATTCATGTCATCATTAAAAGACGAAGACGAAAGAGAACTAGCATTTTGTCATTCAGCAGATCTCTGAATGTAGATTCTCAGAAAATACTGTGCATACGGGTGAGGGATTCGAACCTGGGGTTCTAGGCAGAAAAGGAAGCAGTCGCAAGTCTGCAGTACATTCACTGTATTATTACTGGAGAAGCACGCGCTCTCACTGACACACATACCAAGGGAACCATTTGAGTCAGTAATTCTTCGGAAAGGGATCATCTTCACGAAGGGTGGGAAGAAACCGGAGCACAAGTCTCTGCGCCAGCAAGCTGGCAAAACTGACGTAGTCCTTCGAGCCGGATTCGAACCAGCGACCTAAGGATGACGATGTTCACCCCACTACAGTCCTCCGCTCTACCAACTGAGCTACCGAAGGATGACTACAGTTCAAAATCAAGCCGTACGGAAACGTGTGCACTTCAGTCCAAAATAAATATTCATGTCATCATTAAAAGACGAAGACGAAAGAGAACTAGCATTTTGTCATTCAGCAGATCTCTGAATGTAGATTCTCAGAAAATACTGTGCATACGGGTGAGGGATTCGAACCTGGGGTTCTAGGCAGAAAAGGAGCAGTCGCAAGTCTGCAGTACATTCACTGTATTATTACTGGAGAAGCACGCGCTCTCACTGACACACATACCAAGGGAACCATTTGAGTCAGTAATTCTTCGGAAAGGGATCATCTTCACGAAGGGTGGGAAGAAACCGGAGCACAAGTCTCTGCGCCAGCAAGCTGGCAAAACTGACGTAGTCCTTCGAGCCGGATTCGAACCAGCGACCTAAGGATGACGATGTTCACCCCACTACAGTCCTCCGCTCTACCAACTGAGCTACCGAAGGATGACTACAGTTCGAAATCAAGCCGTACGGAAACGTGTGCACTTCAGTCCAAAATAAATATTCATGTCATCATTAAAAGACGAAGACGAAAGAGAACTAGCATTTTGTCATTCAGCAGATCTCTGAATGTAGATTCTCAGAAAATACTGTGCATACGGGTGAGGGATTCGAACCTGGGGTTCTAGGCAGAAAAGGAGCAGTCGCAAGTCTGCAGTACATTCACTGTATTATTACTGGAGAAGCACGCGCTCTCACTGACACACATACCAAGGGAACCATTTGAGTCAGTAATTCTTCGGAAAGGGATCATCTTCACGAAGGGTGGGAAGAAACCGGAGCACAAGTCTCTGCGCCAGCAAGCTGGCAAAACTGACGTAGTCCTTCGAGCCGGATTCGAACCAGCGACCTAAGGATGACGATGTTCACCCCACTACAGTCCTCCGCTCTACCAACTGAGCTACCGAAGGATGACTACAGTTCAAATCAAGCCGTACGGAAACGTGTGCACTTCAGTCCAAAATAAATATTCATGTCATCATTAAAAGACGAAGACGAAAGAGAACTAGCATTTTGTCATTCAGCAGATCTCTGAATGTAGATTCTCAGAAAATACTGTGCATACGGGTGAGGGATTCGAACCTGGGGTTCTAGGCAGAAAAGGAGCAGTCGCAAGTCTGCAGTACATTCACTGTATTATTACTGGAGAAGCACGCGCTCTCACTGACACACATACCAAGGGAACCATTTGAGTCAGTAATTCTTCGGAAAGGGATCATCTTCACGAAGGGTGGGAAGAAACCGGAGCACAAGTCTCTGCGCCAGCAAGCTGGCAAAACTGACGTAGTCCTTCGAGCCGGATTCGAACCAGCGACCTAAGGATGACGATGTTCACCCCACTACAGTCCTCCGCTCTACCAACTGAGCTACCGAAGGATGACTACAGTTCAAAATCAAGCCGTACGGAAACGTGTGCACTTCAGTCCAAAATAAATATTCATGTCATCATTAAAAGACGAAGACGAAAGAGAACTAGCATTTTGTCATTCAGCAGATCTCTGAATGTAGATTCTCAGAAAATACTGTGCATACGGGTGAGGGATTCGAACCTGGGGTTCTAGGCAGAAAAGGAAGCAGTCGCAAGTCTGCAGTACATTCACTGTATTATTACTGGAGAAGCACGCGCTCTCACTGACACACATACCAAGGGAACCATTTGAGTCAGTAATTCTTCGGAAAGGGATCATCTTCACGAAGGGTGGGAAGAAACCGGAGCACAAGTCTCTGCGCCAGCAAGCTGGCAAAACTGACGTAGTCCTTCGAGCCGGATTCGAACCAGCGACCTAAGGATGACGATGTTCACCCCACTACAGTCCTCCGCTCTACCAACTGAGCTACCGAAGGATGACTACAGTTCAAAATCAAGCCGTACGGAAACGTGTGCACTTCAGTCCAAAATAAATATTCATGTCATCATTAAAAGACGAAGACGAAAGAGAACTAGCATTTTGTCATTCAGCAGATCTCTGAATGTAGATTCTCAGAAAATACTGTGCATACGGGTGAGGGATTCGAACCTGGGGTTCTAGGCAGAAAAGGAGCAGTCGCAAGTCTGCAGTACATTCACTGTATTATTACTGGAGAAGCACGCGCTCTCACTGACACACATACCAAGGGAACCATTTGAGTCAGTAATTCTTCGGAAAGGGATCATCTTCACGAAGGGTGGGAAGAAACCGGAGCACAAGTCTCTGCGCCAGCAAGCTGGCAAAACTGACGTAGTCCTTCGAGCCGGATTCGAACCAGCGACCTAAGGATGACGATGTTCACCCCACTACAGTCCTCCGCTCTACCAACTGAGCTACCGAAGGATGACTACAGTTCAAAATCAAGCCGTACGGAAACGTGTGCACTTCAGTCCAAAATAAATATTCATGTCATCATTAAAAGACGAAGACGAAAGAGAACTAGCATTTTGTCATTCAGCAGATCTCTGAATGTAGATTCTCAGAAAATACTGTGCATACGGGTGAGGGATTCGAACCTGGGGTTCTAGGCAGAAAAGGAGCAGTCGCTAAGTCTGCAGTACATTCACTGTATTATTACTGGAGAAGCACGCGCTCTCACTGACACACATACCAAGGGAACCATTTGAGTCAGTAATTCTTCGGAAAGGGATCATCTTCACGAAGGGTGGGAAGAAACCGGAGCACAAGTCTCTGCGCCAGCAAGCTGGCAAAACTGACGTAGTCCTTCGAGCCGGATTCGAACCAGCGACCTAAGGATGACGATGTTCACCCCACTACAGTCCTCCGCTCTACCAACTGAGCTACCGAAGGATGACTACAGTTCAAAATCAAGCCGTACGGAAACGTGTGCACTTCAGTCCAAAATAAATATTCATGTCATCATTAAAAGACGAAGACGAAAGAGAACTAGCATTTTGTCATTCAGCAGATCTCTGAATGTAGATTCTCAGAAAATACTGTGCATACGGGTGAGGGATTCGAACCTGGGGTTCTAGGCAGAAAAGGAACAGTTGCTAGTCTGCAGTACATTCACTGTATTATTACTGGAGAAGCACGCGCTCTCACTGACACACATACCAAGGGAACCATTTGAGTCAGTAATTCTTCGGAAAGGGATCATCTTCACGAAGGGTGGGAAGAAACCGGAGCACAAGTCTCTGCGCCAGCAAGCTGGCAAAACTGACGTAGTCCTTCGAGCCGGATTCGAACCAGCGACCTAAGGATGACGATGTTCACCCCACTACAGTCCTCCGCTCTACCAACTGAGCTACCGAAGGATGACTACAGTTCAAAATCAAGCCGTACGGAAACGTGTGCACTTCAGTCCAAAATAAATATTCATGTCATCATTAAAAGACGAAGACGAAAGAGAACTAGCATTTTGTCATTCAGCAGATCTCTGAATGTAGATTCTCAGAAAATACTGTGCATACGGGTGAGGGATTCGAACCTGGGGTTCTAGGCAGAAAAGGAGCAGTCGCAAGTCTGCAGTACATTCACTGTATTATTACTGGAGAAGCACGCGCTCTCACTGACACACATACCAAGGGAACCATTTGAGTCAGTAATTCTTCGGAAAGGGATCATCTTCACGAAGGGTGGGAAGAAACCGGAGCACAAGTCTCTGCGCCAGCAAGCTGGCAAAACTGACGTAGTCCTTCGAGCCGGATTCGAACCAGCGACCTAAGGATGACGATGTTCACCCCACTACAGTCCTCCGCTCTACCAACTGAGCTACCGAAGGATGACTACAGTTCAAAATCAAGCCGTACGGAAACGTGTGCACTTCAGTCCAAAATAAATATTCATGTCATCATTAAAAGACGAAGACGAAAGAGAACTAGCATTTTGTCATTCAGCAGATCTCTGAATGTAGATTCTCAGAAAATACTGTGCATACGGGTGAGGGATTCGAACCTGGGGTTCTAGGCAGAAAAGGAGCAGTCGCAAGTCTGCAGTACATTCACTGTATTATTACTGGAGAAGCACGCGCTCTCACTGACACACATACCAAGGGAACCATTTGAGTCAGTAATTCTTCGGAAAGGGATCATCTTCACGAAGGGTGGGAAGAAACCGGAGCACAAGTCTCTGCGCCAGCAAGCTGGCAAAACTGACGTAGTCCTTCGAGCCGGATTCGAACCAGCGACCTAAGGATGACGATGTTCACCCCACTACAGTCCTCCGCTCTACCAACTGAGCTACCGAAGGATGACTACAGTTCAAAATCAAGCCGTACGGAAACGTGTGCACTTCAGTCCAAAATAAATATTCATGTCATCATTAAAAGACGAAGACGAAAGAGAACTAGCATTTTGTCATTCAGCAGATCTCTGAATGTAGATTCTCAGAAAATACTGTGCATACGGGTGAGGGATTCGAACCTGGGGTTCTAGGCAGAAAAGGAGCAGTCGCAAGTCTGCAGTACATTCACTGTATTATTACTGGAGAAGCACGCGCTCTCACTGACACACATACCAAGGGAACCATTTGAGTCAGTAATTCTTCGGAAAGGGATCATCTTCACGAAGGGTGGGAAGAAACCGGAGCACAAGTCTCTGCGCCAGCAAGCTGGCAAAACTGACGTAGTCCTTCGAGCCGGATTCGAACCAGCGACCTAAGGATGACGATGTTCACCCCACTACAGTCCTCCGCTCTACCAACTGAGCTACCGAAGGATGACTACAGTTCAAAATCAAGCCGTACGGAAACGTGTGCACTTCAGTCCAAAATAAATATTCATGTCATCATTAAAAGACGAAGACGAAAGAGAACTAGCATTTTGTCATTCAGCAGATCTCTGAATGTAGATTCTCAGAAAATACTGTGCATACGGGTGAGGGATTCGAACCTGGGGTTCTAGGCAGAAAAGGAGCAGTCGCAAGTCTGCAGTACATTCACTGTATTATTACTGGAGAAGCACGCGCTCTCACTGACACACATACCAAGGGAACCATTTGAGTCAGTAATTCTTCGGAAAGGGATCATCTTCACGAAGGGTGGGAAGAAACCGGAGCACAAGTCTCTGCGCCAGCAAGCTGGCAAAACTGACGTAGTCCTTCGAGCCGGATTCGAACCAGCGACCTAAGGATGACGATGTTCACCCCACTACAGTCCTCCGCTCTACCAACTGAGCTACCGAAGGATGACTACAGTTCAAAATCAAGCCGTACGGAAACGTGTGCACTTCAGTCCAAAATAAATATTCATGTCATCATTAAAAGACGAAGACGAAAGAGAACTAGCATTTTGTCATTCAGCAGATCTCTGAATGTAGATTCTCAGAAAATACTGTGCATACGGGTGAGGGATTCGAACCTGGGGTTCTAGGCAGAAAAGGAGCAGTCGCAAGTCTGCAGTACATTCACTGTATTATTACTGGAGAAGCACGCGCTCTCACTGACACACATACCAAGGGAACCATTTGAGTCAGTAATTCTTCGGAAAGGGATCATCTTCACGAAGGGTGGGAAGAAACCGGAGCACAAGTCTCTGCGCCAGCAAGCTGGCAAAACTGACGTAGTCCTTCGAGCCGGATTCGAACCAGCGACCTAAGGATGACGATGTTCACCCCACTACAGTCCTCCGCTCTACCAACTGAGCTACCGAAGGATGACTACAGTTCAAAATCAAGCCGTACGGAAACGTGTGCACTTCAGTCCAAAATAAATATTCATGTCATCATTAAAAGACGAAGACGAAAGAGAACTAGCATTTTGTCATTCAGCAGATCTCTGAATGTAGATTCTCAGAAAATACTGTGCATACGGGTGAGGGATTCGAACCTGGGGTTCTAGGCAGAAAAGGAAGCAGTCGCAAGTCTGCAGTACATTCACTGTATTATTACTGGAGAAGCACGCGCTCTCACTGACACACATACCAAGGGAACCATTTGAGTCAGTAATTCTTCGGAAAGGGATCATCTTCACGAAGGGTGGGAAGAAACCGGAGCACAAGTCTCTGCGCCAGCAAGCTGGCAAAACTGACGTAGTCCTTCGAGCCGGATTCGAACCAGCGACCTAAGGATGACGATGTTCACCCCACTACAGTCCTCCGCTCTACCAACTGAGCTACCGAAGGATGACTACAGTTCAAAATCAAGCCGTACGGAAACGTGTGCACTTCAGTCCAAAATAAATATTCATGTCATCATTAAAAGACGAAGACGAAAGAGAACTAGCATTTTGTCATTCAGCAGATCTCTGAATGTAGATTCTCAGAAAATACTGTGCATACGGGTGAGGGATTCGAACCTGGGGTTCTAGGCAGAAAAGGAGCAGTCGCAAGTCTGCAGTACATTCACTGTATTATTACTGGAGAAGCACGCGCTCTCACTGACACACATACCAAGGGAACCATTTGAGTCAGTAATTCTTCGGAAAGGGATCATCTTCACGAAGGGTGGGAAGAAACCGGAGCACAAGTCTCTGCGCCAGCAAGCTGGCAAAACTGACGTAGTCCTTCGAGCCGGATTCGAACCAGCGACCTAAGGATGACGATGTTCACCCCACTACAGTCCTCCGCTCTACCAACTGAGCTACCGAAGGATGACTACAGTTCAAAATCAAGCCGTACGGAAACGTGTGCACTTCAGTCCAAAATAAATATTCATGTCATCATTAAAAGACGAAGACGAAAGAGAACTAGCATTTTGTCATTCAGCAGATCTCTGAATGTAGATTCTCAGAAAATACTGTGCATACGGGTGAGGGATTCGAACCTGGGGTTCTAGGCAGAAAAGGAGCAGTCGCAAGTCTGCAGTACATTCACTGTATTATTACTGGAGAAGCACGCGCTCTCACTGACACACATACCAAGGGAACCATTTGAGTCAGTAATTCTTCGGAAAGGGATCATCTTCACGAAGGGTGGGAAGAAACCGGAGCACAAGTCTCTGCGCCAGCAAGCTGGCAAAACTGACGTAGTCCTTCGAGCCGGATTCGAACCAGCGACCTAAGGATGACGATGTTCACCCCACTACAGTCCTCCGCTCTACCAACTGAGCTACCGAAGGATGACTACAGTTCAAAATCAAGCCGTACGGAAACGTGTGCACTTCAGTCCAAAATAAATATTCATGTCATCATTAAAAGACGAAGACGAAAGAGAACTAGCATTTTGTCATTCAGCAGATCTCTGAATGTAGATTCTCAGAAAATACTGTGCATACGGGTGAGGGATTCGAACCTGGGGTTCTAGGCAGAAAAGGAGCAGTCGCAAGTCTGCAGTACATTCACTGTATTATTACTGGAGAAGCACGCGCTCTCACTGACACACATACCAAGGGAACCATTTGAGTCAGTAATTCTTCGGAAAGGGATCATCTTCACGAAGGGTGGGAAGAAACCGGAGCACAAGTCTCTGCGCCAGCAAGCTGGCAAAACTGACGTAGTCCTTCGAGCCGGATTCGAACCAGCGACCTAAGGATGACGATGTTCACCCCACTACAGTCCTCCGCTCTACCAACTGAGCTACCGAAGGATGACTACAGTTCAAAATCAAGCCGTACGGAAACGTGTGCACTTCAGTCCAAAATAAATATTCATGTCATCATTAAAAGACGAAGACGAAAGAGAACTAGCATTTTGTCATTCAGCAGATCTCTGAATGTAGATTCTCAGAAAATACTGTGCATACGGGTGAGGGATTCGAACCTGGGGTTCTAGGCAGAAAAGGAACAGTGGCAAGTCTGCAATACATTCACTGTATTATTACTGGAGAAGCACGCGCTCTCACTGACACACATACCAAGGGAACCATTTGAGTCAGTAATTCTTCGGAAAGGGATCATCTTCACGAAGGGTGGGAAGAAACCGGAGCACAAGTCTCTGCGCCAGCAAGCTGGCAAAACTGACGTAGTCCTTCGAGCCGGATTCGAACCAGCGACCTAAGGATGACGATGTTCACCCCACTACAGTCCTCCGCTCTACCAACTGAGCTACCGAAGGATGACTACAGTTCAAAATCAAGCCGTACGGAAACGTGTGCACTTCAGTCCAAAATAAATATTCATGTCATCATTAAAAGACGAAGACGAAAGAGAACTAGCATTTTGTCATTCAGCAGATCTCTGAATGTAGATTCTCAGAAAATACTGTGCATACGGGTGAGGGATTCGAACCTGGGGTTCTAGGCAGAAAAGGAGCAGTCGCAAGTCTGCAGTACATTCACTGTATTATTACTGGAGAAGCACGCGCTCTCACTGACACACATACCAAGGGAACCATTTGAGTCAGTAATTCTTCGGAAAGGGATCATCTTCACGAAGGGTGGGAAGAAACCGGAGCACAAGTCTCTGCGCCAGCAAGCTGGCAAAACTGACGTAGTCCTTCGAGCCGGATTCGAACCAGCGACCTAAGGATGACGATGTTCACCCCACTACAGTCCTCCGCTCTACCAGCTGAGCTACCGAAGGATGACTACAGTTCAAAATCAAGCCGTACGGAAACGTGTGCACTTCAGTCCAAAATAAATATTCATGTCATCATTAAAAGACGAAGACGAAAGAGAACTAGCATTTTGTCATTCAGCAGATCTCTGAATGTAGATTCTCAGAAAATACTGTGCATACGGGTGAGGGATTCGAACCTGGGGTTCTAGGCAGAAAAGGAGCAGTCGCAAGTCTGCAGTACATTCACTGTATTATTACTGGAGAAGCACGCGCTCTCACTGACACACATACCAAGGGAACCATTTGAGTCAGTAATTCTTCGGAAAGGGATCATCTTCACGAAGGGTGGGAAGAAACCGGAGCACAAGTCTCTGCGCCAGCAAGCTGGCAAAACTGACGTAGTCCTTCGAGCCGGATTCGAACCAGCGACCTAAGGATGACGATGTTCACCCCACTACAGTCCTCCGCTCTACCAACTGAGCTACCGAAGGATGACTACAGTTCAAAATCAAGCCGTACGGAAACGTGTGCACTTCAGTCCAAAATAAATATTCATGTCATCATTAAAAGACGAAGACGAAAGAGAACTAGCATTTTGTCATTCAGCAGATCTCTGAATGTAGATTCTCAGAAAATACTGTGCATACGGGTGAGGGATTCGAACCTGGGGTTCTAGGCAGAAAAGGAGCAGTCGCAAGTCTGCAGTACATTCACTGTATTATTACTGGAGAAGCACGCGCTCTCACTGACACACATACCAAGGGAACCATTTGAGTCAGTAATTCTTCGGAAAGGGATCATCTTCACGAAGGGTGGGAAGAAACCGGAGCACAAGTCTCTGCGCCAGCAAGCTGGCAAAACTGACGTAGTCCTTCGAGCCGGATTCGAACCAGCGACCTAAGGATGACGATGTTCACCCCACTACAGTCCTCCGCTCTACCAACTGAGCTACCGAAGGATGACTACAGTTCAAAATCAAGCCGTACGGAAACGTGTGCACTTCAGTCCAAAATAAATATTCATGTCATCATTAAAAGACGAAGACGAAAGAGAACTAGCATTTTGTCATTCAGCAGATCTCTGAATGTAGATTCTCAGAAAATACTGTGCATACGGGTGAGGGATTCGAACCTGGGGTTCTAGGCAGAAAAGGAGCAGTCGCAAGTCTGCAGTACATTCACTGTATTATTACTGGAGAAGCACGCGCTCTCACTGACACACATACCAAGGGAACCATTTGAGTCAGTAATTCTTCGGAAAGGGATCATCTTCACGAAGGGTGGGAAGAAACCGGAGCACAAGTCTCTGCGCCAGCAAGCTGGCAAAACTGACGTAGTCCTTCGAGCCGGATTCGAACCAGCGACCTAAGGATGACGATGTTCACCCCACTACAGTCCTCCGCTCTACCAACTGAGCTACCGAAGGATGACTACAGTTCAAAATCAAGCCGTACGGAAACGTGTGCACTTCAGTCCAAAATAAATATTCATGTCATCATTAAAAGACGAAGACGAAAGAGAACTAGCATTTTGTCATTCAGCAGATCTCTGAATGTAGATTCTCAGAAAATACTGTGCATACGGGTGAGGGATTCGAACCTGGGGTTCTAGGCAGAAAAGGAGCAGTCGCAAGTCTGCAGTACATTCACTGTATTATTACTGGAGAAGCACGCGCTCTCACTGACACACATACCAAGGGAACCATTTGAGTCAGTAATTCTTCGGAAAGGGATCATCTTCACGAAGGGTGGGAAGAAACCGGAGCACAAGTCTCTGCGCCAGCAAGCTGGCAAAACTGACGTAGTCCTTCGAGCCGGATTCGAACCAGCGACCTAAGGATGACGATGTTCACCCCACTACAGTCCTCCGCTCTACCAACTGAGCTACCGAAGGATGACTACAGTTCAAAATCAAGCCGTACGGAAACGTGTGCACTTCAGTCCAAAATAAATATTCATGTCATCATTAAAGACGAAGACGAAAGAGAACTAGCATTTTGTCATTCAGCAGATCTCTGAATGTAGATTCTCAGAAAATACTGTGCATACGGGTGAGGGATTCGAACCTGGGGTTCTAGGCAGAAAAGGAGCAGTCGCAAGTCTGCAGTACATTCACTGTATTATTACTGGAGAAGCACGCGCTCTCACTGACACACATACCAAGGGAACCATTTGAGTCAGTAATTCTTCGGAAAGGGATCATCTTCACGAAGGGTGGGAAGAAACCGGAGCACAAGTCTCTGCGCCAGCAAGCTGGCAAAACTGACGTAGTCCTTCGAGCCGGATTCGAACCAGCGACCTAAGGATGACGATGTTCACCCCACTACAGTCCTCCGCTCTACCAACTGAGCTACCGAAGGATGACTACAGTTCAAAATCAAGCCGTACGGAAACGTGTGCACTTCAGTCCAAAATAAATATTCATGTCATCATTAAAAGACGAAGACGAAAGAGAACTAGCATTTTGTCATTCAGCAGATCTCTGAATGTAGATTCTCAGAAAATACTGTGCATACGGGTGAGGGATTCGAACCTGGGGTTCTAGGCAGAAAAGGAGCAGTCGCAAGTCTGCAGTACATTCACTGTATTATTACTGGAGAAGCACGCGCTCTCACTGACACACATACCAAGGGAACCATTTGAGTCAGTAATTCTTCGGAAAGGGATCATCTTCACGAAGGGTGGGAAGAAACCGGAGCACAAGTCTCTGCGCCAGCAAGCTGGCAAAACTGACGTAGTCCTTCGAGCCGGATTCGAACCAGCGACCTAAGGATGACGATGTTCACCCCACTACAGTCCTCCGCTCTACCAACTGAGCTACCGAAGGATGACTACAGTTCAAAATCAAGCCGTACGGAAACGTGTGCACTTCAGTCCAAAATAAATATTCATGTCATCATTAAAAGACGAAGACGAAAGAGAACTAGCATTTTGTCATTCAGCAGATCTCTGAATGTAGATTCTCAGAAAATACTGTGCATACGGGTGAGGGATTCGAACCTGGGGTTCTAGGCAGAAAAGGAGCAGTCGCAAGTCTGCAGTACATTCACTGTATTATTACTGGAGAAGCACGCGCTCTCACTGACACACATACCAAGGGAACCATTTGAGTCAGTAATTCTTCGGAAAGGGATCATCTTCACGAAGGGTGGGAAGAAACCGGAGCACAAGTCTCTGCGCCAGCAAGCTGGCAAAACTGACGTAGTCCTTCGAGCCGGATTCGAACCAGCGACCTAAGGATGACGATGTTCACCCCACTACAGTCCTCCGCTCTACCAACTGAGCTACCGAAGGATGACTACAGTTCAAAATCAAGCCGTACGGAAACGTGTGCACTTCAGTCCAAAATAAATATTCATGTCATCATTAAAAGACGAAGACGAAAGAGAACTAGCATTTTGTCATTCAGCAGATCTCTGAATGTAGATTCTCAGAAAATACTGTGCATACGGGTGAGGGATTCGAACCTGGGGTTCTAGGCAGAAAAGGAGCAGTCGCAAGTCTGCAGTACATTCACTGTATTATTACTGGAGAAGCACGCGCTCTCACTGACACACATACCAAGGGAACCATTTGAGTCAGTAATTCTTCGGAAAGGGATCATCTTCACGAAGGGTGGGAAGAAACCGGAGCACAAGTCTCTGCGCCAGCAAGCTGGCAAAACTGACGTAGTCCTTCGAGCCGGATTCGAACCAGCGACCTAAGGATGACGATGTTCACCCCACTACAGTCCTCCGCTCTACCAACTGAGCTACCGAAGGATGACTACAGTTCAAAATCAAGCCGTACGGAAACGTGTGCACTTCAGTCCAAAATAAATATTCATGTCATCATTAAAAGACGAAGACGAAAGAGAACTAGCATTTTGTCATTCAGCAGATCTCTGAATGTAGATTCTCAGAAAATACTGTGCATACGGGTGAGGGATTCGAACCTGGGGTTCTAGGCAGAAAAGGAACAGTCGCTAGTCTGCAGTACATTCACTGTATTATTACTGGAGAAGCACGCGCTCTCACTGACACACATACCAAGGGAACCATTTGAGTCAGTAATTCTTCGGAAAGGGATCATCTTCACGAAGGGTGGGAAGAAACCGGAGCACAAGTCTCTGCGCCAGCAAGCTGGCAAAACTGACGTAGTCCTTCGAGCCGGATTCGAACCAGCGACCTAAGGATGACGATGTTCACCCCACTACAGTCCTCCGCTCTACCAACTGAGCTACCGAAGGATGACTACAGTTCAAAATCAAGCCGTACGGAAACGTGTGCACTTCAGTCCAAAATAAATATTCATGTCATCATTAAAAGACGAAGACGAAAGAGAACTAGCATTTTGTCATTCAGCAGATCTCTGAATGTAGATTCTCAGAAAATACTGTGCATACGGGTGAGGGATTCGAACCTGGGGTTCTAGGCAGAAAAGGAGCAGTCGCAAGTCTGCAGTACATTCACTGTATTATTACTGGAGAAGCACGCGCTCTCACTGACACACATACCAAGGGAACCATTTGAGTCAGTAATTCTTCGGAAAGGGATCATCTTCACGAAGGGTGGGAAGAAACCGGAGCACAAGTCTCTGCGCCAGCAAGCTGGCAAAACTGACGTAGTCCTTCGAGCCGGATTCGAACCAGCGACCTAAGGATGACGATGTTCACCCCACTACAGTCCTCCGCTCTACCAACTGAGCTACCGAAGGATGACTACAGTTCAAAATCAAGCCGTACGGAAACGTGTGCACTTCAGTCCAAAATAAATATTCATGTCATCATTAAAGACGAAGACGAAAGAGAACTAGCATTTTGTCATTCAGCAGATCTCTGAATGTAGATTCTCAGAAAATACTGTGCATACGGGTGAGGGATTCGAACCTGGGGTTCTAGGCAGAAAAGGAACAGTTGCTAGTCTGCAGTACATTCACTGTATTATTACTGGAGAAGCACGCGCTCTCACTGACACACATACCAAGGGAACCATTTGAGTCAGTAATTCTTCGGAAAGGGATCATCTTCACGAAGGGTGGGAAGAAACCGGAGCACAAGTCTCTGCGCCAGCAAGCTGGCAAAACTGACGTAGTCCTTCGAGCCGGATTCGAACCAGCGACCTAAGGATGACGATGTTCACCCCACTACAGTCCTCCGCTCTACCAACTGAGCTACCGAAGGATGACTACAGTTCAAAATCAAGCCGTACGGAAACGTGTGCACTTCAGTCCAAAATAAATATTCATGTCATCATTAAAAGACGAAGACGAAAGAGAACTAGCATTTTGTCATTCAGCAGATCTCTGAATGTAGATTCTCAGAAAATACTGTGCATACGGGTGAGGGATTCGAACCTGGGGTTCTAGGCAGAAAAGGAGCAGTCGCAAGTCTGCAGTACATTCACTGTATTATTACTGGAGAAGCACGCGCTCTCACTGACACACATACCAAGGGAACCATTTGAGTCAGTAATTCTTCGGAAAGGGATCATCTTCACGAAGGGTGGGAAGAAACCGGAGCACAAGTCTCTGCGCCAGCAAGCTGGCAAAACTGACGTAGTCCTTCGAGCCGGATTCGAACCAGCGACCTAAGGATGACGATGTTCACCCCACTACAGTCCTCCGCTCTACCAACTGAGCTACCGAAGGATGACTACAGTTCAAAATCAAGCCGTACGGAAACGTGTGCACTTCAGTCCAAAATAAATATTCATGTCATCATTAAAAGACGAAGACGAAAGAGAACTAGCATTTTGTCATTCAGCAGATCTCTGAATGTAGATTCTCAGAAAATACTGTGCATACGGGTGAGGGATTCGAACCTGGGGTTCTAGGCAGAAAAGGAGCAGTCGCAAGTCTGCAGTACATTCACTGTATTATTACTGGAGAAGCACGCGCTCTCACTGACACACATACCAAGGGAACCATTTGAGTCAGTAATTCTTCGGAAAGGGATCATCTTCACGAAGGGTGGGAAGAAACCGGAGCACAAGTCTCTGCGCCAGCAAGCTGGCAAAACTGACGTAGTCCTTCGAGCCGGATTCGAACCAGCGACCTAAGGGTGACGATGTTCACCCCACTACAGTCCTCCGCTCTACCAACTGAGCTACCGAAGGATGACTACAGTTCAAAATCAAGCCGTACGGAAACGTGTGCACTTCAGTCCAAAATAAATATTCATGTCATCATTAAAAGACGAAGACGAAAGAGAACTAGCATTTTGTCATTCAGCAGATCTCTGAATGTAGATTCTCAGAAAATACTGTGCATACGGGTGAGGGATTCGAACCTGGGGTTCTAGGCAGAAAAGGAAGCAGTCGCAAGTCTGCAGTACATTCACTGTATTATTACTGGAGAAGCACGCGCTCTCACTGACACACATACCAAGGGAACCATTTGAGTCAGTAATTCTTCGGAAAGGGATCATCTTCACGAAGGGTGGGAAGAAACCGGAGCACAAGTCTCTGCGCCAGCAAGCTGGCAAAACTGACGTAGTCCTTCGAGCCGGATTCGAACCAGCGACCTAAGGATGACGATGTTCACCCCACTACAGTCCTCCGCTCTACCAACTGAGCTACCGAAGGATGACTACAGTTCAAAATCAAGCCGTACGGAAACGTGTGCACTTCAGTCCAAAATAAATATTCATGTCATCATTAAAAGACGAAGACGAAAGAGAACTAGCATTTTGTCATTCAGCAGATCTCTGAATGTAGATTCTCAGAAAATACTGTGCATACGGGTGAGGGATTCGAACCTGGGGTTCTAGGCAGAAAAGGAGCAGTCGCAAGTCTGCAGTACATTCACTGTATTATTACTGGAGAAGCACGCGCTCTCACTGACACACATACCAAGGGAACCATTTGAGTCAGTAATTCTTCGGAAAGGGATCATCTTCACGAAGGGTGGGAAGAAACCGGAGCACAAGTCTCTGCGCCAGCAAGCTGGCAAAACTGACGTAGTCCTTCGAGCCGGATTCGAACCAGCGACCTAAGGATGACGATGTTCACCCCACTACAGTCCTCCGCTCTACCAACTGAGCTACCGAAGGATGACTACAGTTCAAAATCAAGCCGTACGGAAACGTGTGCACTTCAGTCCAAAATAAATATTCATGTCATCATTAAAAGACGAAGACGAAAGAGAACTAGCATTTTGTCATTCAGCAGATCTCTGAATGTAGATTCTCAGAAAATACTGTGCATACGGGTGAGGGATTCGAACCTGGGGTTCTAGGCAGAAAAGGAGCAGTCGCAAGTCTGCAGTACATTCACTGTATTATTACTGGAGAAGCACGCGCTCTCACTGACACACATACCAAGGGAACCATTTGAGTCAGTAATTCTTCGGAAAGGGATCATCTTCACGAAGGGTGGGAAGAAACCGGAGCACAAGTCTCTGCGCCAGCAAGCTGGCAAAACTGACGTAGTCCTTCGAGCCGGATTCGAACCAGCGACCTAAGGATGACGATGTTCACCCCACTACAGTCCTCCGCTCTACCAACTGAGCTACCGAAGGATGACTACAGTTCAAAATCAAGCCGTACGGAAACGTGTGCACTTCAGTCCAAAATAAATATTCATGTCATCATTAAAAGACGAAGACGAAAGAGAACTAGCATTTTGTCATTCAGCAGATCTCTGAATGTAGATTCTCAGAAAATACTGTGCATACGGGTGAGGGATTCGAACCTGGGGTTCTAGGCAGAAAAGGAACAGTCGCTAGTCTGCAGTACATTCACTGTATTATTAGTGGAGAAGCACGCGCTCTCACTGACACACATACCAAGGGAACCATTTGAGTCAGTAATTCTTCGGAAAGGGATCATCTTCACGAAGGGTGGGAAGAAACCGGAGCACAAGTCTCTGCGCCAGCAAGCTGGCAAAACTGACGTAGTCCTTCGAGCCGGATTCGAACCAGCGACCTAAGGATGACGATGTTCACCCCACTACAGTCCTCCGCTCTACCAACTGAGCTACCGAAGGATGACTACAGTTCAAAATCAAGCCGTACGGAAACGTGTGCACTTCAGTCCAAAATAAATATTCATGTCATCATTAAAAGACGAAGACGAAAGAGAACTAGCATTTTGTCATTCAGCAGATCTCTGAATGTAGATTCTCAGAAAATACTGTGCATACGGGTGAGGGATTCGAACCTGGGGTTCTAGGCAGAAAAGGAGCAGTCGCAAGTCTGCAGTACATTCACTGTATTATTACTGGAGAAGCACGCGCTCTCACTGACACACATACCAAGGGAACCATTTGAGTCAGTAATTCTTCGGAAAGGGATCATCTTCACGAAGGGTGGGAAGAAACCGGAGCACAAGTCTCTGCGCCAGCAAGCTGGCAAAACTGACGTAGTCCTTCGAGCCGGATTCGAACCAGCGACCTAAGGGTGACGATGTTCACCCCACTACAGTCCTCCGCTCTACCAACTGAGCTACCGAAGGATGACTACAGTTCAAAATCAAGCCGTACGGAAACGTGTGCACTTCAGTCCAAAATAAATATTCATGTCATCATTAAAAGACGAAGACGAAAGAGAACTAGCATTTTGTCATTCAGCAGATCTCTGAATGTAGATTCTCAGAAAATACTGTGCATACGGGTGAGGGATTCGAACCTGGGGTTCTAGGCAGAAAAGGAGCAGTCGCAAGTCTGCAGTACATTCACTGTATTATTACTGGAGAAGCACGCGCTCTCACTGACACACATACCAAGGGAACCATTTGAGTCAGTAATTCTTCGGAAAGGGATCATCTTCACGAAGGGTGGGAAGAAACCGGAGCACAAGTCTCTGCGCCAGCAAGCTGGCAAAACTGACGTAGTCCTTCGAGCCGGATTCGAACCAGCGACCTAAGGATGACGATGTTCACCCCACTACAGTCCTCCGCTCTACCAACTGAGCTACCGAAGGATGACTACAGTTCAAAATCAAGCCGTACGGAAACGTGTGCACTTCAGTCCAAAATAAATATTCATGTCATCATTAAAAGACGAAGACGAAAGAGAACTAGCATTTTGTCATTCAGCAGATCTCTGAATGTAGATTCTCAGAAAATACTGTGCATACGGGTGAGGGATTCGAACCTGGGGTTCTAGGCAGAAAAGGAGCAGTCGCAAGTCTGCAGTACATTCACTGTATTATTACTGGAGAAGCACGCGCTCTCACTGACACACATACCAAGGGAACCATTTGAGTCAGTAATTCTTCGGAAAGGGATCATCTTCACGAAGGGTGGGAAGAAACCGGAGCACAAGTCTCTGCGCCAGCAAGCTGGCAAAACTGACGTAGTCCTTCGAGCCGGATTCGAACCAGCGACCTAAGGATGACGATGTTCACCCCACTACAGTCCTCCGCTCTACCAACTGAGCTACCGAAGGATGACTACAGTTCAAAATCAAGCCGTACGGAAACGTGTGCACTTCAGTCCAAAATAAATATTCATGTCATCATTAAAAGACGAAGACGAAAGAGAACTAGCATTTTGTCATTCAGCAGATCTCTGAATGTAGATTCTCAGAAAATACTGTGCATACGGGTGAGGGATTCGAACCTGGGGTTCTAGGCAGAAAAGGAGCAGTCGCAAGTCTGCAGTACATTCACTGTATTATTACTGGAGAAGCACGCGCTCTCACTGACACACATACCAAGGGAACCATTTGAGTCAGTAATTCTTCGGAAAGGGATCATCTTCACGAAGGGTGGGAAGAAACCGGAGCACAAGTCTCTGCGCCAGCAAGCTGGCAAAACTGACGTAGTCCTTCGAGCCGGATTCGAACCAGCGACCTAAGGATGACGATGTTCACCCCACTACAGTCCTCCGCTCTACCAACTGAGCTACCGAAGGATGACTACAGTTCGAAATCAAGCCGTACGGAAACGTGTGCACTTCAGTCCAAAATAAATATTCATGTCATCATTAAAAGACGAAGACGAAAGAGAACTAGCATTTTGTCATTCAGCAGATCTCTGAATGTAGATTCTCAGAAAATACTGTGCATACGGGTGAGGGATTCGAACCTGGGGTTCTAGGCAGAAAAGGAGCAGTCACAAGTCTGCAGTACATTCACTGTATTATTACTGGAGAAGCACGCGCTCTCACTGACACACATACCAAGGGAACCATTTGAGTCAGTAATTCTTCGGAAAGGGATCATCTTCACGAAGGGTGGGAAGAAACCGGAGCACAAGTCTCTGCGCCAGCAAGCTGGCAAAACTGACGTAGTCCTTCGAGCCGGATTCGAACCAGCGACCTAAGGATGACGATGTTCACCCCACTACAGTCCTCCGCTCTACCAACTGAGCTACCGAAGGATGACTACAGTTCAAAATCAAGCCGTACGGAAACGTGTGCACTTCAGTCCAAAATAAATATTCATGTCATCATTAAAGACGAAGACGAAAGAGAACTAGCATTTTGTCATTCAGCAGATCTCTGAATGTAGATTCTCAGAAAATACTGTGCATACGGGTGAGGGATTCGAACCTGGGGTTCTAGGCAGAAAAGGAACAGTTGCTAGTCTGCAGTACATTCACTGTATTATTACTGGAGAAGCACGCGCTCTCACTGACACACATACCAAGGGAACCATTTGAGTCAGTAATTCTTCGGAAAGGGATCATCTTCACGAAGGGTGGGAAGAAACCGGAGCACAAGTCTCTGCGCCAGCAAGCTGGCAAGACAGACGTAGTCCTTCGAGCCGGATTCGAACCAGCGACCTAAGGATGACGATGTTCACCCCACTACAGTCCTCCGCTCTACCAACTGAGCTACCGAAGGATGACTATCGTTCAAAATCAAGCCGTACGGAAACGTGTGCACTTCAGTCCAAAATAAATATTCATGTCATCATTAAAAGACGAAGACGAAAGAGAACTAGCATTTTGTCATTCAGCAGATCTCTGAATGTAGATTCTCAGAAAATACTGTGCATACGGGTGAGGGATTCGAACCTGGGGTTCTAGGCAGAAAAGGAGCAGTCGCAAGTCTGCAGTACATTCACTGTATTATTACTGGAGAAGCACGCGCTCTCACTGACACACATACCAAGGGAACCATTTGAGTCAGTAATTCTTCGGAAAGGGATCATCTTCACGAAGGGTGGGAAGAAACCGGAGCACAAGTCTCTGCGCCAGCAAGCTGGCAAAACAGACGTAGTCCTTCGAGCCGGATTCGAACCAGCGACCTAAGGATGACGATGTTCACCCCACTACAGTCCTCCGCTCTACCAACTGAGCTACCGAAGGATGACTACAGTTCAAAATCAAGCCGTACGGAAACGTGTGCACTTCAGTCCAAAATAAATATTCATGTCATCATTAAAAGACGAAGACGAAAGAGAACTAGCATTTTGTCATTCAGCAGATCTCTGAATGTAGATTCTCAGAAAATACTGTGCATACGGGTGAGGGATTCGAACCTGGGGTTCTAGGCAGAAAAGGAGCAGTCGCAAGTCTGCAGTACATTCACTGTATTATTACTGGAGAAGCACGCGCTCTCACTGACACACATACCAAGGGAACCATTTGAGTCAGTAATTCTTCGGAAAGGGATCATCTTCACGAAGGGTGGGAAGAAACCGGAGCACAAGTCTCTGCGCCAGCAAGCTGGCAAAACTGACGTAGTCCTTCGAGCCGGATTCGAACCAGCGACCTAAGGATGACGATGTTCACCCCACTACAGTCCTCCGCTCTACCAACTGAGCTACCGAAGGATGACTACAGTTCGAAATCAAGCCGTACGGAAACGTGTGCACTTCAGTCCAAAATAAATATTCATGTCATCATTAAAAGACGAAGACGAAAGAGAACTAGCATTTTGTCATTCAGCAGATCTCTGAATGTAGATTCTCAGAAAATACTGTGCATACGGGTGAGGGATTCGAACCTGGGGTTCTAGGCAGAAAAGGAGCAGTCGCAAGTCTGCAGTACATTCACTGTATCATTTCTGGAGAAGCACGCGCTCTCACTGACACACATACCAAGGGAACCATTTGAGTCAGTAATTCTTCGGAAAGGGATCATCTTCACGAAGGGTGGGAAGAAACCGGAGCACAAGTCTCTGCGCCAGCAAGCTGGCAAAACTGACGTAGTCCTTCGAGCCGGATTCGAACCAGCGACCTAAGGATGACGATGTTCACCCCACTACAGTCCTCCGCTCTACCAACTGAGCTACCGAAGGATGACTACAGCTCGAAATCAAGCCGTACGGAAACGTGTGCACTTCAGTCCAAAATAAATATTCATGTCATCATTAAAAGACGAAAGAGAACTAGCATTTTGTCATTCAGCAGATCTCTGAATGTAGATTCTCAGAAAATACTGTGCATACGGGTGAGGGATTCGAACCTGGGGTTCTAGGCAGAAAAGGAGCAGTCGCAAGTCTGCAGTACATTCACTGTATTATTACTGGAGAAGCACGCGCTCTCACTGACACACATACCAAGGGAACCATTTGAGTCAGTAATTCTTCGGAAAGGGATCATCTTCACGAAGGGTGGGAAGAAACCGGAGCACAAGTCTCTGCGCCAGCAAGCTGGCAAGACTGACGTAGTCCTTCGAGCCGGATTCGAACCAGCGACCTAAGGATGACGATGTTCACCCCACTACAGTCCTCCGCTCTACCAACTGAGCTACCGAAGGATGACTACAGCTCGAAATCAAGCCGTACGGAAACGTGTGCACTTCAGTCCAAAATAAATATTCATGTCATCATTAAAAGACGAAGACGAAAGAGAACTAGCATTTTGTCATTCAGCAGATCTCTGAATGTAGATTCTCAGAAAATACTGTGCATACGGGTGAGGGATTCGAACCTGGGGTTCTAGGCAGAAAAGGAGCAGTCACAAGTCTGCAGTACATTCACTGTATTATTACTGGAGAAGCACGCGCTCTCACTGACACACATACCAAGGGAACCATTTGAGTCAGTAATTCTTCGGAAAGGGATCATCTTCACGAAGGGTGGGAAGAAACCGGAGCACAAGTCTCTGCGCCAGCAAGCTGGCAAAACTGACGTAGTCCTTCGAGCCGGATTCGAACCAGCGACCTAAGGATGACGATGTTCACCCCACTACAGTCCTCCGCTCTACCAACTGAGCTACCGAAGGATGACTACAGTTCAAAATCAAGCCGTACGGAAACGTGTGCACTTCAGTCCAAAATAAATATTCATGTCATCATTAAAAGACGAAGACGAAAGAGAACTAGCATTTTGTCATTCAGCAGATCTCTGAATGTAGATTCTCAGAAAATACTGTGCATACGGGTGAGGGATTCGAACCTGGGGTTCTAGGCAGAAAAGGAGCAGTCGCAAGTCTGCAGTACATTCACTGTATTATTACTGGAGAAGCACGCGCTCTCACTGACACACATACCAAGGGAACCATTTGAGTCAGTAATTCTTCGGAAAGGGATCATCTTCACGAAGGGTGGGAAGAAACCGGAGCACAAGTCTCTGCGCCAGCAAGCTGGCAAAACTGACGTAGTCCTTCGAGCCGGATTCGAACCAGCGACCTAAGGATGACGATGTTCACCCCACTACAGTCCTCCGCTCTACCAACTGAGCTACCGAAGGATGACTACAGTTCAAAATCAAGCCGTACGGAAACGTGTGCACTTCAGTCCAAAATAAATATTCATGTCATCATTAAAAGACGAAGACGAAAGAGAACTAGCATTTTGTCATTCAGCAGATCTCTGAATGTAGATTCTCAGAAAATACTGTGCATACGGGTGAGGGATTCGAACCTGGGGTTCTAGGCAGAAAAGGAGCAGTCGCAAGTCTGCAGTACATTCACTGTATTATTACTGGAGAAGCACGCGCTCTCACTGACACACATACCAAGGGAACCATTTGAGTCAGTAATTCTTCGGAAAGGGATCATCTTCACGAAGGGTGGGAAGAAACCGGAGCACAAGTCTCTGCGCCAGCAAGCTGGCAAAACTGACGTAGTCCTTCGAGCCGGATTCGAACCAGCGACCTAAGGATGACGATGTTCACCCCACTACAGTCCTCCGCTCTACCAACTGAGCTACCGAAGGATGACTACAGTTCGAAATCAAGCCGTACGGAAACGTGTGCACTTCAGTCCAAAATAAATATTCATGTCATCATTAAAAGACGAAAGAGAACTAGCACTTTGTCATTCAGCAGATCTCTGAATGTAGATTCTCAGAAAATACTGTGCATACGGGTGAGGGATTCGAACCTGGGGTTCTAGGCAGAAAAGGAGCAGTCGCAAGTCTGCAGTACATTCACTGTATTATTACTGGAGAAGCACGCGCTCTCACTGACACACATACCAAGGGAACCATTTGAGTCAGTAATTCTTCGGAAAGGGATCATCTTCACGAAGGGTGGGAAGAAACCGGAGCACAAGTCTCTGCGCCAGCAAGCTGGCAAAACTGACGTAGTCCTTCGAGCCGGATTCGAACCAGCGACCTAAGGATGACGATGTTCACCCCACTACAGTCCTCCGCTCTACCAACTGAGCTACCGAAGGATGACTACAGTTCAAAATCAAGCCGTACGGAAACGTGTGCACTTCAGTCCAAAATAAATATTCATGTCATCATTAAAAGACGAAGACGAAAGAGAACTAGCATTTTGTCATTCAGCAGATCTCTGAATGTAGATTCTCAGAAAATACTGTGCATACGGGTGAGGGATTCGAACCTGGGGTTCTAGGCAGAAAAGGAGCAGTCGCAAGTCTGCAGTACATTCACTGTATTATTACTGGAGAAGCACGCGCTCTCACTGACACACATACCAAGGGAACCATTTGAGTCAGTAATTCTTCGGAAAGGGATCATCTTCACGAAGGGTGGGAAGAAACCGGAGCACAAGTCTCTGCGCCAGCAAGCTGGCAAAACTGACGTAGTCCTTCGAGCCGGATTCGAACCAGCGACCTAAGGATGACGATGTTCACCCCACTACAGTCCTCCGCTCTACCAACTGAGCTACCGAAGGATGACTACAGTTCAAAATCAAGCCGTACGGAAACGTGTGCACTTCAGTCCAAAATAAATATTCATGTCATCATTAAAAGACGAAGACGAAAGAGAACTAGCATTTTGTCATTCAGCAGATCTCTGAATGTAGATTCTCAGAAAATACTGTGCATACGGGTGAGGGATTCGAACCTGGGGTTCTAGGCAGAAAAGGAGCAGTCGCAAGTCTGCAGTACATTCACTGTATTATTACTGGAGAAGCACGCGCTCTCACTGACACACATACCAAGGGAACCATTTGAGTCAGTAATTCTTCGGAAAGGGATCATCTTCACGAAGGGTGGGAAGAAACCGGAGCACAAGTCTCTGCGCCAGCAAGCTGGCAAAACTGACGTAGTCCTTCGAGCCGGATTCGAACCAGCGACCTAAGGATGACGATGTTCACCCCACTACAGTCCTCCGCTCTACCAACTGAGCTACCGAAGGATGACTACAGTTCAAAATCAAGCCGTACGGAAACGTGTGCACTTCAGTCCAAAATAAATATTCATGTCATCATTAAAAGACGAAGACGAAAGAGAACTAGCATTTTGTCATTCAGCAGATCTCTGAATGTAGATTCTCAGAAAATACTGTGCATACGGGTGAGGGATTCGAACCTGGGGTTCTAGGCAGAAAAGGAGCAGTCGCAAGTCTGCAGTACATTCACTGTATCATTTCTGGAGAAGCACGCGCTCTCACTGACACACATACCAAGGGAACCATTTGAGTCAGTAATTCTTCGGAAAGGGATCATCTTCACGAAGGGTGGGAAGAAACCGGAGCACAAGTCTCTGCGCCAGCAAGCTGGCAAAACTGACGTAGTCCTTCGAGCCGGATTCGAACCAGCGACCTAAGGATGACGATGTTCACCCCACTACAGTCCTCCGCTCTACCAACTGAGCTACCGAAGGATGACTACAGTTCAAAATCAAGCCGTACGGAAACGTGTGCACTTCAGTCCAAAATAAATATTCATGTCATCATTAAAAGACGAAAGAGAACTAGCATTTTGTCATTCAGCAGATCTCTGAATGTAGATTCTCAGAAAATACTGTGCATACGGGTGAGGGATTCGAACCTGGGGTTCTAGGCAGAAAAGGAGCAGTCGCAAGTCTGCAGTACATTCACTGTATTATTACTGGAGAAGCACGCGCTCTCACTGACACACATACCAAGGGAACCATTTGAGTCAGTAATTCTTCGGAAAGGGATCATCTTCACGAAGGGTGGGAAGAAACCGGAGCACAAGTCTCTGCGCCAGCAAGCTGGCAAAACTGACGTAGTCCTTCGAGCCGGATTCGAACCAGCGACCTAAGGATGACGATGTTCACCCCACTACAGTCCTCCGCTCTACCAACTGAGCTACCGAAGGATGACTACAGTTCAAAATCAAGCCGTACGGAAACGTGTGCACTTCAGTCCAAAATAAATATTCATGTCATCATTAAAAGACGAAAGAGAACTAGCATTTTGTCATTCAGCAGATCTCTGAATGTAGATTCTCAGAAAATACTGTGCATACGGGTGAGGGATTCGAACCTGGGGTTCTAGGCAGAAAAGGAGCAGTCGCAAGTCTGCAGTACATTCACTGTATTATTACTGGAGAAGCACGCGCTCTCACTGACACACATACCAAGGGAACCATTTGAGTCAGTAATTCTTCGGAAAGGGATCATCTTCACGAAGGGTGGGAAGAAACCGGAGCACAAGTCTCTGCGCCAGCAAGCTGGCAAAACTGACGTAGTCCTTCGAGCCGGATTCGAACCAGCGACCTAAGGATGACGATGTTCACCCCACTACAGTCCTCCGCTCTACCAACTGAGCTACCGAAGGATGACTATCGTTCAAAATCAAGCCGTACGGAAACGTGTGCACTTCAGTCCAAAATAAATATTCATGTCATCATTAAAAGACGAAAGAGAACTAGCATTTTGTCATTCAGCAGATCTCTGAATGTAGATTCTCAGAAAATACTGTGCATACGGGTGAGGGATTCGAACCTGGGGTTCTAGGCAGAAAAGGAACAGTTGCTAGTCTGCAGTACATTCACTGTATTATTACTGGAGAAGCACGCGCTCTCACTGACACACATACCAAGGGAACCATTTGAGTCAGTAATTCTTCGGAAAGGGATCATCTTCACGAAGGGTGGGAAGAAACCGGAGCACAAGTCTCTGCGCCAGCAAGCTGGCAAAACTGACGTAGTCCTTCGAGCCGGATTCGAACCAGCGACCTAAGGATGACGATGTTCACCCCACTACAGTCCTCCGCTCTACCAACTGAGCTACCGAAGGATGACTACAGTTCAAAATCAAGCCGTACGGAAACGTGTGCACTTCAGTCCAAAATAAATATTCATGTCATCATTAAAAGACGAAGACGAAAGAGAACTAGCATTTTGTCATTCAGCAGATCTCTGAATGTAGATTCTCAGAAAATACTGTGCATACGGGTGAGGGATTCGAACCTGGGGTTCTAGGCAGAAAAGGAGCAGTCGCAAGTCTGCAATACATTCACTGTATTATTACTGGAGAAGCACGCGCTCTCACTGACACACATACCAAGGGAACCATTTGAGTCAGTAATTCTTCGGAAAGGGATCATCTTCACGAAGGGTGGGAAGAAACCGGAGCACAAGTCTCTGCGCCAGCAAGCTGGCAAAATTGACGTAGTCCTTCGAGCCGGATTCGAACCAGCGACCTAAGGATGACGATGTTCACCCCACTACAGTCCTCCGCTCTACCAACTGAGCTACCGAAGGATGACTACAGTTCAAAATCAAGCCGTACGGAAACGTGTGCACTTCAGTCCAAAATAAATATTCATGTCATCATTAAAAGACGAAAGAGAACTAGCATTTTGTCATTCAGCAGATCTCTGAATGTAGATTCTCAGAAAATACTGTGCATACGGGTGAGGGATTCGAACCTGGGGTTCTAGGCAGAAAAGGAACAGTTGCTAGTCTGCAGTACATTCACTGTATTATTACTGGAGAAGCACGCGCTCTCACTGACACACATACCAAGGGAACCATTTGAGTCAGTAATTCTTCGGAAAGGGATCATCTTCACGAAGGGTGGGAAGAAACCGGAGCACAAGTCTCTGCGCCAGCAAGCTGGCAAAACTGACGTAGTCCTTCGAGCCGGATTCGAACCAGCGACCTAAGGATGACGATGTTCACCCCACTACAGTCCTCCGCTCTACCAACTGAGCTACCGAAGGATGACTACAGTTCAAAATCAAGCCGTACGGAAACGTGTGCACTTCAGTCCAAAATAAATATTCATGTCATCATTAAAAGACGAAAGAGAACTAGCACTTTGTCATTCAGCAGATCTCTGAATGTAGATTCTCAGAAAATACTGTGCATACGGGTGAGGGATTCGAACCTGGGGTTCTAGGCAGAAAAGGAGCAGTCGCAAGTCTGCAATACATTCACTGTATTATTACTGGAGAAGCACGCGCTCTCACTGACACACATACCAAGGGAACCATTTGAGTCAGTAATTCTTCGGAAAGGGATCATCTTCACGAAGGGTGGGAAGAAACCGGAGCACAAGTCTCTGCGCCAGCAAGCTGGCAAAACTGACGTAGTCCTTCGAGCCGGATTCGAACCAGCGACCTAAGGATGACGATGTTCACCCCACTACAGTCCTCCGCTCTACCAACTGAGCTACCGAAGGATGACTACAGTTCAAAATCAAGCCGTACGGAAACGTGTGCACTTCAGTCCAAAATAAATATTCATGTCATCATTAAAAGACGAAAGAGAACTAGCATTTTGTCATTCAGCAGATCTCTGAATGTAGATTCTCAGAAAATACTGTGCATACGGGTGAGGGATTCGAACCTGGGGTTCTAGGCAGAAAAGGAACAGTTGCTAGTCTGCAGTACATTCACTGTATTATTACTGGAGAAGCACGCGCTCTCACTGACACACATACCAAGGGAACCATTTGAGTCAGTAATTCTTCGGAAAGGGATCATCTTCACGAAGGGTGGGAAGAAACCGGAGCACAAGTCTCTGCGCCAGCAAGCTGGCAAAACTGACGTAGTCCTTCGAGCCGGATTCGAACCAGCGACCTAAGGATGACGATGTTCACCCTACTACAGTCCTCCGCTCTACCAACTGAGCTACCGAAGGATGACTACAGTTCAAAATCAAGCCGTACGGAAACGTGTGCACTTCAGTCCAAAATAAATATTCATGTCATCATTAAAAGACGAAAGAGAACTAGCATTTTGTCATTCAGCAGATCTCTGAATGTAGATTCTCAGAAAATACTGTGCATACGGGTGAGGGATTCGAACCTGGGGTTCTAGGCAGAAAAGGAGCAGTCGCAAGTCTGCAGTACATTCACTGTATTATTACTGGAGAAGCACGCGCTCTCACTGACACACATACCAAGGGAACCATTTGAGTCAGTAATTCTTCGGAAAGGGATCATCTTCACGAAGGGTGGGAAGAAACCGGAGCACAAGTCTCTGCGCCAGCAAGCTGGCAAAACTGACGTAGTCCTTCGAGCCGGATTCGAACCAGCGACCTAAGGATGACGATGTTCACCCCACTACGGTTCTCCGCTCTACCAACTGAGCTACCGAAGGATGACTACTGTTCGAAATCAAGCCGTACGGAAACGTGTGCACTTCAGTCCAAAATAAATATTCATGTCATCATTAAAAGACGAAGACGAAAGAGAACTAGCATTTTGTCATTCAGCAGATCTCTGAATGTAGATTCTCAGAAAATACTGTGCATACGGGTGAGGGATTCGAACCTGGGGTTCTAGGCAGAAAAGGAGCAGTCGCAAGTCTGCAGTACATTCACTGTATTATTACTGGAGAAGCACGCGCTCTCACTGACACACATACCAAGGGAACCATTTGAGTCAGTAATTCTTCGGAAAGGGATCATCTTCACGAAGGGTGGGAAGAAACCGGAGCACAAGTCTCTGCGCCAGCAAGCTGGCAAAACTGACGTAGTCCTTCGAGCCGGATTCGAACCAGCGACCTAAGGATGACGATGTTCACCCCACTACAGTCCTCCGCTCTACCAACTGAGCTACCGAAGGATGACTACAGTTCAAAATCAAGCCGTACGGAAACGTGTGCACTTCAGTCCAAAATAAATATTCATGTCATCATTAAAAGACGAAGACGAAAGAGAACTAGCATTTTGTCATTCAGCAGATCTCTGAATGTAGATTCTCAGAAAATACTGTGCATACGGGTGAGGGATTCGAACCTGGGGTTCTAGGCAGAAAAGGAGCAGTCGCAAGTCTGCAGTACATTCACTGTATTATTACTGGAGAAGCACGCGCTCTCACTGACACACATACCAAGGGAACCATTTGAGTCAGTAATTCTTCGGAAAGGGATCATCTTCACGAAGGGTGGGAAGAAACCGGAGCACAAGTCTCTGCGTCAGCAAGCTGGCAAAACTGACGTAGTCCTTCGAGCCGGATTCGAACCAGCGACCTAAGGATGACGATGTTCACCCCACTACAGTCCTCCGCTCTACCAACTGAGCTACCGAAGGATGACTACAGTTCAAAATCAAGCCGTACGGAAACGTGTGCACTTCAGTCCAAAATAAATATTCATGTCATCATTAAAAGACGAAGACGAAAGAGAACTAGCATTTTGTCATTCAGCAGATCTCTGAATGTAGATTCTCAGAAAATACTGTGCATACGGGTGAGGGATTCGAACCTGGGGTTCTAGGCAGCAAAGGAACAGTTGCTAGTCTGCAGTACATTTACTGTATTATTTCTGGAGAAGCACGCGCTCTCACTGACACACATACCAAGGGAACCATTTGAGTCAGTAATTCTTCGGAAAGGGATCATCTTCACGAAGGGTGGGAAGAAACCGGAGCACAAGTCTCTGCGCCAGCAAGCTGGCAAAACTGACGTAGTCCTTCGAGCCGGATTCGAACCAGCGACCTAAGGATGACGATGTTCACCCCACTACAGTCCTCCGCTCTACCAACTGAGCTACCGAAGGATGACTACAGTTCAAAATCAAGCCGTACGGAAACGTGTGCACTTCAGTCCAAAATAAATATTCATGTCATCATTAAAAGACGAAAGAGAACTAGCATTTTGTCATTCAGCAGATCTCTGAATGTAGATTCTCAGAAAATACTGTGCATACGGGTGAGGGATTCGAACCTGGGGTTCTAGGCAGAAAAGGAACAGTTGCTAGTCTGCAGTACATTCACTGTATTATTACTGGAGAAGCACGCGCTCTCACTGACACACATACCAAGGGAACCATTTGAGTCAGTAATTCTTCGGAAAGGGATCATCTTCACGAAGGGTGGGAAGAAACCGGAGCACAAGTCTCTGCGCCAGCAAGCTGGCAAAACTGACGTAGTCCTTCGAGCCGGATTCGAACCAGCGACCTAAGGGTGACGATGTTCACCCCACTACAGTCCTCCGCTCTACCAATTGAGCTACCGAAGGATGACTACAGTTCAAAATCAAGCCGTACGGAAACGTGTGCACTTCAGTCCAAAATAAATATTCATGTCATCATTAAAAGACGAAGACGAAAGAGAACTAGCATTTTGTCATTCAGCAGATCTCTGAATGTAGATTCTCAGAAAATACTGTGCATACGGGTGAGGGATTCGAACCTGGGGTTCTAGGCAGAAAAGGAGCAGTCGCAAGTCTGCAATACATTCACTGTATTATTACTGGAGAAGCACGCGCTCTCACTGACACACATACCAAGGGAACCATTTGAGTCAGTAATTCTTCGGAAAGGGATCATCTTCACGAAGGGTGGGAAGAAACCGGAGCACAAGTCTCTGCGCCAGCAAGCTGGCAAAACTGACGTAGTCCTTCGAGCCGGATTCGAACCAGCGACCTAAGGATGACGATGTTCACCCCACTACAGTCCTCCGCTCTACCAACTGAGCTACCGAAGGATGACTACAGTTCAAAATCAAGCCGTACGGAAACGTGTGCACTTCAGTCCAAAATAAATATTCATGTCATCATTAAAAGACGAAGACGAAAGAGAACTAGCATTTTGTCATTCAGCAGATCTCTGAATGTAGATTCTCAGAAAATACTGTGCATACGGGTGAGGGATTCGAACCTGGGGTTCTAGGCAGAAAAGGAGCAGTCGCAAGTCTGCAGTACATTCACTGTATTATTACTGGAGAAGCACGCGCTCTCACTGACACACATACCAAGGGAAGCATTTGAGTCAGCAATTCTCTTCGCTACTCAGATGGCAAAACTGACGGAATCCTTCCACTCAGCAAATACTGTGCGTACAGATGCGGGAGTCGAACTTTTCTTGTATTGAAACCTGTTCATTTCAAATACAGCATACATTTTTGTTCAAGCTTTTCAGACACGGTGATAAACTTTTTTTGTGATTTTTACGTGGATCATGGCTTCACTGAGTACAGAAATACCACTAGTTCATTTGGAGTTTTATAGTGGCTGTTCGCACAGTGATTCGAAAATTGTAGAAAGCACCAGAAGGAATTCGGCATTGGAAAGAATCAGACCCTTAAAAGTTTTGGAATGTGAGATTTTTGGAACCAGGTGTCAAAATTTAATTTTTTCATTAACGTGGAATATATGTATAAACTTTCTTATAGTTGAAACCAACACCAAAAGTATGATTTGCCTAACAGAACTCCATGGAAAGTGCAGGAAAACAGATCTTATACACTTTGTTTGTGAGTTCATTATGATCATATCTTTGATAAAGAATTAACCCCAGTTGGTAAAAAGCAGCAGTAAAGATGCCAGGGCAGATTTGTTCCTTGGCTGTTCATTCATTCTGAAGTTTGTTGAGCAGGTAAGGATTACGGGATTTTAAATATGCCCAGATTACCTTGATCACTAGTTAACTAAGTCTAAATATAAACAGTGCTGGTCTTGATTCACTGCTTTGGGATAAGAATGTTCGGATCCCTTGTTTCGTAAGAGGAAACTTCAAATTAGGAGACGGCAGGAAAATACCAGGCCTGCATTAAGTGTTTTCTCAAGATGGTTTTGAAATAGTCCAGATATGAATACATTACATTTATATATTTGGTAGAGACTTTTCTCCTAAGCAACTTCTCTGTGTAGTGTTATCAGCCCACACACCTTATTCACCAGGGTAGCATACACTGCTAGATACACTACTTACACTGGGTCACTCATCCATACAGAAATACACACACATTTTCAGAACCGCTTGTCCCGTACGGGGAACCAGAGCCAACCCGGTAACACAGGGCGTAAGGCCGGAGGGGGAGGGGACACATCCCGGATGGGACGCCAGTCCGTTGCAAGGCACCCCAAGTGGGACTCAAACCCCAGACCCCCCGGAAAGGAGGACCGTGGTCCAACCCACTGTACCACCGCACCCCCGTGGACAGAAATAATAATTAAATAATAAATAATCAAATCCTAATCCTCGCTGAGTGTTCCAACACAGAACATGCTCAAAGAAAGGAGCCAGATGAAGGTCACCCTACAGTTCCATCTGAAATTAACAAACAAATCAAAGCTTTGGAGAAGAGTTGCAGTGTGATGGGCTGAGGTTCCTGGAAACAGAAACAGTGCTCTGAACCTAACAGAGGGTGTGGTGGTGTAGTGGGCTAGACTGGGTCCTGCTCTCCAGTGGGTCTGGAGTTCAACTCTTGCTTGGGGTGCCTTGCAATGGACTGGTGTCCTGTCCTGGGTGTGTCCTCTCCCCTTCCAGCCTCATGCCCTGTGTTGCTGGGTTAGGCTCTGGCTCCCCACAGCTCTGTAGGGGACAAGCGGTTCAGACTGTCTGCGTGTGTTTGTTCTGAACCTGAGGTCCAACTGCTCCAGTGTCCTATCTGACTCTAAACATGAGGCAAATAGAATGGGACACTGTATTTTGTTTACTTCTTATTCAGACATTTAACTGAGACTTTTCTTAGAATAGATGGATGGATGGGTGGATGGATGGTTATTAATTCTAGAGGGAATTTTACCTCATTGCAGCATACAATATAAAACATACATATATACATACGTACATAAAATGAAGAAAGAGGGATGGATCGGTAGATAAATGTTAGGTAAATACACACACACATTTGCAGAACTGCTTGTCCCACACGGGGTCACAGGGAACCGGAGCCTACCCGGCAACACAGGGCGTAAGGCCGGAGGGGGAGGGGACACACCCAGGACAGGACGCCAGTACATCGCAAGGCACCCCAAGCGGGACTCCAACCGCAGACCCACTGAAGAGCAGAACCCGGTCCAATCCACTGCGCCACCGCGACCTCTGTTAGTTAAATAAATTAGGGCAATAAATAACGCAATGTCTTTACGCTATGCTTCTCACGGTGATTTACCCATTTGTATAGAATAAATTTTGCTGCAGCAATTCAGGGTTCGTGTTTTGAGCAAAGGCACTGCAGGGTGTGAGGAGTCAAACCCACATTCAGAGCCACATTCTTTCTTCTGGGGTGGGGTGTAGTGATCTGTAGAGGTGTTTTGTAAAATACAATGTATCAATGTGCATGATGGACTGAATGTCTGCTGCATGGGAATCACACACACACACACACACACACACACACACACACACACACACACACACACATTACCGTCAATGTGGAGCAATTTAAGCAGCATCCTTCTGAAATGTGCGAGGAAACACATGGAAACAAATAAAATAATATTCTAAAACTGATGACCATTATGAAATAAGAATTTAGATGTATGAGCTATTCTTTGAACACTAGGGTGGCATGGTAACACATTGAGTAGTGCTCCTGTCTCACAGAGTCTGGGTGGTGTGAGAGGATGTGGGATTGATGCCCACTCAGTCTGTGTAGAGTTTGATTTTTCTCTCTGTGGATTTCCTCTGAGTGCTCTGGTTTCCTCCCACAGTCCAAAGACATACTGTTCAGGTTCCCCATAGTGTGAGTGAGAGAAAGAGTATGTTTCACTGAGTCATGGATGAGCAACCCAGTGTAAGTAGTGTACCCAGCAGTATAAGTCCCCGTGGTAAATAAGGTGTGTGGGCTCATAACACTATATAGAGTTCAGTGGAAGTTGCGTTGGAGAAAAGCATCTGCTAAATAAATGTAGAAAGAAGACAATTTTTTCTTTACTGCACCTCACTAAGTAGCAGAATACCTGAAACAAAAAAAAAATCATTTGGGACATTTTTCAGGCCACATGTTTGAATATCAGTGAAGGTCACTAAGATACAAGTCAGAAGAGACTCACCTTTTCCCCTTCTTCTGCACACCTCTGCCTGGCTCTGCACACTGCAGGAATATGAGCACTGAATCAACACCTGGCCAGAGCGAAGGTTCAAATCGACACCGCAGTAAGGAATCGATACTTGATCAGAGTGAAAAATAAGCAAAATTAAGCATTCCCGCACACGACACCTCCCGATGCCTTTCAGAAGAACATTAATGCAGTGATCTCCTTTGCTTTCCAGAATAATGAAATACTCATTGCACCTTGGAGCACAAGTTACCGGCACCGCATTCAAAACCGCTTCGGACACTTACTACTCAGAGCATTCATCGCAAAGAGTAACATTACTACAAGGTCCTCGGAGGCTCCACTCAGTCGGATCCCCACTTGAGACCCATGACCTGGAATCCAGGTTCTGCTTACCCTGTGGGGAGAAGACGGTGGTGAACACCTCAAAGTCCTTGCTCCTTTGCATATAAATGTGCTGCATCCTGTGGTCTTTGTCACAGCACCATGCTTTCCGCTCAGCCTTAAATACACACAGGCTGCTAATCCCCGTACCACCCATCCAGGGATGACACAGGCTCACTCACTCACACACACACACACACACACACACGGCCTTTAGAGAAACCAGTAAACACTTCTTTGCGCCAAAATCCATTTATACTTGGCCTCTACATTGGACAAGGTTCTCCATTTCATTCAGATCTGACCTCCTCTGTTAGCCCTATAGGGCCACAACTTGCATGCAATGATGTAACTGCTAACAAGTAGAATACTGATTGCCCAAATATCTGCACGCCACTGCGTATGAAGCAGTCTGTGGAACCCGCCTTTGATCACTCAACAGCCAAGTGTTGCAATTACCTGCCATGTGCACATTTACTCTAGTTGACAGCATGTAAACAGGTGGGAAGTTTAGTACTTTTACTCGATGGAAATAAAACCATGGAAACTCCTGCTGCACATATGTATGTTTCAGAAAATAACTCAGTCAGATGAAAGGTTTTCCAGCTTCCCTCATTGGAGTTTGACGCTTGTCATGTGTTTTTTGGCTGTGACCAACCTGAAGTTGATGTCATTATGTTTGTTCTATTGATGGAATGAACTTGAGTGAATTAAATGGTACATGGATCCATCCATTCATTTTCAGTACCGCTTGTTCTGGTCAGGGTCATGGTGATCGGGAGCCTACCCTGGAGTCACTGGGAGTGAGGTTGGGGAGGGGGTACACCCTGGAAGGGACGCAGTGTAGTAAAATGGTACATTTACATTATTTACATTTACATTTTTTTATTTAGCAGATGCTTTTCTCCAAAGTGACTTATAATGAATACTATATAGTGGTACTGATGTGTAAATACACTGAATTCTTTGATTAATAATGCAAGAATGCAAATGAAAAGTAGACTTGTACTTATTGGGGTCTCAGTATTATGCCATGCCTGCTTAATTATAATTGTGCGGCACAGAATATCAGTTTTCCAAAACGTACCCATGTGGAACACCGATGCTTTTTTCCATCTTCTGTCCACCTGTCACATCACATAAGGTCAGACAAGGACCGAGTTTATGTCTGTCCACTGAAGCTCACAAGGCATCTTACTGACTCAAAGGTCAAACTGATCTAGAAAGAAAATCTGCCCTATGTGCCACTATCTATAACAATTTACCCCTTGCAGGGTAGCAGTAGGCTACATCCAATCCGAGAAGTACAGAGCAGAGGAATATTTACCTAATTATACAGCTGGGTAATTTCACTGAAGGAATTTGGGTTAAGCACCTTGCACAAAGGGAGTACTTCTGGAGGTGAGAATCAAACCCACAACTTTGGAGCCCAAGGTAGTAGGGCTAACCAGTACACTACCAGCTATATACTATACTATAGTACATTACTATACTAATGTTGACATAACTCCAAGTGAAAATAATTACATTTCAGCACAGTAAATTGAGAATGTATTGACCTAGGATGTATGACCCCCTAGGGGGGTCCTTGGCTTTCATCAGATTCCTACAGGAGTTGGGAAACTGGTAAAGGTTAGGAAGTCCTGGTGCAGAGCAACATCAGACACTATATGGTTCATGATCACTTGTTCTTTACCTTTTTAGGTAGTTTTCTGATATTGTTGTACACAGAATTACCCCAGAAGGGATGTAAGACTGTGGCTGGGAAGGTCAAGGAATTTCATTGACAGAAGACGTGAGAACTGAAATGATATAACATTTTGTATATAAATCTTAGAGGGGGGTGCGGTGGCGCAGTGGCGCAGTGGGTTGGACCACAGTCTTGCTCTCTGGTGGGTCTGGGGTTCAAGTCCTGCTTGGGGCACCTTGCGACGGACTGGCGTCCCATCCTGGGTGTGTCTCCTCTCCTTCCGGCCTTACGCCCTGTGTTGCCGGGTAGGCTCTGGTTCCCTGTGACCCCATATGGGACAAGCGGTTCTGAAAGTGTGTATATGTATATATACATAAATTTTAAAACATGTAACACTCCCAAAAGACCTCGATGCCACCGGGCGACACAGAGAAAGAGAAAGCGAAGGTAGGTAGCCTACTTTGGCGCTCTGTTATTAGAATAACAACTATTTTAACGTCACCACAAGCCAGTGTACTTACTGGCTCATAGGTGGGGAGGTGAGCCAGTTTAAATAAGTACAATGTACTAAGACAATCTTAGCATAAAGCCTCTGCTTACATAAAGGGTATCGGTACTAATCCCCAAACCAGATTAAATTAGCTTTGTTTCTCAGAAAAGTTTGCCACCAATACACAGCTGTTTATTCTTGGATGAAGAAAAAAAGAGCAAGAGTGAGTAAATTCTGTAGTGTCCCTAAATGTTACTGTATGCAACTCTAAAAACAAAGCCAAACTTAAGAAAAAAAAAAAAAACTTTGAAACCGTCACTTGCACTCACGGGCCACTTTATTAGGTACACCTAGATGATACAGAGTGTGTGTCCATTGCAGTTTATTTCGTTTTATCGGTGCAAAAAGTATTTTTCACATTTATTCATTCATTCGTTCCGCTGACATTTTTCTCCAAAAGCTAAGCTTACAATCAGTCCAAGTATTTTTTTACTGGAGCAACTGAGGGTAAGTACCCTGCTCAAGGGCATTACAGGAGGTACGATTCAAACCTGTGACGTTTGAGTCCAAAGGCAGCAAGTGTAATCACTACCGGTTTTGGATTGCACCCTAACATTGTGACCTTGAAATTATGATCAGTATCAATCAATCACTTTTTCAATAATATTTGAAACGTTAACTTGAATATTCTTAGACCTTAGTCAAACATGATTATTCAGTGCAGAGATATTGTCGGTAAAAAAACTGATTAGTTGGAGAGGACAGTGTGTAACCGGGCCCAGCCGAGTGTGCTTTCTCAGACCGCCCTGAAGATGATGGGATGGGTGAGAACATGTGGGATGGCACCGTGGAATGTCGTACGCTGGGCGGGCACTTGTTGGGTTTCAACTGGCAACGAGCCCCAGAGATTCCAGAGCTTGGCTTGTGTAGAGGATGAACACGTAAAGGAAGCGCGGGACCACAGGCCGGGCCCCCTTAACCTCCTGCTTTGTGCCAATTAGTATCTTCCATCTGGCAGCCGCAGCGTCAGGGCAAATGCCAATCGAGCAGACAAGAAAGAGGCCAAAATGGATGTATTTGTAGTGGCAGCTGCAACAAAGAGCGCAGTGGCTGATGCCCTGGAGGGGGGCAGCGCTTGTGAGAGGAACAGCTCAAGCAGAAGGTCGGGCCATGCAGGAGATTGGCTCGCAGCCCTCCGGACAGCTGGCAGCATGACTGGCCTTCATGCAGGACATGATGCTGGTGGACACACGACGAGAGTGGACTGATACCTTATGAAGGGGGGGCTGGTACTGGACAGAGGCACTGAGACTTGTGCAGGAAGGGCTAAGCGCATGCTAAAAAATCCTTGTAGATAGGAAACCCATGTGGCACAGATGTGTAATTCTTACATGGCACCAGCTTCACAAACCTGTTGCAGTGCACTATTTGTGTTATACAGTACACTGAATACACCAATCATAGAATTTTGACTTTCTGCAAATATCGAGCAAGAAAAAAAATACAGCTAAAAGCAAATAACTGGTGAAATCTGCAACTTTTAAATGCTTAAAACTGCAGGCGTCTGGACGGATTCTTCACCTGCAGCTGTAGTGCTTTAGCTGATGTCATGGTTTGGTTGGAAGATTTAACTGCAGTACTTTAACTTACGTAAAAACTCTCACTTGCATACTAAAAAGCTAAAAATACACCTATAAGGATGTCAAACACTGCTGTGGAACTCATATTTACACTATTACTATAAAAATACATTTCTTTGGGCAAACTGCACTAAAATCCTGTCATTAGTACACCATGCCCCAAAACTCCCAGCTCATGTACAACAATGTTTATGTTGATGTTCTTGCCAGACAGCTCCTCTGGTCTAAATGATCCTATTAATCGTTAATCACATGTACCATTTATAACTGTGCCATTCTCTAAAATATATAACTTGATAAATCTGAGAAGAGCTGCAACCTTCAGATGTTATTTGGCTTTTAAAAAATATCATGCAACATATCAAGCTCCTAAATTTAATAACTTTACCCTCAAACTAACTTATTTGGGGACAGCCGGATTATAATAAATTGGTTTAAGATTTATTAATGGGGCCTCTGTCCCAACTGATAGTAGCAGTTGCCCATTTATGCTAATCTCTATACTACGTACAAGTTAAATTGGATTTTAAGTTCTTCAGTCCACTGAAATCTTAAAGCAGTGCTCCGGCAGAGAACACATTACACGATATAACAGGGACAGTTTAATTCACACAGGGAAGCAAGTTGTTCACATTTGGATTTATCCATCACCATATAGCCTTTGCTAATGTACATAAAAACAAAATTTACATTTGACTTGTTTTACATTCCACCACACTGCATTCAGCCTATTACTTTTGTACTGAACAGTTCGTTGCCAGAAAAGATATAGAAAAATAAGTCACGTGACATGTATATAATTCTGCCCGATAGAGAACATGCAATCATGCAAAAGGTCTCCCTTATGAAGTCGTGGTCAACTATCGGTTTATTTACGGACTATTTGTCAAGAAAAATGGAGGCGAGACACGTCCGCTAACTGCAAGTTCAACATCTGCAGTATCAAGGCAAATGACAAACTGCGCATCATTTGGTGTCACTCCAACATTTATCCCTTCTTGCACTGTGACCGACACGCGTAACCCGTGGCCCACGTGCGTTTAGGGGCATGACCACCGCACTACTCCCGCACAGTTCGCTGGGGACTTTACGATGACCATGCACCACGAAAGTTTGGTAAGCATGATGTTGAGAAATGAGTTTAGAAGGGCATCAGAGAGAGGCTGAACAGGAAGTGGAGAGGTGCAGGTGATGCTGATGATCCATAGTGGTGGTGCTGGAGGATCTCATCTCTTGCCCAGTCCTTTGCGCACCTGCCTGCTCTTTCCAGCTGGGGGCCCCTGGCCCTTGGCCTTGGCCTTGCCCTTGGCCTTGCCCCTGGGGGCAGAGCCACCCTTCCTGCCCTTCCTGCCGGCCCCTTTCCTCTTTTTGGAGGCGGCCTCCATGTCCTCCTCCCTCATCTGCTTGTTGACGGCCTTGGTCACGTCCATCCGGGGCTTTTTGCTCGCTATCACCTTGAGCAGCTCCAGCTGCTGCTGCCTCTCCGTGGAGAAGTCGCCGATGTTTGGCTGGAAGGCGCGCTTTTTGCCGCGGTTCCTCGGCGCCTTCTCCTTGGGCAGACGCTCCTGGAACTTGCCCACGGAGGCCGTGGACACCTTGGCCACCTGCTCGGCGCGCGCCAGCTCGTTGCGGGAGGGCGCGGCGGCGGCGGCGCCGGGCACCTTGAGCTTGTGCGCGCGCGCGATGTTGCGCAGGCGGTTGAGCTCGTTCTTCGCCACGCGCTCCCTCTTGGCGTGCGCGCGCTTGGCGAACTGGTCCTCGTCGGGGTCCGCCGTCTCCGGCACCTCGACGAGCCAGTCCTTGGTGTTGTCGTTGGCCCGCTTGTAGCCCCAGCGGCGGCGCCACTCCTTGTGCGCCTCGTCCCACACCAGGTTCGTCTTCTTCTTCTTCTGGATCCCCTTGAGCTTGGCGAACTGCTCCCACTTGGTCGGCGGCCTCGGCTTCGGAACCGGCTTCTCCCTCGGCAGCCGGGTGGTCGGCTCCGGAAGCTTGGCCACGACCACCCCCTCCACGCGCTCGCTCGGCATCTTCCACAGCTCGTTCACGAGCAGCTGCGTGTTGTCGCGCGCCAGCGCGCGCAAATAGTCCTCTTTCTTCTGCGCCCGGAAGTCTCGGAGGTTCACGGCGTTCCTGTCCGAGGCGAGCAAGTTCCCCAGGTCGAACTCTAGCTCCAGCTCTTTTTTCACCCTGATACTTTTAAGCTTCTCCGCTTCATCTTTCTCGGCTTTCGCGAGCAGCTCTTCCACGGTCGCCGCCATCTTGCGTCCACGTGCGCGTGCGAGCGGCGCATGTGAGACAACGCAGAAAGGTCGAAGGTTAAAGATATTTCTTCCGGGTCTTTGCTTCTTTACATTAAATTAAATGTCTCCGCTAGGAGGCGCTCCCGTGTCATTTCTCCACGGAACTCGTGGGTTCAGTGTGAATTTCACCCAACTCCTGTCGTGAAAACCAACAAAATCCTGTTGTTTTTGCGACTGTCTCCACGACTCATCCGAGCAACTATTGGCCAGAATTAGTCAAACCCAAGCAGAGTGTAAACACTCAAAATTACGTCTTCATTGCTGAATACATGCAATATAACCCCCATTTTACGAAGTGCACCACAACGTTAATTTATGCTTTAATAAGAGGTAAAAAATGTAGCCTAATGTTTAGGCAGTCACAGTCTGTGCAGATACAGTACATTCACATTGTTAGTGTTATTTATGGCATCACAAATGTCTCAATGTGAGCCATCTGAGGAATGGAAGGAAGAGTTTGAAGAACAGGACATGATTTGTGTTACCATGCAAGGACACGAATGGCTTCAAAACAATGGAATTGATCTGTCAGTGTTCGCCCAGAACTCCCGTGTATGAAGGGTCTGAAGAAATGTGTCCATCTAAGCAAAAACTATATGCAAATAATCTTCAGGTGTGTCCTTGTGGCATGAGCAGCAGGCAGAACTTCAGCAGTGTATTGAGGTGAAGCAAGTCAATAGTTTCATGTAGTGAAGGGCTTTATTTACATTTGCTCATTCGGCCAAAACTTTTCTTCAGAGCAACTTGAATTATTTACGTTACTTCATTCAGCAGACTCTTTTCTCCAAAGCAACTTCCAATGAACTCTATGTAGTGTTACCAGCCCACACACCTTATTCACCACAGTGACCTACACTGCTAGATACACTACTTACAGTGGGTCAGTCATCAGGGGAACACACTCTCTCTGTCACTCACACACTATGGGTGAACCTCAACAGCATGTCTTTGGGAGGAAACCAGAGCACCCCAGGAAACCCACACAGATACAGGGAGAACATGCGAACTCCACACCAACTGAGCAGGGATCAAACCCATGTCCTCTTGCACCACACAGGCACTGTGAGACAGCAGCGCTACTTGCTGTGCCACCCCATTTATACAGCTGTGTAATTTTACATTTATTCATTTAGCTGACACTTTTCTCCAAAGAACCTTACAGTGTTAAGGTTGCAATTATTACAGTTACAAGCATATAACCATTCAACAATTCATACAGCTGGGTAATATTACTGAAGTAATCTTTAGGGTAAGTAGCTGGCTGAAGGGTACTGCAGCCAGAGAGCAAACCTGTGACCTTTGGGTCTAAAGGCAGCCCCAGCACACTACTAGCTGTCCTAATTTTAGGAGAAGTACCTTACTTAAGAATACTATTGTGGGAGGTGGGATTTGAACTAATGACCTTTTGGTCTAAACACAGCAGCTCTAAGCACTACCCCACACTACTATATAAAGCTACAAGTAAGGTCTATGTGTGGTGCAAGCAGACTTTATATGAGGAATGGTGAAAAGACTGGAGAAGTCTTTCATCATTTAAATGATCTTCGTAAGACTGCTCATTGTACAATTATACCTGACATGGAGTCATTGTCCTGTCAGCTGAAAATATAGACAGCTCTTCGGAACAGATACGTCCAGCTTTTTGAAGTGTGACACCTATGCAGTGCTGTGGACAGTTTCATGTTATTTTTTACCTGCGTCAATGAATGTCAAAGTCCTGGGCAGCAGATAGCAACGTGGGTAATAATGTGGCCCATTGGTCCAAAAGTTTCTTCTGAAGGGCAAAGAAATGATGTAACATTTGTTGACTATATAACTTTGTTTTATCAAAATTTTTATTTCACGTCTTTATTCGAACACATGTTCAAATCCTACCTTTAGCTGTAGTACCTTTGAGCAAGATACCCTGAATTACTCCAGTAATATTACCTTGCTGTATAAATGGGTAAATAATTGCAGGCAGACTGACACTGTAAGTTGCTTTGGAGGAAAGTATCACCTCCATGGATAAATGTGACTGCAAATCTCGAAAAAATTCCACAAATTTCTTTGTTTTACCATTTAAACGCACGGTGTAGCATTTAGCTGACTTCTAAATGTGATATTATTTGCTTTATTTTTGACAATGCGGTGATTTTTTTCTTTAAAATGCACCAGTGTGAAATAAGAAAAAATATTAATACTGCATGAATTTTCTTTCATATGTGAAAAATATTGTAATCTGATTTTTCTAGAATGATTTATAAAGGATGGGTGTTTATTGATATTTCTTATTTTATCTGCGAGAAACTCCCCACGCTGGCATGATCTCTAAGTCTGTTCATATCATATGTGAAGCAAGCACCCAGAACACCCAATGATTAGCAACATGTGTTCTGTACAGGTGGCCCTTTCCCCTTCTGCAGAAGAGGATTAACAATCACAATATAGTGTGACTCATTGGAGAACGGGCAAATATACCACACGGGACACCCACAGCAATGTGCCAATACTCCCTCTTCATTGGACAGTTACTAGCTCCCCTGAAAGTGATTTATAGCCAGAGCCTGATGCTTTAAATTGTGTTGCTTTGTTTTCTGTAGCCCATCGCACCCCTGCCCTGCCTCCATGGTTGTCCACATGCTCCATTATCTCAACGCTACAATTGCTTCAGGAAAATAGTTTTGCTCTATAAATGGGTGAGCAATTGTAAGTAAAGCTGGTAGTGTAGTAGTTAGAGCTGCTACCTTTTGAGTGAAAGATCACCGGTTCAAATCTCACCTTTGGCTGTAATACCCTTGAGTGAGGTATAATACTTACTCTAAATTGGTTCAGTAAAACTAGCCAGCTGTTCATATGGGGAAATAAGTGTAGGTTAATGTTGTAAGTTACTCTGGAGAAAAGCCTCAGCTACATAAATGAGTGTAAGTAGCTCGATGCTGCGAATGGAGTAAAGCATCAGCTAAGTTAAATGTAATGTGACATATTCAAGTTACTTGCAGGTACATAAAATGCAATGTAGTAGTCACTGTATCTGCTATTATGTGATATCTCTAAATGTGAACACATTCAGTGAAATAAAATTATTTGCAATGCTGAAAACTTGACTACAGGTTAGAGTGCAGCTCCACACCAGTACTCCTACTGGCACTGGAATGTACCCATGCGGGATGTAGCAGGAAGCTGTCACCTAGACTCAAAGGACCTGGAATTCAGTTCTTTTCCTCCTACAGAACCCTTGAGCAAGCTATTTTCATTGAGCTGATGCATGTCTCCAAAGCAGCTTACAGTATTAAGGTTACAATTATTCACCAATTTACACAGCTGGGTAATTTCAATGGAGCAATTTAGGGTAAGTACTTTGCTCAAGGGTACTACAGCCAGAGGTGGGGGATCAAATCTGGAACCTTTGGAAGCAAAGGCAGTAGTTCTGACCACTATGCTATCAGCTGACCCTGCTGTGCTCTAAATTGCTTCAATAAGAATTACCCAGCAATATTAATGGGTAAATAATTTTAAGTACCTTAGTAATCATGCTTTTATTTTTCTTTAATTGTTGGAAATACAGGTAATCACAACATAGGTATAAAGTGTAAAAAAGGTTTTTCTTTATGATGAACTGATCTTGTATAATGGTGAGCTGACCAGAACCTTCATGCTGTAATAACGGTGTGCATTTAAAAGATACACAGATGTGTAACCCTATTGAATACATCCTATTTGAGTAATTGAAGGAGTCCCACTAACATTACACAAGAGAACTCACTGACCTATGTGCATCAGTGGAAAGGGGCCACCACACTACATTCTGATACTTTATATATATATATAGTAGTGGGTCTAGTTTAGCCTTTTGGGAAAATTTTGCATGTTAAAATTATAGTAGACATTATTTTTTTTGATTCACACACACCATATTATTTTTGGACCTATAGAATATATTCTGAATTTTTAACACAAGGAAGAAAAGAGGAAAGCTTGAAATTAGGTAAATGCACCATGCGCTGTATTGTGTTCTCTGACACGCTGGCATTAGAAAGTTTCATTTTCAGATAGCATTTATTTTAGGACCTGGGTGTGCCGACTGCTTCTCCTTCTATAGTCGTTGCTGTCAAGCAAAGTGACTCGAAACTCTTTGCACCTGTGGGCCTGGACCCTGTCTAACCTGTAAATATGGTTTCTAATGTCCTCACTAGACACACACCAGTCCAGTGATCCAGTTTAAGGCCCTCATCCTAACCTAGAGAGCCCTCCGGTGCTCAGCTCCTCACACCTTCCAGACTCTTCCTATTCTCACCTTACACCACAAGTCCCCCATTGTGCCTCCAGCAGTTTTACTCATTGTGGTCACTCTCTCCAGACACACCGAAAAGTACCGCTCGTTTCTCTCCTTTCTTCCCTCCCAAACTCTGTAATGATCCTTCTCTCAACATCAGATGTGATTAGGCCTCCTGACCTTCAGACATCTGTTGAAGACTGATGATGATGATGATGATGATTATTGTTTCGCTTCAGTATGAGTAGTTTACATGTTTTCCCCCCTTTTTGTACAGGTTTCTCTGTAGTGCTCTGATTTCCTCCCACAGTCTGAAGATTTGCTGTTCAGGTGGATTGGAGTTTCTAGATTGCCCATAGTATGTGTCATGGTGGCTAAAGTAGCCAACATGCTCAAGTAAAGGTACAGTTTCTTTCAAAACATTTTTAAAGTAAGTAAAAGTATTCATCCAAAAATTAACTTGAGTAAAAATAAAGTTTGATGAAACGGAGCTTTTCTCTGAACAACTGTTCTGAACCACTAGTAATGATAGCAGTTTTACTTACAGCTTCAAATAATATATATATAATAATATATAAATACAGTATATACATGTACGTTTGTTTGTGTGTATAATATTTCAATAAATCACACAAAACATTGTAATAAAACTAGATTGTATGTCACTTTTTTTAGAAAAGGGAATTAAAAATTACAATTACAAAAAGTACTGTATCTATGTGCTGATATTGTTGATCATCACACTAATTCATGAGGCATGTGCAATCAGCATATTAATCAATATATCACTTAAAACTAGTAGAATATTTCTGAACTTTCTCAGTTCTACAGTTAGATGTTCACTTGCAACTGTACAGTAAGTCTCAAGCAAACTTCAGACCTATACTGTTTTCAGTGTATTTGAATGAGATTTTAAACATGTATATTTTATTACATGTCTTTTCAAACATTTAACTTACCATTCATATGTAAAAAAAATGCAAGATGGAATTTGTTGGTTTATATACTTAATAAAATAGAAGTATTCAGAGTTTATCTATCCTGCGTTTTATGCACCTACTCGAGCGATGAACATCGGTGCATCAAGTGGAAAGTAACAAGCTAGGTCTACTTAAGAATCACATGTCTGCAACTATGTCTCTCTCCTAATGTAATGCACAAATTTGTGTTTTCGCTGAGATATGCGTCGCTTTGGAGAAAAACATCTGCTAAATTAATAAATGTAAATGTAACATAAGTAACCAATCAGATAACTGAGTTAAAGTCCTGTGTAACGCTTATAAAATTCAGTTACCGCAACATATTCTCAACATGTTAAACTACAGAGCCTCAGAGGGACTCTCAGAAAAGTTATTTTTTAAAACCAGTGCGCAAGATTCTATTGCATGGGCACAACATAGTGAATTGTAAGTGAAACAGTAAAGCCTGCACACAACACAATAAAGTGTGCACATGAGAAGACTAATGAATGCACATGAGAAAGCTAGATCTTTTATTATTTTGTGTGCTCATTTTAATATAAATATGATTTATAAATTTGATGGCATTTCCTGAGCTCCATATTAAAAATATATATTTTTTCCAGCCTGTGAGTAAACTAGGTTGTCAGTCAAGGTGGAAGGAAACTCGACATCTAGCCATCCTTTGTCATTAACCACTTCTTCCGATCAGGGTCGTGGCGGTCCGGTGCCTATCCTGGAATCACTGGGTGCAAGACTAGGGGGAATCCCTTGGCGAGACATCAGTACATGTTCTCCCCATGTTTGCGTGGGTTTCCTCCGATTCATCCAGCTCCCTCCCATATTCCAAATGAAATGTGTTTCAGGTGAATCGGTGACCCTAAACTACTGTTAGTGTGTGAATATGCGCATGTGTGCCCACCCTGTCATGGACTATCATCCCATCCAGAGTGTACCTTCACCAGCCTTGCGCCTTGTGTATCTGGGATAAGCTACTGACCACCGTGACCCTGATTTAGGTACGTGGCCACCAATTGTGAGTGAGTGAGAATATTAATAACAGTAAGTGGGTCTGCTTATAAAATGGTCTTATATTGGCATTAGGAGAGAAAGTGATGTTAAATAACACAAAAAAAGATTGTGATGTCAGGTAAATATGGAAGTGATTTATATATTTCAATTCAGAATGACTTTATTGCTTCCACGTCGACAGCTTAATCAATGATACTGTAAAAAAGGCACATTTTGAATGTGCCTGCTTACCCTGAAGGGACCCTATCTGCTTTATGGAAAATCAGACAAGCCAGATGAGAGACACTTTATTAATAAACAGTGAACCTGTCCATGGGTGGAAGTGCAAGACTCGTGACATTTCAGAATCTCATTAACTGCTGAGTTCTGTTTAATTGAGCCTCGCGAGTCAAAAGAGACGGCTGTTGAAGTGAATGAGAACATACGCCACGGATGAAGAAACCCGTGCTCATCACAAATGAAGGGTCCAAAGATCGGAGTATGTCCTGATTCAATAATTTCCATAGGATGTTCTCTGTCCTTTGACTGGACGTGATCCCTTAAACGACACACCACGACTGGGTTTGTGCGCAGAACTAAGTGCATCGAATCTGCTGCCCATTAAGCAGCGGGAGCTGGTGAAAACAGTGCTTTATTTGTGCTTTATTTCTGGGGCATGCTATATATATCCAGTATTGAAGTCTTCCTGTGAAAGTGAAGGTGCTGACATCCCGGGATGTCATCTGTGCCTGCAGGTGATGTGTTGGTGAACGCCCTAATGAAGCGCTGGCAGGACTTGCTTCTTCACACCACCCCTCCCGCGTCATTCAAGGATGCAGAATGTTCCTCTGTCTTTAGGGCAAAAGCACTCCAACATTGTTTATGCCAGGCTGTGTCCCCGCCGGCAATGTGTGCATTCTATCCCCATCGGGCGTTTTGGGTGCATCACCTCGTTCATTCAACTTTGTCATTTCGTGAATCCTTGATTGGGTCAGTGGCAGGTTTTACGAAATGCAGTTATTAGGTAAGGCAAGCATGGTCCAGAATAAATCATTAATATCAAATTCTACACGTGAAGCTATCTTTGTAGCACGGAGACCGTGGATTGTGGATTTTTAATAATTTTGTGCACCGATGGATTTACGTGACATATAATATTTAGAAACAGATTTTTTGCAGCTGTGTATTTTAGAGTATGTTAATAAATCTGTGGGGGGGGGGGGGGGGGACACAGGGACATGGGGGCGTAGGGGTGTGGTGGTGCTGCAGTGGGCTTGGCTAGGTCCTGCTCTCTGGTGGGTCTGGGATTCGAGTCCTGTGTGGGGTGCCTTGTGATGGACTGGTGTCCCATCCTGGGTGTGTCCCCTCCCCCCCAGCCTTACGCCCTGTGTTACCGGGTTAGGCTCAGGACAAGCGGCTTCAGCCAATGTGTGTGTGATATAATAAATCCATGTGATGTTTAGCAGGTGTCTACAAGTTCCTTCTTGAAATACTTTCTTTACAAGGGTAAACTGAAAAAAAAAATGTTTTCTTCAGAATCAAATGTACATACTGGCTTGGACGCAATTAATGCTGTTTTTATTTAACTCCTGTTTCTCCTTGCATGCTTGTGTGTATATTCTAGGCTACTTACAATTATTTCCCCATTTACACAGCAAGGTAGTTTCTGCTTCAGTAATTCAGGCTGAGTACTTTGCTCAGGGGTATTACAGCAGGTGGGTTCAAACACAACACCTTCCCCTTTTAAGGTGACATTGCTAAGCACCAGCTATCTTTTCTGCCTTGTGCGTGTTTAGCAATACAAATTTTGCATTTTGTCCTGGACCTTACAGAACATTCCTCAGCACTGTGAAACCTCTCGGTGGTGGTATTCCGACAAAAGTCAACCCATTTTGACATTATTCAAGGGAAAGCCTTACAGCAGCACCTTATAGACAGCAGGGCCTTGTGGAGAATCGAAGTGGTCTGTAATGTGCTCCCAAATGCACAGTCAGCTGTTCTTATTCTTGTTTCAGATATATCTTGCAGCTGGCTTTTAACATCCTGGAGGTAAAGGAGAACCAGAATAGTGAAAGAGGTTTGGTGGCACAGCAAGTAGCACTGCTGTCTTACAGCACTTGGGTGGTATGAGAGGACATGGGTTTCTGCTGTCTTACAGCACTTGGGTGGTATGAGAGGACATGGGTTTGATTCCCCCTCAGTCTGTGTGGAGTTTGCATGTTGTCCCTGTGTCTGTTTCCTCCCACAGTCCAAAGACACACTGTTCAGGTTCACCTACAGTGTGTGTGTGTGTGTGTGTGTTCCACTGATGTATGGATGAGTGACCAAGTGTAAGCAGTGTATCTAGCAGTGTAAGTCACCATGGTGAATAAGGTGTGTGGGCTGATAACACTACATAGAGTTCATTGGAAGTCACTTTGGAGAAAAGTGTCTGCTAAAGAAATAAATGTAGATGAAAGGACTGTTGTGGTGATAAACTCATCCAACCTTCAACAACTTGCCTGTTAAGAACCTAGCTGGTATTGTAGATAGAATCAGGAATGAGCTGTAGTGTCTTCCTGTTATGGTAAATTATACTCTTGCTGAAGGCAGAGGGCTCTCAATGTGTATCATCTTAACTTCCAAGTCATTCATCTCTTTCACTCTGTAACTCAACATGTGGCTTTGTGGTTCGCAATGGGATGTTTCATGGAGAAGTAGCACTTTCAGCATGCCAAGGAAGTGGAAACATTCTGCAGCTCCTGTTTTCCTGTGGGACAGCCTAAATGTGAGCAAACAATAGCAAACTGCCACCAGCAGAAAGTGTCAAGCTAATTAGTCTCCTTGGGAGCGAGTGTCTCTTGCCCTTTTCAATCTTGCTCGAGGTGAACGCTTTCCTCCTCCGCAACAAGAAGGTGAATTATGTAGGGGGATACTAGCCGTTCTCACCGCGTCCATCTTTTTACAACAGCTCTAGCTGAAATACCTGTGCTCTTTACTGTGCTCCTTACTGTGGTAAGCCTACACTGACCAGTCTGATGTTAACTCTCACTTGGTGGAGTTACACTCACCAGTCCATGCTATGTCTCCCATGGTAACACGACACTGGCAGATCCCATGATGGGTTGTGGCACTGGCTGCTCTTGCCAGTACTGGCTATGCCTCATCCCATGCTGGCACTCTGGTATCAGTGCTGAAAAAGCAAATCCAGACAAAGAGATGCGCTTCCATAGGTCTTGAGGGCCCCAGCTACTGCAGACTATTCTTCTGTTTGGTTGGAGAAGACAATGCCATCCACTACCTCTGACTGTGACATCCACATTTGATGGAATCCTGATGTTTAAGGGTTGTTGGGTGGCAAGGTGGCACAGTGCGCTGCTGCCTCACAGCACCTGGGTGGTGCGAGAGAACATGGGTTTGACCCCTGCTCAGTCTATGTGGAGTCTGTATGTTCTTCCTGTGTCTGCATGGGTTTGCTCTGGTTTCCTCCTGCAGTTCAAAGACATGCTGTTCAGGTTCCCCCATAGTGTGTGAGTGTCAGGGAGTGAGTATGTTTCACTGCTGTATGGATGAGTGATCCGTTGTAAGTAGTGTATCTAGCAGTGTAAGTCACCTGGGTGAATAAGGTGTGTGGGCTGGTAACACTACAGAGTATCCATTGTAAGTTGCTTTGGAGAAAAGTGTCTGCTAAGTGAATAAATGTAAATGTTGGTTCAAATGCTGAGATCTTTGTACTCTTGAACAAGGTTCAGCAGTCAAGTGTCTTCATAAGTTAGGAAAATTGTCCATTTATTTATTTTTACTGTTCTTTATGTAGCTAATGCCTTTGTTCAAGAGAACTTATAAAGATTGGGATGAGCTACATGAATCCATAAAACTGTACGGGTAAATGTGACATGGTAGCGCAGCCATTAGTGCTGGTGTCTTGCAGTTCTTGGGCTGTGATTTCAGATCAGAGCTTGAATCCAGCTCTGTGTGAAGTTTTCAGACAATAATATACCATTTCTGTACTCAACCCTAGCAGGAACACCACGGGAATATTTGCCAACAGTTGTCTTTGACATGATGGCACTTAGAGCCTCGGCAGGTTGGTCGTCCGTAGGAAGCTAGTCTATAATTTGTGTGTTTTGGATGAGCAGACATCTTTCCTCGGGGCCATCTGAGTGTGTGTTGGGGGTGCGTGTAGCTGAGTCAGGGACAAAATTGGAAACAACTATTTTCAGATGAGAACTGGGGCAAAATAAGAGGTGTTCTTCCTCTAGGGGCATGAAGACGGCCTAGTTTTTCATGAAGCCTGGCTACGTGAAGAAGGTGTCATCTTGTTAGTCAATGGCTCAGAGGACAAAGTAAGGTTGTCCACAATTCCTGCAGGAAAGTGTGCTTAATGTGCCCATCTGAAGCAACTATGACAGTCTCCTAAGTCTCTCGCCCTGCCCTGGCACACCATCACACGTCCCATAAGAACGAAATGGCCCCGTCAGTTAAAACAATAAAAGCCGTGGAGTGTTAAAATTAAAATTTCTTAAAACGTTTTATTGCATTTAACTTGTCATTGCCACTTCCTTGTAATTGCCTTATTTACTCGAACAGCAAAATTCTCTCAGTGAGTTCATGGATATCCCCTTTTTTTGTTCGAGCAGTTGGTTCAGTACATTCGTTATGCTCGTATTCTGCAGTTCATGTGTGTAACTGAGTCACTGCAACACCCATATGGCCTCGTGGCGTATTGATCATCACGAGTGTGAGGCGGATTAAATGTCCCCTTTCTACTGTGGTACTCTAGACTGTGAGCATACAGTAGATCACCACATCCCAGGACACATGGAATATGTGTGTTTCTGGATAACAATTTATGTACAAAATAAATGAAATATAAATTCAGATTATCCCGTTTTTATCCCCCCCTCCGATTTGTATCCACAGTTTCCATTTCTGTATCAGACAATATGCAACATCTCTGTCAATTCATGCCGCTTTTTCACTTTTTGAATCACGTTGTCCCCAGTGCTGATGAGCCACTTGTGGTTTCCCGACCAAAATAATATATATTATTATTAATATACAGTATATAATAGATGGGGGTGTGGTGGCGCAGTGGGTTGGACTGGGTCCTGCTCTCTGGTGGGTCTGGGGTTCGGGTCCCGCTTGGGGTGCCTTGCGACGGACTGGCGTACCGTCCTGGGTGTGTCCCCTCCCCCTCCGGCCTTACGCCCTGTGTTGCCGGGTAGGCTCCGGTTCCCCACGACCCCGTATGGGACAAGCAGTTCTGAAAATGTGTGTGTGTGTATTTCTAAATGGGAAAGTGCATTTCTCAAAGCTGAATGAAACTCTTGCATTTGGTCATTTGTCAGCAATAAGTGCTACAGTCACACTACTTTACTATGATCTATTAAACATAATTGAAAGAATTTTTTACAGTTGCTCACATACAGTATTTTCTGCTGCAATAGAGCAATCTCACACACACACGCACACACACACACACACACACACACACACACACACACACACACACACGCTCTCTGAAACTGCTTGTCCCAAGCAGGGTTACGGCGAACTGGAGCCTAACCTAGCAACACAGGGGGCAAGGCTGGAGGGGGAGGTGACACACCTAGGATGGGACGCCAGTCTGTCCCAAGGCACCCCAAGCAGGACTCGAACCTGAGACTGACTGGAGAGCAGGACCCGGTCAAACCCATTGTGTCACCACACCCCCTTCCACCCAACACTGGGAAAAAAAAAACAAAAACCACACAAAGATGATACATAGGTTGAGCTTTTTATCACTGCTAAAGATTGTCCACACAGAAATTATAGGCTGCGTCCTTGCTGAGAAACTGTAGGCTCAGCTCCTATGTTTGACCACCCTGCCGGTTCATATGCGACACCACGGACAGCGCAACACACTTCAAAGTTCCTGGATGGCAGCGTAAAATGAAATCAAGTTGCCACTTACCAACCTCTTGTCACACCATAGTGCAGTTTGTGGGCCAATTATATTACAATCCATTCTTAAATTGTGGCTTTGAAGAACCCTGCCACACGCATTAATTATGAATAATTATATTCTAAGTCTTTGAATAATGTGGGCTCTGACGCAATTTAGTGTTAAAGTGGCACACGGGGAAGAGGGAGAGGGAAAAAAAGACACACATTTGCCTTCTCTAACATCAGCGTTCTGCCCGCAGGGAAAAATCCTCCAGTTGAAAGCTAACAGAGTCAATGCTCCCCAGGCAATGTCAAAATGAACAATACACACAGGAAATACCTTCCCAATCATATTATTACTTTGCCACAAACGATGTCTCTTGGAGCCAAGAAGCTCCCCAACGCAGAGGAAGTCGAGCTCAAGAGTTGTCAGTCGATGGGCACGTCCTGTCTGCCGGAGGCGTAAATGGCTTTGGGACTGGAGAAATGCTCAAACTGCCCTGCCTGCCATATTCAGCGGAATAATTTCGCCACGCGGCTTGCAGCTTCAGCTTGTGTTTTTGCTCCGAAGGATTGCGACATGAGCGGATGTGTGGGTCATAAATCATTAGAATGCAAGAAGGATGTTTCGAGACTCTTGAAGAGCTGCAAACACCGATAAATGCAAATGTTAAAGAAAGGCTAGATGGTGTAAACCCAGCAGATGCCGAAGGACACGTTTTCTCTCAATCTGTTCGTCGACCCACTGCGACGTGGAGAAGATGTTCACTATCAACCAGATCTGTTCCATGCCTAACTGGGCTTTGGAAAGTGTGATAAGCTGCAGTGCAGACAGCTCTGCGAAGAGATTTCTCCAGACGTGAAAAGAGGAGGTACAAAAACTTTCCCGCTGAAAATGCTGTGAAGACAGGGCTTGAGCGTGGTTACCTCTGTGGTAAATTTTCAGGGTGCTTCAGCGTTCAGTGAACAACCATACAGTTGACAGCTGACAATTTAGACATAGTCTGATTTCAGGCTGAAATTTATTGTCTCCTGGCAGTATACTCACAAATGCAAAGCAATTTTCGGAGACCTCTGACAGTTTGATCGCATTGTGTCATGTTGTAAACGCTGAATATCGAATAAATTTAAACAGGTGGAATCTGTGTGTGTGGCATGGTGGCACAGTGAGTAGTGCTGCTGCCTCACAACACCTGTGTGGTGTGAGAGGACAGGGGTTTGATCCCTGCTCAGTCTGGGTGGAGTTTGAATGTTTTCCCCCTGTCTGTGTGGGTTTCCCCTGGGTGCTCTGGTTTCCACCCACAGTCCATAGACATGTTGTTTGGCTTCACCCATAGTGTATGAGTGGCAGAGAGAATGTGTTCTGCTGATGTATGAATCAGTGACCCAGTGTAAGTAGTGTATTTAGCAGTGTAAGTCACCTTGGTGAATAAAGTGTGTGGGCTCATAAAACTACATAGTGTTCATTGGAAGTTGCTTTGGAGAAAATATGCACTGTCTGAAACCACTTGCCCCAAGTGGGGCTGTGGCAAGCTGGAGCCTAACCTGGCAACACAGGGCATAAGGCTGGAGAGGGAGGGGATACACCCAGGACAGGATGCCAGTCTGTCACAAGGCACTGCAAGTAGGACTCAAACCCCAGACCCACCAGAGAGCAGGCCACAGCCAAACCCACCGCACCACTGTGCCTCCACTTTGGAGAAAAGTGTCTGCTAAATAAATAAATGTGTGTTCTTTCAAAAAACCCTTCTCAGTCCATCCCTTTTAGGGATAATGCAGATGATTCTGTAAATAATTCATGCATTGGATCGTAAAATAAAAGAAGTGGGAAATCCAAAAGAAATTGTACATGATGATGAATTGTCCAGTGTGGGGTTGCAGCGGTCCAGAGCCTGTCCCAGTATGAGACAGGGTGCATTGTCTGTGGTTCACCTGTAACATGTCTACAGACTATGGGAGGAAATTGGACAAGCCAGACTGAACCAATGCAAGCAAGTACCCAGACGGAGTCAGATTCAAACCAATGACTTAACCTATAGCCCAGGAGCAGTTAAGCACAGGTGCAGCCCATGGCACTGTTGCACTGAAAACCAAAAGGATGCTCTATTTATTTATATATATATTTATTTACGGTATTTAACTAATAATAATATAATAAAATGAATGCATTCAACATTTTTTTCATCATTGTGAACAGAATGATAATTACGCCTAGCATAATACATTAAATGGAAAAATTAATTTTAAAAACTTCACATGGTACTTGTGAAAATGGCATAGATAATTAAAATACTATACAAAAAAATTCTTTAATTAACAATACGAGACTTGGAAACAAACACTGGTGTAGATAAATATTCTCAGAGAATTTGGTCAGTGGGGAAATTAAATCACGGGCAGAACAATCAGCCGAACACCTGAAAACTTTTGTCACACCAAACTTTACTGGCTATTGGAAAAAAACAATAAAGCTATATCAATGCTAATAAACACAATTATACCAGGCTGCCTTACAGCAAACAGCCCACAAAAATTCATGCTGTTCCGGGAAGTATAAAAACCAGCCGCACCACAGCTTGGCTCCTGAGTCCTTTAATCAAATAGAACACCTCCAGGCTTTTAAAAACGCCAATAAATCCCACTCCTTTCAATTTTAACACTTAGGTCTTACTACAGCACTGTCACCATGAAAGTTGGATTATAGCTCAGTGAAATTGTATTTCTAGGTAAGGATTTATGCATTGGCTTCCAAATGATTGTCTGTGTTAGGACAGGATATAATGGGTGAGAGGACATAGTGAACCATATGTGCTTTCACTGGTGCTCTTCCAATTTTTCTACTGCCATTGGAACCGAAGGTTGCAGGTTCAAGTCTAATGTCCAGCTGCTGTCCCCTTGAGCAGGATGCTTTTCCTGAATTGTTCCAGTAAAATTACCCAGCTGTATAAATGAGTAAATAATTGTAAGTACCTTAACATTTGTAAGCTGCTTTGGAGAAAAGCATAAATTAAAGGAATAAATGTAAGTCATCAGGATTTTGATTTGTATGTCAGCTAAAATTTCTACACTGTAGTATCACCTTTGTAGGACCTGGCATTTTTCGCACTATTTTTGAAACACATATTATATCGCACATGATATATATGACGTATTGCAGAACACTTTTGATACAGAAAAACATTCAATTATTCCTTTATTGTTTTGTTCTTTCTCCAGATGTGTGAAGGGTCAGAAACATAAGAAATGTTTAACAGTTGTTTGGTTTTCTGGCTTAATGTCCTAAAAATGAAATAATCCTTTATAAGTTCTGAAAATCTTTTTAAGGGGTAAAATCATATCAGAAATAAGTTCTAAGAAATAACTTTAAACTTTAAGTTATAAACTTTATGTTAAGTTCCAACTGAACAAATCACCAGCAGCATCACCCGAAGGTGTCTGGTTCACACCCCTGTCCCTAATACTGTGTAATTCAGCAAAGTGCTTATTGGAAATTCCACCAATAACATACTCAGTTGTAAAAGAAGCCCAATAGTGAAAACTGCATTGAATAAATGTATCTTCATTCATTCATTCATTCATTCATTCATTCTCCAAAACAGGGCTGTCATGGTCTGGAGCCTATTTCAGAACCATTGGGCTTAAGTCAGGGTTCAGCCTGAATGAGACTCCCGTCCATCACAGGCATTAAAACACACACACACACACACATTTTCAGAACCGCTTGTCCCATACGGGGTCGCAGGGAACTGGAGCCTACCCGGTAACACAGGGCGTAAGGCCGGAGGGCGAGGGGACACACCCAGGACGGGACGCCAGTCCATCACAAGGCACCCCAAGCGGGACTCGAACCCCAGACCCACCAGAGAGCAAGACTGTGGTCCAACCCACTGTGCCACCGCACCCCCCGGCATTAAAACAGCAACAATAAAAATTCTTAGTAGTACAGTATGTATTACTACTGAATAATAATGAATTAGGTGCGGTGGCGCAGTGGGTTGGACCACAGTCCTGCTCTCCAGTGGGTCTGGGGTTCGAGTCCCGCTTGGGGTGCCTTGTGACGGACTGGCGTCCCGTCCTGGGTGTGTCCCCTCCCCCTCTGGCTTTACGCTCTGTGTTACCGGGTAGGCTCTGGTTCTCCGTGACCCCATATGGGACAAGCGGTTCAGAAAATGGGTGGGTGGGGTAATAATGAATTAATTATTAATAAAAGATTAATAATTTTTGTTCACAAAATCATGGCAAAAAAACATTACTTTTAGTATCTAATTAAATAAAGATTTAAGAATACTTTTGGTCATAGATCCAGTTTTGTAGCTCCTATGTTACCAGTAGCTCAGCTTCAGTATTTACAGTTACATTTATTCATTTAGCAGAAGCTTTTCTCCAAAGCGACGTACATCTCAGAGAAATACAATTTGTGCATTACATTAGGAGGAAGAGAGATATAGTTGCAGATGTGTAATTCTTAGGTAAACCTAGTTTGTTTCTTTCCACTATATGCACTGATGTTCATTGAGGTGAGTCCAGAGAAGGTGAGTCTGCAGACCCTTATAGAATGTAGACAGAGGTTCAGCAGTTCTGAGTGAGAGGGGAAGGGCATTCCACCACAACGGAGCCAGAACTGAGAACCTCCGCACTTTACCTTTCATATTGATATAACCTTAACTTTTAACATTTCAGGGTGATACATTCAGTGCTTTTTTATTGTTTTAACAAAAAAAGGTGTAACTAAATACACATTGGAGTCACTGATTTTCATAAAAGAGCCGCGACAGCTCAAGTGCGCTCAATCAGACATGACAAAAAAGCAAACAGTCAGCAACCGAATGGCCCATTAGCACAATGATTTGTGGAAGCAATCAAATCAAATGGATTCTTGCTGGAAAGAATAAGGTGCAGGGGCAGCACAAGGGCAGTACATGTAAACAAGTTGCGAATAGGTGTCAGTGCCGCACCAAGCCAATGCATGCATATGAGTTGAGTTAAAAAGGATGACTGGCACTGGATCGCAGATCATTTGTTAAAAAGACACGCTGTCCCATAATTCCAGTCCCTTTGCATGCATTCTTTGTACAATAAGCACAGATGTTCAGAAATTGCTTGTCTCACAACCCCTAGCCTCCTAATGTTTAAATGTAGCACTCAGCTTTTTCAGGACTTCCAAAAACAGCTGAAACTGCTGGTTTAATAAGCACAACAATGTGAATACTTTTGATCGATTGGCGAGGTATGTCACCTTGGACAAGAGTAAAAAATATAAAGGTGAAAGTGTACAACAAATCAGAGTCGCAAAATATAAGGCTGTCATTTGCAGAATTTTCAAAGGATGTTGCTGGAAAGAACCATCAACACCTGAAGTATAGCTGCATCCTTTTGCTCCCTCCGCTGCAAGCCTGGTCAGTGGTCAATGGTCAGTTGCTAAGAAGACAGAGGGAACCTTCTGTCCTTTCAGATGAACTCCAGAAATAAGGATTGGTGCTCTAACTCTCTCTATTCACTCCTATTCTTTGTACATGGCTTGTGGACAATATCAGTATCAAACTGCTTCCGAGTGATGCGGTGGACATTTTTCCTCTTGGTTCTGCGGCATTATGAATTTCCTCTCTGTCTGGTTATGTAATACTATGATGCTTTCATAATTTCTAATCCTAGCATATTTTCAGGAGCACTGCAGAAGCATTCAAATTAGAGAAATAACCGCAGACACCTAAACCGGGGTAGACAGAGAAAATTCCCCCTTTGTCAACAACCTCAGAAAATAAATAATAAACAAAATCACAGCACTACAGTAGCCGGGCATCGTTGAATGATCTCAGATTACTGTTTACAGATGTTGTAAATGACTCAGCCAGTTAGTTTCAGCAAGAACCACTGTGTTTGTAATCAGTGCACTTGGCCACATGTAGGGCATTGCATTCCGCTGAGCTCAAAACTCTGAGAGAAGGCGACTTAAAAGCTGTCTAAATTTTTATCCTCTGTATGAATCTGGCAGTACCATTTGGTTACCAGCACTGACAGAATATCTCCGTCTGTAGATTTCACAGTCCCACAGAGAAGCTCATATGCTTTCCAGGGCAGCTCAGAGATATAAGTCCACTTGCCTATGAATACACTGAAGGAGTGATTTTTCTACAGGAAGACAGCAGTGAGTCAAGTAAAAAGATTACAAAAACTTCAGGTAAAGGACAGGACAGGACAGGACAGGACAGGACAGGACAGGACAGGACAGGACAGGACAGGACAGGACAGGACAGGACAGGACAGGACAGGACAGGACAGATAACATTTTATTGATCCCCGCAGTGAAGTTCACACGCATGAGCTCAACAAAACCCATACCAACAAAAACAGGTCATCAACAAATAGAACAAAAACAAAGAGAGAGATAAAAAACAAAGAAATAGCAAAAAAATGACAAAATCAACATTTGCAAGTTACAGATATGCTAAAACTAAAGGGAGAAAGATGAAAGAGGCACAGTGGCTCTTAGTGCACGATTTGCATCACCTCGTTTAGGAACTAGCAGACCCTTGACCGGCATTGTGACATTAGTAAAACAATCCTTAACTCTTTATGCTGAAGGATTTTAGTTTAATCCTATATAAAGGATTTACTTTATTCAATGGATCCAAGTGATAATTATGGGCTTACCTTCACATTACTCTAGATTTTTTTTGTGTCATTCTGTCTTGATTTCCCTGATGATCTTGTCTTTTTAACCTATACTGATTTCTTTGCTCTGTAATGCTTCTTACATCTAACATGGTTCTCAGAAAAGATGGATTACTGCTGATGCACCCATTCCAAACCACTCACTGTCTTTACACATTACAAGAGTAAAAGTGGGGGTATGAAGCAATGTTGCTGAAAGTGTTGCACCTGGTAACCTACAATAGTACCGAATTGCTTATACAGCAACATGCTGAGGGACCCTCCAATGACTGTGGCCCAAACACTCTTCAGTGGCCAGGAGCACTTTTATAGTTTGCCACTGAAGAAGTCACTGCCATGCATTATGCATGATCCTGAGACTCAAAACTGTTGCCAGCTACATGTAAAGCTTTAACCACATGTTTTTCACTTCAAGAGCTTGGAGTTGATGTCTACCTCATTAAATTGCGACAGAACGATCTAAATACCCCAAGTCAAAAATCCACTGTTGTGGAGTTAATATGTCAATGGTCAAGGTTTTTAGCCTACTTGTAAACTGCAATTGCTTGATAAAACTGATACTTAGAGTTTTCTAATCAATTTTATGATTTTCACCAGAAGAACTGGGCTAAAAAGTAAGCAAATTGTTGCTCTACTGGGCACAACAGTTTCCTCCCCCTGCTTTTCAAAAACCTGTTCTTCAGGCAAATTGTATGTTTTGGTGACTGAGTGAAATCCATACTGTACCCTATCTTGTCATTTCTTCTTCATCTGACAGGCTCGGTATGACCAAAACCCTGCCGAGAGAAGCTCATACTGAATGTGAGTGCAATATCTGCTTTTGACTTTAATTTTTAAAATGACTGTACATTACAACATCTGGAAAAATAAGGGACAGTTCACAGATGCAAAAGGCTGTGAACAGGCTCAGAAATCAGTCACAACACACAAAACAATATTCCTGCTCTCTGTATTTACATTCACAAGTTGCCGATTCATAGCAACAGCTATTGCCTAACCAAGTTCCCAGCAAATATCACAGGACACTCCCACATGTTTATATATGGTATAGTGCATGATTGTATGGATGGACGGATGGATGGATTTTGGAAACAACTAGCAAAGTGAACACAGAGACTGCTGTTTTGTTTTGTTTTTTTTTTTTGCCTTGAACAGAGTTTCTCTATTTTGTTTTGAAATTAAGCTTTTTGGCAGATTTCTTCAAGGAAGTGACTTGGCCAGTAAATGCTGCATAGTTATCAGAAGCAGTAACTAGTTTCTCGTATTATAGTATTTACAGGAGTAACAGCAGAGTCAGAATGAGTCTTGAAAATCATCAGTATGACAGTGAAAAAAGTATTGGTCCAAATACAGACCCCTGTGGAACACCACCCGTCACTAGAGATAACTCTGATCTGGAATCAGTGAAAGTGAGATGAAAAGGAGAATTGCAGCTTGCTTTCTGAGAGACTGCTGAAAAATGCCATAATAGCATCAAATGTAGCACTGAGGAAAATTCCGTGCTCATCCGGATTCTGCAGCCATCGGAATATCATTAGTAACTTTCACTGTGGCTTTTCCAGTGCTTTCTGGGCACCGGCAAATAGCTGGGAAACTTCATAAAGTTCATTAGAATACAAGTTCTGATTGAGCCTGGAGCTCAGTAGCTACCACTTTTTCAAAAAAAAAAAAAATTACACAAAAACTAAAAAAGCAAACAAGAGAATAGTGTAAGAGCATATTGCTGCAGGGGGTGCAGTGGGTTGGACTGGGTCCTGCTCTCTGGTGGGTCTGGGGTTCGAGTCCTGCTTGGGGTGCCTTGTGATGGACTGGTGTCCCATCCTGGGTGTATCCCCTCCCCCTCCAGCCTTTCGCCCTGTGTTGCTGGGTTAGGCTCTGGCTCCCTGCGACCCCATATAGGACAAGATGATATATGTGCATGTTGTCACACAGGTTGGACTTTCTCATTCAAGCCATAACACCTGCCTTTGAGGTTTGTTTTCAGTTCAATAAACACAAGTGCAGTGTACTGCTTACAGAAAAAGGTCATCCACATATTCTTCCAGGTGTTGTGTGTGCAGAGGTCTACCTATGATACTTTCCAGCATTGTGACAATGTTTCCAGTCCTTGTATATGATGACACATTATAGCTTCTGTGCACACATGGAACTAAAAATGTCCATCTGCTTTGCGGCTAAGGAAAGAGCCGTAACGTCTGCAAAGCACAACAGTTTACCGTCAGCTTGCCCGCCCCAGTGGTAAAATGACATTGTCTGTAGATATAAACAATCTGTCGCTGGCCTGCCCACAGTTCTACTAAAAGAGGAAACTTGCCAAAGGCGTGCCAAACACTAATAATTAACAATGACCAACAAACCCGAATTAGCTCCGCCGACAGGGACGATGTAGCCCCCTCCTGTCAGAAAAAGTCGAACCCGTGGCCTGTTGTGGTGACATCACCGTGATGTTGCTTTTGCAGTGACGCAAACCTTCGGTTTCAAGTGGCTCCTTCTATGTAAAACGCTAATCCGACAGGTTGAGGCTCCAGGGAGCTGTAAAATTTAACAGAGGGGAGGGCACTCGCCAAATTGACAAGTGACAAATTGGCCTTTTGAGGTGGCGTCGCACATTAAAGCAGCCTCTGGAATCCCTTAAGAACCCCTCTTACAGTTTTTTCTCATATTTCAGAAAGTTAGGTCCCCATGCTTTGAATACAGTCATTTAGAAAGTGATGAACGCCCACTCTGATGCAGTGAAAAAGTGGGGAAATCATTAAAAGTATAATATTCCCCCGAGCATTACAAGAGCAAAGTATTTATATACTTTCTTTCCACGTGTCATAAAGTCTCGCAACTCCGTCTGTGGATGTGGATGTCAACCACCTTCTGACGTTTATTTTGATGGCACCATGCTTGTTAACGCTTTAAAGTGAAATAAAGAAATAAAGTCTGTCATTATTGTCTCGGAAATCAATAATATCTGAAGGCAAAGTTCTTCAAGATTTCTGCAGTGGGACACAAACTGACCTTAAATAGCAGAGAGCAACCAAGATGGAACCGCATGGCATGCATAGTCACACCTGACAAGCCCGTCAACAAGGAATGTGTGGAGACCACACTGGAGGGCTTTGAAGATGAAGCACGGGTGACAGCGGGCATCTGAAGATGCAAAACCAAGGGTGCCTCATGCTGGCGATAATGGGGCCACATGAGGCATCAGTACCACATGTCAGCGTGTCGCGGGTGGAGAAATGTCCGCTTGCGATATCAAGTGAGGTCACGAAGGCGGATCCATTAAGGTGAGCTCTGACGATACCGGGGACCTCAGCACCACCTACGCCAGCCGTCCATGACACCAAACATGCCCACGGCGGGTCCTCGAAGCTGATTGTTCGAAGACCGACAGTGATTCATGTTGAGCTGCAGGGTCTGTCACACCAATACGTCTGCTAATTGCAGGCACCAGTCACTGAAATGTCGTTTACTTGAGGTGTCACTGCCTGTCTCCATCCCTGGCCTTCTCTATAACGTGCCATTTTGCTATAAATAAGTCCGTTACATAGATGCACAGCCCAAAAACAAACAAACAAATCAACAAACCTGGTATGTCGATGGGTTCTGATAGGTGCTCGCCATACTGTATCGTTATTTTTCCCGCGCAAATTTGACCGTGGCTTCAAATGTCGCGGACCACAATCTGAAGTGAACAAAAAATGGGAACAGTTATATGAAACAGGCAAGCAAAAAAGGAACAAATTTATAAAGAAGCAAGATTTGCTTTAAGAAAACTGTTCATGACACACTGTAATAATAGAAAGGCTGGATCCATCACTAGAACCTGTTGGAAAAACTGTTGGATTAAACATCTTTCTGCAGTATTAATCTCAATGATTTTGCTAATATATAAATCTAAATGAGACACAATTCCCTCCCATCCATTTGACATACAATGACTGTGCAGAGACAATCATTCATTCATTATTGGCAATTTAGCATCTGTACATGAAAGTCTAACGATATTTTTTTCCAGTAAGGAAATATTCCGTTCTATCCATTGTCAACAACCGCTTGTCCCGCGGCAAGTCGGAGCCTTGCTCGGCAACGCAGGGCGCCGGGCCAAGGGGAGAGGGGACACACCCATGACAGGACGCCAGTCCGTCGCGAGGCAACCCAGACAGGGCTTGAACCCGTCCCTGGCCCAAGCCGCTGCACAATCAACCCCCTACGGAAATAGTATAATATCTTAATTTAGTTTAATATTAATATCATCTTGAAACAAGTCAAGGTTTACTTTTTGCTACTGGGATTCCAGTACATTTCAGGAAGGCATCTGCACTTAACTGAAGATGTTTACATGGGGGAGGAGGGGGGACAGAGAGGAAATCCAAATATTAAAGTCCGTGGTGATGTAGAAGTCTTTTCCCCAGCTGCAAAAATGGCATCCCTTACAATTACCCAGAAGAACAAAGACGCCACGTATCCATGTCTAATGAATGCCAAACTAAAAGGTTCTCTCCGCGGCACAGACCAGCAATTAAAGTTAGGTGAGGTCAGTGGGAAAATTTCACATGGCTGCATTCCAAATTGGATTTTGTGGGGTGAATAATACGGCGTGGGAGAAGCAAAAAGAATCACTGGTTTGATCGGTGGGCTGCAGAAGAATAGCGAAAGAACCTGCAGCTGTCCTTTGCCGTCCTTAACCGGATCGCAGCTGCTCGTCAACAATCACGAGAGCTGCCATAACAGAATTCCAGACACGCAGCACATTCCGGAGCGCACGTACACTAACATGTCCCAGTCGCCTAATAGCAGGACGCTTCCAAGCACGGCTTGCTTCCATCACAAAAACTGCATAAATAATCCTGGTGTTAGATGGGGGGGGGGGGGGTGGCTGGTTAGTGACTCACTCCTATAAATGTTTGTTTATGTATGATTACCGCAAAAACATTCAATACCAGATATCTTTGTTGCTATTAATGACCTACTACTGCTTTTATCTGAAAGTAACATCACCAGCACCATGATATATAATTAACATACAAGATCTATAATTAACTACCCCCTTTGCTCTCCAAAGGGGGATTTTGTCATGAATGCACTATTGGTGCGTGAGACCTCAACGACATATTTACTGCAAACAAAAGCTGGTGACTCACATTATCAGGGAGGTGTGTTACAGGCAGCTGGTGGTGGAATATAAATGTAATTATGAGAAGAGTGTACAGAGCTTAGTTCTGCACTGTCCGCAAGCCTCACCGGAACACACAGCCGTAAGTCTGCAGAGACGTGTCTGTTGCTGTTATCGCCCATGTCACCGTAGACTTGTTACTTCTCACAGGGAATGACCTTCTCTTGGGGAACCCCCATCTCATGTTTCTGGTCATGAAGGCAGGCAGAGCTCAGTGAACCAGAGTCATCTGAAGAAATTGAAAAACCCCTGCTTTGCATTTTAATTGCAATCTGCTGAACAATAACAGTTTACTGGTTGTTTTTGCTTCAGCTGAGGTCTTCGGCTAATAAACAGTTCGACCCTGCTTCTTTCAAGTGAGGCCCCCGAGCAAAATTTTACCAGAAAACATCTGAGGATTCCCGGGATAGTTCACATTAAAGAGGGAAGAATCTCCCGTGGTGCTTTTGTAAGCTCCCACGTTCACCAGTTAACGTGTTATTTAATCATCTTTGAAAACATAACTTCTCATATGATTCACCCTGATTCAAAAAGGAAAAATCCAAAGAAGCACTGCTGGAAAAACTCTTGAAAAACTCTGAAAAACTGAATAAAATTTCATTATAAAAGATTTTTGTGACAAGTACTGGGACTAAATTGATTATCCTTTTTAATGGAAAGAACAGATTTAATGACATGAGAAGTATTTATGTTGTTCAGATAGATTATCAATAAGTTTTTGATAAGACTAAATGAAGCAAAAAGAAAATTTGATGCACATGATAACTGCATAATACTTAATCAGTTAGCACCTATAAAGCGAAACACACTAACAACCATCATATTACTGCTTTCCTACGTCTGAGTCTGAAAAAAGATTTGTTTTGTCAGCCAGAAATTCATTAAATGACGGAAAGGTTTTCAAGTCTTCCCCTACTACTTTTCAGGTAGAAAAATTGTGGTAGCACCTCACACAAGACTGAAAGATGAATAAAAAACGAATGAACCCATCAGGGGGGTGCTCTCCAGTGGGTCTGGGGTTTGAGTCCCGCTTGGGGTGCCTTGCGACGGACTGGCATCCCCTCCTGGGTGTGTCCTCTCCCCCTCCGGCCTTACGCCCTGTGTTACCGGGTAGGCTCCGGTTCCCCGTGACCCCACTTGGGACGAGCGGTTCAGAAAGCGTGTGTGTGTGTGAACCCATCACCGCTCCTTTGTTATTTTAGCATGTATATTACTAGATAACCTGTTACTGAAACCCATCATGCACATATAAAATATCAGGTGACTTATAGATCATTATGGAGTTGAACTACAACATACCAGTTGACATCTCTGGACTCCCTACATTTATCCATAATGCAAAGTCTGCCTGGAAAACAACTCTTTGTTTCACCTCTGAAGCTATTATCAGCTCAAGGCACAAGGTCTGTGATTTCAACAGAAACCAGCTTGCAATTATTTGAAATTTGCTCTATTAGTCTGTCAGTCATGGAACCTGATCTATGTGTCTATTGTGCTCAAACACAAGTGCCAGGATTCCTCAGGGTGTCTCAGGACCTTCCTACACCGGAAGCTTTATCAGCATCTCATGGTGTAAACCACCAGATGAGGCCAGGGTTATAGGAGCATGCCCCAAAACATGACACATGAAGAATTTGTCACAAATAACTGCACATGCAAAATCACTTTAATAGCACAGAAAGGGAGATTGTTGCAGTTTGGCAAAGCTGTGCCATCCTCTATTTTTAGTCTATACTGCAAATGAAGAAAACTGTTAGCGTGAAAGACAGGTTGTAAAGATGAATGGAGAGGGGCAAAGCAATTCAGATTCAAAATCTGGACAAGTGTCAAAGATTTCCTACTTATGTGCTTAGTGCTGAGTCATTAACATGGTTCAGAATTAACCAGAAACATCCATTATTAAGTGATGCACCATAAAGGTTTTTTATGGTATCCTTGTAATAATAAATTGAATTCTAAACATTTAAAATTTGGGCCTTAAAAACTTGTGATTTTCATTAGTTGCAAGTAATGTTATTTTTTTAAAATTTGGTCAAACAAAGCCCCAGTTCTCAATGGATAAAATGTAAAAAGCAGTTAAGACGAAAGGAGGACACAGAAACAAGATGAATTTTAATGAAATAGAACAACGCCAAGCAAACTTGCCAAAATGTGAGCCATTAACAAATAAATGGTTAATTTACAAAAATTAACAAAAATTTCAAAATTCAACGATTTTCTTTATATTGGCTTCCTGCCGCTACTTGTATGAAAATCAAAAAAATCATGAATCAAAAAAGGCTGTTGGGTCTTGGTATTGACTCCTAGGATTCCTATTTTGCTGAATTTCTCCCAGTATTCAAGAATACAGATGGTCCCTGATTTACGATGGGGTTACATTCCGCGAAACCCATCATAAGTCAAAAATATTGTTAAGTCGAAAATGCATTTAATACACCTAATACACACCTCTGTGTGACAGACTAGGAAATGCGGATTGCTGTCGCTGACCAGCATCGCGAGAGAGTATTGCACTGCATATCTCTTGCCTGGGAAAAAAATCGAAATTTTCAATTCCAAGTACAGTTTCTGCTGAATGTCTATCGCCAGCTCACCACCGTGAAGTCAAAAAAATCATACCATCGTAAATCGAGGAGCATATGTAGTCTCCAAATCCATCTCTTTCAAACCAATTTAGTACTACTTGAATAATGTGCGCCAGCAAAACGAAGGTTCCACAGGCTGTCACAAGCTGTTTGATAACACGGCTCTTTCTAAACTTTTTGTCTGTTTCTGAACGAACTTTCAAATACCCTGAGTTGTATGTTACTTGGAGAAATGGCTGCAAAAAAAATCGAACAAGTCCAGCTGCCATGAACCAATATCACAACTTTTACTTTTTTACAAAATCTGATTTCTTTCTTGTTTTCCATCTGGTTTTTCTTTTCGTTTTATCTGCAGACATAAACAAACAAATGCAATTTAGTTTTGGGCAATATGTATTATATTTCTTAGCGAACACAGAGTCGAAGGATGTACACTATAACATTGTAGACCTATTGCTGTACCACTGAAAATATCCTGTCTCAGATTACTTGAGCAAATATCTATGAAAAGTGTAAAACTTTGCTCTGAGTAGCAATAAAGCAATAAGCCTTTATTACTTAATGATGTTAGATATGTGGAAAAGGGTGTCCTGTGTTTACTTTTTCAGTTGGTGCCCATCAAAATATGACTAACCCTGAACCTGTGATGTATCAATAACAAAAAACCTCACCTTACAGAGACGGCAGCTGCTCTTGAAAGAATTACACACACACTATCCAAAACTGCTTGTCCCATACAGGGGTGTGGGGAGCCGGAGCCCAACCCGGCAACACAGGGTGTAAGGCTGAAGGGACACACCCAGGACGGGACTCTGGTCCATTGCAAGGCACCCCAAGCAGGACTTGAACCCCAAACCCACCAGTGAGCAGGACCTGGTCCAACCCACTGCACAACTGCACCCCCTTTGAAACAATTATTGAAACAATTACTGATGCACAATTGAAAAAGTGCATAAAAAGCCTCAGAGCAACAGAGGTAACAAAGTCAACAAGTTGACTCCTTAAGTCAGCGCATGAAGAAAAAGAAGCTCTGAGGTTCCAAAGTCAACCGGACACATAATCCGTCACCATTCAATGCAATGCTGAGAATTTTGCTAAATACATATTGCTGCGAATGACCCCAAAGAGATGTTGTGGGATTGTAATTCCCAGCACCTATACAGGGGTACCCATGAATGCATTTACCGTTGGTGACATTTACCCGTAATTGTCTATTGATGTTTGTTGTCCCCGAGGCCGGAACAAGGTGTCATCTTTTGCATCTTGCGATCACTTACACTGGTCACTTCTTGCAAAAAGAGAAAAATAAGCAATCCACTGAATGCTTTGAGCAGGGTCCCCAGAGATGCTGGGGGTGAGCGATCGTAGCTTCATGTTGAGCCATTAGCTGAAAGGTGTCTTTTAGATTTATGCGCACATTGATGGCATCTACGTGATTGCATTTATTTATTTAGTCAGCTTCTCTGACTGATGCCTGGCCTTGGGCCTCATGAATCAGAAACTTTCTATTCAATTAAATTTTTACATTTTCATTAGGTCTGCATTAATTTAGTCATTTGACAGTTTGTCACTGAGGAAACTTAAATGGATTATAAGGTGTATATTTAATTATAGGGTCAATGCGATTATGACAGACATGAAGTCAGAATGTTGTTAGCTGGAATTATCAGCAAACTCAGTTGCAAAGTTCTTAAACATGTTTTTGAAAGTATACTAATTTTAGCTTGAAGAGCAAAATACTTTAGCCAGAAACTAAAGAAACAGAAAAATAACACTGAGGATGGTGCATGTGGCAGAAACTGGGGGGAAAAAAGTTCCCCCTTCTGCTCTGGACCGCAGAATTTCCAGAACATGCTGAAAACCGGCAGCTTCATAATGCACTTCAGCCGTAAAATTATAAATTTATCCACTCGAGCAGTTGGGGCACAGTGGCACAGTGGGTTTGGCCTGTGCCTGTTCTCTGATGGGTTTGAGGTTTGAGTCCTTCTTAGGGTGTCTTGCAATGGACTGGCACCCTGCCCTGTGTTGCTTTGTTAGGCTCCAGCTTGCTGTGACCACCCCCCACCCCTCAGGACAAGCGGCTTCAGTGTGTTTGTGCGTACACTTTGTTTACTCACTTTTTTTACTGTATGAAAGAAACCGATTAAAAGTCAGCAAACCTAACTCTGTGCATGCGTTATAGACTTGTTTTTTAAAATATGTATTTACCTATTGTTAAACAATGTTATTGTATTTTAAACTTCTTCCACGTAAGAGACAAGAATGGCGACCCAAGTTCAGCACTTGTGTGGTAAGAAACAGTAATCACCGTGATCCCTGCGGGAGGTCCAGTAGGGACCAGCAGAAATGTAAGTACAGAGACTTCTTATTTCAGAAATAAAAACATTAGTATTCACTGGTTAGAACTTGGCAAATTGTGGATTTGACGTCTATCACTGGATCAAAGGGTAAAGTCTGCTCAGAACTTTGCTTTTGATTTTTTTTTTTTTTTGGTTTGAAATGACAAAAAGGTCTGCATTCTGATTTTTGAGAATTATCCATGGATTCGCACAATGCTAATGGCAACCTTTAATTATGAAGAGTGTGGTTTCCGGTAAGTGATTTCCAGCTGACAGTTCCTCGGAATAAGCAGAGCCCAAGCCAAGTCTCCACAGCCAATGACAAGCAATTAGACAAAAAAGTGACACTGCGTTGCCTGCAGGCCTTTATTAAGGGCCAAAACAAACACCCGTTTCCTCACCGTAAACACTGCCATGTGTAATAAAGATTTTCCACACCTTTTGCATTCATATGGAAGCGCACCTTGGCAACAGAGAATTATATTTGCATATTGGTTCGGTCGCCAATTAAGCAAGAATTTCTAACAATGTTCACATTTTGAGGGCGAGGATACTTTTCTAATAATAAATGTATGTCACGAGCTCAAATGATGAAAACCCAACCTGGTGATGACCTTCAATGTTCCCAGAAGGACAAAAACTTTGAAGTTTTTTTTTTTTTTTTTTTTTGTTCTAACCTGAGGCAGTTTTAATGCAGGAATGACGAAACAAAGACTAATTTCCATACCTACATTGTAGTCTCAGAAGTTGCGAGTGACAGTGCAATGAATCAAGGACACATGGCAGCAGGCGGCGTGGTGATTACGGCTCTCCCCTTGCAATCTGAACGTCCTTGGCTGGAATCCCCTTTCTTCTTGTGTCAGGCAAAGTACTCACCCTGAATTATTCCAGTAAAAATACCCTGCTGTGTAAATGGCTACAACATTATAATAACACTATCTATCTATCATTGCAAGTCTTCTTGAACAAAGGCAACATATAAATAAAGAATAATAATAATTTTGAGAGTTATGCTGAGTAATGGGTTGAGAGCTCATGTGCTTTGCAGTGTAAGAGGCAGCCGTCCACAACGTTTTGCAAAAGTCCACAAATTAAAAATGCTTCATACTTTACATTTATTCATTTAGCAGACACTTTTCTCCAAAGTGACTTTAGATGGGTACTGTGTAGTGTTACTAGCCTACACACCTTATCCCCCAAGGCAACTTACCCTGCTAGATACACTACTTACAATAGGTCACTTTATGGGCAAACCTGAACAGCATGTCTTGAGACTGTGGGAGGAAACCCACACAAACACAAGGGTAACATGCAAACTCCACACAGACTGAGCAGTGATCAAACCCACATCCTCTTGCACCGCCCACATGCTGTGAAACAGCAGCACTACTTGCTGTGCCAACATACCGCCCACCCGTCAAAAGAATGCTATAATGCTGGGATTTTAACGTTTTTGGATATTGGCTATTTATCTGAGCAATGAACTATAGGGTTCTTGTACCCAGCTTGAAGAACTGGTTCAAAAATGGAAAGTGAGAGATTCACTTTTCACACCATGGCAAAGCCTGAGTATGCCCACTGTGAGGTTCTGGAGCGCCTGCAATTGTGTTCAACTCTCCTTTTCAGTGTTTCCTATTGGGGAACTCACTGGAGCATAAGAAGAGCCAGTTTCTATTGGAACTTCAGTGCATAATGACGAGATCAGATGCAAAAAGTAAAAGGGTCCTTTGACAGGTTTGGCTATATCGGTATATGCAATATACTGCAGTTGCTTTATTTTTTCATGCACCAGAATTGTATTAAAAGGTCACTAAAACTGATCTATGCCCAGCAGGCAGTTCAGTCTTATTACGACTACATGAAAACAAGGAAATCAACACAAAGTTTATTATGACTGGTGGCATCATTTGGCACCTTTATAAGTGGTTTAAAATCCTTTTACCCTATTTGGCACTGCCAAATGTGACTGGTGAAAAATCAGTGTTCATAAACCATGCACAAAATATTTACAGCATAAATAAATATGGAAATAAGCAGAGCAATAGGATTTACATAAAAGAAACAAAAGTTATTTTGCAGCAACACTATTTGCTCATTGACATGCTGACATTATCTTTCATACAAAATACTTTCAATTAATATATTAATCAAAATAAAAACCCTTAATAAAATTTAACTAATGAGTCAGGAAGATAAGAACGGACCCAAAAGAATGGTTCGCTTAGAAGCTGGGAACAGAAATGAGAAAGACACAGATGTTCGGCAACTTTAAAACTGGTAAATACAGAACAGTTTATTATTCAGTGCGTCAGAAAATCTTTAAATTAAAAGGAGAAATAGTTCAAATACTTGGGTTAAGCATTTACAGCAGGTAGTTGTCATTATCCTGTCATTACTATTTATTTCAATGTTTTGTAATATTTTCAGAGAGTAATTAACCCCACAGTTTCAGGTGGCATGCAGAGCTCCAGTCCTCACCATACCAGACTAGTGCTTAGCCACAGGTTTGAGAGCACACGCACACACTTTCTGAACCGCTTGTCCCATACAGGGTCGCGGGGAGCCAGAGCCTAACCCAGCAACTCGGGGCGTAAGGCTGGAGGGGGAGGGGACACACACAAGACGGGACGCCACTCCGTCGCAAGGCACCCCAAGCAGGTCTTGAACTCCCAACCTACTGGAGAGCAGGACCTGATCCAACCCATTGCGCCCCCCCCCCCCCAGTTTGAGAGCATTGTGGCTCTATTAGGAAGACAAGTAGGCAGACATCTGAGAAGGAATATGACCGAACAAGTCGTTCAGTAAGGTCTCGTTTTGCATCTTTTTGTTTTTCTTGTGGAACATCCCTGCTTTGTCTGTTTTTTTTTTTTGTTTAATTTTCTTGTGGTTAATGAGGGATTGGGAAAATTCCTCTCCCAGGGAACATTCTTGCACATTCGTCTATACCAGGAAGACCTATTTTGAAATGATGTGACAAAAGCAATGCTGAGATTTTAATTCAGATTTTAATTTAAATGTTTGCTGTTGTATTGCTGCCAAGCTTTCCATATAAGATTTTAAAATAATTGATTATCATTAACATCAGTCAAGCCACTTTAGGTAGCAGTAAGGCCAAGTGAAAGGTATAGTGTTAATGAGACATGTACTGTATGCTGGAGACATGCAGCTTTGCTTTATCTTGTAAACACTAAACTACATCACATTCACACCTATGGTAATGTAAATAAGATTGTATGAGCCATCGCGTGTCTTCATATGAAAGATCGTAGACCTCCCAAACAATTTCATTTCAAATCTAAGAATGCCCTCTGAATTTTCTGCTTGAACAGCTTTTTGTGCAGTGTGGCATTTCCAATCCATTATCTGCCCTAAAACACAAATGCTCACAAAGCAATGATCACAACGCAATGATCTGTTTCTCAAGATTGACGGAAATTATGTAAAGGCCTTCTGCGATCCTGAAACACGTTCTTATTAAGATGCATAGGATAAAAGGTGTTTTTTTTTTCTTGGACTTCTACTGGCTTGTTCCTTTGAGAAATAATGAAGAGGAGCCATTCAACCAAACTTGATCCGTGGGTCACGGCAGAAAATAGAGGAACAACATGTGCAGCCAAAGTGTGACCATGCACACTGAACAAGCACTATAATCTCTGTGGTATTCATGTCTCTATATACTCATACATTCTCAAAACACACACATTTTCGGAACCGCTTGTCCTATACAGGGTCACGGGGAACCAGAGCCTACCTGGTAACACAGGGTATAAGGCTGGAGGGAGAGGGGACACACCCAGGATGGGACGCCAGTCCGCCGCAAGGCACCCCAAGCGGGACTCAAACCCCAGACTCACCGGAGAGCAGGACCCGGTCCAACCCACTGTGCCACTGCGCCTCCATTCTCAAAACATTCTTGCTTTAAATTATTTTCAATTGTCTTTGACCATGTTAAGTCAAGTCAAAATAAATTTCTGGACTCAGACAAATTTAGCTTAACAGCCCTGAAAAAAAGAAAAGGTGAAAGAACATTACTGCTTACAGTATTTTCTATGTGCAGACAGCTGAGATCAGTACACGGAATTCAGCGCACTCTCCTGAACTCATTCCTCCGAACTCAAGTTGCTGGGGGAAAACAAAATTCCTAAATAAAATAAAATTCTCTGATTTACGAAGACACATCACAGGCTAGCTTGAACCCTCATTTGAATATTTGTATTCATTTTAAGCATTGCCCAGGTGCACCATCCTGCCCAACAAAACTGCAAATGCATTTTAAAGTGCTACAAGCAGATCTGCAGTATCTGCAGTAAATATTCCAGTTGTGTATCTGATCACTCTGGCACTGGCAACAAGCAAACTAGGTAATATCTTAAAGTTAAGCAATTACTAAATTAATTTTTGGCAGAAAGCCTAACATAATATATCTTACCTGTAATTTATTCTACCTTTAAATAATTTAAAATAACATTTTAACCATTTTGCTTAAAAAGAGACCATCTCTGCAATTCATTAAATAATATGAAAACTGGACTATGGAAATTTCTTTATATGAATTTCAAAACTCAAAGTTTGTACAACAGGCTAGTAATAAAAATTAATATCAACTTTCTGGTTACTTTTCTGTGTTTTATTATGGCATGATGGCATAATATGTACGGAAAAGTGATTATCTCATATGGTCAACAGTCTGAAAATGTTAGGAAGATTGGGAACATGCCATCTTCACATTAGGAATGCATTACACCATTTGCACATCACTAAAAAACTGGACTGATGTCACATTGAGCAGTTAAGAGGGGAACGGCCCACATGCATGTTTGCACTTTCTACTCTTGTGTGTGTACAAACGCGTTGATCGGTGATGATTCTAGTACCACCTTGACAAAACATCTACAGAAACTGAATGAATGTAAAAGGATCTGTTTAACATTGTAACAATTTTTGTCATTCAGTGTTTTCATTCAACGGTATTTAATCCATTGGGGTTTGCAAGTTCTCCCCATGTCTGCGTGGGTTTCCTCCGGGTGCTCTGGTTTCCTCCCAAAGTCCAAAGACATGCTGTTCAAGTTCACCCACAGTGTGTGAGTGACAGAGAGTGTGTGTGTGTTCCACTGATGTATGGATGAGTGACCCAGTGTAAGTAGTGTATCTAGCAGTGTAAGTCACCGCGGTGAATAAGGTGTGTGGGCTGATAACACTACATAGAGGTCGTTGGAAGTCGCTTTGAAGGAAAGCTTCTATTAAATGAAGCAACATAAATGTAAACGTAATACTTTTTCACTGTGATATTTGACTCTACTTGTCTGCTGATTAGTTTAAAACACAGGTGTACCAAGAGAAGTGATGGGGTAGCCACATATTTCAAACCTCAGACTCCCCATTGATTTATAAGCTTTTGAAATCACAGATCCCTGGACATGGACAGGAACTCGTCACATTACCAAGCGTTGACCTCAGCCGCTGTTGCTCGCTGGTTACGGCACCGAGCGTCGGCTCAACCGCTGTCGAAAGATGGAGACTGACCCAATTAGGTACGTCTGTGCAGAAGAGGCACCAGAGTGTCAAACATAGGCGCATTAGCTAGGATGCTGTGGCATTAGTGTCATCGCTCATTCATTCGCTTATTCCCAAAGGTCAGAGAGATGCTGAAGGATGGGGAGGGCGGAGTGGCGGTCACACATTCAGCGCTGCTGCAGCATTCGCAGGAGAAAAGGCCACAAGTCACTGATTGATTGTGTCCGCAAAAAATGATCGTGAGGCAAAAGCATAATGTGTCCGCGGAGGTCACATGGCACCAAGACAACCACCAAGAGGTTCTTCTTCAAGACAGTTTTCGTTCTTTACTTCATACATACCTCAGTTTAACAGTTAACTCTGAGAGGGTATAACATTGTTTAAAAATCAGGCAGTTCCATAATTATGAAGGGTGACTTTGACTGGTGCTAAAAGCATAGTATTTCTGTAGAAGAGCTGACACCTTGATTATTGTAACACCTAGTTATTACATTTCTTCATTTCTCAGATGACTTTATAGGGAATGACAAGAGCATGCACACTGAAAACTCAATATACAAAGGAAAAAGCGGATACAGAGGCTCATCATGGAAATTGCCAGGAAGCGGGCTAACAGTCAACAATCAAAGGAATCCACTTTTAGCAACAACACCCACAGCTCCATCAGAGCTGTTAAATAGTTTACAGTTTGCAGATACGATGTTTGCCTCAACTTACCCTTCCATGCTCAGAGGTGTACATGACCTGAGTATACATCAATACACAGCACAAGATATTTCAAGTGCCTGTTATTACATAATGAAAGATCAGATGCGGAAAATTAAGTGAAGAAGAAACACAGCTTAACTACTGATCCAATAAAAGTAATAAGGATGTCAAGTGGGCAGCTTTCTTTAGAACTGGTAAGCAGAGAGTAGGGGCATAGGAGACACCGCGGGGAGTTCGGCACAGAATCACAAAACTGAGATGTTTAGATCCTTTCCGAGAAACCTGATTGAGGTTCGCGGCCAGTTAGGAGGACAACTTGCTTGTGTAGCATGTCATATGAGGTCCAGGAGGACCACAAAGGTGACAGAGGGAGACCATCACTCAAAGAGAGGGGTGTGATACCAGAATGACATCGTCAATACACTTCAGATCTTTCTGTGTCAAAAATCATCTTTAATTGATGAATGATGTTCCTCTTAAAGTGAGCCTCCTCTGCCCTTGGGTGACTTGATGCAAATGGTAACACAGTTTGATGGAAATGAATTCTGTTGTGCTTCAACTGAGTTTACACACTCTTGACAACACAAGCAAAAACAAATTTGCGGTGATCTTTACTAAATTTTCTGGTTACATAAAGTAATTGCGTGCCATAACCAGCTTCTGAACCCACAGTGCTGTTACACTTCTTTAATTGGCATCATATGAAGTATAAATGTGTAAATCATTGTGCTCGATATATAGTACCATATTTCACTGTGTGAAATACATTCATACTCTTTATGTTCCTTCCTGTACAGCACGCTATAACAAAAGTTTAAAATGTTAGTCACGTCAAATGTCAAAACTTGTCTCCATGACAAAAATCAATATCTGTAGAAGTACTGCAGTTAACCACCCTAGAGATGTCAGATAAATGAAAAACTTACCCATAGGTTCAGATTTAAAATAGAACTTATTTTTGTGTTTAATACTGTAACAAAAGTTTAAAATGTTATCGGTGTCAAATGTCAAAACTCCTCTCCGCGAAAACCGAAGACCCGCATCTGTAGAAATACCACAGTTAAACCCCCTAAATCAGTTAGATAACTGAAAAAGATGTCCATCGCTTTAGATTTACGTGCAGCACTTGTCTTCCATGACTTTACCAGTGTAAGGTAATGGCAGTCAAATGGTGTGACAGTCAAATTGCTCTTTTCTGAAAGGTAAGATGAGCTGTAAATTGGCTAAGGTGTAAAATACAAAATATCCTGAAAGGGATTTAAAAGTGTGTATGATGTGTCATTCCACTGCTGTGGGAAAGATCTCTGGATGTCTTTATGAAAGCCATTATATCATTTTTATAATCTAAACTGCACATTATCAGAAGGCACCAAACGGTTTCCAGTGAAACTGAATTTTTTAGATAGTTCAGAGAACACCAGGCTCCATTATTGCTGACATTAAATATGACTTTTTCATCTTTAATTTGTACGAGTTCTACAAAAGAAGTCTTTAGTTCTTTACAGCTTCATGAGTTATGAATTTCAGGACTACAGTAAATCCACAACTTTCCATTTTTAAGCTACACTCTAAGCTATGCAAAAGACCTCTGTTACACTCTATCACCTATTCTTTCCTTCATACTTTTTACATAAACATTCATGATAAAAACATGATATTAAAGTGTTAGTTCCAAGCCTCTATCAAAAGTTTTTTCTCAAAAGTTCACCAGGTTTATATGTTCATTGGTTTTTTTCAGAGAAGCATATCACATGTGAAAGGTAACTGAGCAAAACAAACAGATAATAAAAATAATTCCATTTGTTGAAAGCAACTGCCATCCCTTCTTCAACTCAAATTTATCATTCTCAACACTGACTCGTTTTGACTTTCGCTTTGAAAAGTTATATTTTTAAATCCTGTATATGTCCAAAAATTATAAATGGATTCCCTTAGAGAACCGTACTAAGAATGGATATTTAATTATGCAGAGGGCAATGAGCAAGATTACGATCTAACTATATGATGACAAATCAAATACTGTGTATTATTAAAGTTTTCGGAAAACATATTTTTGTGCTTTGATTTATATAACACTATTATTTGTGCTTAGAATTGTGTGGAGCAAATGTGCTACAGCTTCTAACTTCTGCTTCTAAAGGTTTTAAGGTAAAATAAACTGTACTCAGCCAAATATGTATTTTTGACAAATGGATGTTATAATTCAATCATCTTCTCATGAGTGGCAGACTGGGATTGAGGTAATAGCTGTGAAATGAAGTCTCCGGAGTACTGCCATTTAGTACTTACTCCTTTTATCCCCATGCGAAAGGGTACTTTTCTTGAAAGAATAAAAGCTCCCTTGAATGGATTGAGGCATGTACAGCTCTAATGAATTAATCAAAGTTCACTGAATACAAATCTTTGGAATGTGTGAATTTTTATCTTTCTTTGAAAATGCTTAGAGCTCGGAGAAAAGCGGCTGTTTTCGTAGAAGGTGGTCAACTTAATTTTTCATGATGCATATTCGGGTGTAGAGAATATAATACAGCTATGCTCCTGTGGCTTTTCAGCCCGCAGTCTGGTAGACAAACATCTGCAGTTAAAATCTGAAAGGGAAAAAATGCAGTATGTCTCTACAGAAATAAATCTGAAGAGAAGTTTACATTAAATTGTCAAATTAGTATAGATGAAATGTTAAATTAATGCTGCCATTGGCTTTGACTCTCTTCTGCAATATGATTAGATTCAGTGATGCTTTCTCCGTGTTTCTGTTAGTGCAAGTGTGCAGATACAGTGCATTTTGTTTGCCTTAAGTATGGTGAGAATGAAAACTTTGTGTTTGGAATTTTTTTTAATCCCAGAATCAAACTATCCAGCTGATCTGGAGATGAGAATGGATCAGAATAGCAGGATCTCATCTGAACAGGCATTATGACGATGAGAAGGAAGCCCCGGCTCAATGTGGTTTTGGTTAATTAAGATGCAAGTTACAAAACTGCCCCAAAACAGCAATTGTGCAATACACTTTGCCCCAGATTTTATGATAATGCTTTTAACAGCAAGTATTTTGCAGTATTTTGTTTAGCATAGACATCCTGTTCAGGGTCTACCACCCCTTGGCCTTGTACCTGGTGATTGTAGGATAGGGTCTGGATCACCATGACCGTGATCAGGGCAAGCGGTTAATGAAAATGGTGGTCTTTAGTGTTTATGTGAGTATGTGTGCTTGCCCTTAGATGGACTAATATCTCATCCAGGGTGTACCCTGCCTTGAGCACTATATTTCTGGGAAAGGCTCCAGATCACTGCAGCCCTGCACAAGACAAGCAGTTATTGAGTATGGATGGATAAATGTCGACCAGAACTTTCCATAAGAACAATGGCACATAAAATATATTGTCAGCACCTGTGTTTAAATGACCAGTCAGACAATCACTCTTCTCTTTATACATATTAAATATGGGGGATTGATATGTCTCATGGGATAGAAATGAGCTATGGGAGGTTGAAAATATAGGGAAGATTCTGGGATCTATATTTGTCATCTTCAAATCCAACTTTACTGCTCTTGAATTTCAGAGAACTGTTTGTTCCACCAAACATGAATTTCCAGATGACATCTAAAGATTTCCTGCCACTTGAATAATTCTCTTGCCTCAGCTGACAGAAAGAAATCTCAAATCTATTTCTGGTCAAAGGGTTTCTGCCCATACAGCCTGAATTATAAGAAAATTATTTTTTACAGGAATATACAGGAAAAGTAAAACTTATAAATAACACTTCTATCCATCCATCCATCCATCCATCCAATTTCATTGACAGTGTGATCCAGAGCCTATCCTAAGGCTAAGGGGGGGTACACAATGGACTGGCCACCACTTTAATGTTTCAAATTATACTGTAAAATGTCATTATATTGTATCATCCATAGCTAGTTTGGTGAAAAATTATATTGATGTGTTGCTTTGTTTTAGTGGGGGTGCCGTGGTGCAGTGGGTTGGACCACAGTCCTGCTCTCCGGTGGGTCTGGGGTTCGAGTCCTGCTTGGGGTGCCTTGTGATGGACTGGTGTCCTGTCCTGGGTGTGTCCCCTCCCCCTCCGGCACTGCATTACTGGGTTGGCTCCAGTTCCCCGTGACCCTGTATGGGACAAGTGGTTCTGAAAGTGTACGTGCACGCTTTGTATTAGTCCCACAAAGGACCCTGCTTTAATACCCTAGAAAAAACTTAATGAGTTGCTTTAGTAAAAGTATAAAGCTAAAGAAAGAGAATGCTGGGTGCCACTTTGGACAAAAGCCTTGGCAAAGCATTATAATGTGGTATTTTAACATATTTTACCTTCTGACAATGACTCCCTAAAGACAACAAAGGGTGTTGAAGTTCCTCTAGTTCAATTCACAACCAAATCCAGCAGCAGTTACACACACACACGCATTTTCTGAACCGCTTGTCCCATACAGGGTTGCAAGAAACCAGAGCCTAACCCAGCAGCTCAGGGCATAGGGCTGGAGGGGGAGGGGACACACCCAGGACAGGACACCAGTCCATCACAGGCACGCCCAGCGGGACTCAAACCCCAGACCCACTGGAAAGCAGGACCTGGTCCAACCCACCGCACCGCCACACCCCCAGCATCAGTTACCATGAACATAAACTTTATGATCACTGGTTCAAATCCAGCAAATGGCTCTTCTGTTGTACCTCAGAAAAATGGTGCTTGCTACTCGAGTTAAACATTTTGTGGTGTAGCTGGATGAAACTTGCAGGTAACTTTGAATAAAACATCAAAAAAAGATTTTAGATAATAAATAAAAATATATTTCATGGCTACTTTGTTGAAAAAGATGCAGAAAATACACGGAAAGTAAAAATTCAACAAAATAAAGACTTAAACTGTGGACAAAATGAGTCTCCACAGGATAGTAGAGAGTTTTGACCTGTTTCACGCCGGTGTTAATTAAAATCTGTGAGAATATCCTTCACCGCCACCTTCAGAGTCTTGAGATTTACTTTCTCGAAAACCTGCGCCCTCTGTCCGACTCCATTTCTAAATGGTAAACTTTCACAGTTTACTTTCACCGCGCTATGAATGAAGATCCCGCCTGGGATGTGACTCGGGCGTGTAGCTGAACCTGTCTGGGCCAGTTTTGTCTCAGAGCTTGTGAATGAAAGGAAGCTCATTCACAAGAAAGCCGTCTACTTAACATTCGGCACCGTTGCCTAGCTACAGTTCTTTTCCGCTGTTGCAAGTAATGGCTGAAAAATAATTGCTCTGTGTTTTCTGTTCCTCTTTTCACCTAATTTATAATTCAGAATATGGACTTCTTTGAAAAAAAAGCTATTAAAAAATCTATGCACACTCTTATGATACCACATATCTTTTGTAATTTACATTCATTCAATTATATTTTGTATGTTTAACCTACTGAGGTTTTTTTTTCCCAAACACATTAACACTAGAAGTACTGTACCAATAGTAATAAGCTATGTAAACTTGTTTTAACAAAGCATTTTTCATTCATTCATTCATCATTTATTTTTATTTTACATTTACTTTGACTCAGGTACACAATCTTTTGGCAATTGGTTAGATGGGCTCTTGTGCAGAGAAAGGGTCTCTGTGTAACAGCCTATTTATAATGCCAAGAGGGAGAAGCATGATGCCAGTGACACAAACAGGCCATATTTTAACAATAATGCTAATAAAAAAATTAAAAATACGCAGAAGAGAAAATATATAGAGACAGAGCAGCACAGGTAACAAAGTCACATTAACAAGCTGCATGTGCCACACACAACGATCCACACATGGGCGAGGAACACAAAGAGCGTGTTCGATGAAGGGAAGTAAGTGGGCCGGGTTCACATTTCAACTCCCTGCTGAAAGAAGGAGTTAAAAGACTCTTTTTAACAGTCAAAGCGGGCCCTCAAAACACAATGCCAGCGCTAAAACTTCCCTGAGGCGCGTCTGAGGCATCGATCTACTGTTAGGCATCAGCATGCATCAGCTGAGTACCTTGGAGAGAATGAGTGAGTTATAAAGATCACAGCCAATTAACTCAAGGCAAACAGCATGTGAAACTTTCACTGGAGTAATTATGCTCACCTTTCACTGGGGTCATTTGTTTTGTCCACAGTCGCTGCCCATTCTGCTTTCGTGTTTTGGTTTTCCCCTCCCCTGACCTGGATTGGAGTCACAAATGTCCAGCAACATCAATGAAGGAGAGATGGACCTGACTGGCTATGCCAGGAGAGGTGGAACATCTCAGGTATAGAAAAGGCCCTTCCTGGAGGCCATTGCAGAGGTTGCTTGTGGATTAATTGACTGTTCCAGGAAGATTTTTGATAGTCCTCTTCCTGGTTATCTTCTTGTGCTCCTGGTTCTTTGATGTTTTTGCTTCTTTCTTTGTTTGTATCACCTTTACACTGCTTGTACACTTGTTTGCTTGTTTGCTTTAGATTTTGTAAAAGTAGTGTAGTTCAGAAGGTGGTGGGAGACTTTGTTTTGGGTTTTGACCCCTTTTGGTCTCCATGTTGGTGTCAGAAAGTGTCTTGTCTTCAAGGGTTACGTCAGTTGGGCTTTTTCTTTGTGTTTGAATTCTGTTCCACCTTCGTTTGCTTGCTGTCTCTTTATTTTGTACATTTTTGTACACTTTGACCTGTTTTTTCACCCTATTTGTTGCCTTGTCAATTCATAACATAACTTGGTACAAAACTTTTACACCCTTTTACACCCATTTACACCCCTAGACACCCTTTGGGGTGGTAACACATCATTGTGTTCACCTATCACTGGATTCATTATAAGATGTGCCTAACACATAATATGAACACCTTATCTTTTTTGATTTGGAAATGATTTTTTGGGGGGTAAGACTGCATAAAACCTCCACAAAACCAGTCCGTTATCCTTTGAAATGCAACATTACTATTTTGTCCTTCAGGAACACTTATACAATAACAGTTATGTGTGTCATTAATGCACTGACGCGATGTAAGAAGACTGCTGAGAAAGTGGTGGTTTTCACATTGGGAGGAACAAACTACATTTCTGTGATAGGACCAGACTCTCACCCGAAAGGGGCTGCTCTTACGTTTTCACTTTCAACCATTTATTAGTAATACGTGGTGGTGGTGGGGGTCTTACGTCACCTTTGGTGGCCATTAACAAGTGTTTGGCACAGATCTGAACAATCAGTCTTAACAAATATTATCTGAGCATCTATTTATCAGTTATGAAAGCTTTCTTCATTTAAAGGATGGAAACCCCCGTTTCAGAAAAGGATTACTTGCTGTCTGAAAAAAGAAAACTCCCATGCTAATTAATTCATTAAATGCTTCATATTCCGTGTTCCTGCAGAAGCAGATGGTATGAGTGGACATGTAGAAGGTAGGACTTTTTTTTTTCATTGAAGATCTTTACCATAATCTCACATTAAAGAGTTGTGTCCTGGGAATTCTCTGGAAAGCCCACACATTGTATACCTGTCACCTCCGCCTGAAGATGAATGTCATCATTAACAATAACAACATTAGGTTATTCTTGTGCCATAACAAGATTCTGGTATTATTAGAATTCCTTAGCCCAGGGGTTCCACAAGTGCTAAAAACTTCTTATTATTTCTGCTATCCTATTGAATTCCTCTTTTTTGGAACGACGTGAGACGTGAAATAATGGCTACAGATTACCTTGTGGAAATCCCACATTGACAGACATTATTTTTGGAGTTAAAATCATATATTTTACTGTTGGCCGGTCAATGCAAAACTAAGCACATTGTTTACTTTATTTATTACTGTGGAGGTCTCGAAATTCATTCGGAAAATTAAGCATCTGCTTGAAGGCATTTGGGCAAATATCAACTAAACAAAATGCTCCTGGCCATACATTTGAATTTCAAGGAGTTCTTTCTTTAAAACTAATTATTATTACTGTCACATTTCTACTGAAAACTAAACCAGTTAATAACTATTGTATATGGTACATGCCACAGGAATGTAATATTTTCACTTAATTTTAGGACGCCTGTACCATACACCATTTTTCCTTTTGGAAAAATAAAAAAGTGCTTTCAAAACAAATTAGTTGTGCAAAAATATTCTATAACATATCATTTAATTGCAACACAGGAGTCATTCAAATGGAGCAATGAAGAGCAGAAGTCTGTAGTAATAATAATTATTATAATGATAATAGGCTACTGGTCACGAAAGCCAAAGGCCTGCAGTGGAACCTGCTTTAGCTGGATAGGTATTCATATGCCTTCTTCCACTGATCATCCCTCAACCCGCAGGCAAGGAAGGGGACAGCTCCATCATCAAAGAGCTCATTAAGATTCCAAGAAGAGAACGGAAATTCAGATTGAGCGTTCCTTCTTGAGAGACTCACATTCAGGCCAAGCTTGCTGGAGCGACTGTGACGAAGGCGATGCCGTGCTCACATTTCAAGTAGCAACCCAGAGGCATCTGATCGTCCTCAGAGTCCCACCCACAAGGGTCAGTTCTTGAAGTCTGTTAACATTACAGTGTGCAACGTCCTACCAAAAGGAACTTACAGACATCTGAATTCACTCAGAGGGAAGGAGTTTAGATATGTAATTGTGAAATAAAACAGCTGTTCTCCGTTGCATTGCTCCCCCTCCCTGGACAAAAGGGTGTAGGTGAAGGACTGTAGGACTTCCTCGGCTGTGAAGACCTCCGGCACTGAGGGAACGGAGTCAGATCTCCATGAGCTCACTATGTTACCACTTATGGGATGAAACATTTAAATTTATTCATTTAGCTGATACTTTTCTACAAAGCAGCTTACAATGTCACGTTTGTACACTAAGCTACTTCAATTTACTTACCCATTTATATGACTGGGTAAATTTTTCTGGAGCATCTGAAGGTAAACACTGTAGTAATACTGCAAGAGGAGGGATTCAAACCTGGACTGTGTGATTGCAACATGACAGCTCGAAACACTGTGCCATCTGCTGCCAAGAAGTAGTATCTACCACCAACCCATCACTTATGATATTTTTTGTTCTTAGTTTTTTAAGTTATTTTAGCAGGCATAAATATCCAGCCACTAATATTACTGTTATATACAATAGATGGCCAGTTTATAGAATTTATTTCTACTACAGTTCAGGTGAGGTACCATAATGGGGTTTACAGAAGCAGCTCATCTGTTGGGATTTGAACTTGCCGCTATTCAGTTGTATGTCAAGATTCCCTTCTCTGCTCCTCTGAGTTAAGGGTCACGGTCACTTCCTGACCGTTCCCTTAATGGTGGTAGCAAATCCTGCCACCTACCACTTGGATTTTGCTGTGCTCCAGGTGTGTCAGCCGCTTGTGTCACTGAAGCATCACATGGCATAATGTCCAGCTCTGCTCCTGGCCTAAAATAGAGCTCAATGGCATTATTTTCTCAGGTTATCAAGATGTTTAACGACATAGAAAGTGATGACCAATACCACCAACAAACCGATTTTCACTGCTTTAGTATGGGAGCTCGTGGTTCTTATAGGAATCTCTTTAAAATATATATATATTGCTGGAGTGTGCTTACATTTTATTTATTATTAAATTTATTTAGTTGATTATTTTTCCTTTATCATTTAATTGCCTCCTTTATGTTATTTATTATATTTTGTGTATTCTTTTCATCACCACTTATTGCTATGAAATGAATGCAGTAAAGAGTACTAGACCACAGAGTGCTCATGTAACCTGGTCATTTTCCGCAGACCTGGGATAAGATGCTAAAAGCCCATGACTAGCTCTTCATTTGAGAACACACTAATAAGAAGGAAGTCTCGGACTGTATTAAAACACAGAACACAGAGCACACAGGACACACACAGGGGATGCATTAACATCTATGTGGCCGTACGTCACTGATGGACAACACCTAGTGAAATTCTGCAGAACAATAATAAAACCCTTTTTCAGCTTTATTGTGCCTCATCGTTGAAACAGCAGAGATGCTAGAACTGTCTAAAAAAAAATCAATTCCAACAATATTTACCATGTTGACAGAACTGTTGGTGTAGTGGTTAGAGCAGATGCCTTTGAACCCAAAGGTTGCAGGTTTTGAATCCTTTCTCCAGTTGTAGTACCCTTGAGTAAGGTACTTATGGGAAATTGCTCCTCTAAAATTGTCCAGCTGTATAAATGGGTAAATAGTAGTAGGTATCTTAACATCATAAGTTGGCTTGGAGAAAAGTGTTAGCTAAACAAATAAACGCAATATAAAACAGTCAGAAAATTCATGATATTAACAAACCGCAGTCTGAATGGACTAAATACTGTAAGTGGTTTTCAGTAACAGTGTTAGCCAAGCAAGAATTAATAATAAGTATTTATAATCTGAAGACTTGATAGTCTCAAGCCCACAATTATGTTCTAGGCACAGGATGACCAGACAATGGGCACTTCTTATAGATTTTTTTTTTAAATTCACATTTAATTCAAATATGAAGAGAATGGAATGCTTCAACAAGTACTGCTGAAGTACGTTTTTAACATTCCATTGTCATGCTCACACTTTTTTTTTCCTGGAACTAAGTTTAATGACTGCTCCCCACAGATTCTAAAAGAACGAAGAGCTCTACAGTCTCCAGTGAATCATAATTAGACACCGTGTAAAGCTGAACCTTCATCCATTCTCTGAAAGGAAACACAGACCGATGCTACAAAGTTGAAAGCTGTGAATAATGCTTGAAATTTCTTAATTATTACAAACCAGCATACTGATGTCAAGGGCAGCATGTTGTCTAACACTTCTTGGATTGTGGACACGGGTTCGACTCCAGTCTCATTTTTCATAGCATTAGAGACAAGGTTATGTAGGGTACACCCTGGGCGAGATGTCAGTCCATCACAGGACACACACACACACACACACACACACACACACACACACACACACACACACACACACACACACACACACACAAAACAGTCAATCAAGAGTCACCAATCAACCACCATGACCCTCTATTCCACAAGTGGTTATTAACAATGGGTGGATGATAATTCTAAATATTAGGTAGTGATTCAAAAGTGAGGAAATATGAGAATTTGACATATTTTTAACATTTTTATGGTGTTAGATATCTTTCCCTAATGCCCAGGGATTTCAAAGAATTGGCTTCAAATTAAACAGTAGACTTTTTGGCTGTTTGATAGTAAATGTTTTCACAATATATGACCCCTAGAGGGGTTTCTAATGGTTCTTGATGGTGGTTAGACCGATTTTCAAGGAAAGTTAATTTAATTTATTATTTTTTAAGAAAAACACTAAAGCAACATTCAAAGCCATATGCTAATAGTTGAAGCAGCCCAGCCCAATATATCAGCTGCCAAACTGCAAATCTTAACAGCCACATTGGTGGATCTTCTTCTCTTCCAAGGTAGTGCAGATGTGATACATAAGAGGATCGGCAACAGTGAGTATTGAGATGTTCCTGAACTCTCACCTGCGTTTCTTATTATTGACTACAGTTTCCACGATGCTACCCCTTGCCTGCAGGTTAAAACCTTCCCTATTCAGAACTCTCTAAAGTCTCTTCATGTTTTCAGTTGTGAAGCTGTTTCTGACGTAATCCTTTCTAAAACAAGGGAAAGAGGATGACCTCTACTCCCCTACAGTCTGTTGCATTTTTTTCCACATCAATTTCAGATTTGATTACACTCCCAGTTTTGCATCAAAACACATATATGTTCTCCCTAAAGTTCACGTGGGTGGCTACAGTGACCATCCCTGGAGGCCAATGGGCTTCAGCGATATTTACGGATGGTGAGCAGGGAGTTTCCGAGCGAAATCAATTGCTATTCTGCTAATGACACGAATGACACAAAGTCCTTGCTTCACAGTTTGGTCTAGTTTAAGTCAGGAAATGCGCTCACACTCAGTATTCGTGCGCTGCAACTTTTTGCTGTGTGTTGGATCTGAATGATTTCACTGAAGACTGAATCGAGACAAGTTAGATGGCAGCTAAAAGCTATACACTAAAAAAAATATATAAAAAAGTTAATAACACCTTTAATTCTTAAACCACCCATGCATCTCTTTCGTATAACCAATATTCAGCAACCAGTTCTGGTAAGAATAGGGCAGAAGCTGAATACACATTATCAGTCAGTTTAAAACCAAAAACACCCATGCGCACACTCAGATTCATTCGGACTAAATAAAAGCCACCGTTTCACCTGATCGGTCTTTGTACGCTGAGTGGAAACCAGATTATCCAGTGGAAACCCACCCAAGCAAGGTAGGGACACACAAACAGAGCTGGACTAAGACTCAGACTGGTTTTTAGAGAGCAGCTATAAGTGAACATTACCTGCTCAGCTGCTGGGTTGCCCTGAGAAACCTTTCCTATTATTACTTTAGTTGCACTACAAAATGTACATTTCACTTCATTTTAATTTACTTAGTTTCTTTAATTTAATTGATCACAGTTTGGATTGGAACATGGATATCGAAATTCTGCACGTTTCCCAAATTTGGATTTTTCACTTGTATAAAAGTTGATGATGACACTGTAAAGCATGAGTTATCTCTGTTGAGTAATAGAGTTTGTTGCTGCGTTTAGCTTGTTTTCCAGTGTTCTCTCGGGACTTTGTATTTGGATCTCTTGTGTGAAACATGATGAGGCCGCTGAAGTCATGTCACCTTGGACCTGAGCCGGAACGGTTTATTTTGAGCCTCCCTTTCAGTGACTGAGACATGATCACGTTAGCTTGCATAGTGTATATGTTACATTAACTACTCCCCTCTCCTGCTGACCATGATTCATCATGATGAATTCTGCTTATCCTCCCTAAAGTAATATGGCTCAGCTGCAAAAACAGTACCGATGTTGTTTATTGTTGTCACTCAGTAACACCTACAAAATGACATAGTTTTATATTGCAACAGTAAGATGGAAATTCAGATCTTCACAAATGAGAAAATGTAAAATTTGAAAACTGGAGGATTTTTTTTAAGCTGTATGGATAATGCATTAGGTGGGCAGAGTTCAACTCACTCAATGTTACTTTAGGATTTTACTAGTGCAAGGCTGATCTTGTGTTGGCATCTTTCTTGTTTAGATTGTGTAACTTCATTATCATCATAATGTATATTCACAAGATCATATACACAATAAGGAGGTTATTCCTGTTGTCAGCGCAGGCTGGGGTCAATATTAAATGTACACTCCAATGATCTGAGAAGTGGCAGTGTCTTATACAGAAGTGGCATATACTTTTACAGCTGTGGCAAATTATTATATAGATGGCAGTACTATATTCACACACACACTGGCTGAAGCCACTTGTCCCGAATGGGGTTGCGGTGAACCGGAGCCTAGCCCGGCAACACAGGGCGCAGGGCTGGAGGGGGAGGGGACACACCCAGGATGGGGCGTCACCAGAGAGTAGGACCTGACCAAACCCGCTGCACCACCGCGCCCCCCCAAAAAACATAATTCACAGCACAAATTTGATAACATTTATTACAAGTGGGCCCTACAGTTTTCGGGTGGCATGGTGGCACAACGAGTAGTGCTGCTGTCTTACCGCACCTGGGTGAGGCGAGAGGATGTGGGAACGATCCCTCAGTCTGTGTGGAGTTTGCACGTTCTCCCCGTGTCTGGTGGGTTTCCTCTGGTGGAAGCCTCCTTTGAGGTTTCTATAGACAGCAACATGTTGCAGCTAGATTTGGGATAATGACATGTGTATTCCCACAATTACTTACAATATCACTCGTATAACAGATAGATGGATAGAATTTAAGTGTACAAACATGCTTTGTTGAGTCCTCTTTACTTAGCATTGTAAGTAGTGTACAGTATAAGCATTTTAAGTAACCTTTGTGAATAAGGTATGGGCTGGTAGTTTGTTGGAAGTCGCCTTAAAGAAAAACGTCTGCTAAATGAATAAATGTAAATGCAGATACACAGATAAACATATGAAAGAAAACACACACAAGCTGAAACCACTTGTCCCAGACAGGGTTGCGGGGAGCCGGAGCCTAACCTAGCAACACAGGGTGAAAGGGACACACCCAGGACAGGACGCCAGCCTCTCGCAAGGCACCCCAAGTGGGACTCAAACCCCAGACCCACTGGAGAGCAGAACCTGGTCCAACCCACTGCGCCACTGCACTGCCGCCCCCCCCGAAAGAAAACAAGGTGCACATAACACATGAGGTAACAGCTATACCCAGACAAAAGAGATAATTATAATTTGCATTTACATTAGGCATGGGAGATGCAGTGGTGCAGCGAGTCTGGTTTGAGTCCTGCTTGGGGTGTCCTGCGGCAGACTGTAATCCCGTCCTGAGTGTGTCCCCTCCAGCCTTGAGCTCTGTGTTGCTCATTAAGGCTCCAGTTCGCTGCAACCCTGCTTAGGACAAGTGGTTTCAGACTCTGTGTGTGTGATTTACATTAGGCAGTTGAACTGCAACGACCCTAAAGTCACAGGGTGCATAAGACAGCCTTTATTTTGACCATTTTACTACTGAGAAAAAAATTATATGTCACAGGATAAATACACACATTGTCTGAAACCACTTTTCCTATACAGGGTCACGGGGAGCCGGAAGCTAACCTGGCAACACAGGGCGTAAGGCTGGAGGGGGATGGGACACACCCAGGACAGGACGACAGTCTGTCACAAGACACCTAAGTGGGACGCGAACCCCAGATCCACCAGAGAGTAAAAACCAGTCCAACCCACTGCACCACTGTGCCTCCCACTGTCAGTGGGTAAACTTTTTACCTAATAAATACTGACCAGTCTGGCAAGTGGTTAATAAGAATTGAAATGTAAAAACTTGCTTTTTTAAGTCCTCTTTACTTAGCTGAGACTGAACTATGCACACAGATCAATAACAGATCTGGCTTTCCAATACATATACATTCTAGCTCTCATAAGAGTTACTTTGGAATCCTACTTTGCAGTAAATCCAAACTTGATTGCTTCTTTGATATGTATTGATTTTGGCAATTAAGGGTATTTCCTTTACTATGAAACTAATCTGAGATTGACCACACTTTTCATTTTTGAAAAAAATACATTATTCAAAGAGCCTTTTATTTGTGTTGAGCCATGTGAGTTCTTCTAGGAAACCTCCTTGAAGTCAAAGTTTCAGTTACCCTCTGAACAGGAGGGGCTTCTGTAGGATCTCTCCAGTTCTGAAATGAATCCTAGAGTGCCTCTTTAAAGCTTGCAAAAATCTTAAGGTTTATCCATTTTGAAGAGTGACCACTGGTTTATCTTTCTGTAGCTGTTTCTCAGTTGAATTCCCTCCTGTTTGTCTTCTCTGCAAACCTGGACATGTGTGGTCAGGGGGTGTGTACTTGTTATCTGTACAAATCCATGAAGCAAGGAACCACAGTCTATTTGCCATGAATAAGGCTTTGGTTTCCAAGTACCAAAACACTACATACGAAACACTGAAGTAGATTCCATGTGGAGCCAGAAATGAGCCTATCTTACCATGCTGGCTTTTTACTTCATCATCTCACATGCATGGAAGCCAACAAATAACGTGCATGCTGTATGGACCTAATTATAGTGAGTTTCTTCATAAATTATGCCATTGCACTTTCAAAAGCACCCAAAGAATATTGATTACAATGAAGTGCACCAGAATGTAAAGTCATAATTTCATAATTTCCGTTAATATGAAAAAGTGTTTGATTTGAAAGTGTTCTTGTCCTGATGACAAGAAATCATGGGATTTGTTGCTTGATGGGGAATTGTGCATAGAATATATAGTAGCGTTTATTCCTTGTGTGAACACACCTATACTATAGGCTATAGTTTTTATGGAGTCTGATTAAAACATGAGCGCATTAGACTATTGGTATTCTGCGCTAAGGTGGCAACCGCACACACCGGCTCTTTATGACTCATCCCATCCCAACTCCTAGCCGGGACTAGGATCATTCAGGTGTTCGCCCGTTCACATCTGCGCAGCCGCGAGGCGCGAGCGTGACACTTGTCGCACATGTTGACTATAAAAGTCCAATAGCGATGCGTTCCTTTAAAGAAGGTCCCGCTTTCACCGGTTTCTTGATAGACCGCGAGCGAACCTGGAAGAAGGAAGCATCTGACCACACACACGCGCCGCCTTCCAGGGAAACCCTCACGCCCCGGTGCAGCTCAGGTACGGAACCCAACTTGTTCACTTGGTCTCCATGATGATCCATGATGATGAGGTTCCTCATAAGCCAACCGCTTCGGCAGATGCTTGCTTTACACTGCGCTCCACTTCTTCTTTTCTCTAGCATATCGTAAATATACAGTGATAAAGGATGTTGCAAAGAAAGGGTTCATTTCTTATGTTAGATTTAGTGGTCATGTCATGTGCGTATAGCTGCAAGTTGTACGCCGATGCCCGGCGTGATCATCATGTTTCTTTTGCATTTTGACGCTTTTTCATAAGCGATGCAGAACAAAAATGATCCTCTCGTCACAAGTTGTTCTCACACCTTTGTTCGAGTCTCGTTTTATTGTAAAACACGCAACATGCAGGAAAACGTAGAGAGAAACGTCAACATTTTAAACGGCCAACTATTTACGCCAGAAAATTTACATATTTTTTTCCTGACTGATGCATAAAATGTAAGGAAGTAGGCAGCAATGCGAATATAATCCATTTTGTCGGAATTACATTCATATTTCTCTCTTTATTAATATATTTTTGTTAAAGGTCGCTACCGCTTGATTGCAAACAAACACTCATATCTCAAACACGCAATCCAGCAGTGACTGAGAGAACAAGGGCGGCTTAGTAGTAGTTAGAGCCAAGCAATCAGTCAGCCCTGGGTTCGAGTCTCCGCTCCTGCTGTAGACCTCTCGGGCAAAACACTTCCACACAGAATTATTGCAGGAAAAGTAACCTTGGCTTGTTAAACAAGTGTGCAAATAAGCAGTTGCTTAGTTAGTAAACCTGAGCTACCAGTACAAGTCAGCTTAATAATGATGATGATGATGATGATGATGACACTTCCCTCCTCAGATCTCCGGCTGACCTCCTGGCTGACATGAAGCTCAATTTGCTCGCGTCCACCGCGGTCCTGCTCGTCGCCTTGCTGCCACGTTATGAATGTAGAGCGATCGAGAGCGCCGGCGCGCAGCTCGCTCCCGGTGCCGGAGCCCAGGCGCTCGCTCAGCAGCAGTCCCTCCCACTTCTGGTGCGCCTAGGAGAGGAGTACTTCGTGCGGCTCGGCAGCGCGAACCAGAACCAGCCCGTGGTCACCGGTGACATGCCGCCCAACGCCTCCTCCTCCTCCTCGTCGTCGACCATGAGAAAGGCTCTCCTGCTGGAGCTCACGCAGCGCCTCCTGCACGGCAAACTTGACAACGTGGCGGGTCGCTTTGTGAGCAGCTACGGCAGCCCGCTCGACGACTCCGTGGAGAGGGGCAAGCGCTCCGAGGAGCCCCCCATTTCCCTGGACCTGACTTTCCACCTGCTCAGAGAGGTGCTGGAGATGGCCCGCGCCGAGCAGCTGGCCCAGCAAGCCCACAGCAACAGGAAAATGATGGAGATCGTCGGCAAGTGAAGCGCGAGCCCCAGCGCGTCTGCCAAAGAAGTTTCTACATCTAGCACAGAACACGATATTCTGTACCATAGTGCTGCTTTTACATTATTTATTTATTTATTTATCTATCGACCTATCTATTTATTGATTTTTCTACCGTCTTTATTTTATAGCTTTAACTTAAAAGGGAGATGCGCGGACGAGTCGCATTTCGCTCGGTGGTGGTCAGACTGTGTTGTGTACATGATGCAACAACTTCGTCATATCAGTTTGTATATCTGTTGTAAAAGTGCTAAAACCGTAGCATTTACACGAAACCATTTCACTTTTAGTCTATAAAGAAACTGCTAAATTATATTTGAGTGAACTGTAGAAATCCCACGATGACTTTTTTTTTTTTTTGAAAAATCGGTTTCACTGTACTTTATGATCTTGTTTTAAGTTTGATAATAAACATGATATGAGCAACCAGTCACTTCTGTTGTGCAAGAGAATGTCTAATATTTCTATTTTTCAATAAAAGCTTGAAAGTTATGTTTACACTAACTGTGTAGATTCTTGCGTTGCGAGGCTGCCAGCAGTGCGTCATAGCAATTGCGGTGAATTACAGAGGTTTAATTCGGCGCCGATAATTAACTGTCGATTTCGCGCCACGGGACTGGCTGTGTTGTCGCGCGCGACCAGGGCGCGAGTTTCGACGACCAAGCGCGCGCCAAGCCTCGCCTGTGAGAAGAAAAAGTTCAGTTGCCAGTTTATGAAAGAAAAACGCATGGCAAAATCTCTTGGTCACCTTTCAATTTTCTGTCGAAGTAATAAAGAGACAAACAAGAGCAGCGGAGAAATTCCCAGAAAGCAAATATCATAGTGTGCGGTGCCTATGATGAGGTTTATGATCTTGTTATATACATGATATATATTCGATCATCTAATCGAATAATTTCTCAGGTATGATATCGTTGGTGTCTAACAGAAATAAAACTGTCGACTCACATGTCCACACAAATGTGAGTGAGCAGAATAGAAACGACGCGGGCGACACCTCGAACCAAAACGGTAAGACCGCTCTCTGCATGTTATTTGTGAAAATTGCCTGAAAAGTATTTCCCGCCTTTTTTCATTTAGCACTGAAACCTCTCTATCCGTCTCATTTTCTGAGAATTTCGTGATTATTATTAGCCCGGAGACAATCCTCGTCCCCGAAGTCAAGACAACTTTTTTCTCACCTAAACAAATAAAAATGCCAATGGTAGTGCCTGTGCAAGCAAGTCGTGGAAAACATGAAAATTACCTAAAGCTATTTTTGACAAAAAAAAATCAAGACAAAAAGTCTTAATTGTCCTAAATTCATGCCTCACGATGTGTATAATCCGTCTCGCAGAAGACGCTTCAGACGGCAGAAGTTCAGTGGAAGGACTTGTCAACTTCAACTTGTGAAGCTGAATCTTCATGACTGCGGTGGTTTGGAGAAAAGGACCAAGGTGAGTTTAGAGTAAGAAATACCTTGATGTTTTCCTGGTGAATTGTCACTGTTACTACTTCTTAATTTGCTAATAATATTCCTGCAAGATAAACCTGACTCCTAAAATTCCCAACAGGGACATGAAACTTCCAGTGATACTTACCGACTGCCCGGATTTGAACTACTGCCTTGCAATATCTTCATTATATTACATTTACATTTACATTCATTCATTTAGCAGACGCTTTTGTCCAAAGCGACGTACATCTCAGCAAAAGTACAATTTATGCATTACATTAAGAGGAGACATAGCTGCAGACATGAAAGTCTCAAGCAAACTCAAGTATTGATATAACTGAGTGAAATAATTATATAACGGAAAGAGGGAAAATCAAAACCACAAAAAAAAGAAACACACAAACAAAAATACAAATACCAATAAAGTTTGAAAATAATGGAAGACATAACTTGAAAATGTTTGGCTGTAAGTATCTCTCAACATAAAGACCCCCCAGAGTTATTTACCTCAAGAAATTTTAGAAGCAAGTGGGACCTGTTAAGGGAAGGTGTAGCGGCAGACTTTTGACTTGTAGGTCGAATGGAATGCACCTGTTGTATGATTCACCCCATTTGTCTGTTCAAAGCAGTGTAAACCTTGCTCCAATTCCATGTCAGTGCACTCCAGGAAGCATTCATTGCGAACAACAGGCAGAAGGTGCAAGCACAGATAATAGCCTCTGGCTGTGAAATCCCCCAAGAAAGTCACACGGCTGAGGGACCAGCAACATGCAGAAATTAACCAGGTGTACAGAGGGACCTGGGCAAACCATGAGAGACCCCATGCTCACATATACAAACACACCCACAGTGGAACCTTTGTATCTATTACTTCTTGCCTCTGTGAAAATGTGCAAGAACAACCTTTGAAAAGCCATTAAGACAGGAGAACATTGCAGGCCATGAAAGTATGAGTCTGGGAAGTGACCAGGTGTAGAGTGAAAACAGGTGAATTCCACATACGTTTATCAGCATAAGTTTTTCTGCCTATTACAAACACAAAACAAAGCACTTTACAAGAAATTCAGTATGTTAGACAACTTCTCCTAGCCATCCACACTAACTCAGAACCTGTGACAATTTAAGGGTCCAGTTCACCAGTGCACCTTCTCAGTTTCTAAATGGTTTTTCAGGCTGGATTGGACTGGGCACACCTGTTGCTCATTTCCTCGTATTGAATTTCTCCTCAGTTGTTGCCGTTCAAGGTCATCGGCAGGCATGCCTGTTCCCAAAGCTTGAGAGTCCTGTGATTTCCTATAAAACATGGTCTGATATATTTAAATACTGTATGAGCTGACAATTGACTAAGTATTCAAGTAGACCAATTACAAGTATCTCTGGTAATTTAGGTGTGGATTTGTCAAACAAATGGGGTCAACTTGTTGTCCATCTGGTATGGAGGTCATTTTCACCATATGGTCTTTTGAAAAAGCTGGGTTAGGTTTGGTCTCCAGCAGGCCTTTCCAATAGTGTTTAAGTGAATAACTCTGTCCTTGTCTCTAATGCAACAGGAAGAATGAGTGTCTGCACAAGTCTGCACGTATGATAGCTGCAGCCAAACTGTTCACAGTAGGCGTCAGGGGCCCACTCTCCATCTGCCATGATATCTGTGAAATGGCATATGCTTCTGTATACTTCAACTTCTGTTGTCAGTGTAAAGATTAAATAATTGTCAAAAACAAAAAGCCTTCCATTAATAAACTATCTTACAATGCAGATATCAACTCACTAATGAAAATCCAGCTAAGGCAAAAGATTTTACTTGCATAATGAAGCTTTATGCGTTTATCACTGTTTCTCACTTAGTCAAGCGTGCAATGCAAACTATTTTTGGATGTTAGCATTTCCTCTGTGTGATGCTCAGTGTAGCAGTGCTCATCAAAAACTGTTGTGGTTTCTTGGAATTAGGTTCGGCCCCTGCCCCAGGGGTAGCGGCAATGAGCGATGCTTCTCCTTGGCTGTGATTCGACAGGGGGCATCCTTTGGGGGTCCAGGACTCGGAGATTACACGACACGGCTGACATCACAATTTCCACGAGACCACTCAGATGCGCGTGCAGCCTTTCCTCAGCGTAGGAGTTTAAGGGAAACGAACCACAAACAAATGAGGCGGATGCAGAGCTCTTAGGAATTTAGCCCACATATCTGCTTAGCTTAGACTGGATCTTTAGCCTGCAGGGTTTTGGGATCTGCGTCACATGCCTTATATCTCAACAAAAGCCCTGTCAGGTTGCAGCTTCACAAAATTATTGAAATATTTCTTCTATCTTTTCCTAGTGACATTCCTGGAAATAGCACCAACAGGCTACTTGGAGGCTTTCTGTTTTACCTGCAAAGCCATTTTATTATTAGTAATTAATTTATCTCAGGTGACTTACAGTATTTGGCCTATTGAAACAGTTGAGCATTTTTCTGTAGCAATTAAGGATAAGCACCCTGCTCAAAGATATTCCAGTAGTGCTGAAGCATAATTTAAGGCTTGAGATTACAAGGTCATACCCTTATCTGCTATATTACCTGCTGTCTGATGCAGAACATACCAGTAAGGCAATTGGTCTTCACCGCAATTTAAACTGTCAGTGTTATGTTCAGCATAAGACACTAAACTACAGATTTGACTGCTGGTGCCTCACAGCTTCTGGGTTGTTGGTTTGGACATCCAAGTCTGGTTGTGTGGAGTTGCATGTTCTCCTTGTGTTAACGTGGGCTTCCTCCAGGTGCTCTGATTCCCTCCCACAGGCCAAAGACATATGTTTCAGGTGAATTGGTCACTAAATTGCCCTTAATGTGTGAATGTGTAATTGCTTGTGTTAAATTGCTTTGTTATGTGGATGGGCAGATATAAATGGCTTAGTACAGTAAATCTACTGTTGTAAGTTGCTTTGAACAAAGGCATCAGCTGAATGCGAGTTTGAAATACACACACACACACACACACACACACACACACACACACACACACATTGTCTGAAGTTGCTTGTCCCAAGTGGGGTCGTAGCGAACCAGAGCCTAACCCGGAAAGTGTGAAATAATATTGTTTAAACTGGAAAGATACATACTGGACCATGGTAAAAGCATATAAGTTTGTATAGTAATTGTACCAAAAACCAACACCCCCCCGCCACACACACACAGAAACCAATCATCCCAAGCAGGATCATGGCAAACCAGAGCCTAACCCAGCAACACAGGGTTAAAGGCTGAAGAGGGAGGGGACACACCCAGGACAGGACACCAGTCTATCACAAAGCACCCCAAGCAGGACTCAAACCCCAGACCCACCAGATAACAGAATCCAGCCAAGCTCACTGCACCACCACGCCACCGCACCCCCTTCTCCCAAAAACCTTGATAGTTTTTATGTCTCATATAAATTATACATAATCCCCAAAACAATGTAGCACTGGAAATATGAGAAATTTGCTTGGTATTTTCAGCTTCTTTTCACCTCCTTAAAAGCATAGGGGAATCATGAACACAAAATCCAGTTTTTATTAAACGTTATTTGACACACAAAAAAGTTAACCTTCAAGTTTTGAAAAGTGTGTGTGGCATTTTTTACAAGCAGTTCTTTTTCAGGGCAACAGCTCATAGACATAACTGTATATATAGCTCATCATCTCTTTGAAGGTAGAAATTGATATTGAATGGCAAGAAAGGCTTGTGTTGATGCCTTCTATAATACAACAGTAACTAATTCAGAATAACCTTCTGCGAATCTTAGGACAAATGTCAGGAGCATAAGAGCTCCCAGACTATTCCTGTAGTTTGTTGTTAATGTATTGCCTCACTCACACTGCACCAGCACAAATACAGAAATATATGGAAATCCAGAGACATACACTGAGAGACAGGAATATAGATAGGTGGTCAGAGATGTGTGTTAGAGTACTTTTTTGTTATTTCTGAAAAATGAGTGCACTCTTCTGTCATGTGTTTTAATGTGCCGCTAAGTAAACAAACAAGACTTATTTCCTCTCTGTGGGCAGTACAAATTATTCAATGTCATCTGACTACAGTAGTCTGTGACAGTATGACACTGCAGGTAGACCGAAGGCAGTCCTATATCATCACTGCATTGGTTCCTGGAAGTGCTGCTGGAGTACAAAAACACATAAGAGAGTGAAAGACCAAGAGCTGTGCAGGATTAGAGGTATAATGGGTGAATTCCCACTCTGTTTACTCCAACTTGGCTAAAAAAAATACCAGAATTTGACTGGTGAGTCAAAGTGTATGTTTAACGGGGAAAAGGCCTATGGTGTTAACGTTCCCAACAGCTTCTGGCAACACTGCCATTCAGAGATAGTGTGTCAAAACTCCTGCCAGCACAGTGAAGGATCCGTGGACATGGTCCAGGGACGCAGTGTTCCAGATGGGTCACGCTCCCACCTGGGGCGGGGTATCCGCGGGCTGAGCCTGGGCTCGGGTCCCAGATCGTGGTGGGGGAACGGCCGCGGGGTTGCCAGGGTTCTGCAGTTTTGGAAGGACGCGGTGGGAGGGTGGTGGTTGAGTCCCGGCTCCCACACCTCCGATAGCCTGTGTAGGATTTGTGGTTGTCTCCAGGCTCGTTCCTTCCTCACCATCCTCCTCCCCATTGTCTTCTTCAACATCGTCATCCTCATCATCCTCTGCACAAAAAAGCTGAAAGCTGAGCATGTTGACAGTGTAATTTCTTAATATTTTATTGCAAGACATTATATGATGAAGTAGGGGCTTGTTTTGGCCTGCACTAAGATGTCAAAATCTACTTTAGTTTATTCTCTCACCCCCCCCCAACTTGATTTTCTTGTTATAGGATTAGGGTTAGATGGCCTTAGATGGACTTAGATCAAATGATCATAGGATGACCTGGCATTATGATCTAAGTCCACCAGATGGAATTAGATCATAGTACCATTGACTCTGGAAATAAGTCGCCATGTGATCTGTGTGGGATCATAACCATGACAGTTAAGACAGATATTTGCTGTGTAGGGTAGTTGGTCATAGTTATTATTTCCATACCCTTAATAAAATCCACGCTGCGAAGAGCCTTGCCCTCTCTCTCAAAAGTGACCCCAAAGTGATCCATGTTCTCATAGCCAGGTTCCACTTTCTCAAGATGAGAAATGTTACAGGCCTTGTCAATCCTGGTGGACACAGAGCCCATACACTGTCAGAATGCTTGTTCACGATCTATTCTGGTTAAATGAATGTTTTCCGCAGGGACAGACATATACATACTTCTGTAGCAGCGGTTTTGCGTTCTGCAAGAGAGAAAGAGAAACAACTGAAACGTTTTCGTTGCACAGTATGTTATACTTACACTTTCCAGTACTGCATTTATCTGCACAAAAGTGAATGTCCTTTAGTTTAAAAATTTATTTGAACTGTAACTAAACAAATTATGGTGAACTAAGTTGAGTCACTGTGAGCTGCACTCTTTCCCCTGAGGAGTACAAGACTTTGGTCTGTCTTCTGAATTCTCAATTTTGAAACTACAAGCCTCACCTGTAGGAACAAGGCCATTTCTGATTCCTCCATAGTCTGGATACCCGACTCCACCACTTTGGTCGCGAATTCCAGGTGGTCGCCGTATCTGCGCTTGAGGCCACGGATGTAGTTCAGCTTCTCCTCCTGTTCCCCCGTCACCTTCTGACTCATCTCCCTCTTGCGTTCCTCCAAGATGGAGTACAGATGGTCGAACGTTTCGCAGACATGGGATTTCTGCTTCCTGCCATTCTCCTGTCAGACACAGAACAGCTGAAAGCTCCTTGAATACACACGCAGACACACATACACAAACATACAGGCTTATCTTTAATCAAATGTGGAAAAAAATGTGTGTGTATATGGACTTGAGTACAATAAATTCTTTCCTGATATTTAGGCCCAAGTAACTGAGTAGATTTTCCAGGAAAATCAAGGTACTGTGATTGCCTGTAAAGATTTTTCTGGCTTATATAACAAGCATCACATTTACATTCACTCCTGTGAGTATTTCAGACAAAAAAAATCTGTATGTAGAGAAGATGATGTGTATGTGGTGATCTTGTGTAAAGCTGGGAGAATAAAGAAGCTTTAGTATTCCCTGGGAACACATGGTGTATATGTGAATGGATTCTGTTGGAACACAGCAGCACACAAGCAGTGTGACTTCCTGGCAGTCATCTAAATGATCCCTTCCCACCAGGATTTTAGAGGTCAAGCAGGACGTGACGCCAAGTCAGGAGCGTGTTGCTCGGGTGCCAAATTACAGGTCGGTGCTACTTAGTCTTCAGCCAGAGCAAATTACCCAGAAAAAAAGAACTCGTGCCAACACGGCATTTCTTTGCATTAAACATGCGGAAAACTTGCAATAACCGCGTACACATCTATGCTTTAGTCATCATGGCTCATGTCACCATATGTTACCCCTAGTCCTCTACAAGGTGAAAAGCTTGAACTTGGCTACAGCAGACATAAGGAAAGAAACCTGGAGAAGCTCCAAATCCCCAGGTTTTGGCACAATGTAGTGGGCCTGCTTTTGTGTGGAGGTGGTTTGCGGTTTGTCTCTTATTCTTCCTTCATTGATCACACACCTCATTTGACTGGCCAGCCATTGTGGGATGTGGCATGCTGAGGCACTCACCTCTATGGTCCTGCAGGTCTCCTCCAGTTGACTGATTAGTCCCTGGATACGGTCATTGTTGCTCACAAGCAAGGCAATGTGGTCACTCAGCTCTGACTGGTGGAACACATGAGTGCACACACAGAAATTGTACTACGGACATACTGACCAGTACGGGCGATGTAGAAGAACTGGTGTTCTCACTGTTAAATTAGACCTGTCAAGTTAATTTGTTTCCCAAATTGCATCTCATTTAAAGTTTTCAAACCAAATTCAGGATTCCACCAAACTAGTTTCTGTGTCTCACAGAGAGGAGAGAAGAGAGAAATGAGAATGTGAGAATGAGGCTCACCTTCTGTGTCTGGTACACGCTATTGAGGGGTGCCACTTCGCAGTCCTTGTGGGCTCCAAACACCTTGCACATAGAGCAGGTGGGCACACTGCAGGTCACACAGTAGATGTTGATCTTCTCATCCTCATGTTCTGTGCACATAGGCTGCTCGACCTGTCGCTCTGGGCCAGACTTGCTGTTGCTAAAAGTCATCAGGAGCAGTATCCATAAACAAACACTGAAAAGTTTTGTTAACTTAGTATGTAATGTGAACCACAGGCATTTCCATCTATATTGCACAGAAAAAGAACAACTGGGTTATATGAAAAGTGATTAACAAAGAAACAGGTCAGTATTCAGTAAAATTAGTATCAAATATCTATTACAGCATAATGTACTGTACAGTATATTTAACAGTGCTGTGTGATATATCCTTATAGCACAAGTTCTACAATTTAAGAACTTTAATGAGTAGCACACACACAGTCTGAACCACTTTTCCCATACAGGGTTGCAGGGAGCCAGAGCCCAGCCCAGCAACACATGGTGTAGGGCCGGAGGGGGAGGGGACACACCCAGGATGGGACACCTGTCTGTCACAGGGCACCCCAAGCAGGGCTTGAACCTCAGATCCACTAGAGAACAGGACCCAGTCTGACCCACTGCACCACCACACTTCAAGGAATAACTTGAACTCTAAATATGTGAACTATATGTGATCACCATCGGTGCATATAGTGCAAAGAAACAAACTAAGTTTACTTAAGCATCACATGTCTGCAACTATTGCTCTCTTTCTCATAATGTACTGCACAAATTGTATTTCTCTGAGATGTATGCAACTTTGGAGAAAAGCATCTGCTAAATGAATAAATGCAAATGTAAATATCCAACACCTTCATAAATAATTTCTTACAAAATTTCTCTAACATTTTTAATAGCTCTGACTTTAATGTAAGCCCAAATTCAGTGAAAAACAGTCACACACACACACACACACATCTTCAGAGCCGCTTGTCCCATACGGGGCCACGGGGGAACCGGAGCCTACCCGGCAACACAGGGCGTAAGGCCGGAGGGGGAGGGGACACACCCAGGACGGGACGCCAGTCCGTCGCAAGATACCCCAAGCGGGACTCGAACCCCAGACCCACCGGACAGCAGGACTGTGGTCCAACCCACTGCGCCACCGCACCCCCTGAAAAACAGTCATACATTTACATTTATTCATTGAGCTGATGCTTTTCTCCAAAGCAGCATATAATGTGTAAGCTGTATACAATTGTTTATTCATTTATGCAACTGGGTAATTTTACTGGGGCAATTTAGGGTAAGCACTTTTCTCAATGGTTCTACAGCAGTAAGTCAGACATGAATCTGTGACCTTTGTATTCTAAAGTAATAGATCTGGCCACTGTGCTATCTGCTGCACCCCACAAACACTTGGAATTTTTTTCAGTGTGTGAAACATTCCTCATGTATTTTTAATTTTAGGCAGCGTGTTGGAATACATCTTAAAGGTTATGGGGCTGCCTTTGGTTTGGAGAAAACTCCAGGAAGTTAATGTAAGAAGTTAAAGTTCTTCATAGCACTTGCAGATCCAAACAAAAAGTGTATAACTGTAGGATTCGTGGAAAGCAACTTTTCAACAACAACTTGCAGTGATATGACAAACTTAAGTAAACAAAGACATTAAATTTACCAGCTATGCAAGGGCGGAAAAAACCCTCAAACCTTTTTACACACAAAATCCATTCCACATTCCGAAAAATAAATTAGGCAATGAAAATGATTAAACTGATTTTTTCTTTAGATTGATCAAAAAGAGAACCTACCAAATTTTTTTAATAGGGTTGTGTTTTGAAAAAAAATTACTTAAAACACAAATACTGCACTTTAACTGAAATAAAATACTTACCCAGTGAAGTAAAGTATACTTTTGAGTCGTTTCAGTAGCAGCAGGAAATTTAAAAAGAGGCAGGAACTGAGGGAACACCACTGTGTATTCTTTCGGAAACAGTAAATAATACCAAGCACCTCCTGTGCAAACTATGATGATAAACAGACTTTGCCACTCTCCTCCAGGGGTCTTCTCAGCATCCAGACATAACCCTGCTGCCTTGCCAGGGCAAAGTGGCCAAGCAAAGCTCATTTTGAGATCTCGCTGTGGTAGTTTTGCTGAGCGCACGGCTGAGTTGGAACTCCAGCCAGAAACCCCCCTTGGCAAATGAATTGCCTCTCTGACCTCGCTGACTCACCCGTCACGGGGTGATACTGGAGTGGTACATTGGGAAACGGGCTTAATGGTTCTTTCGTTATATGGAAGTGAGAGGAGAAGTACGCTTCTGCACAGTGACACAGCTGTTGTGAGGTAATGACAGCACAATAGGACACACACACACACACACACACACACACACACACACACACACACACACATTTTCAGAACCACTTGTCCCATACAGGGTCATGGGGAACCGGAGCCTACCCGGCAGCACAGGGCGTAAGGCCGGAGGGGGAAGGGGACACACCCAGGACGGGACGCCAGTCCGTCACAAGGCACCCCAAGCGGGGCCCGAACCCCAGACCCACCGGAGAGCAGGACTGTGGTCCAACCCACTGCGCCACGGCACCCCCCCAATAGGAGACACCTGACACAAATATAAAGTTTTAACCCTATATATAGACAACATGTTTGCCTATATTTTTGAAATCAGTAACCCCACATTACTAGCACAGAATTGGTTCTAATGGTTATTTATTACTCTTTTTATTCTCATACTAAAGTTTCTCTTTTGTATTTGTATCACAAAGAAAGGTTGCAGTCCCATTGATATTTTGCTATCTGGTGCAGACAGACCTATAAAATAGGAAAGCACAGCTCTCTCTATCCACTACACAAAAGTTTGCATTAACTTTAGTTGTAGATGGACTAGTTTTATGTAAAAATCCAGTGTAGCCTATAAGGTTGCTTTAAAACGTACACAGGTACTGTAAGTGTAATCACCACAGTAAACTCCACTGTTTAGCAGAGAAGAGGAGCCAAATAAGACTTATCAGCTGAATTTAATCCATGGATGCAAATAGGATATCTGTAACATTAAAAATGAAGAGAATACAGACAGTTCCTAAGTTACGATGGCCCGACGTACGATTTTTCGACAGTGCGTTAGTGATATGCATTCAGGAGAAACTGTACTTTGAATTTTGAATTTTGATTTTTTTCTCAGGCATGTGATATGCAGTACGAGACTCTCGTGATGCTGGGCAGCTGGGCAGCAGCAGCGATTCGCATCTCCCAGTCTGTCACGTGGTCGCTAGTGTATACAACCGATACGCTATAGCGTTCTGTGTTGCCAGTGTTTTTTTAGATACCCCCCGTATCTATGTTGTGTTTTGTATATCCATCATGTCTACGAAACGCCCATCTGTGTCTCCTGCTTCTGGTGAGAAGAAGAAGAGGAGAGGAATGACTCTTGAGGACAAACTCAAGATAACTGCCCAGCATGAAGGCGGCAAGCCCGTAATGGCCATCACACGCGAACTTGGGCTTTTGCAGTCGATGATCTCGACCATCTTAAAGGATAAGAAGCGATAACGTTCGATAGGTTAGGTGTATTAAATACATTTTTGACTTACGATATTTTCGACTTATGATTGGTTTATCGGAATGTAACCCCATCATAAGTCAGGGATCATCTGCATACAGTAGGCTGTCCATAATCTCTTTAAGTGATCAATTTCATTGTCCTCCATATTTTGCAGATTTAAAAGATCTTTAGGTGGGGTTGTTGACCCTATTTAGCTACAGTCTATTAGTTTAGACTTAGTTCTTCAAGACAAAGATGAATGCTAATAAAATACTCTTCCCTTGGAGTATATGCCTCACCTGGTGGACTCCTGCTTGTACAAGTCAATGATGTTCTCCACCAAGAGATTTCTCTGAAGCCCATAGACTCCATGCCGATCCAGGACAACCTCGTGGCGACAAGAAGGGCACCTGAAGCGCCCGCCGGAAGTCACAGTTCCCCCCCTCGTGGGCAAGTATGGGTTAGAGGCCTTAATAAACCAAGTGTGGATCAATTAAATCCCATTTTATAATCAACAGTGAAGGCCATATCAGGAGAAAGATATCCACTGTTTTTTTGAACGTTCTCATGTAATCATGTCATAAAATTTGTAATGCGATTTACATGGGAACATATTACACAAATCTCAACATGTAATACAAAAAGTAAAGTAAAAACACTGATTTTGTAGCATAGAAGTAGCTTATTCTATGTATGAAATGAATGCATGTCCAAAGTATCATACTTACAAATGAAGACCTTGTTTCTCATAATACAATTCATAAACAAAACAAAATCCACTTAGATTGCCAGATGTTTTAATCAAATCTATTTAAAAGAGCTTTCATTTCTGTAAGGTGAAATGGAATAAATCCTACCTGAAAAACATCATTGGCACACTTCCGACAGAGGTTGTGTTGACATGGGAGAATGACCACAGGTTTGGTAAACATCTCCAGACAGATGGGGCAAATCAGTTGTTTTTCCAAGCTGTCCATATTGTAGATCTTTTTTGGTGTTTGAGCAGTTAAATGAACTACTCAGAATGTATTTAAAATATATTTATTTCTGTATTTGTCGGTAGAAGAGGAAAAACTGTATGTCCCACAGCAGTAGAATGGTCAAGACACCAGGCCTCCAACAAGCGCACTCACAATCTCCTCTCATACTTCTGTCCAGCAATCAGCTTGTTATCAGGGCTGTTTTTAGAAACGTTAACGTCAAGGGTTGCCATGCTGACGTGCCCATATATGAAAATGACTAGAAGGTTTTACGGCCTGGCCTCACACAGGCTGGCAGACTGACAAACAGAGAGACTTAGAGACACTTTTTCAGGGAAATCACAAGCCACTATATTGTATTATGTAAGTTATCCTATAATTTTGTTTTCACTGCCGATCGCTGGATTAAGGTTCTTAACTTGGGATAAATGGACCCCTTGGGGGTTTGTGGATGGGCTTCAAGGGGGCTGTAGCATACAGGCTAACTTGCAAATAAAACAGTTTAACTCAATAAAAGTTCAAAATAAAGTGGGAAAATCATTATGCTGTTAACATTTATGATATATTTCTATGCAAAGGTAATCAATGCTCAGTGCAATAAATTGAATGCAGTGTTTTCTCCAAATTTATTGATGGACATTTTTGTAGGAGGGTGTCTTTCCATCTGATTTTTAAAGGGGTTCATAATCTCGAACTTAACGGCCTGTCTCTAGATGTAAGCTACTAGGCCCACTTAGTAAAACACACATACCTACATGTCTTATAAACCCTTACTTAACTGAAATTTGGCAAGGTATCAAATTATTGTTTTACTCCATTATTAAACAGTCTATCCCTCAGCTTTGGGTTAATAAAATCAATTCATATGACCTATTGAAATAATGTTATAAAAGGAATGACTGCCATCTTGCCCATGCAGATCAGCTGTTGATTGGCACCACCCATAATGACTGCTCTCGACACATTTATCATCCACAGGTTCTTTTTTTTCCAGAACACTCAGAATTCTTGGGTTTTATTCAATGTGGTGATTTACTTTTATTCATTTGGATGACATTTTTCTCTGTTTAACTCAAGAAACTTACAACATTAAGCTACCCACACTAGGTTTTACAATGGTTTACAGCAGGGTAATTTTACTGCAGCAATTCAGGGTAAGTACCTGAAGGGTACTAGAGGTTGGATATGAACTTGTGACCTAGTTTAGTATTAAAGCTACCTGCAATTACTTGCCCATTTACACAGTTGGATAATTTTACTAGAGCAATTTAGCAAGAAGGGGGTGGCATAATGGACAGCGAGTAGCGCTGCTGTATCACAGTGCCTGGGTGTACACCAGAGACTGAGCAGGGATTGAACCCACATGCTCTTACACAGCTCTGTGTGTGTTTCCTCTGAGTGCTCTGGTTTCCTCCCACAGTCCAAAGACATGCTGTTCAGGTTCACCCATAGTGTGTATGTGTGTGTGAGAGTGTGTTTCACTGATGTATGGATGAGTGATCCATTGTAAGTAGTGTATCTAGCAGTGTAAGTCACCATGGTGAATAAGGTGTGTGGGCTGATAACACTACATAGAGTTAATTGGAAGTCACTTTGTAGAAAAGCATCTGCTAAATATTTAAATATGTTACTTAAGAGTATAAGAGCTGGACAAGGGGTTCAAACCTGTGACTTCTGAGTTGAAAAGCAGCAGGACTAACGTGCTGTACTAATACCACGTTTGGGCACCGTGAAACTCTTCCCATCATCTCCTAGGTTCTGCTGCTTTCCAATGGCCACATAGAGCAGATGGGAGAGAAGCAACTGTATACGTACTGAAAGGAGTTAACGAGCGTTTATTTTTACTGCGTTACGCCGGTACTCATACCTCAACCTCACACGGGTAAAGTGGGGAACACGTAAAAGTAAGTATGGAGAATGCGGGCATCGATCCCGCTACCTCTCGCATGCTAAGCGAGCGCTCTACCATTTGAGCTAATTCCCCTCTTCGAATTTTTTCTACAAAAAGTGACCTTTCACTATGCAGGCTTGACTCCTACTACGTTATTATGAAGTCAGTCCGTTTTAGATCCATGATACTGCTTTTGCCGTTGTTTCCCTGCGCCTGTAAATAACGGCTATACACCGGCGTCCGTCCATTGTGAACGTGGGCGTGGCGACCGTCCACGGCGGGTGCGCTTTCCAGTAGGAAGGCAGTTCAGTGATCGACAGTGGCTTTCTCACACATCTGTATTCTGTCAAAAGTTTAAAAATTATAATTTAATATAAGAGTGGAGAGGTAGGCTGGAGTAACGAAAACGACATTCATCCCCCTTCGATAGCTCAGTTGGTAGAGCGGAGGACTGTAGAGGGTTCAACAAGGACATCCTTAGGTCGCTGGTTCGAATCCGGCTCGAAGGAGTGTGAGCTCATTTTTTTGTATTACTCAGTGCAGTTAATGCGGATAAATAGTGCGTTTCAATGTCGTACTTACGTTCTCGTACGACGTCAGTGATTGTTGGCAAAAAGTCCTTTTTTCCGAGACTTAAGCGCACAGCAACACTAACGCTGCCTCATAATGTAATGCTTGTGGAGAAAACCAGTGTGTGCTAAATAAATAAATCACGTACATGTGACAACACGAGGGGCGCTTCTTTCTCTCTTTCTCTCACGAAACCGGGCGCGAACAGCGCACCGTTTCCGCGCGCAGAACCTTCCAGAAAAAGGCGCGACTTTCTCCTCGCGACTTTGTGCCTCTGTTCGGGCCGCTGCGTATTTTCTGAACCTTTTCCAGAGTGTTTCTGCAGAAAAGCAACTGTTCGAGCCTTTTTTTTTTTTTTTCCCCTTTTGAGTTCTACCTAACGAAACAAACACAGCTATTAATCATCTTGCCTCTTGACAGTTCACTTTATTACTTACATGACGCTCCTGTAAGAGTTAACACCTTAAAGTCTGCTGCACATACTTGTTTAAATATACTAATATACAGTACAACGAGATGCACAGCTGACAATTTTACAAATATGGTTTTCTGTCACAGTTGTGATATAGGAGTGCATGATAATCATATATATGAGAATAACATTAGGGCAATAATATACAGTATAAACAAAATGTATGAATAAATGTCAAGTTTTAAAAATGGTTTCACTTCACATAAAATAGTAAACCATTTCAAACCGTTAAATATTCTTAAATGGCCTACCTCGCCCTCGCTTGCATTCTTTTACAAATTATCAGTTTTTTTTTAAAGCAATGCATTCAATCACAGCTTATATTTCTAGAAAACCATTTAAAGAAGTTCTACATGGAGGCATGGAAAATGTGGATGAACACGAGTAGACAATGACATGGTGAAACACACGTTTACTATTTACACAGTATGGTACGGGTCGGTAAGGGAAATGACGCACAGGGACAGCAGTAATAAAGGCATTGCAAGGCCACACTAGCGCTCCTGTCCCCTGTGGCTTCTGCTGTCAGGTGTAGGTTCGATGCCCATCCCCAATCAACTGAGTCTTCTCGCTGGCATTGGTTGGCTGGAGAACAATAGGAGTGTCGCCATCTACAAACAGATACGTGCGGCCGTCAGTGATCTTTTTTGGAGCAGAATTTGCACGTCAAGATTTCGCTCTCATCCTGGTATGAAAACAGCTCTTCAGTTCAAACACCATTTCACACCACCCAATTTTGTAAAAATTATGAGAAACAACTTATTTACTATATGTCTTATGTAGTCAAGTCATTATTTTTGCTCCGAGGGAGGGGTCAAAGTTCATTGGCAGGAGTGCAGTTTGAAATGGGGTAAACAATGTGGTTTTTAACTACTGGTCTAGGGGCTTGATTCTTGCAGACCTTTTAACAACTTGCTAACTGGGGGTATTTCACAGGTACGCTGAGAGGACCACAGGTGACTATTAACTGTTGCTCTGTCATAGTGGAAATTGCTCTGCATCTCGGAGTTGCCCAAGCGAAGGGTCATAAATGTCCTCAGCAACTGTGCTTCTACATCCACTCCCCCTCATTTCCATTTTCATGCTCTGCTCTTCACCCAGACCCTCATACTCCACTTCTTCAACCAGGGCTTTTGTCCTGCTGCTGAAGCATTGCAGCCCACTGGCATTCGAACCCTCCACCACCACTGCCATGACCCCCGCAAGACCCAGAGCCTGATCTTTCGTGCAAACGCAACTTTAAAGGTGGTGTTATGTGACCCGAAAGTTCTCAACGTGTGTGTGAAGGTGTTTATGTACAGTACTGTGCAGAAGTCTTAGGCACTTAGATGTTTCACAAAAATATTTGTTTTTGATGCTTAATGAATGTCTTCTGCATTAGTGTCAATGGAAAGTAGCATGTTCTAGATTTCCAAGCATTCCTTTTGCAAAAAAGTTCCAGTATTACAGTAAGGGTTTTGTATGTTGTTAAAGAAAGGAAATAAAATGGTAATAAACCACTTTCCAAATAGAGAACTTGAGGTCTTTGTATGGCAAACCGATTAAGTGAAGCAGAAAGAGCTGTATAGAGGCAATAAAACTGGATGAGGGACAACCGCACTGAAAATGTGAGGTTTTGTAAGATGTGGCAGTTTAACCCTCAGATCTTACACCATGGCAAGAGTCAGTATTGCAACAAGACACAAGGTAGTCATCCTCGGGACAAGCGCTTCTTGACGATGGATGGTTACTGAGATTTGTAGGAAGTTCATTAATTAAGAGCATTATTTTTGGAATCATTCTCACTTCACAGCTTTTTTCCCCAAGTGCCTAAAACTTTTGCACAGTACTGTATATGTGACAGTTCACCTGGACAAATACACAATGTTCACTCCCACCCTTTACTGTTCCCAACAAGAAGAAAAGTTTTTTCCAAACATGTTTAATAGGTTTAGGATTTGAGAAGCGCTAGATGACTGCTTCTTAATATCAACAATTTTCTTACTGATAGTTCTGTGTAGCAAATGTAACTGGAATAAAACAAGTGCTTTTCTAGTTACAACATCAAGTACGACCCCATCTGCGACCCCATCTATACACAGATAATGGAGTGCTGAAATAAACACCACACATTGTTTACCTGGGCGTTAAGAGTGCAGTAGCAGTCCAGTGTTTCAGCATTTACTTCCTTCTCAACAGTCAAGTCATGTATTTGACTTCGTAAGCAGCCAATGTCTCATGACTTGTTCTATTATTAATGTGTTAAAAGAGAGGACTTTTCTGACGTGACATCGAGTCTTTTGGGTATTTTTTGCATTTTTTATGGAAGACGTCTTTGTTCACATCTGCTGTGCGAATTAATCATAAGGCCAGGCTGCGAAGGCAAAAGGTACGTGCTTGTGCGACTAAGTCTCATATCTTCTGAATGCATCAAAAAGCTACGGTTTTCCATCATTGCACGTCGACTGAAAATAACCTGCATGTGCACACATTTTGGGAAATGACTCACAGGTGGTAATTATCAGTTCGCTGAGGTTCGAGGCAGACATAAGAAGAAAAACTCAGGCTGCTAACTGGTGAAAGAGTAATATATCAGATGCAAAACACTCAGCACAAATGCACTATGGCTGTTTATTCTCTTTAGCAAGACTTTTCTATCAGCTGATAATTTTTTATGTCAAAGTTTTGTTCTAATAAATCCCGCAAGAGGCAATAATGGCAAAACATTTTGAAGGAATATCAACCAGGGTGATATCTTACTAGTTAAAAACGCAGTTTAAGGACAACCTTTCTTCTCTTTGACAACTGGATTATGTTGTAACATGATGTGATGATGCCAGCAATAAAAAAGTGGCCTTGTTGATGGGGTAGTCTCTTCACAAACCAGTTTGCCCTTTCAGAATAACCCAGAAACATCAGCCATGTGCTCCAATGTGATGATAAAAAACTTTCTTCCCAGTCACACTGTGTTAGCGGAACCGTAAAATCTCATAAATCTCTATAACACGTAAGCGCTAAATATATGCAGGAATACACAAGACGTGAGAACATGCGACCGCGAGCTTCCACGTGGTAGAGGCTGACACCTGGGGCTGGTTTAGGGTATGCTTACCTCTCTCCATGTCGGTGCGGATCTGTTCCTCCAGGTCCTCCGGGGAGACGTAGCAATCGGGGTCCTCCTCGCCCGGCACGCGGGGTTTACACTTCCCGCAGCAACAGTTACAGCAACAACACAGGCAGCAGCAGAAGTAGCAGCCGGTCAGCAGGCCACAGATCGCAAAGAGGCCCTGAACACGTGAACAGCAGAGGTTTGCACACACGTCATGCAAACACCCGCATGCATATCATGTGCACGTACAATATGTCTTTCGCTGACATCAGGATGAGCAATAAAAAATTTGGATCGGTTCAAAGTATTTGAAAAGTAAAGGTCCCATTTTCTATAAAGTCAACAAAAAAAACAAATGATTTATCTGGATTATTAAATTATTGAGGCTTAGAGTGTTTCACAAACATCTTGATGTTCCCATAATTTTCTAAAAGTCAATTTAAAGGGAGCTTAAGGTGTGTTTAAGGTTCTTAAGCCACGTTTGAGTTTAGTTTTCAATTTCTTTAACTTTTGATTAATGACTACAGAATTTCACGTGGTTTATTAGAGGTAAGCGGACTGTTGTATTAATGTTGCCTTGATAACATTTACTTGAAATAGAATAAATACATATATATTTTTACGACAATAATTAAACAATTACAAATTCATAACTATGTCCATGCACAAAGACCGAGCCGTGGGCAACGCCTACCTTTGCCCACCAACTGGAAAGCATGAAGTACGTGTTGACGTTCTCTTCTCCAAACTGCTGGGACACGTAGAGGCCCAGAGAGCCGTACTTGTCGTAAATGTTCCTCTTGGTGGCATCTGACAGTATGGAATGAGCGTTGTTCAGCTCCTTGAACTTTTCTGTGGCCTCTGGGTTTTCAGGATTCTTGTCCGGGTGGTATTTTAAAGCAAGCTTTCTGCAAGGGATGGAGATTTTGAAATTTTTAAAATGCTTTCCCTTCTCTTTCTATAATAGTGAGTATTTTGGAGAGCAGAATGGACATCCTCTTTAACAAGTGTGCAGGGATGCTCTTCTTACATGCAAGTCAGTCACCCCAACTAGCTGTGTAATTAATCAAAAATACCTAATTAATTGCCTGTATAGATGTTGGGATTTGCAACATTCTTCTTGCCTGGAATAGCAATAAAAGGTGAAAATAACCAAAGCACAGGAGTAGAGATGGACTCATCATGACACCAAAGTTAAAAATATCTGCAAAGGTACCTCTTTTTTTAGCACGAGACCTTTTTTCACCAATTAGCATTTGCATTGTGAAGACTGAGTCTCAGCTGTCAGGGATCCTGCCGTGCCTCTTACGCCGTTTTCGGTTTGTCAGGCCCTTTCGCACCTCACTCCAGCTGGATTATGGGCCTGGAGATCTAGGGTAGCGTCACCTCCAAGCACTTGGTCCAGGTGGGAGACGGTGGCCCCTGGCTTTCTGCATCCGAGTCCCGTCAGCCATACAGCTGTCACCCCGACTGGTCTAACTGGTCCTACCTGGTCACTACGCTGTCCCTTGAGGAGAACTTAAGGTTTGATCTAAAGCAGTGAGGGCACTGTGGACAGTTAGCCAAAGAGAAAGCATGGACATCTAACATGCTCCCGAATACTTCTTACAGTTACCATATGCTGGTCATCTTAAGAAACAATGTGCCGTACGTGGATTAACGGGGCCGTGCACAAAATTGTCATATTTCTATGTTTTTGCCAATTATCATCAATTTCAGCAAGCTGTTGCTACATGTGCTGCATGGTAATGCGACAGAATTACACAACAAATGTATTGTTTACGGAAGTTTGTCCAAAAGTCGCATTTGCGTGAAAAGATTATTAAAAAATCATAACCACTTTTGAATAATTTTGTTCTTCAGAGGTCATGCTAGGATTTCTCATCAAGATTTTATAATTCTGTATGGACACTTGCCTTTTCATTTTAATTAAGCCAATACGTTTAAAAAGAGCTGTGCGATTACAAATTATTTACTTAAGAATACATGCTTTTAAAATAGAGTATTTAAGTAATTTCTAAAGAATAATGTAATTTAGGGCAATTAAGAAATATTTACGTAGGAGCATGTACAGAGTCTTCAAAGGAATTTAAACCCTGCTTATTGCACATTCCTAATTTCTGAATTTATGAGTATGATGTGTATGATTAAGAGTCGCACTGTTTTTTAGGTACAAGTGACCACATCCACTCGTAAAACCTGTACACCTTTATTGATCAGGGATTTGTAAAATGGCTTTTTTCAGTTCAAAGGGTGTGGGGCACCGTTTCAGTCTTAAATGCACATATTAATCTACTTATTATATGAATATTGCCTTGACCACAAGAGGCTGGGGGGGGTCAAAATACAGGGGTTGTGGGAATCCAGCTGCGCAATGCTGCATATTTATAGTGGCGCTCCCACTGAACATCACTGACCCAGAGCGGAAGAGTTTTCTGTATTGTTTGTCCCCCCTCCCAAAAAAAAAAAAAAAAGCCATAGCAGCACCATCTGGCATGCAACATTAATATTTCAAGTCTGAGGAAGTTCTATTATATTCATACGGTCATGATTATGAGAAATGCCCTTTAGCTGTTGCTGTCTTCTGGTGTTCAGCTGCAGTATTTGCCGTGGTGTTTGACCGCTCAAAAAAACCTACTTTTTTAAACTTTTTTCGTGAAGGAAGCCACAAAAACTGAGAAAAAAAGTCAGCCTTCTAATCCTAATAATGGGTCTAATTGTGCTTTTTAGGAAATGTAATAATTCGCTGCGTTTACGGCGGAGCCACGACTGAAGCACATTCCCTTCGCATGGAAACTACTGTAAATTACTGTGTTCGTGTAAAAAATTGATGCCGTCAGAAAAGTTGCTCTGGTTTCACCAAAGGCTATCAGATCGCTTACAGTATTTTACAGCTTTGCCTACTTACCTTACAGTAAGAATATAACAATAACAATAGATTTGTACTCTCCCCTTTCTGGCTGTCTCAGGTCACACGCCACACACTCACCTGTATGACCTCTTAATGTCTTCATGGGTGCAGGTTTTCTCCAGGCCCAGGACTTGATAGAGGGCCTCCCCTGATGTGGAGAGGGAGCGTTGCCTTTGCTCAGACATGCCGTACGACCATTACCTGCACAGTCGCACGCACGGGAAGCGTTAGCAAAATACAGCATCGTGATAAGCAAGTTGCTAAGAGACAGGGTTTGTTTGTCATCGGAGGTGTACCGCACTTTGGTTCGGAGCTCGGTCTCGCAAACCGAACGGTACTGTGCGCTGTCTCAAAGTTTCCACGGCGGTTGTCGAAGGCCGTCGTGGTAAAATCGCTTTAGTGCTGCCCGATGCGAAGAAGAGCAACACCTGGCAAGTCCTCATCCACAGCGTGGATTAAAAGGAGACCAAAAACCACGGGGCCGATTCACTTCCGCTTAGGAGTTAAGTGATTTCGACCGGTATGTCCGTTGCTCAGCGGCGCTGCCGGTAACATTATCACTTGCGTGACTTAGTGAATTATTGATAAGGCTCTTACTGACAGCATTTCTTCCTAATGTTAAGCAATTATAGTATTTAACTTCATTTAGGTTCTGTCTCAAAACATACCGCGCACACATCTAATCTGAATTCTTTGCTGGCCACAAGTGCGAGTAAACTCTTCGGCAGAATTTTGAAACAACGAAATTACGTTCTGTAGAGAAACACGCTTGTTATAGTGTGTGCAAAGCGACATAGTCATGGTTATGTTTTGTATGTTTTGATTTTCTACTGCCATCTGTACTGAAAGTATACGAACTAAATAATGCAATTTTGTAACCTTCAATATTTTCTATACACACACGTATCTATATAGTTGTTTTTTTTTTAGTGATACCCAGTTACTAAACTTTCTAGGAGGTTTTCGCAGAAAGCAGTGTAAATAAATTCTGAATTAATTACATTGTAATATATTATAATTGTAAATAAGTGTAACTGAGTTTCTGATTTCAGAGCTAAGAAATAGCACTAAAGTCAATGATCTTTTCAGAGGTACCTAGAAAATCGTTCAGCTAAAGAACCCGCAGTGCTTACCTGGGTTGCGATGCTGGGTTTGACCAAGGCCTGCTTCTTCCCAGCGTGTTCCACAAGTCAAGCCCCCTGGTCCCAGTCCTCTCAACGCCACAGCAAGCGGCTCAATGGAGTCGGGTTGCTCTCCTTTCGCGCAACAGATCTGCGGCCGAAACGAATGAAACATTTATCGAGAGGCCAGCTCCTGTTTCAAGGACCGCCAATGGCAGGTGGAACATTCGCTGCCAGCGGGGCTTGGTCGAATTTCGACGGTGATGTTCCCTCAGCCGTATTGTATAAGCGTCATCGAATGAGGGGGTGCAGCCCGGACAAGCATCGGCCAGGTAGCGATGGCATGCCACGGCTACACAACGGTCACACCGCGGTCTCCACAAACCACAGATAGGCCCTACAAGCATAAGTTTACTGAACTTATTAATGTACAGTTACTGTGCGGTGGGTTTTCTAGTTGGGTTGTATGCTGGCCTTTGACTCGCTCATGGAAGCGACTGAGCTCACCTGAAACTGAATTTCACAACTGCCTCTACAGATTGCAGTAATAAACTACAGCATCTGTGTGTCGTCTTCTGCAGTTCTCCGGTTATTTGCCTTTGTCATGTATAGTTTCCCCTAAAAAAAATCTGTTTCATGGATAACAAGTAATGAAATAAATAATACCCTGTGAGGAAGAGACACGGAAATCTTTATGGCATGGGTCATTTGTTGATCTTTAAATCTTCGCGAAATGTGAAATGGGGAAAAGGTGGTACTGGTGCGGCTATCACGTTTGAATTCCGGTGGGCAGTCCAGGTTCATTGCAGAGCCAGCGATACCATATTGTTGTCTTTCTGAGCTCTTACCTTCTCGCCTCCTTCATCATCCTCGCTGAGAGAGCTCACTGACTCAGCATCCTGTACCAGGGTGCTCAGTCCTGCTCCGCAAGGCTCTCCAGGAGTGTCATCATTTGGACACATTGCCAGCCCGCCTGCTGTTGCAAATGTAATCCGAGAGCTAATTAAAATGTATCTGAGAGCAGGCAGCGTCCAACCCCTGAGGATCAGTGACGTGCCCCTGATCTCCAACTGCCTTGCAGAAGTCTTCCTCTACGTCCTCCGTGCTCCAGATAACTGGCTTTGTTAGAAATCCGCAGAGTATCATTTCATTCAGAAATTTTTCTTCTGCCAAGGTGCTGCGATGGAATTAAATCCTGTGTACGTATTCTAAAGGTCAGTCTAACTGGTACAGTATACATGCATGCAGTAGATCAGGGACTAATATTGTTTCAACTGCTTATTGTGCTTTTCACCAGGAATATAGGCTCCTTGAATAAAGGGCTCACTATGCAGGCAGTATATGGGCTTGTGTTGATTATAATTCTTATTTTACATTTATTCACTTAGCCAATGCTTTTCTCAGAAGCAACTTGAAATTCTATGCTACCTACAATTATTTGCCCATCTACACAGCAATACATTTTTTTTAAGCCAGCAATTTAGGGTACTACGAGGACACGACACCAGTAAATGGGATTCGAACCTGCACCTTGTAGATCTAAATGCAGTAGCTGTAACCTATATGCTACCACTCACCATCTGCATAAAGGCTCTACCTTTACAATACAGATATTTGAGATGGTTTGGATAATAGCGTCTACTAAATCACTAAATGTGCAGTCATTATAAATACAGTATTTGGCACTGTCCTTAGTTTCTATTAATTTAAGCCCCCGAAGTTTTGGTTTTTCAGTTACTTTTACATTTATACATAGACTATGATAGAGTTTAAGTGACTCATTACAGTCTCAGTTATAATAAAAGAAATAGCTTTCACAGCATCTCTTTTGGTACATTACTGAGCGAGCAAAAAGTCGTCTTTTCATCGATGAGCACGTGGAAAGGGACGCACACAAATGCACATTCATATTTCGAAACACAAAACCAACATGAAACAGTCACCAAACATACAAACGAGAGGCCCTGGTTACAACTACAAAGAAATAGCATGCGTCCCTGTCTAATTTCAGGAAACACAGGCAGTGGCAACTGCAAAATAGTTCATGTTTTATATAGCTGCCACATTGGATTGTCCTGTTCAACTTTGAACTCGACTTCAAATTTATAAGACAGGTGAATGTACATTTTGAGAATTATTAACGCAGAGCACTGTAAACATGCTGGCAAGCAGATATTGTCTCCACCGGCGTGAAATCAGTTCACTTCACATTTTAAGCAATTGAAGAGAAAACATCAAATCGGTGGCAAGAATCAAAGAAAAGACTTTTACATACACTTTTGGCCATGACGTTGCCTTTATAGGCTGGGGGGGGGGAGCGGGAGAGGTGAAAAAAAAATGAGGTGGCTCGGGAGCGCCCCCCAGCGGCCGATATGCGACACAGCCGACTGCGACAAGCCACGGGAACACAAGCTGTTGGACACTCGTGTCACAAACAGCCTGAGATTTATTGCCCTGTCGAAACAACAGCTGAAAGGTCAGCGAGAGTGTGTGTGACTTCTTGTAGCCCACGAAAAAGAGCAGGTAACCCTGCCATGGAGTCCGCGACTCGCCTCTTGCGCTTTCCGCAGCGCACGTTTTCACTTGTGCGGAAACAGCGCCATCTAGCGCACGACCACATTACTCCACACGGTGGGCGTGATACATTGTTTCACAGACCACATAACTTGTAACCATGTGTTCAGTGCTGCCATGCTGTGAGTTCAGAATTATACAAATATTCTAATGCAGCAGCTTCTTATTATTGCCTATCACTATTCCAGAAGGCAAAGAATAATGATGCCCATCTGTCAAAGACTAAAAGCCAACAAAGAAGGGCTTCTTTCCATTCCCCCATAGTGTGTGAGCGACAGAGAGGGTGTGTGTGTTCCACTGATGTATGGATGAGTGACCCATTGTAAGTAGTGTATCTAGCAGTGTAAGTCACCGCGGTGAATAAGGTGTGTGGGCTGATAACACTACAGAGTTCATTGGAAGTTTGCTTTGGAGAAAAGTGTCTGCTAAATAAATAAATGTATGTTGTTTCACTATAAAACACACTTTCTTGGTCTATATTAGTGTCATAGAACAGGGACCATCTCTACATAGCAGCACATTATATATTCCTAAAGGATCACGTCAAACACCAGTACAGTGTTTGGAACCTGATGTCACCTCTTGGGCTTTAAAGGTGACAGGTAAAAATTACTATTTTTTGCTTGCATGATAATGCGGATGTATTTTCTTCACAGTGCTACAATGACCGATTATAAAAAATACTTTATCCCTTTGCACCTGAACCGTATCCATATATCTGTATCTGCATTTTCTCTGTGCGCCGTTTCAGCCTCTATGTTGCCGTGTCACCGCTCCGTTCTGCTGTTAATTACACTAAAAGCGTGTTAAATATTTCGACAGTTAAACCAGAACACTGTTACTCTGACAGGTTCTTTAGAGTAGGCTGCCTCATCACATAGCAGCGTCGTAGCAGAGGTGAGATCTGCACTGGATGTAGAAGGTGTGCAACCACATACACACAGGTCATCGTCTAAACAAACACATGACATTCAGGAACCAGGTCTCTATTAGCTGTTACCTGGAATACTGCAGATACCATCTCGGTACACACTGTGAGCCAGCGTTGGACAAATGTGCTACCGATAAGAGATGAGTAGGTGGACTTTTTGTCAACGTTCCTGAAATTGCGGCATGATCCTGTGCGATAAGCGGAAGTATGCGCCACGTGGCTTCCACAGTCGGTTTAAAATCAGAAACGGAGCACCAGTGAAATGAGTAAACTGCTTTGAATAAGGTACCTGGTAGCACAGTGTTTAGAGTCTTCACCTGAGGGATCCTGGTTTGAATCCCACCTCCTGCTGCAATACCCTTGATCAAGGTACTTACCCTAAAACTGCTCCAGTAAAATGACTCAGTTGTATAAGTGGGTGAAACATTGTAAGTAGATTAACATTATCAGATGCTTTTTAGAAAAGAAATGTACATAAAAATACCTTCTAACGAACAAGAATAGATCCTGAAATCCCATAGCAGGCTGTGCACAGCCTCCCAGGACCTCCAGTCCACCCGTGCCTGCTTGTCACACTGGTTTGTGGTGTGGAATAATTACGCACTGTTTACTTACACTGTTTACTCAGTGCCACATTTGTTTGGATAAATTCAGCCCCACGGTGTGTTTACTGTGCTCTGTTTGCTATATTGTTTGACTTTTTGCTACTCTTCTATACAAAACTGTAGGAGCTGCACTGGAAATACGGTGTGGTCTCTGAAGAAGAAGATGCATCACACATTCCCTGGAACAGTCTTTCTGTTTGGACAATGCGGCGGCACAGCAGGCAGCACCGGCGTCGCACAGCTCCTGGGCCGAGGATTTGGACATCAGTTCAGATGTGGCTCTATCTGTGCAGAGCTTGCATATTCTCTGTGCATGCATGTGGATTTCTCCAGGTGCTCTGGTTTCTTCCCACCATCCAATGGCATTTCAGACTTTCTGTAGTAACACTCTTTGGACAGAAGGTGGAGGAAAGTGCACACTGTGCGCTCAACAGGGTCAGCACGAGGATCTCACAGTAAGACAGCTGAAGTCACAAAGTTATTTTAGAGAGCAATCATTAATTTGTGATGAGTCAAGATTTCTGTACATTTGATCTTGCTTAACCCCAGAAGGTCGCTTAGTGGTTAGAGCCATCGCCTTGCAATCGCAGGACCCACCTTCGAATCCCTGTTCGTACTTTAGTACCCCTGATCGAGGCACTAAATCCTGAACTGATACAGTGAAAAAATACCCTAGTGTATAACCCAGCAAATAACTGTAGGCCTAAGAAGTTTACTACAAAAACATTGTAAGTTGTTTTGGAGAAGATCACCATCTAAATGATTAAATAATAACTTATACGTTTTTTTTTTTTTTTTTAACCTTGCATCTAAGTAAACTTGTAAAAAACTGAACGTCAAAGACTAAAGTGAAATGAGGACCATAATCTGGGCAAGCTAGTATAAACTAGTTCAGACTGGCTTCTGCTAAAATGATGCTGGCAAATACAGTGCTTCTGGATTTTGTGGTCAGACAGCTTCCTAGTCTTCTGAAGCTTGTTGCCCTCGGCAACGAACGCTGCTGCATGCCAACAGTCCGGTGGAATGTGAGCACTGCTTTCTTTTAGACTGTCCCTTTCTCACCAGTTAGGTTCAGTTCAGAACTGTTCTTTTCCTGTGTTCCTACCAAGTCCAATCAATCAATCCATCCATCCATCCATCCATCCATCCATCCATCCAGATAACTGCTTGCCCCATGCAAGGTCCCCATGGTCTGGAGCTTATTTATACTGACGATGGAATTCCTGCCAATCATAGACACTCCTTGACTCATACATTTGACTTCCCACCTCAGGGAAACTGGTTCTGTGGCACAAGGCAACAGTGCCAGTTGCACTCTTCCCATCTGGGGTGCTGCTTCTCAGGAGTACCGCACAGGAATCTACCCCGGGGAGCAGAAACCAGCCTCCAGTCCCCGGTGGGGAGTGCAGGGGGGATTGGGCAGGTGCGCACTCCACCTGTTCCCTTCCTTTCCGGTTAGATCCGAGGGGTGGTAACTTAAGGATGGCTTCCTAGGGACTAATGTGTGTTTAAAACTGTTTGTTAACAAAATTATTTAGTGTAGCTGCTCTCCCCCTGAGAGGAAATTAGACAGGTGTTTAAAAAATCAACACCGGCAGAACACTGACACCAAAGTGTTATGCTGCTTACATTAATTTAACATATTTACATATTTATCAGGAAAGCTACGGCCAAAACATTTTGAGAAGATATTAACTCGAACTGCAGAAGCACAGTCAACAAACATCGCACAACTGTGCTACCTGCATTCATTTGCATGTATTTAATGCATCTCGTTTTATGCATGCTTGAAAGTTCCGCAAACTTTATGTATTAAGAGCTCAAGTGCGGAATATTTTGTTGAGTACGACTTAATTAACTACCATCAAACATTTCGTTCCACTGCAACGCTTCTGTGCTTCTGTCCAAGCATTTCGGACACGTGTAGAGTATCAAAATACCGATAAAAGATTCGAGTTTGTTGCATTAAAAACAGCAAGTTGCATAACAGTGCATAATGGTGGTGCGGATTTGGACGTAGGTTCGAATCCAATGGAGTCTCTGCGTTTTGTGTTTTTGTACCACAGTCCATGTGAACTGGTTGCTCTAAACTGCCTGTTGAGTGAGTCTGTCTCTGTGTGTGTGTGTGTGTGTCTGTGTGTGGGAGATTGCACTGTGATGGACTGGCGTCCTGTCCAGGGTGTACCCTGCCTCCCACGCTGTGCTTCCGCGATAGGCTCCGGCCCATTGTGACCCTCTGTCAGGAGAAGCTGTTTCTGATGGTGGATGGATGGCGTGGCACACAACGATTCAAACCCAACAGTATCTCAGATAATCTGATCGTTTGTTGAGATCATCGTTGTTTACGCGCAACGGGGTACATTAGTTGCATGCAGACCGTGAAATCATGATGGAATCATGAGCTGATTGTAAACGACCTCACGCAGACTCCTCTGCACTGAGTCAGCATTGCGCTGCTGAGCTCATAGCAGTTGGACGGGATCATCCCCATCTTCGCTTTGCAGCTGCAACAGCACCAGGCGCTCGGGCCCCGTCATGTGTAAAGTGAAAACACCCAAACACATGTGGTACGGCACGGTTTGCATTACAAGCACGTTTCTGTGGCTGAAATAAAGATTCTGCCAACCTTTAACTAATGAACCAATAATTTGGAGTACGTTTTCAGTCAGTGAAACATTACATTTACATTTATTTATCAGACACTTTTGTCCAAAGCAACTTCCAATGAACTCTATGTAGTGTTATCAGCCCACACACCTTATTCACCGCGGTGACTTACACTGCTAGATACACTACTTACACTGGGTCACTCATCCATAAATCAGTGGAACACACTCTCTGTGTCACTCACACATTATGAACCTGAACAGCATGGCTTTGGAGTGTGGGAGGAAACCAGAGCACCCGGAGGAAAACCACAGAGACATGGGATCGAACCCACGTCCTCTCACACCACCCAGGCGCTTTGCCACCCCACATTACAATATTGCCTTCATTTCAAAGCATTTTCACTCCAATCGCTCTTCCTTAAAGCTGAACTTAGAGCTTCTTTAAGGAACAGAAAAAAAAGGTTTATTCTATCTTTGAACATGATACTGTTCCAGAACCAGATAAGTCTTAATATGTAGCCGCATGAAAGTGTGGACGTGTGGAACTCCTGCTTTGGGCATGAGCGGCCTGCTAAAAAAGCCCTTTCAGAGGAGAGGATTCCCTGTGCGCAGCCTCAGCTGCAAAGGGAGGAAAACAGGGAGCAACAAAAGGAGAGAGGACAGAATAGCCTGTGTATGTCCGACAAAAGCCCCACGCAGCTTCGGCCCAAATGCCAGGCATGAAGGAGCCCCTTTTTCTCAAAGCGAAAGAGTCGAAATTGTGCGCTTACGGCCCCAAAGAGAGGCGCCTGAGAACAAGGAGCCAGTGTCCCACGGTAAAACGAGATGAGCCTCCAAACAGAGGGTAGTAATACGCAGAAGGCAAACAGATCACAGTTAGACTGTCTAACAGGTGGTGTCACTCCTACCTTTTTGATAACTAACCCCGGCTCAGGAGGCGCCGAGTAATTCCAGCACAAATAGTTACCTTTAAAGTATGTTTACTTGTGCTGCTGATGTCTCACGTAGCCATTCATTTTCATACAAGCGCCTGCGGAAAAACTATACATGCAACAAAATAGCCATTGATTCATATTTCTCTCTAAAGCAACTTACAGCATTAATCTACTGATGGTTATTTACCCAGGTGTACAGCAGGGTATCACAGCCAGAGAGGAGAATCAAACCTGCAACCTTGGGGTCCAAAGGTAACAGCTCAAACCACTGCACTACTGGCTCTCCCATTGATTTATTGCTGAAGCAACTTCCAATTATTTATTCATTTACACAGCTGGGCAATTTTGGGTACCTTGATCAAGGGTTCTACCGCTGGAAGGGGGATTTAAACCTATGACCTTCGCATCCCAAGGCAGCAGCTCTACGTTATGAGCAGTCACTTGTCCAACGCAGGGTTACGGTGGTCCGGAGCCTATCCCAGAAACACTGAGCATGAAGCAGGAAACACCCTGGATGGGATAAAATCCCAAGGCAATCTCTGTCCCTCTCCCTCACACACACACGCAGCTCAATCGTCACAATTCGGAGTGCTGTTTACACACACCTGAAGGCCCGCAGAAAGGAACGGTTTCCAGTCAAAGTATCTACGGCTGCTTTCCCAGGCCATATCCACTCTCATAAACTTTAAAATGTGACCTTGAATGCACACACTTTCAAATGATATAATAATAACTAATTATATTTTTCCTGAAGTGGCAATGGTGTAAGGTACCATTGTTAAGTGTGACATCAGTTGTGTAATTTGAAACTCCAGCCGGCGGCAAAAGCCCACATCAAGTGCTAAGTGTTTCATACAGCAGTCAAACATCTATCTGAGGGTAAACACTTTGATTACTGCCTGGGCTGGAGTCTTTATTTACAATAACCGTGCAGCGAGAGGACGCCTGTTTGCCTGGTTTTGCAGCTGGGGGAAAAAAAAACTAGCTCTGTCTGACAGTTCTCAGGAGTGCTGAGCGGGGGGTAGGGGGCTAAGCAGCAGAGGTTTACGGCATCCCCCTGTGTGTCCGTTAGTTTGACTCTTGCTCTGGTCAATAGTGGATGAACTTGGCCGTCTGGACGATGTGGCACAATTTGGATGTGTCGCCTGAAAAAGGGGAAGGGCTGAAAAGGATGGGCGCGGGTGGGGGGGGGGGGGGTGTTGCTGCTTTGGATGCATTCAGTGTTACGGTGGGGGGAGCAGTCATTATGCCCTTCGCTGGCATACAGCCTGACTGTTGCCATGGCGCAGCTCGCCGCTGTCCCTTCACTTCGTTCTCCTTCACAAGACTCAGAATTGAAAGCAAAACAAAAAAAAAAAAAAAAAAAAAAAAGGCGGCAAACGTTACCGAGCTGCTTCGGGCACATCGACGAAATGAGGCTGTCATTTTCGGAGAAGAATTCGCCAATTCACAGGCCACGTGTACAGAAATGCCATCCATCGAAACGCAGAATGCGGTGGATGATTATTACAAAGAGACATCTCACACACACATAAATACCTAAATTAGCTCTGTCTCTCTTTCCGTCATTTAAATTCCTCATATCTCGGAAACGCAGTACGCAGAAACAAACATGTACCTGTACTTCATAGGTAGTGAGGCTAATTCAGAAACGCATGGGGTAACCATCGGCGTCGCTCAAATAACAGCATTTTCTATTGATATTTACGTACTAACCAGCTGGAAAAAAAGCCTTGCCATGTACCTCAATGTACAAAGTACAAGTCTCGCTCTTGCATTTCTTCAAAATTAACCTAACTGCTAGTTATTTGTTAAGCAGACAGACATGGCTGGAACCTTTGCCCTTCTCCATCCGCATACACAAAGAAATATTTGGCATAAGTATTCTCCCCAACTACTTGTCCAGACCATTTTGACATCCCGTCTGAACTACTGCAACTCTCTCCTGTGTGGCCTTCCCGCTGCTGCCATCAAATCTCTACAGCTGATACAGAACGGTGCTGCACGAGTTGTGTTTGACTTGCCGAAGCGTTCCCATGTAACTCCTCTACTCGTTTCTTTGCACTGGCTTCCTATAGCTGCCAGGATCAAATTCAAGACCCCGGTTATTGTCTACAAATGCATCAATAGAACTGCTCCCAGCTATCTACAAGACTTGATCATTCGCTACATGCCAACCAGACCATTTCGCTCTTCTACTTCTACCCGCTTGGTGGTCCCACGCACAAAAGGTAAAGCACGGAGGTTCTCAGTTCTGGCTTTGTTGTGGTGGAACAATGTCACCCTCTCACTCAGAACTGCTGAACCTCTGTCCACATTTTAAAAGGGTCTGAAAACTCACCTCTTCTAGACTCACTTTGCCCAAGATCCTTTAAGTTCATGTAAGGGGTAAATGTTCATGCACCATAACTTTAAGATCATGGCCAGGTAAACCTTTACACAGCTACTCCTGTAATGTACGTAAATATTTGTTTCCCAAAAAAAAAAAAATAGTAGGAAGGTGATCAGGAATCGTCGATATTCTGAGTTTTGTGCAGCTACTAGTGTGATGAACTTTGGTTCATATGGTGGAAAGAAACTAACTTAAGAATCACATGTCTGCAACTGTCTCCCTTCCTCCTAATGTAATACACACATTGTATTTTCTATGAGATGTATGTCGCTTTGGAGAAAAGCATCTGCTAAATGAATAAATGTACATGTAAATGTAGGCAATTTAGGGAAAGGAGCTTCTCCATGATACAACAGAAGGGCCCTCCCTGTGATCTGGACTGGAACATCTTCACCTTGGCAGTTCCTTAACCACTTCACCCCCTGCTGTCCTGGTAAGGTATGAGTAAAATCGTCACTGTCCTGTCTTGGTTCTGATCTTAGAGGTGTCTTTTTTCACCAGAACAGGAGAAACTGCTCCCCCGGGAAAGAAAGAAAAAAAAAAAAAAGAAAAGGCAAAAAAACCCATTCCATGGCTCTCATTCTGCCACATAACTCAGCTGGCAAAAGCACTAAGAACAGTTAACAGAGTCACCGCTCAGGCACAGACCGGATGACTCATGCAAGGAAGGTAATCACTAGGAATGATGCAGACCGGCGGCAGGGCAAACCCCGCCGTGGAGGTATACCCTTGTGGAGGTCCGTGCACACTCCGGCAGCTGCATAAATCGGTCTCGGAATCACCCTTCGTGTTCACCGAACAGCAAGCGACGTAACAAAGCCAGAACGTCGTTTCATCCAATGGAAAGGAGCGTTACAAAACTCAGTGTGCAGCGATTGGACGACACGAACAACGGCTTTTTAAAGACGCTCTGACAGCTCCATCTCCAGCAGGTGGGGTTTATTCGTGAGGAGCCCGTGATGTTTAGGAAGCGCTGTAGCGGTAGGAAATTAGTGTAGCTCGCGTTTCTTTTGGTTTCCTTTTCTTTCATTTTTTTTTTTTTTTTTTTTTTTTGCCCCGTGCCTTGTGCCAGCATATGCGTTGCACGCGCGCACGCCACTGCAGCGCGGTTGCTCGTGCCGTGTTTACGCTCGACTCACTTCTGCGTTCGATGCACTCCGTGCTGCATTCGCGCGAGCCCAATAGCGTACGCGCGCGCGTGTGTGTCTGCTGTGTGTGTGTGCGTGAGCGTGCACGCGCGTGCTGAATTACGGGTGCAATGCATGCCTGCAATGAGGGGGGCAGGGAACAGGAAAAAAGGGGCTGAATAAATGTTGATGGTTTCATTGCTCCTGCTGCAGAGCAGGCTGAAAAGCTTGGGATTTCGCGTTCTTGCTGAAGATCTGTTATAACTTTATTTATTTTTAACCTCCCCCCCTCCCCCCCTTTTTTTTGGAGTGGGCTCGTGCCTTTTGTTTTGACACGAGAGCCCAGTCACGATGAAGCGCGTCGAAAAGGAGTTTTAGCAAAAAAAAAAAAAAAAAAAAAATGAGGAAGCAATTTGCAAGAGACATACGGAGGAGATCGAGGCCTCGTCCTTTTTAGGCCGGGAAACGGGGCGAAAGGAGGCGGATGAAGAGAGACCCCGGTCGAACATGGGACGCGCCGCGGTTCCAGGGGACCAGAGGAGCACTCGTGTTTCGTTAACGACGGCGATCGGTGCCGTGCCGAGTCAGTCTGCGCCAACAGAAAGTACTATGTGTGTCCAGCGCTCGAACTGATCATTTCCACTAAGGAAGTTTCCCTGTTTATGGGCGCTTAGGTCACCCCATCCTATTTTCCTCCAGAAATATTTTTCATCTTTAGTTAATATATTTTAATAGATTTTATTTTTTTTCCGTAATTAAACTGCTGATCTGGATCCGGCGCTCCACTCTGTTCAATGGAAGTATGTTACCAGCTGCCGGTGTTGCCCCTGGACAGGCCGGTTCCCAAGCACGTCCTCAGCCGCAGGGGGGCCATCAGCTTCAGCTCCAGCTCGTCCCTGTTCGGCGCCCCTGATCCCAGGCAGCTGTCACAGGTACCAGGAGCGCGGGGGGCTGCGTCCTCCGGCACGTGCGGACGCAGCGCCGCGGCGCGTGCACAGAAACGAGCTAGTGTTAAAATAATGCACCGTGTTGCTTCGGGGTTTCGGGGTGCGGGAGGGGAAAGCCGTCTTTCGGTTCTGATCCAGGGGTGGCAGCAAGTGCTGGCTCTGTTATTTGGCGCAGAAAACGAGCAGGTGGCGTAGTGAGGCTTTCGTGCCCCGCTCTCCCAGTGGCAGTGCGGTACACGGTCATCGCCGTGACGCGGACGTTATGGGAAGTGCGGCTCCGCGAGGCGCTGACTGCAGCCGCACAATCAAAGAGCGGGTCGCGAGCGCAGAACGTTCTGGAGCGGCGCGAGGCCACGGCTGACGTCTCGCGTTCGTCAGAGTTTAGAGAGAAAAAAAAAAAAGAAACGGCGACAAAAAGCTCACTTTGGCTCCAAGTTTTTTTTTTTTTATGTGTATGTGAAAGAGTTCCCAAAGTGTGTAATCGAACTGACGCGTTCTTTACGTAATTTTAAGTTTGTACCATACAGTTAATTTTCCCTCTCAGGCACTTTCTGCTTCTGGCTAATGTTTGCCATGTCGGGGACAAGCTAGTCATTGCAGAAACTGCTGAGGTGATACTAATATTTTCACCTGAGGAAGCACAGGAAGACTGCTTTGTGTGTTAACTTTCATTTTCAGTGGTACATAAAAATGGGCTGTTTAGGCCTTGTTAACGGGTCCCACATCAGGGCTGTTTGTATGGGAGTTTGGTATTTTCTTCTCACAGTCAAACTGACAGTTTCATGAACTGATGTGGCTCTTCAACACAACAAACTTTGAACAGTCTAACTTTCTTTTATGTCTTGCCATAATGAACTCTGCAGGACTGAGGTATTTGTATAACATAAGTTGAAATCTGTGACGAAGTAGAGTCTGGCAATAGTGTGTGTGTGTTGTCAGCCATCTTATGTTTTTCTTAAGGTGTTTGCAAAGACCATGTGTGTCTAACCCTAAATGGACACTTCTATGGCTTACTTCTTGGGTACCTATTACTCATTGAGCAAAGCTTTTGTTGGCTTTCTTGTGGTTTCATTGCTGCAGATTTCCTTGTCAGAAGGTATTTGGTATGTCTGGACCTTCATTTGATTTTTTTTTTTTTTTTTTTTTTTTTTTTTTTTAAATCTTTGAATTACTGTCATTATCATCCTTCTGACTGCTTATTAAAACCACTGTGTTACATACTGTGCAGATACTCTCACAAAATAACTGACTTCCAGTCTGCCTTTACATCTGTTAATGTAGCTCTTTCCCCCCCCCTCCTCCAAAGCAACTTACCAATTTACAGTGCTGGGTAACTTACTGTTGCAATTCAGGGTAAGCATCTTTATTAAGGGTGTTACAGTTGGAGGTGAGATTCAAACCTGGATTATTTATTTATTTGAGTGTAAGGCAGCAGTTCTGACCACTATGCTGCCTGCTGCCTCAGTTGTTATTGTCTTTTTATCATAGGTTGGTATCAGATGAAACCTGTGTGTAAGATTTTTGTGTGCTCCTTGCGTGTCCTTGTACACAAAACACTATAAATCTAGACTAAGGTGTGTGATTTTTCCTGCTTCTGCTTGCCAGGACATTGAGAAAGTTTTAATGGCTGTAATTTTTTAGTGATGACTCCCTACATTGATAAGAAGTGCAGCAATGACAACAATGTGTTTGTTTGAAAACAACTCCCTGCTTATAAAAGAACTTGGGACATCTAAACAGAAGTTAAAGGGGTGCTTGTCAAATGGGTTTTCGCTCGTATTTCCATCATGCTTAGTTTTTACTATGAAATAATTATAAAAGCATGTAATCATTACAATCTGATGTCAGTTAAGCAATTTTAGTTACAATGTCATTTTTATGTTTTTATTCTACAAAATGCAGGGTAATGGCATGAGAGTAGATCATAACAGAAGTTAAACAGAGGTAGAACTCTTTGCATTGTGTGTTCTCATTCTTCCTTTTTTATGTACTTCTGGGTATGCATCTAAAACCTTTGCTTGCAATCCACTCTAGCTTGCACAAATATGTGAAATTTTTAAACTTAAAGATAACCTATCAAATTCCATAAAAGGCATGTTATTCATACCTGTGCCATTGTGTAACCTAGAACTTCTGTTGCTTATCTGAGTCAGAGCTTTGTGAGACATCTTAGAATACCTTCCTTGGTTTTTTTTTTTTTTAATGCCTAGGAGGTGATACTACGTACACTGCCCCGCCTTTATGTGGGTTGGTATCAGAATGGCAGGGTTGCTAGAAGCAGCTGCTTCTTAACTGACCCTTTGGGAACCATCAGCTCACACACACACATGTAATTTAATGTGTAGATCTTGTACTGGTACAATAAATTCTTTGTTGGGTCCATGAGGGCATTGAGAAGCTTGCTCAGGCCAAGCCCCCTGCAGAAGGAAGCCTGTGGATCCTGGTGTCACAGAGGAATCTTCTTTCCCAGCTGGTATGTGGACAGTGGAGGACTTGTTCAAGTTTACCACTAGCGTAGTGTGGTAGTGGCCTTGTGCCTCTGTTGTACATTGTCCTAGGTGTTGATGCTTGCTGTCATGTACATGTTCATGTGTCTAAGATTGAACATATTTGTTTTACCACCCTTTTATGTAAAATTTTAATTGAGCTGGAGGTAGAGATCTTGGATTATGTTCCATGTTGGGGGGGGGGGTTGTCAAAACAGTCTGATTGTACCCCAAACCTTCCATTTGCTAATTGGCTCATAGTTGTTTCATATTCTGCAAGTATTGATTTAGATTTTGTCATTGTTTTTGTTCACAGTATTGCTTCTGTTGTTTTCCTAAGATTGGACACATGGCTTTTTTGAATTCTGGAAAAATAGACTTGAAACATGCAAACAGACGCTTTGAGAAATTACACTTGGTGAAAGGCATTCTGGGTACTGTAAGTGCAGTTTTGGTGACCTCCCAATTCTTGGAATAATGCTCTTATTGTTCATCGAACTGCATTTCATGCACATAAAGGTGACTATGTTCAGGAGCTTTGTGTGCCAAGAGAGGGACCCAGTGAAAGTTGTTGTGACAGAATCAATTACGCTACAGTTTTAAATCCGTGCTAATCTGCGAGAGTTGCCTGTTCAGCGGGTGTTGGAGCTGATGGAGAGAGACTGGCACTGCTTGGTGTTTGCTGCAACCACAGCATTACTAGGGAGGTTATGCGGGAGTGATGTACAGTCAGTGTTTAGACTGCTCTAGCTTGTCAAGCATACCAATGTTAAAAGGAAATAATGAGGTTTTCATAGCTGTGGGATCTGTGCTTTGTGTCTTAACAGTGAAGTTGCAGGACTTGGCAAAGGGAATGATCTTTTACAGCAAACCTGGGAAATATTTACTGTTGATTAGTTGTCCTCACCAGGTCCTTTGTTCTTATGACTGTGTAGCAAAGAGAGTGAAATAAGACTCCATTTTCGCTTTATTTTAACACAAAGTACTGGTGCCTTATCGCTCTTGGGCGGTGAGTTTGGATGTGTTTCAATCTAGCTCGGTGTGTGTATAGTGTACTTTTTTTTTGGTCCCCCCTCTTCAAGCTGGGTTTCATCCCATAATCCAAAGATCTCTCAGGTGACCTGGGGACACTGTACACCAGTAGCTTGTGTGTGATTGCCCTGTCACGGACTGGCATTCTGTTCAGGATGTACCGTGCCTTATTCCCTATACTTCCAGGATAGGCTAGACCACTGCAACTTTGCATTAGGCAAAAGTTATTGAAAGCAGATGGATGGATGGATATATTTTAGTGGAAAAGCTTGTAATACAAAGGGAGCAGAAATACATGAGCTGATCAGAATGACTTTGAGTGTGATCCTGTGCCCACAGTAACTGGGCTGCTGTTTCTTCATCTATCCATAAAGGAGGGGCAGCTGCATCTCCTCACACTGCTTCACTGAGTCCCACCCTGCGTGATGCACAGTTCCCTGTAAAACATTGCGTCTTACTATGCCAAATGAATCACCTGCTGATGGACCCAACCCCACTTCATATGCAATCAATTATCAGTAACAATTCGAGGGGCAGCTCTGTGACTTGGGTTGTCCTGTAGGAGCTGGAAGTTCATGTCTCCCATTCAGACCCGTTCTGACCTGTCTTGCTCCCATCCTCACCCTTGCCCCCTTTAGAGAATAGTGGCTCTGTAGGGCCTGTGGAGGTGGCCTTACTTCCTGTTCTGGTGCACTGTCATGACACTGCTGAAGATTTAACCTCATAAAAACACACCTGAGAGCTGGGCTGTGTGTGGTGTTGCTGCATCCCTTTGTCTGAGTGCTGGCCTCGCGCCATGACCACAGGGCGTGGCACTGACCATAGCTGAACTTTTTTTTCTGTCAATGAAGCACCTTTCATATGATATGGCACAAATTCATGAGATGGAGCAACAGTGGGCATTCAGAAGGGAACAAGCAGCACATTTTGGAATGCGTGTTGCAATGCGTGTTGGTTTTAATTAGTCGCTGCACTCTTGCCGTTTTCACAACGACTAGGGAGAGTAGAGCGTTTATTTGTACCTCTGCTTATGGAGAAATTTCAAATGAGAAGTTGCATCAACAAAGTTCAGTGCGCATAAGTGTTACTTTTAATTTATGAAATAAGGCAAATGTTTGCTGCATTTGCATTGCAGCAGTAGTTATTCGACACTTTTGTCCAAAGCATCTTGGTTTGTATCTTGAGCTGATTATAATTATTTACCCATTTATAAATTGGGTAATTTTATGATATCAAGTGGGGGCAAGTACCTTGATCAAGGGAAGTACAGAAGGAGGGGGAGTCAAATCCTGGTCTTTAAATTGCACGGTGCAATGGTTAGGGCCACAGCCACTTGTTGGCTCTGGTTGCTGTTGCAGTTTATCAACAGGCAACATAAACACAAAACAATCTTTTAATCTATAAGAACTGAGAAGAATGATGTTTGCATTTATGAAAAGACAAACAGTGCTTGTCCTGTATCGCGTTCTGGGGTCAAAACCATAAGTGTGAAAAGCTTAGAGGTCAAGTTAAAATTGTGATTTTTTTTTTTTAAATATAATAATCATCTCCCTCCCATTCTTCAGAATATACTTGATCTGCCTAGCCTTAGAGTACTGTTGAATGCTTTTATGATTATGTCCAAAGAAATATTGCAGAAAATTTTTTTTAAGAAAATCCATAAAAATGAGGACATCTTGAGGGCCTCGTTTCCTGTTTCCATGTGCTTCTGAAACAAAAGTACTTAATTTTTTTAAAAAAAATTTATTTATTTATTTATTTATTTTTTTTTAAATGTTCCTTCCCCACACACGTGCACAGCCAGCTAGCGCCAGAACCCTTGTTCGGATCTGCGTGTGCTCGGTTCCTGTGCTTGTAGAGAAGGTCCCATAGGCTGCCATTGCAGAGAGAAGCAGTTGAACCTTGTGCCTTGGCTCCAGGGTCGGCAGTGTGGCAAGTTGCCTGCATCGCAGATGGTCAAAGTTGGACTCTTGCTTGCTCCCTTTCTCGCCCTTTTTTTTTTTTTTTTTTTTTTTTTTTTGATAACACAATGCTTCTTTATTATTGCACAAGAAAAACCGGCTCACATTACATTATACAGGAAAAAAAAAGACAATGACAAGCAGTGTTTTGTCATGTAGTTTGTTGCGTTTTTTTTTTTTTTTTTTTTTTTTAACGGTGCGTATGCGCCGCACTTGAGCCGATTAAGGGACGTGCTGTTTGCAGGCAGATGACATGAAAGCCTTGTGTTATGTTTGAAAGAGTGAAAACGAGCCAGTGTGCTCAAAGCGCCACGCAAACCTTTTTGGAATGAAATGGCCCAAAAAAAAAAAAAAAACCATATATTTGAATTAACGAGAAAAAAGCTCTGACTATGCAGTTTCTCTTAAATAACTGCAAAAAAGCAGTGATCTGTGATGCTTCCTGTTTCCCTTGACTTACTGTTGATGTCCTGAGACACGGTACCCTTGAAAGTGCACCGAACTCAAGTGCACTGTTCTTGTTTGGGTCTCTCGTGTCCTTGGGCGTGAGATAGCGGCTTCTTCGGCCGTTTACCACAGTAACTTCTTGAGATGCAGGCTACACTCTAACTCCTCACTGGAACCTCAATGATTGTCGACTCTCCGATACCACGTTTTTTTTTTTTTCCTCCCCTTTTCTTTGGGAATTCTCCCTTTCCTGACAATGTCTGTGACCAAAATGTGCAGTAGGAACCAGGACCTTTGGAGAAAGACCCCCCCGTCTTTTTTTTTTTTTTTTTTTGTTTTGTTTTGTTTTGTTTTGTTTTGCACTGAGGGTAGGCTGAGCTGAGGGCACCGCTCTGTTTTTGGGAGCTTGGTTAAATGAAACGTTGCTCACTTTGTTGAAGAAGCCTTTTTTATCCTCGCTGGGTTGCGATAAGGGCGCTTCTGATAGCGTGTGCCGCGGTGGATTGACGTCGTTGCAGGATGTGGTGAGAACTCTGAAGGAGTCGCTCGGCGGTTTTGCGTTTTGCAACCTGTTTGTGTTAAACACCCCCCTCCCCTCCTCTCCTCTCCTGGAATGTGCACAAAGCAGTGAGCGGCAGGGGCTGTGCTCTCCAATGGGGACACGCACACCCACACGCGCGTCTCCTCCGGCCCCACTCTCTCCTGTGGACTCTTGAGTTTGGGGGGGGGTGTTTGTTGCTTGTCCACTCCCTCTTCCTGGATGCTACCCCGCGACTCCCCGTGGAAGTGGCACGCACCCAGGACAAACATGCGCGCCCGGCCCCGTTCGGGCCTCTGGCTGCGTCGCAGGGCCCCGCTCACCTCAACCAGTCGTGTGACTCGTGAGCAGCTGTGAGGACGAATGCTCGGCCAAAAGACAGACGTGCCGATTAACACGTACGAAGGCTTCAGTAGTTTGGTACTTCTGCTTTGTACCACTGAAGCCGTTGGAGTACTTACATGTAGCTCATGCTTTTCTCCAAAGCAACTTAGTGTTACAATTATTTACCCATTTACACAGCTGGGTAATGTTACTGGACTGATTTAGCATAAGTACCTTGCTCAAGGCAACTACAACTGGAGGTGGGGATCGAACCTGTGACCTTTGGGTGCAAAAGCAGCAGCCCTAAGCAGTACACTACCAGCCGTCTGCTTGATTTTCATATATGATGTAATTTGAAATACCCTAGTGTTTTTCCCATTTAGAAACTGTAACGTGTAGTGGGGAAAAAAAGTCGTGTTGAAAGTCATTCCATTATCTGAAGGACATGGGTTCGAATCCCATTCCTGCTGTAGTAATTGAGCAAGGTACTTGTCCTGAGTTGATACCGTTAAAATTGCTGTGCTGTTTAAAAGGGTTAGTAGGTTTGTAAGCCAAGCTCCTATCGTTGTAAGATGCCTTGAAGGAAAGCGTCAGAGATAAAAAGCACCGAGCGTGTGTCATGTGACGGGATTTCAGAGCATAATTTATATGCTTGTTTGGGCGTTTACAGTTACAGCTGTTTTCATCCCAACTTTTTAACGACAAGGGGAGGTAAGGAGCCAAGTTGTGGCTTTCCACCCGAGACAAATCGTCGCTAATTTCCGACATGCAGCTTGGCCTTGTGTTGTCGATGGCTTTGCGAGGGATTTTTCATGGCTTATGGTTTCATGCGTGCCGGTGTAAGAGAAAAGTTATGTGGCGCTGGCTCTGGCCGGAGCTGGGTTCGCGGCGGTACGCTTCCAGGAATGCTGTGCCCCCCCCCACCCCCCGACGCCACATTTTGCGAAGGAGCGTGGTACTTCATGTGGCATCGTCGAATTTAGGAAGCCGCGTCAAACGGTGTCGCTTTAATCCCCGTGAGCTTGGAAACAAGGTGTGTACTGAGGGTGTGGAAGAGTTTGCGGCGGCGAACCTTCTTCTCTTTTTCGAGGATGGTTTTCGTGTGCGCTTAGGATGGGAATCGTATATATTTTAAAAAAGTCCCAGTCCCTGGCAGACAGCACAGCCCACCACCCCCCAAAGAGTTTGAAAATGTTGCCGATGTCAGCAGATTAGGCCTAACCCTCATGCAACATGTGGAAAATGTTCTGTAGGGGTTCCGAGAAGTTTTTTGAGCGCTATTCGGGGGGACGACTTGCGTTGGCCGCGCGTCTGACTTGCGAGAAGAGCCCGCTTCACAAAGCGGCGCGTTTATGCGAAGGAATCAGATTTCGATTTATATCGGATAATCAGTGGTGCCAATCTTCTGCTCTCTAGCTTCTGAGACTCGTACGAATGTTTGTACAGAAGTTATAGAAACCGCGTTCACCGAGGTTAGCTAAATGGGATCGGCGATTTCTGGGCTCTGCCGTAGTCTTTGCAGTTGCCGGGGGGGGGGGTCGTCACTATGGAGTCACGTTTTCTCGCGCAGGGGTCGAAGGTGACTAACTCACTTGGCACCAATGGCTTCGCTGCAATAGCCTCGTTAACGGCACGAAGGTCCATATATCAGCCGGCAGATAAGATTTTGAGAGGCACACGCTGGTTATTTGAGAGGCTTGTCTGATATAATCTTGGGCATGTTGTTGCTGATTAATGTTTAATGCTTCATGCTGTCTTTAGCTGTCGGACTGCTGCTGCTGGTGTGTTAGAAGCAGGCAGAGCATCACTTGGAATTTACACTGAGGTTTGACTTGATTTTTAAAGGAAAAAAAATTCGAAATCTGTTTCTTGTAACTTGCTGAACGCTGAAGTTTTTTGGGGTCACCTCCCCCCCCCCCTTCAAGGGAGTCTGCTTTTAAGGTTCCTCTATGAAAACAAAAATAATTATTGCCTGGCTATTAAACTGCGGTGAAATACAGCAGAGTTGCTGTTCTTCCCTCTCTTATCTCACAAATGTGTTTGTTCTGCATGTGTCAACAGTTTTTCGCGACGGCGAACCGGCTGCTGTGGCTTTTTTCCTACCGACTTTTCAGCGTGACGGTCGGATCGCCTCCGTCCTGGAGACGTGGGCTCGGAGCGAGGAAGCGTCCCGATGCTCTGCTTCACCGCCGTCTGCCTCCGGAGCACGTCTCTTTGCAAGCGGTGGGAAGTTCTGTTGGTGGTCGCTGAGGGGTTCGGCGTGCCGCGATTGACTGGTCGATAAGCGGCACGCTCAGACTACAGCATGTGGGAGAGCGGTGGCAGCGATGAAGTGTGTGTGTGTGTGTGTGTGTGTGTGTGTGTGTGTGTGTGTGTGTGTGTGTGTGTGTGTGTGTGGTGGGGCCCTGGAGGTAGCTGTACTCCTGGGATTGTTGAAGCCAACATGGATCGTGGGGGGGGGGAGGCAACTTTTGTCAGCAGCACTTCTCTTTGTTAGCGGGATGTGAGATTTCTGCACGTCGGTCGTGTTTGTATGGCCATTTCCACTTTAGGGACTCGAGTTCATCTAACGACATTCGTTTTTCGCATAGTTTCAGTGAAACTTTATGAAACTAACAAGTTCAAAGTGTCTGGGGTGTCTCTCTTTCTCAGGTTGAGCTCCACACCAACGTGTTCAACAAACCCATGGGTTTTCCACAGTTAATTTTTATATTTGCAGGACTGCCTTCTAAAGCCTGCTGATTTGGCAGAGTGGAGGTTATTTGGATGATCTGTGCCCTCTACTGGTTTTGTGTGTGTGTGTCAGACCACATCTCCAGAGAGATGTGAAGCACTAAGGTGTGAATGTGGGTACCATGTGCCAGCAGTGAACAACTTCCTGTTGCAGTGCTGGAAACAGTCCCAGTCTTGGTCTGTTGGCCCCGAGTTGTTTGTTCCCCTTGTAACGCACTTTCCTGTTAGCGGTCAGCGCTGTGTTATGGGGCATCCGGGTGGGCGGGCTGGTCCTTCTTCGATTACCTGTTGCGGGCTTCAGCTCGTCCAAGGGCGAACGTCGTCGGGGACGGCGGCGGCAGCGGCAGCGACGTGACCCCCGGGGTTTGGGCGTCGCTTGTTGGTAGGGTGTCGCTCTGTGCCGTGTTGTGCGACAAGTTCTCCATTCCGCACAAAAGGAGCTGTGTTCGGTTTGCCATGTGGCACTCGGTGTGCTTGAGAACCGCTAATGGGATTTGAGTACTCTGACGTGTAAATGTGACTCAGTTGGAAAGCGTCATCTGTGAAGTTTTTTTCTTTTTTTTTTTGATGAGAACTCAGAGGTGTTTTTGTTTTATGAGGCTAAAACTGAGACTGTTGAGTTTGTCTGGAGACTTTCACGTGGCTACAGGTGGCACAGTGGGCCTTCTGAGCAGACAGTAACAGACTCGGGTTGTCTTGGAAAAGGCTGTGCAAACGCAAACGTGCTTCTTTTCCGTTGTTCAGGAAAAGGACGAGTGTGCCGAAACGCACCCGTGTCTCCAGGCACCCGAGAACATGTGGAACGTGCAAGTTCAGATCCCTCAGAACTGCCTACTTATAGCCCCGGCGCAAAGTTGTGCAGATGGAAGGAGGACTCTTCGGGAGGAGGGTGACGAGCGGCCGCTTCGGGAAAGACGTCGTCCTCCGACGTTGGTCTCGGGGGGCCTGTGTGGGGCGGCCTGGCTGCGGAGCTGGGATTACGTTAAGGCCTTTGTGGATTTATGCTTGCGTTTATTCGCTTAGCGGATGCTTCTCTCCAAAGCGACGTACATCTCATAGAAAATATGATGGGTGCATTATATTACGAGGAAGACGTAGTTGGACATGTGATTCTCATGCACCAATGGTCATCACTTGAGTAGCTGCATAGAAAGTTACATTTACATCATTTAGCTCCAATGCAGCTTACACTCTTAATCGATCTATAATTACCTACCCAGTTACAGAGCTGGGTAACCTTTACTAGAACAATTTTTTTTTAAGGTAAGTAGCTTGCTCAAGGGTACTACAGCCAGAGATGAGGTTCGAACCTTTGACCTTTGGGTCCAAAGGCAGGCACTCTAACTAGTATGCTGCCAGCTGTCCCTACAATCTAATCTACTTATAGCCGCCCCCGCCCCAAACGGAGTGTGGCGGGATGGCCAGAGGGCTAGGCCATAATGCCACTAGCAGTAGGTATCGATGGAGCGAGCTCCTCGTGGAGGCCGTTCACCCGCAATACCTTTATGTACTAGTTCAATACTGGTTTTGTCAGCGTTCTGGGCTTTGCTTGAACTAAACCAATGGTCAGATACTCCTGTCCCCCCATGGCGCCACAGGTATCGGAAATAGTTTTCATTACACCTGAACGGGCAGGTGAGCGGAGCCGCTTTCCAGGTAATAAATTCCACGAAGCTGTGAGGAGCGGAGGCGGAGAGGGAACTGTTGCACTTCCCTAGGAGTGGAGCTGGCAAGTGCTGCGCGAGGGGCGTCCAGAAGCCTTGTTTATTCATTATAAAATGGCGTTTGTGCTCAGGCTGTGTTTTGCCGTAGCCGTGCTTCTGCTCTTTCGGTCCCTTGTCACACGTCTGAAATGCCGGCCATCTGTGTTGCTTGTCCTTCAGTGCTCTCCAGGAAGATGGGATAAACCCTAACTCTCAACACCCAGCACCACCACCACCACGCTGTCCTTTGACATGTTAAGTTATTGATGATCTGTATGACTGAGCTCCGTATAGAATTCTTAATCAGAGAAATAATACTTTTACACTTACTCATTTAGCTGACACTTTTCTCAAAGGTGGCTTACAATGTTGAGGTTACAACTATTTACCCATTTATACAGCTGAGTATTTTTTTTTTATTTTTTTTTTTTTAACTGGTGCAATTTAGAGTAAGTACCTTGCTCAAGGGTACTCAGCCAGAGGAGGGGATCAAACCTGCAACCTTTGGATCTAAAGGCTGTAGCTCTAACCACTACGCTACCAGCTGTCCCTTTAATGGGTGAAATAGCTGCTTCTGTTCTAATGTGATAGTCATGTTCTTGTGAATTGGGCAGCATGGTGGCACAGCGAGTAGTGCTGTTGTCTCAGAGCCCCCCTGGGCGGTGCAAGAGGACGTGGGTTCGAACCCTGCTCAGTCTGCATGGAGTTTGCATGTTCTCCCCGTGTCTGTGTGGGTTTCCTCCAGGTGCTCTGGTTTCCTCCCACAGCCCAAAGACATGCTGTTCAGGTTTGCCCATAGTGTGTGAGTGATAGAGAGAGTGTGTTCCACTGATGTATGGATGAGTGACCCACTGTAAGTAGTGTATCTAGCAGTGTAAGTCACCACGGTGAATAAGGTGTGTGGGCTCATAACATTCCATAGAGTTCATTGGAAGTTGCTTTGGAGAAAAGTGTCTAACTATGTAAATGTAAAATATCACATTACGGTAATAACCAAATTGGAAATTACATTCAATGTGGGAACACAAGTTTAGTAGCAGATAATATAAAATACTGTAGCCATCACATAAGAAATAGAAAAAAAACCGAATATGGTGCCAAACCTACCAAAAACAAAATTATATAAACAAATGAACTTCATACATGCAGTGCAGTTACTAGCACTTTTTTTAAAAATTATAAACTTGTAGCGAGTCAGCGTTTTGAGGATGGGGGCACATCGTTCCCAAAATTGCACTTCCTGCAGTTGGACTTGCGCAAACTGCATTCTGCTGTTTATTCATCGTATTGTATCATGACACACAGGTAATTAAGACACGTTTTATAGTAGAAATTGTTTGTGGTTTATGCAGAGTAACGTGATTTGGCCTATACCGAATTTTCCCGAGACTTCGACCTGCAGACCAGAAAGCGTTAATGGGTCCTTCACTCGATTTCCTATGACCCCAGAGTTCTCCGCTTGTCGTCGTGCTCCGTTTACTTTGAATGTCGCGGTGATGTGATGGTAGGTCTTTGCCCTCAGGATACCAGTCTCCCGCGTGGGGTCCGGGGAGCTTTCTCGGCCTCTTTCAGGCTTTGACGTCTTGATACGTTCGTTTCGCCCGGGATTGAGTTTCTCTCCTGTTTTCTTGTTGGCAGGTTCTTCTTTTTCGGGATTCTGCGCGCAAGACCGGCGGTGCGCTTCAGCAGCAGGCCTGGCAGTAATTTCCTACTTTTAGGGCCATGCACGCCTGTTACGTTTCTGCAGTGGAGTTCTGAGTTTCTGTGCCGCAGGATTAAACGTCAGACCTCGTGACGGGGCTATTTTTGGCCTCAGCGGATATCCATCATGATGTCATCATGAATCAGGCTGGGGACCTTATTTGGTCTGTGCTCCTCCAGTCGGGGGGGGGGGGGGGGGATCTGCCCGTAACCCCTAACCCCTCACCCCTCTGTCCCGAATCCCTCCTTTGGAGTTGGGTTAGCCAAGACTACTTGCAAGACCAACAGGTGTGTCCTGTTGGGGTGGGGGTGGGGGGGACTTGCCCTCGGTTGTTTCGCCCCGTCTGGGGCGGAGTGTCCTGGAGACCAGGTGGATTGCGGCCGATGCCCGTTTAAATGAGCGCTGAGGTTCGGACTGCGTGGCGAGACTTCGTGCTCCAGCCGCGAGGGTCGCAAGTTGGTACCCAGATGCACGGACTCGCAGACGCGCTCTCGGACCACCTTCCGTGGACTAGAATTAATGTTTTTGCGCTTAAGCATATTTGATTATATTTATTATTTGAATGGGACCGCTGCCAAGGCTTTCGATATGCATTAAATGTCAATGAATAATAATGAAATGCCGTGTTTACATTTGCAACTTGATATTAAATATAATATTTATCACGTTGCACCGAGCGTACATTTTTAATGTGTCGGGTGCTTGATGAAACCCTGGTCATGCGTCATAGCAGCACATGCTGATTTGTTTGAGAAGTCGACTGCGTGCACGCGGTGTGTTTATGGAGCTGTTTGGCCGTCGCCATGGTGAGAAAAGGAAGCGGGGGGGGGGGGGGGGGGGGGGGGTGGGGCGGGGGGTGTTTGGCGATCTCACCAGCTTGGGTCACCGCAGCGCTGCTCACACAGCCAACAGCAGCAGCTCTTAGGACAGCTGCACAAGGCTGTGGCAGGGAGCCACTTGTGTGCCTCGAGGATTCCCGCTGCGTTGCGGCAAATGCGCGCACACATGCGTGGGGACCCGCGCAAACACACACACGCATGCACTGCAGAGACTGCGACCGGCCTAGGTTCCAGGGAAGGAGGTTGTGCTTCTTGCCGGGTGGCTGCCCCGCGAGGTACCGGCGCGGTCGTGTATCGGGCCCTGGTGGGGATCACCGGCCGCAAATGAATCTTCGCATCTTTCCGGCGTCTGCACGTGATGTGTGTAAGTGCGGTGCGCCATGTGTGATCTTGGCATATCGTCACCCGAGACCCTGTTTTACCTCGCATGTTAGTCCTCGGGCCGTGGTTTTCTTCGGTCACATGGCAGCTGCAGATGCCTTTCGGCAGGGTGTGACGGGGAGGGGAGGGGAGCGGGGGGGAGGGAGGGAGGGGGGGGACGTCCTGCTACGCCTCTACGGCAGCGATGCACCTCAACGTTGAACGCGGTGCCAAAAAAAAAAAAGGGGCTGGGGCGATGCTTCTTCACGCTTCGAGGGAATGCTCAAATGATCGGATGCTCCTTTTGCGAAAGAATGTAAAATAACTTTCAGGTAGGAGGAAAATATAGAATTTGAATGAGGTCTTATTGAGGCTAAAGCGAGTCCAGAATTCTCACTCTCTTGCTGTTTTGAGAAGTGTCAGCACAAAATATAATTCTTGGAAGTCCTCAGGATTTGTTTGGTAGAAAATATTTCTCTGACCCCCCCCAGGCTCTGCTTTGTGGTATGGTTATACTCAGAATGACGTCACTCCCTTGTGCGGAGAGTAAAAATCCACCGGCTCTTCATTTTACGGAAGAAACTACATTTAGGAGGCTGTTCCCATCCTGCTCTAGTCATACCTCTACATTTATTTTACACCCCAAGTCATAATAACTTCATAATACAAATGCCCCATGATTTATTTGTGGGTTGGACCGTAGGCGCTTCGGATATCACTTTAACCATATGGGGCGGTGCTTTTTTGCGTTTGAAAAACTTCCAGCTGAATTAAAATTAATTTAAAATCACCGAAGATCATCCGGCTCCACAGACTTGTGTTCAGTGCCACTTTTTTGACTCATTCATCCCATAAACACGTGGAGCAGTTGTCATCTTGTCTCCCCAGCTTTTTATTACCCTAACCGTGTCCGTAGTAAGTTCGTACCAGTACGAAGAAACGATCACAATGACCAAATAGCTCACGAACATGATGCCAAGTATAAAGACCGTGGCGGCGAGCCAAACGGATGCTTCAGAGGAGCCCATAGCTCTGAAGTTTGGCTGCTTTTTAGATGCCATGGCATGGATCATGGACAACCCTCAGAAAATAAATCTTGCTCTCAGCCTTGTGTGTTACATCGAACTATAAGTTAGATTATACACATCCGCACGAAAGCGTTTGAGATCCCTGGACTCGTGGGAACTGACTACTTGTAATGACTAATTCACACTTAGAAGACAACACATTAACGGCCATCGCACGCGAACTTGGGCTTTTGCAGTCGACGATCTCGACCATCTTAAAGGATAAGAAGCGATGATGTTCCGTAAGCTAGGTGTATTAAATTTATTTTCGACTTACGATGGGTTTAAGGATTGTAACCCTATCGTAAGTTGGGGGCCATCTGTATTTGATTCTTGTGTTGTACCAAATCAGAGGTTTGGTGGAGAAATTGTGCTTGCTTTGATTTGTTGTTGTTGAGGTGATAGTATAAACATTTCTTCATTTGACAGAACCACGGGAAGTGGCTGAGGGTGGGTGGAGTTGGTCTGAGTTGAAGGTGTTTCGGCAAATAAGCGCCGATGCTCAAATGCGATAGTGGAGCTCGTCGGAGGGTTTCCATGACCCGGTCAATGTCCGTGCGCCTGTTGCTGTTACGTAATCCGGAACCCAACGTGCTCCTCCTGCCACATGTACGCTGGATGGCTGAACGTCCGTTTCTGCTGCGTGTGTGCATAAACAATGAAAGCTTGGCTTCAGTACCAGCGTCGTGCATGAGTTAACTTGCTGGAAACTAAGCCTCCACAAAATATTTAGTTGACAACTTTGGACAGGAAGTAGACTGATATAACCCACCTGCTGCATCAAGTTCGAGATGTAGGACATGCAGGTTGCATTTACTCATTTCCTCTCTTGTGTCCAATTCATCTCATACATCTGTTGCCCACATTTACATCTACATTTATTTCTTTAGCAGACACGTTCCTCTAAAGCAACTTCCAATGAACTCTATGTAGTGTTGAGCCTACACACCTTATTCACCAAGGTGACTTACACTGCTGGATACACTACTTACTCTGGGTCACTCATCCATGCATCGGTGGAACACACACACTCTCTTTGTCACTCACTCACACACTATGGGGGAACCTGAACAGCACATCTTTGGACCGTGGGAGGAAACCCACGTAGACACGGGGAGAACATGCAAGCTCCACACAGACTGAGCGGGGATCAAGCCCACATCTTCTCACACCACCTAGGTGCTGTGAAACTGCAGCATTACTCGCTGTGCTGCTGTGCCACCGTGCCCCAGATGTACTCAAACTTTTAACTGGTGCTGTATAATAAGACTTTTTTTTTTTTTTTTTTTTTGGTCTGTTTTGTTCCTACATGGCCCACAGGGACATGTTGAGCTGGGAACATCACCCATCTCTTGACGGAAAGGCATAATCCGAGGAGCTGAATGTCTTGTGCTCCTCACTAGTGGTACATACAGTTTGCTAGGGGGTCTTACACTTTGTCTTGAACTACGAGATCCATGCCATCTGCTGCCTGACAGTTCCCCGCCATGTTTTTTCCACGCCATTTACAGGGAAAAGGGGCAACTCGGGCGAGTAAATCTGAAGCGCTGGAGGTGTGGTGGTGAAGGACCTCCATCCAGCCATCCACTCATTACTGCCTTTTCAGTGCAAGCCTGAAAGGGTCTATACCAAAAAAAAAAAAAAAAAAGTACAATTGTTATGATTTTCCTTGTGCTGTTGGGCATCATTAATTAATTAATCATCAGTTAATTTGGGGTGAACTTGGGAAGAGGGTTTGGAATGAATTCAAAGTTTTCCATAATGTATAGAAATAATACTTAATTTTTCTGGTTTTTAAACATTTGGTCCTTTTTCAGGAATGAAATAGGACAGAATAACGGGGTGTAAGTGTACTTACAATCTTCAGCTTGTTCACTCAGGTCCTTTTTCGCTGCTACTGTTAATACCCTTGACCAGAAGACAATGGTAGCTCCCGCATTCATCCTAATGGCTAAAATAACTTTGGATTAAAATTTCTGCTAAGCAACGAAATTTTAAGTCTTTGTGGCTTATTTGGAATTGGCTTGGTGAGTTCAAAAACTTTTTTTTTTTTTTTTTTTAAAAATTTTATTTTAAAAAAAACTCTTTAATTCCCCCCCCCCCTTTCATTTTTTTTTTTTTTTTGTCTTTATTCTGGAGCTCAAAGTGGCCAGCGGAGCGAACGGTGACACAGATCCCTGCCCCCATTCCGTCTGCAGAGGCTGGCAGCGGCGGCGGCGGCGGTGGCGTTTGAGCATAGCCGATACGGCACAGAGGGCCGTTCATCACACAGCGCTCCGTCCCCGTGAGGAATGCAATTACTCACACGATAAACAGAGCTGATGTGTGCAAACATTGGTGCGTCTGGCGCTGCCCTGCTTCGGCGGTTAGCCGATCATCTCCGTTGCGTCCAGGATGGGAGCTCTGCTTCGTGGAATCCCTAATGAAGAGCAGCTTGCATGGTTTTGTTTTATGATTTAATTTATTTTTCTTTGTTTTGATGTAGGGGTATGCAGTTCTGCTCGTGTTTCAGCCTCGAAGGTACAACAGCGCTTCCTTGAGATGCGAAGCTACGGCTTACAGGTTCTTCAACGCTGCAGGTGCAGATGAACAGCGTTGGGCTCGGGCTGTAATTTATAAAGACCTTTAATACATCACGGTGGGTGGAGGCTCTCGGCTTTGTCCCGGACAAGGCGGCCTGTAGCGAAGTTCTTTTTACGTTACCGCACGCTACGTTTTATTTGCTCGTCGGGCAGCTCTTGCGTGCTTCGGATGTATCTCGATCCCTCATTCGAGTGCCTTTTTTTTTTTTTTTTCCACCACCCTAAGTATGAGGTTATTTCCAAATAGAATAACACTGGGGTATGATTTCACTTTGGACTGCAATTAAAAATTATTACAGTCATGAGGAAGTGTAGCTTTAAAGCATTTGTGTGCTTTCAGAATGATTGCTGTGGGGGATGGAGATGGGTTGGTAATGGGTAAAAAATCAAGTATGCAAATTGGTTCAGCCAATTGACGTCATAACGTGAACGCGGTGTCACTTGGGGACACCCCAGCTGCCTGTGTGAGCAGCAGGCCTGGAGTGGAGCCACTGCCAGCTGGTTTGGGGGGTGGAGGGCAGGGTTGCGTTCCGCGAAACCCATCGTAAGTCGAAAATATCGTCACTCGAATATGCATTTAATACACCTAATACACACCTCTGTGTGACAGACTGGGAGATGCGGGTCGCTGCCGCTGCCCGGCATCGCAAGACAGCATCGCTCCGCATATCGCTTGCTCGGGAAAAATCAAAAATCAAAATTCGAAGTACGGTTTCTACTGAACGTCTGTTGCCAGCTCACAATCGTAAAGTCGAAAAACTCGTAAGTCGAGCCATCGTACATTGGGGACCACCTGTATGTGGTACAGGTGGTCAGAGAAATGAGGTGGGGGGGGGAGCCACCTGAAAAGGTCCCAGGTGGAGACCCGTGACACAAAAATGCTGTTTGAGTAACGCAGACCTACGGTGGCGTACTTGGTTAAGGGTACGGCGTAAGCGCGTACAAACTGTCGAGACTTCAGAGTTTGACACAGGAAGGTACCGAGTTGTCGAAGAACAATGGCAGGAAGTGGCAGTCTTTTTGAGAAGGTTTGGTTGTTTGTTTTATTATTATTTATTTATTTTTTTAACAAGTTCTTTTTTACCTTTCCACCACTGCCTGCATGTATGCTGTTTTTTTTTTTTTATGCCTTATTTCTGCGCACCGTCTTTGGTGCAGGACATGGGTAGAAGGGCATCTAGCAGCCGTGAACTTGACACTTGGAAGGATCTGTTAGACTTTGAACAAAGTCTTCAGTCTTCAAGTGTCTTGATGGAGTATCTCATGCATGTGCGTACCGGTTTATTTGAGCCAAACGGAGCTTGCACGGATTGGACCGGTTCAATCCGATTTTATTTATTTATTTATTTAAGCCTTTTTCCTGCCTTTATCCATTTGCACACTCAATTCAAATAATGGACCATCAGAAAATGGACTGTCGACATTAAGGTTGAACTTCAGCTAAAGCTGTCCGATCCCAGCAACAATCTATTTCATATTTAATAGATGCTTTTATCTCAGTCTATTTTCAGAGTTTATGTATTTCTGCCTTTTTTTTTTTTTTTTTTTCCCCCCTCCTGCATTCATGTGGCCCATTCTTCATATCTACATCCATGACTGTAGTTTCCAGGTAACAGGTGTGCAACACCACTGGTTCCACTTGAATACTGATTCCCTTCTGTGCATTAATGACCTTTACACCAGGGTATATTTGGCTGAAACGCTTTTTGCTGGACCATATAACATTCCTGGGATTTAAACCTCCAGTCCTCTTGCCAGGACAGACACTCTTGTTCCTCAGCTGGTCAATACAGCCATAGATCCCTAAGCAGATCCCTAAACATGATTATAAAGGGTAAGAGAAATGCGTCCGTAGTTTTTAGTCCCTCGGAACCTCTGGATCCTTTCAAGCGTTTCAGAAAGGTCTCCTTTGGACCCAATCCTCTAGCTTCATAGATTTCCACCACACCATTTCTCACTATCATGCTTATATTTCTTGTTGGACTTGCAAGTCTATAGGCAGCTACTTATTTAATTATGAGCTGGGAAAAAGAGGGATGCTGGGCAGCCTCCGTCAATGTGTGTGTATCATAAGCTATTGTGGACTGCACTTTTGTACGCCATGATTTGCTAAGTTGCTTTGGGGGAAAAAAGGCGAGTATCTGCAGAATGAATAAATGTAAATCCGTTCTAAGAATATAAGGACACATCACGGTATAATTGCTGTACTCTTTTGTGCAAGGTCTTTTCAGCGCTTCTTACACCCCTAACAACTCCAAAGGACTTTGGTGGGTTGCTTGGAGTAAATGGTTCAACTGGCACTTCTGCTGCCTGTGGTCTGTTACAGCCTGTTGGACCACGGTATTCTAGGATGTCTGCTCTTCGCTGTAGGAGGAACAAGGTTTTCCCTCTCTCTCTCTCTCTCTCTCTCTCTCTCTCTCTCTCTCTCTCTCTCTCTCTCTTTTTTCCCCCTTTCCTCCCCTTGCATTTGAAGTTCAGAACAATGCTCCTATTAATTTATTATTTATTAATTTAGATGGCACTTAAAATAGACTCAGTGTTGAGTTTGCGCTTCGAACCACGTACAACGACTTGCCCAGTTACCGGACTAATTCCGGATTTATACCCTTAGCGCTTTGATCAAGGACGCTGGAGCAGGATATTGAAAAGTCCTCTTTAATTCGCATGAACATGTTTAACCTTTCAATCACCCATCTTTTCTCCAGAGACGTGGGGCAATCTCGTATGACAGTTCTGATCAAACTGCCCTCTACATTCGTATGCTCGGTAAGTAATGCCTCTCCATCTCGCCAAATACACACACTTCTCATGGATGTGAACTGTGGGGTGGGGGGGGGAATCCAGTAGTGTTGCACAGCTGGAGTTTCCAGTGTAACGGTTACAGCCTGGTTTTGCTCCGCACGGGCAGCGAATCGCTCCAGCGGCCGATAGGTTTGCCAAACCCCGGTCCCTTTTCAGCGGTTCTGCTGCAATCTGTGGGTCCGTGTGGTCTGGCAGGAGCCCGGTGGCACGGGAGCGCTGCTGCGTCCACAGTGCGTTTCCTCGAACCTCACGCTGACCTCACTTGAGCCATCCGCTCTGGCCAAAGTGAACCGAGCGGAGGTGTACTGTGGAGGGAAAAAAAAATATTATTATTATTATTATTGCTGATCTTGTTGATTTTAAATATTTAATTTCTACATGTTTTTATTCAGCCCAGAATTACTTTACAGTAACAAATGTTTAGATATGTACCCAGAGCCACACCAATTGCTTCAGCATTTCCTTCACTTTGTTTTCCTGCCCTGTTTATTACTGCAAAGTTTAAAGTAGTATCAGTGTAACGTTCGCAGTATAAACTGGGTGGTGCAGTCTTTAACTCGGACGCTCTTTCACAAAGCATTCAATTAACCGGGTGTACATCTTTGTTTTGTTTTTGCATATACATTTGCTTTGACTTGAAGTACTAATACTGAAAATGTGCATGTTTCTGGAATGTAACTTTAACCTTGTGTAGCTAATGCAAATGACGTATGTGCATTTTGCAAGAATGTTCTGGTTAAGTTGTCTCCTCTGCTTATGGTACCTTCAGTAAAGTATTCAGTAATTTGGATGTCACACTACAAGAGTCTTGTAAACTTTTTTTTTTAATGGTGAAATCCCCCCCCCCCCAGTGTTTCAATCACTGCAAATGATTATTGGAGCATCACTTCCCACTTAATATTACATGTGCTACTCATAAGGTCAGCTTAATATCCAGATGCTCTGGCCACTTGAAATTACCTGCAGTTATTTTATTCGTAGCAAACAAGTGTTTGTAGAGGGGGGTGATCGTACAACAAAAACGTCAAACTTGCATTTATTCATTTAGCTGACGCTTTTCTCCAAAGCAACTTACAATGTTAAGGTTAGTTATCACGAGCTTACAATTATTAACCAATTTATACATTAAATTTAAATTGATATAATTTTCCGTCTGTGTTAAATACATGCTGCTTCATGTACGTTTTGATAATGGTCTGCAGACCAGTATTTAGTTAAAAAAAGGAACTTGCATCAGTATAATTTTGGGGGGGGGGGGGAGTTTTGGCAACTAAGCCAACATTTGAAGTATATGGTTATTTTTAAAAAGCATACCTTGTCTATCAACATAGTGTTAGTGAGGAACTAAATCTAAGTGAGTTCTGCGACAATAACACATTTAACTTAGTTTTTCTTATATTGGTCACAATAAGAGCAACTGTGATTATTAAAGGTTAGATTGTTTTGAAGTTCATTTGACATATTGCCAAACTGTAATAAAGATCTTTATTCTTTATAAAATGGCCCTGATCTATGGTCTTGGGTTGAAAGCAACCAAGAATTCATCCAAATGTTCATGCAGGTGCTTTTCTGATAATAAACATCATTGCGTAAAAACACCAAAAAAAAAAAAAAGTAGCATAAGCAATCACAGATATGTATGCACATACACACCCGGGTTGTTGCTTAGCAACACTTGGAGGCAAGTCCCACTAGCATTTTGGGAGCACAGATAAAGCCACACATATACATGTTGGAGTGTGGAGGCTCTTCCAAAATTCATAAAGGCAACTTATGTTTATTTAATGTGTGAAGTTGCCAGCTCAGTGGAGTAAGGTGTGATGGATGTACTGTGACATCCATAATTACTAATAATATTAACACGGTTGTTTTTGGCAGGTCCACAAAGTGTCAAGTTTCATATACATATATACTGTATATATAATTATACTCTTTAAGCAGTTAACCAGAAATGATGAATGTATTGCATTTAAACAGACCCATGATTGTTAATGATAGTACTGTATGAGTAGCTTTTTTTTTTTCTTTTTTTTTTTTTTGGGAGAGGTTTTTTTAAAACCCTTAAATAGATGGACTTCTTACAGATTTTCACACTTAACTCCCACATTAATTTCACTGCATGTGTCAAAGTTTTTATTTTTATTTTTGTTTTACTTGATGATTGCGCCTTGCGTTGCATGTGTAGTTGGTTCTTCGTCCTGTGTGTGTTGAAGCTCTTCTGGGATGCAATAATTTGTGTGTTTTACTGTGAACTAATAATATATACAAACTTTGTTGAACTGAAATGTAATTCACAGTTTTGGTATTTTGATAGGGGCTTGTGTAATATTCAAACAGCTGTTTTCAAGTAAGTAATGTGCTAGTGGGAAACTTTCAAACTTCTGATGCATATAACCATTAGTGACTGACTTGCTGGAAACGCCATTATTTTGTATTAGTCCATGCAATTCCCCCCGAAAGCCTTTTGAGAGAATCGATGAATGACTTTAACAGATGTGACTATTGGGTGCACTGACCAGCATCATTTACGAAAGTATTAGTATAATTTTTTTCCCTCCCTTTTTTCTTTCATCTGAATGTGAAGCACAAGCTTTGCTTTGTTTTTGCGCTCTCTGCTGCTGTCAACTTGAATACTAATGGTGACTCTTGGCACAATGTGGCATGCTTGTCTGTCCCCCCCCCCCGTCCCCCATCCCCTCCGTCTCAGATTCTGTGCTGCCCCTCACCACTAAACCTGCGCTGCCCGTACTGGAAAGCGCTTGCTGTTGCCCTTCTTTTGAGGATCTTCTCGTTGATACGTTCTAGGAGATGTGAGAGTGAGAAGCCGCGCTGGCTTTGAACCGGAGAGACGAGGTTCTCACCCATACCTGTGTGTCGATTTCCGAATTTTGCACTGTAAGTACAAAACTCTTCGGCAGTTCTGCTTTAAATCCCGCTGTAAGACCCTGTTGCTGTGCCTTTGATCGCGATGCTCGAAATGAATCGGCCATGGAGCTTCAGCAATATGAATGGATATTTTTAACTGTTCCAAAATAGGCTTCTCTAAAGTGCACGTAAAGCATGGAATAAACACTGTAAATGTTTAACAAGTGCAAATACACTTTGAGTATGGTAAGAATGCTCTCCCCCTTTTTGTAAAAAAATTTATAAAGGTGTCTCCAACATAAGTCATGCAGCGGAGCACAATTTGCAGAATTAAAACATTTTAGCACACGCTTTAAAAGTGCAGATAACTACTGGATGCTTAAATGAATGTAATTAATTGGAGGACTTTGGATCAGTGATTATTTGAGTCAACAGGCAAGTTTAATAAGACCCTTAGAGGGGAGGAAAACAAGGTGACTTTTCTGTTTTTGATTTGTTTATGCAACAGTTATGGGCGGGATCCTTTTTGAACTTTTACCCTTGAAGACTGTCAAACTCTTTGTCTCTCTATAGATTGGTTAAATTTTGTCCTCGCATGTTGTGGTTCTTCAGAAGAAGCTGTGGAAAATTAATTCAGTTCAGAATTAACCGTGCGTATCTGGGCAATAAGTTAAATAAGTAGTTATTTGAGTGAACGTTTGGCTCATATTGTTGCGTTTGCTGCCGTGTGTTTGTTTCTCACAGCCAAGCCCGATCCCACCGCATCCACGTCCTCCAGGAGGGTACGCAGGCTGCTCAGCTTCCAAAGGTACCTGAGCTCCTCGCGGCTCTTCCGTGGCGTGCCCCCCCGCAACCCCCTTCACATCCTCGACGACGACTACACTGGCCAAGCAAAGGTCTGCCACGCTCTCCTGCACATGTTCTCGTGTTACTGCTTTGCAGCAAGACTGTGTGTGTGTGTGTGTGTGTGTGTGTGTGTGTGTGTGTGTGTGTGTGTGTGTGTGTGTGCGCGCGGCGATGCTTGCTGTCATCCTGCAGGTTGTTGTGTAACTTGTGCAGAGTTAAGGTTGGGTTTTTGGATAACTCGCACATCTCCGTGCAGTGTATGCTGGAGAAGATTGGAAGCTGGAATTTCAACATTTTCCTCTTTGACAGATTAACAAATGGTAAGTGTGACCCGTCATGCTTCGAGATGCATGTTATGAAAAATAATGTATACTCATAAATCTACTTTTATAGTTATGTGACACTGAGAGGGCAACGTAAACCAAGGTTTTGAAATGGATTACAGTGTCCTCGTGACTTCCGCACTTACTCCTATTGTCAGCAGCGGAAGTAACTGTGTATGGATCCATATTTACACACAAAAATTTATTTGCATGTCCTGCCTACAGTGTGCAGTTAGAAAAGTGAACCAGGAAACTGTACATTTTTTAACTTCATAACTTTTTAACTGCAGGAGTGTTTCCGATGAAGCATTGATTCTTTTGCGCTCTGCTTTTTACCGCTTTACTGGAACACGCGCTGCTCTCCTTCCCAATTCAATAGAAACTTGTCAGTTTAGTTTTTAACGCCAACGAGTCATTGACTGTAACAAATCAATACATTTCAATTTCTAATACTGTCATGTTGCCAGCCTGGGGACATCAGTTAGCCACAGTACTTGGAAGTGTATGTGTGGGTTGGGGGGGGGGGGGGGGGTCCGCGTGTGGCGTCTGTGTAAGAACACACATGTGAGGAGTCCAAACAATTCTGTGACAGTCCTTCAGTCAGTGTCGCCCTCTACTGGCTCTTCTCTTTCGTTGATTTGCACGTGTGTGATGGTGCGGTCGGAATAATTCCTGTAGAATTTTGCTGCTCGTGTGTGTGTGTGTGTGTGTGTGTGTGTGTGTGTGTGTTTAGTGTTCTGCAGATTGAACCAAATGTTTTGTATCTTGCAATTATAATTGTAATTAGTGAGAGGAAGTGCTTTGCAAAAGTGTTTGTTTCCCACCATGAAAGGGCCCTAGATATGTGATAGAACAGCCGGTAGTGTAGTGGTTAGAGCTGCTGCCTCTGGATCCAGAAGGTTGCAGGTTTGATCCCCACCTCTGGCCGTAGTACCCTAGGGGAAGGTACTTACCCTAAATTGCTCCAGTAAAATTACCCAGCTCTATAAATTGGTAAGTAATTGTAACCTTAAGATTGTAAGTCACTTTGGAGAAAAGCATCAGCTAAACGAATAAATGCAGACGGTGCATCTTTTGCACATATTTTGAAATCTGAAATTCTAGGCCAGCATATTCAGATTGATCTCGACCAAAGCTACGAACCATGCCGTTCGCCTTGAGCTAAGTGACACAGGGTACTGCATGAGTCAAATGTGTAAAAGTTGTGCTCTTTTAAAGAAGTGAATGGAATGAGACATAAATTGAATGTGACTTGTCTGCTATGAAACACTGATTTGTCAAGACCGTAAACACTCACTGATGTCTTGCTCTCTCCCCTCCCCTCCCCTCCCCTCCCCAATCTTGTTTCAGGAAACAGTCTCGTCACCCTGACATTTCATTTGTTTAATCATTATGGATTAATTGAGCTCTTCCGGTTAGACATGGTAAAACTTCGTAGATTTTTAGGTAACTTTTTCTCCGGTTTCCCTCCGAAGTTTATGCCGATAAGAATGGTCACACACACTAAAAATTGTCATCTCCACTTTTAATGTATATTCATATACTTTCTTATTGTTAGCTACAACTGAAATACACATGTATTGTTTTGAGCGGCACTGCTGGCAAACAAACTGCTTTAAAATATAATGGAAGCTCATTATATTTATAATCATTAACGGGATCACGTTGGTCACGGCTTTTACTGACACGTAAAGTTTTGTTGAGCGGTTAAGAGTGACTCGCATGTGAAGTGCTCTTTTTGGCTGTGCCTCTTTTAAACAGTTATGATACAGGAGGACTACCACAGTCGGAACCCGTACCACAATGCCGTCCACGCGGCTGACGTAACCCAGGCTATGTACTGTTACCTTCAGGAGCCCAAGGTGAGCAACTATGTCGGTAGCGGCAGATCTGTGCAGTGTGCCGCTCCTCCCATTAGCAAATGCCCTGCCAGGGTACTCGAGTGCACAGTGTTACAGCATAGGTAAAATTAGATAGATAATTGATTTTACTTCTATCTATCTATCTATCCACAGTTGACCGTTGAACAACACGGGTTTAAACTGCACGGGTCCACTTATATGCAAATTTTTTTCAATAAATACATTGGAAAATTTTTTTTTTGGATATTTGCGACAATTTGAAACAACTCGCAGACGAACCGTGTAGCCTAGAAATATCGAAAAAATTAAAGTTATGTCAAACGCATAAAATATATGTAGATGCTAGTCATTTACTACCACAAAATATATACGTAATACGTATAACATCGACAGCGTTCCGTATCATATAAGACAATATTGACGTAGGTACTGACACAGGCGATTCATCTTGTAAAGAGACGATGTAAACTTACGGTGTCGATAAATACAGGACTATAAATGTATTTTCTCTTCCTTGTGATTTTCTTAATGTTTCTGTAGCTGACTTTATTGTAAGGATACAGGATCTAATACATATAACATACAAAATATGTGTTAATCGACTATGTTATTTGTAAGGCTTCGGGTCAACAGTTGGCTACTGGTAGTTCAGTTTTTGGGAGTCAAAAGTTATACGCGGATTTTCAACTGCACGGGGGGGTCGGTGCCCCTAAACCCTGCTCTGTTCAAGGGTCAACTGTATCTCTCTCTGTCATATATACATATATATCCATCTATCTGTCTCCATCTACTTATCTATTTCTATCTAGTATCAATGAATGCTTGTCAAGGCAATGATGGTAGTACACACACACAGTAAAAACCAAGAAATTCCTATTACACTGATGCAATGCAGTTACAATGCCGCTATTGTATTTTGTCAGTATAAAATTAACAGTGCAAATATTTTACAGCTTTTAAATCAAACTGTTATTCCAAGGCTTCATCATACATGAGAGCGCAGAACTGCTCGGTGCCAATATTTGCTGTAGCTCGAGTGCTCTATAAAATGATCGGGGAACATCCTGCTCAGCTGTTCGCCCGCAACCCTGCCGGCCCCTTGTGACCTAGTGCTGGAGCGTTTAGGCGTTGTGTATCACGTGAAAGTCCCTGCCCTTCTCCTCTTTCCTCACTCTGTTGCAATGTGGCCTCGTGTTCGTGCAGCTCTCCAAGTCCCTGACCTCCTGCGACATTCTTCTGGGCCTGCTGGCTGCTGCCACCCATGATCTGGACCACCCAGGTGTCAACGAGCCTTTCCTCATCAAGACCAACCATTACCTAGCAGCATTGTACAAGGTAAAACTGGGCAAAGCAAAGGACAGCCCGTATCTTTTACAGACACTACTTTGAAGGCACACAGACCTATGTGTGGAATGCACAGATATAAATGACAGCTGGGTCCATTTCATCAGAGCAGTTGTAGTCAGTTGGAACCCTTTATTTGGTTTTAAATCCTGGGGAAACGGGCGCTATATGGCATAAGGGTCAGAGCTGCTGGCTTTTGGTCCAAGGACCCAGGTTCAAATCCCGCCTGCTGCTGCAGTAGCCTTGAACAAAGTGCTTCGCCTGAATTGTTGGTCAGAATTACCCTGCTGTACAAATGCGTAAATCATTGCAAGTGGCTTAACATTTCTGTGCAGAAAAGCATCAACAAAACGAACGATGATAATTGATGATGCCAAGAAATGCAGTATCGCACACGTTGCTACAGTATGATAGGTGGACATGAACAGAACGAGATGAAGTCCATTCGTGCCAATGAGCTCAGAATCGCAGGTTTGCTAAAAAGTCGTACCTCGAGAAACGCATATTCAGGTATTTGACTTCACAAAGTTTCATATAATACATCTACTTCAGCCCACGAAACACTTGTTAAACTTGTTCTCCTTTACAAGGACCGAATGTGAATTTAATGCACCTCCCGTCAGCTGATCGCCACAAGGCAGTTTCCATTTATTAACTTAGCGCTCACTTTTCTCAAAAGTTACATGCAACGATTAACTAGTATTCAGCCAACACCTTTATCAGGCGTGATTTGCATTTATCTTTATTTGTTTAGCTGATGCTTTTCTCCGAAGTGACTTACAGCGTTAAGTTACTTACAATTATTTACCCATTTATACAACTGGGTAATTTTACGGGAGTAATTCAGGGTAAGAACCTTGCTCAAGGGTACTAAAGCTGGAGGTGAGATTCAAACCTGCAACCTTTGGGTTCAAGGACAGCAGCTCTACGCACTACGCTACCAGCTATCCCGAATGAATGAATGGAAACTGCCAGGTTGTGTTATGATGGTTATTTATTGAAGTAACTATTTATTTGAGTGTAACGGATATCACTTTTGGAGCTCAGGAATGCAAAAAACTTTTGCTGTTGAAACTAGTGGTAATTACATCTTCCAGTTACCAGAGTTCACATTACAGATGGATTTTAGGAATGAATTGCCTTAATAAGATGGGGGGTTAAAACAATTTATAGCTATCATAGTGCAGCCCGAATTTCCTGTCGACGTTTCCATGGCCACTGGGGGTCAAAGCATAACGGTCGATTGCTTTGTTTCCCTGTAGAATACCTCAGTTCTGGAGAATCATCACTGGAGGTCAGCTGTCGGACTGCTTCGCGAGTCAGGACTGTTCTCACACCTGCCTGCTGAAGATGGGTCAGTATTCTGATAAACAAGGTGCACCGTTTGTTGGTGGTGTCGTGTGTAAATAGTCGTAAAATCCTCAACAAACTGTTACTGAAGCTTAATTTCTGCTGTTTTTTTTTTCCCTCCCTTCCCTCCTCCTCTCCTCCAGCCTGAACATGGAAAGACAGCTGGGATCGCTGATCCTTGCTACAGACATCAGCAGGCAAAATGAATACCTGTCAAAATTTAGGGAGCACTTGGACAACGAGGACCTCTGTCTAGCCAACGCTTGCCACCGACACTTCGTCCTCCAGGTGACCGGCTTTGATCGCCGGATACAACGCGGTGCCGCTTTTTAAAATATTTGCCCTTATGCGCCAAGCACTTCCCCCCCACCACATATTCATTTCCTGCTCCTCCACAGATGGCCCTGAAGTGTGCAGACATCTGCAACCCCTGTAGACCATGGGAGCTGAGCAAACAGTGGAGTGAGAAGGTGACTGAAGAGTTCTTCCACCAAGGTATATCCTTAACATGGCTGTGAGGCTGCATCTCACCACACTTGACCATTTTCTTACAATGACTTACAATTATTTACCCATTTATGCAGCTGTGTAATTTAACCAAAGCAGTTTAGGGTAAGTACCTTGTTCAGGGGTACTACAGCTAGAGGTGGGGATCAAACCTGCAACCTCAGCATCCAAAGGCAGTCATTCTAACCACTGCACTACAAGCTCTCCCCCCTTCTCCCACCCATCTTGATCTCAAACGCAGTGTTCAAAGGTGTTGTTACTCTCCATTGCCGGTCATATTGAAGGATCCATTTGAGATGTTGGCCAAACTGAGGCAGTTGCCGTACTTTCCTGCCGTCCATCAACAGGTGACATCGAAAAGAGATATAAACTTGAAGTGAGTCCTCTGTGTGACAGCCAGGCGAACACCATTGGCAATATTCAGATCGGTAAGATTGTCTCGTTCTTGTGTGCCGGTGGTGACGTGTCTCCTGAACCACGGACGTACGTGGGCTTTCTGGCTTCCTGCTGCTTTGTTAACCTGTTTGTTTTTTATTTTTATCGACAGGCTTCATGACGTATGTGGTAGAGCCGCTGTTTGCCGAGTGGGCTCGCTTCTCCGACACGCGCCTTTCCCGGACCATGCTGGGCCACTTGGGCTTGAACAAGGCCAGCTGGAGCGGCATGCTGCAGGAGCTGGCTGGCGGGGCCGACGATGGCGCCCAGGAAGGGGCCGAGGTGCCCGCGGAGGACGGGAACTCCAAAGCATTACCTCAGGGAAGCAAAGAGTCGTGATCTTGCAGAACGGCGTGGGCCCGTGCGGGATCACACTGCTACCGCTGCACCCAGCGCACACACCTCTGCGGGGTTTTGTTCGCAACACCTCCCATCCCAAGAAACCACTTTTTTTTTTTTTTTTTTTTTTTTTTTTTTTTTTAAAAAGAATTTTTTAAAATTTATTTTATTCCCCTTTTTCCTCTCAACATAGAGCAATACATAGATACCTCATTTGGCTTCTGCTGTATTCTCACTTTGCTTTTCTAATTTATTTATTTTCGTTTTAGGTTCTGCTCCTCCATATGTTTCAGGCACGGCTAATGAAACGCACCGAGCTTTTTATTACGGAGACCGAAAAAAGGGAACGTAGTATAAGAAGTTTACCTTCTCCAGTGAAAGTGCCATTTGAAGACATTTTTACATTTTAATCGCTTTGGAAGTGATTTTGAAAACCTTAAGTATTCAGAGAAAGAGGCTCTTTTACTTTCGGAGAGTCCGTGTATCGATGCATTCAAAACAAATTATCCTGTTTTAAAATATATGTTTTTAAAAAAAAAAAAAAAAAAAAGTCAAGAGCCCGATTCTTCTGCTGCCTCTGACTGTTTACAGATGTTTTTGTGTTGTGTGTATGTGTGATATGAATCATGTGGGTTCTGTAATTTTAAAAATTTTTTTTTTTAATTTATTTTTTTGGCCTTTTTAAGCACAGACATGAAGAACCACTTGCATGGGAACTTTGACCCCTTGTTGAAATTCAGAACAAACTTCAGACTGCAGCTCCAGTCAACACGCAAAGCAGCAGGTACCACAGAATCGCCGCACGGCTCCGTTCGACACTTCTTGCACTGTGATAAAATACGATTTCAAGCGAAATGCACAGAGCCCAGGTGCCGTGTCCTGCGAGCGCCAGGGAGCTGCCCGTGGATCGCGCACATGACTGCGACCTAGCGTACGCCGCAAAAAACAAAGCGGAAAAGTACTCTCAAAACGGCTTTGGGCAGCGAAAACGACCACAGAGAAAAACAAGGATGTCCCTGGATTAGGACCGGAGTGGAAGCGTAGAACTCGCTCAGGGTTTTGCCAGTTCGGTTGGGAAGAAGCATGGTGCCTTGATGGCGAGCTGCCTCCCCTCCCTCACCCCCCTCACCCCCCCCCCCCCAACCCCTTTAAAGGCAACAAATGAGAAAACTCCCAGAATCCTGCTCTCTGAATGTCCAAGAACCACAGAGCACCACGAGAGCCGAAAGGACTGCTGCAGATGCCTTAAAACTATGCACAAAAGCTACGTGACCAAACTGGCTCTTATGTTCATGACGTGCATCATGTCTCGTTTTCTCAACACGCTGTCCATTTGGTTAGCCTTTAGTGTGTGGGGGGGGGGGGGGGTGACCTTAATAGGTTTTTAAAATTTTTTTTTCTTTTATTTTGCATCACCATTCCATTTTTTTTTCCCCAAGTATAGTTTTGATTCCATACAGAAAGCACAATTGTGTTCATTTTTTTTGTGTCAATTTGAATAACAGGTGCTTTTCTTATTTTGGCAAATTTGTACCCCCCCCCTTGTAATTGCTGTAAGACTGTTTTGATAAAACTGTTTACAATTTGTTGCAACAGCCATTTTGGGGGAGGCGATTTCAGTGTCAAGCCATTTGTGAAGGCTTTGCCGTATTGACCTTTTGACCTTTTGATACGTGCCTGTTGCAGTTCCTTTTTGATTAATAAAACAACTTGATACATTTGATCCATTTTTGACTATTTCTAAACATGTAATGCCTGGAGCCGTCTTGTCTTTCTGATTGCCTGGTTATTGTAAATAATTGTTCTTCCTGGTGTAGATCACAGCTGGTAGTGTAGTGGTTACTTTTGCCTTAGGAGCCAAAGGTCATATGTTTGATTCCCACCTCTGGCTGTAGTGCCCTTGAGCAACATACTTATCCTAAATTGCTCCAGTGCGGCTCTAGAAATGGGAAGCTTAACATTGCAAGTTGATTCGAAGAAAAGCAGCAGCTGAATGAGTAAATGTAACACTACATTCCTTGAATGTCACACATTCAACATTGACTGCAATCACTAGGTGCCATAGTGCCTCGCAGCTGCGAGGACTTCATGTTTGCAACGGTTTAGTCCGAGCGGAGTCTGCATGTTCTTGCCGCAGGTTTCCTCCAGGTGACTATGGAAATCTAACATGACCTTTGTGAGTGAAGTTTTTATCACCCTGTGGTGGACCGGATTCTTGTCCAAACTGTACCCTGCCTCACAGCCTCTGCTTTTCGGATAGGCTCTGGCCCACCCCAACCCTGCACTGGACAACAGCTATAAGTATATTAAAATTGCTACTTGTAGGGTATATGTTGTAGTCCAAAAAACGTTACACTAAAGCATCGATGGTGACGTAGTAGGGCTGGGATTGATAACATTACAAGAGACAAAATGACAGGTTCTATCCCGGTCTGAATTTAAAGTGAGACTTCCTGGAGCAGCAGCTTTAATACAAGCACCTTATGTACAGTTCCAGTGTGGAACAGGTACAAGACTAACTGCAGGGGGCCGTACAAAAACAGAATTAGCTGTGAGTAATCCCCACACTGCAACACTGTGTTCCTTTCAAGATGGAGTGCAGACAGAACGCAGTCTTGAGAGTTGGGGCATTTCATTTAGAACAGATCCTTTTATTGAGAAATGCAAACAGTTATAAGAACATTGTTTATAAAGGTTAATATTTAAATGACACCTTCAGGAAACTTAAAACACTAATTTTTGGTATGTAAAAGCTGGCTGATACCAGCTGACATATGATTAGTTTAACATTCCCTTGTTTTTCTGAAATTAACAGTATACAGAAGTATTAATGCTCTTCCTCAAGGAAAAGTGTTGCTTCACATAACTGAGCATCAAGATGTAATGAAAATCAGATTGGCATCTTGCACTCAAGTTTCTTTAAGCAATTTTTACTGCATCTCATAACTCAATTCGTGGAAAATAAAAAGCACATTTGTGCAAAGTTCAACATTTTTGTGTGCTGAAACAATACCTGTTGCAGGCTCAGTGGAAGAAGAATCTTGACCACTGATTCATTTTGTAGTATTTTAAGCAACAAAATACTCAACCTAAAGAAGTCTGAATTCAGCTCACCTGAAAGGGTGTATTGGCAAAATATGAAATACATGCTGTTGATAACAGCAGGTCAAGTTAGCTGCAGGAGAAAAGAAAACCACTTCACACAGCTGGGTGTTGCAAAGCAGGACTGAGAAACACTGATTTCAGTTGTTTCAACAGATTCCATATGGCAAAGCACAAGGCAAGTACAGCAAGAACTTGGCTTCCTCAGAAGGACGTTGGCAAGATGATAATTCACTGGCACCACTGCTAGGTAACAAAATGGCAGTAGTGGACACCACCTAATACTTCAACTTATCTTAGTTCTAGTCAAATTGCACCTTTATTATGTAACAGGTTACTTGTAGTGTATTCAACAAGCAGGTATAAAGATGTGTAGTAAATGAAATTAGCAGACTTCCTAAACATGTTAATACTCCAGCTTGTCACTCCACTAGGTTTACAAGTACATCCAATCAGTCACTGAAATCAGAAAATATATGTACTTAAGCAGTCAAGTAATTCCTAGAAACCAAATAAATAAAATTCCTTCCATTTTACGCATAATTTCTTTTCTACAAGAAGTAACACACTTCATGGCCAGTCTACCTACTGTGTGTCATGTTAATGAAAAAAGCAGGCATGAGATGCTTGCTATGCAATAATTTGAATATAAATATCAAAGGTTGCCTCCAAGGGCAGATTGTGAACAATGACGAGACCAAATACTGAGCTTTCAGTCCTCTAGTATGTATGCGCCTCACTCCCATTTAAGGTCTTTTAGAGGTCTACCTACTTACACCACATTTTTAAACAGCTAGTTCTTATCCTCTGCATTGGTGCAAGTGTGATTGGAAACACTCAACTTTTTCTTAAATATCAGGATAAATGAACCAATTACAAATCAAATAACCTCTGCCTGTATGTATGCCCACATCTAAAACAATATCGCCAAACAGCTGCCACAGAATGACAGTGGCAGTACAACTTCACACCTGTCATCACAAGTATAATTAAAGTAACATTTTAGAGTACCGGTCACATTGGCATCAGTTAGGTGCAAATCCTTGATAATCAAAGTCACACACAAAAACAGAATGCAGACAGATAATGGACTGAATTCTCCTTAGTGTAGCATATTTTTCTCTCACACAAAGACTACAACCTTCCACAACAGATGAGTCAAAGTTTTTTTTTTTTTTTTTTTTTAAAAAAGAAGCCTGGATTCACAAAAGCTTCTTTTTTCCAGTTGACTTCAGCATGTGCTGCCCAAACTAAAATGGGGAAAAGCAAACAATTACAAGTGAGTGTAAGTAGCTGTTTAAAAGTAACACGGTTTTAGACAAAAAGTTTTATTTTAAAGTCATAAACAATGATGGTGTCATGGAAAGAGGCTCATTCTTGATGTAGTCAATCTAAGGTGAACATGTGCGCCCTTCTCTGATGAAGGAATAACCCCTTTCTACCGTATATAGGAACTTGCAGAACCCCTTACATTCCTCCTTATCACTGCTGCAGTGACAAGAGGAGGATACTTCTGTTTACTATGGTATGGTTTAAACAATTTTAACAATTACCATATTTAAATTCTGCCCCCTTTTTCTCTAAATTTAGTTATAGCCGGTGTCCTAACTCATCTGTCTCACCCTCAAAACATGACACTCACACCAACTCTGAAGGGTGCAGCATGGCCACATACCTCCTTTGTTGTAAGTACTGAGTTATTTGCTCCTTAGCTCTTTGTGGAGCACAGGCTGTACTAGAAGAAAGTGTGATTTGCCCCAAGTCCCCTGACTGACTGTTGGCATCTCTATGATCAGTTAGGGAGCACTAACTGGGGCACAACTCCTACCACCTTGTACAACCCTGAAAACATTGTGTTCTTTAAGAATCATCCTAATAAATTGCTACTGTATAGCTCATTTTCACTAGTGTGCCACTGAGGAAGTCACTATTAGCATTTCACATTCTGACTTACTAATACCCTCACCAATGGCGTCTCTGAGAGAGGTTTCGATTCACGAACAGGAAGGCTGAAGTCACTTTCTGCATGACTGTCGCTCCGGTACCGGTGGGCAAATTTGCGCTTCAAAGCATCCGCAATAAGTGCAGCAGCATCTGTGGAGTCGCTGGGCTTGGCACGCTCTCCCTCAGGTCGACTGAAATACAAAACAACACGTCCCCTCTAAAAACAGCCGCAGATTTTCACTTATTTCATATTACAGCAAAGACCTGTTTGAATGGGACTGTTTTAATTGTGAACCTGAAACATGGCAGCATCATGTCCCCAATGCTTCCAGTTAAAGGAGGAATATTTCTGGTCTGTTTAAAACTTGGTCCAGACTTTTCATCTCAGTACTGTAATAAATGATGACCATTATCATCACTATTATAATGTTGCCCCTAAAAACAGTACATTTACACAAAGTTCCTTACAATTTTCTCATGTTTTACAGCTGAATACAGTACTGAAGGTATTTAAGCCAAATACTTGCAATTAGCAAACTTCACATTACAGGTGTGTCCTTAACCATTACAATACCTGCTCCCCTTTATGATTAATGAACTTCCCCCCAGGAATCAAAGCTTTAATCCATCTGTCCGCCTACAATGCGTGACATCATTTATGCTGTTCCTTTTCCTTATTCAAGAAAACTATGAAAGTAGCAGCTCAAATAACCCACAAGGGCATGTCCTACTGACCTTTTGACTGAACGCAGTTTAACTTTGTCCATGTCCTTCAGCACGTCCAGCATGTTGGGGATCTCCGACGGCTTCGGCTTGTTGTCCTGCTCAGGCTGTGAGCCCATGGCCTTCCTTCCTCGGCGCTCTTTGATGAGGTCTATGGCTGATGTACTCTGCGAGCATGGTGGGGGTGGAGGTGGTGGGGGTGGGGGTGGAGGTGGTGAGAGCAGTGAGGGCAGAGAAGAATCTAGTGGGGGAGGTGCAGCAGCTGGTATAGCAGGTCCAGATGCTGAATAAAGTGAGGGAGGGAAAAAATATCATTGCTTAAGACACAAGGGTCTAAACATCTGAGGGAAAAAAAAATTAAGATTTTTAATTGCAGGGACAAAAAAAAAAAAAAAAACTAAATCTTGCAAGTGAATCCATTACAAATGACTACAACTTTAATCAACAAATCTGGCAATGGACTTAGCCACTTTTCAAAAAGCATTTCAGCTTAAATTTCAGCATTAACTGAGTGTAAAACCTGACATCTAAAGTTAGAATAAAGCAACTGCAGTTGAATAAATTGGACGCTGAGGCTCTACTGTTCTGTCTGAGAAACGAGGGAGAGGGTTGCTCTACCAGCTGCCCGTGTGTTCTGCTCCTGGGCCAGGACAATCTGAGCGATCTGTTCGCGCAGCCTGGCCAGCTCAGCCTCCAGGGCACTGATCTTCTGGATGGTCTCTGTGCTACCCAGAACAGGATCTTCAGGCTCCGACTCCTCTATGTGGACGGCAGGCAGAGAGCGCCGTCTCCTAACAGGCCTCTTGTGCGCCTGCCTCTGGTGGGAGCGGAATATGAACCCCGGCTGCATCCCGGACCTGGCCAAACATTTGCCCACGTAAATGCAGAATGGTCAGTATGGTCAACAGCAGAACCACAAGTGACTTGCAGGAACAGAGAGTCCTTCAAACACCTACCTGAGTCCCGAGGACAAGTCATCCTCACCGTCAATCCAGGCGACATCGGCAAGGGATGCCACAAGCTCATTCTTTTCACGGGAGCGGTTGAGGAAGCGTGCTCCTTCAGTGTACGGCTGGAGCTAAAAGACAGAAGACAAAATTAGAAACACGAAATATCAGCCTTGTTCACAATTAAAGGTGAAAAAAAAGTTACTTCGTCTTTAATGAAAACTGGTGTTTTCACCAAATCTGTGTACCTGTCTATACATTTTAAAGTATAGGAATCTTTAATAACTGTCAACTTTTACTCGATTTTGGTGGGATAGTTAATTTCAGTTTGATTTGTTTGTATAAAGTGCTCCTTCCAAAAACGTGACGCAGCGCTGAACAGTAGAGCATAGGCTCACACCAGGGACAATGGAAAGAATCAGAGAGACCGTAAACAAAGAAGGCAGTTTGCTAATATACTGATCTAAAATAAGCCATTTGGCAACTGAGGAGAGGAAAACAGGCCAAGGAAACAGGCCAAGGAATGGAGAAAAATAAAGCTACGGTGGTCCAAGTACCAGAGGCTGCCCAACCTAACTGGGCATTCTAATGTATTACAGTGGGCCTGTGTGGGGTGCATCTGTAGCTAAGAAACGTTTCCATAGTAATTTGTAAATACAAGCTGGAGTTTCACAATGACCAGTGCTGTTGCTGAACTCCAGTGTGCCTGTGATGTCCTACAGAAATATTGTCGCCTTCACACTTCACAGCCAGAATGACACAGCTCATCGGTCAATCGGCAACTATGACCATCTCAACACAACTATTTGCTATAGGGACTGTTTGATCGAGGTTCAATGAAAATTCTGGGTGTTCTGACATTCACTCAATTCCTCCAATGCCCTGCATCACATATGATGTTTAATCAACTCTGAAAGAGTATCAAGCTATCAAATGCACTTACACCAACAGAATGTAAACTTATTTTTGCACATCAGAGGATAAAAGCCATTCCCAACCTAAAGTAATAAGCAGTGAGAAAAAAAGAAGGGGAAAAAGGTTATGGAAAGACTGGGATGGACATCTCTGGAATCTAACAATGAAATTTTCAAGTGTAAGCCTTATATGGACTTCTCATAATTTCACACTTTATACACTTAAGCAATGCACAAAGTTTGATGCTCTAGTTCATAATGAGGAATTGAGGGTGTTTTCATTCTAATCAAAGTCTTGTTTAACTCTTGTTAATTACACAATGTCCCTAAAGTGCAATAAAGAAAGCTTGTGTACAAAAGGGGGGGGGGGGGGGGGGGGGGGGGGGGATTAATTCCCCACTAACAAATTAAGAAGAAATTTTAGACAAATTAATTTGACACAAAAAGACTGTAGACAATTAGAAAGTACTTTCGTCAACTAGTCACAAACATATGAATTTTACTAATGAAGGAATAAGACATTACACAGACTTTAATTACAAGCTATTAATAAAATTTAAGCAACTAGAAGTAAAACACACTGGCCTTGAGGTCTATGTAAATAGTGCCCAAGCCCTTATTTCCACAAAAAAGGAGACACACTAAGCATCAGGGGATAGCGGCAGACCTGTGTCAACACAGAGGAACAGGAAGGACAAGGAATAAAGAGAACTGACCTAGAGCAGAAGTCCTGCTTTCCTCGTGTAGAGGACAGGTAGAAGGGAAACAGGTGAGGCAGAAGTGAGGAGGAAAAAACACAAATGAGAGACAGTTCTTTCTCGAATTGAGAACAGGCCAAAGGTGGGGCACAGCACTACACCTGTGTTAGTTTTATGGACTCAATATGAAGCATAATTTCACAACTGCCTAACATTTATTATGTAACAGCAATTTTGAAGCGAAGTAAAGAAAATAACTTACTCGGGGCTGCTGCTATGAACCTGACCTATGTTTTTGCCAAGAACTTCCCATAAATAATTGTGAGCTTTAAGAAAATAACAGTCTGCCCCTCACCTTTAAAGAAAATGTTCAGATTAGTACAGTTTAAGAGAGAAGAAACAATTCAGAAACATTCCTGCAGTTTACATGGTCTGTCACAAAACACTAGAGTCAAACAGTTTTTTTTTTTTTTTTTTTTTTTTTTTTAATTTATTCAGCCCACCCCCCGAGTACTGCAGCATCACAGGTAGTACCGCAGCAGAGTGCCTGTGAACACGTGCACACGGTATTTACTTTCATTATCCAAAAACCAGCTGCAGCAACAAGCAGAGGGAAATGACACCGTACACACAGTGCAGGGCTACAAGAGGTCAAAACCCAGCTGGTTTACAAACTCTGCAACTCAGAAAACACCAGCTGCATGAAAGAGTAAATACTGGAAATGTCCAGACCTAATACAAGTCATTTTAGAGAAAAGCAGCAGCTAAATGGGGGGAGGAGAAAAAAAAAAAAAAAAAAAAAAAAAAAAAACACAACTAATTAAAACTATATGGTGCAAATCAAGACTAACAAGGAACAAGCTCTTGGTGAAAACAGAGGAGAGTAATTTCAAAAGTTCTTATGATTTTTTTCATGACAACAGAAATCAGCCTTGTTACCAAGCAGAGCTCTTCTCATTACTGCAATCAGTGATGCGGAAGAAAACACACAGGTGAAATACTCTTACTGCAAATTCACTGTATGCTTCATGGCATATTAAAGACTACAAAGTGTTCTCTGAGCATGTATCATTTTACTAGTAGAAGACAATAAAAGACAGCTGACAATCCAGTACACAATACTGGGAAATTATTTAGAACCACAGGGTAACAAGTCCTACCTGAAAACGGACTCGAGGGCAAGGAGCAAGAGGGAGACTGCTGGCAATTCGCCTCACGATACTCCGACTGGATCCATATGGCTTGACTGATCCAAAAGCCTTAAGAAAAAACAGAAAAGAAAAGGAAAAAAAAAAAAAGAACAGAGCGATAGACTTTTTGTTAGACTGAGATTTTTACTGATTTAGTTAAGACTTTTCCTGAGTGTTGGTGGAGCTGCTGCCTTTGGATGCAAAAGTCACAGGTTCACATCCCACCTCCAGCTGTAGTACCCTTAAGCAAAGTAATTACCAAAAAATTGCTCCAGTAAAATCACACAGCTGTATAAATGGGTAAATAATTGTAAATAGCTTAACATAGTGATTTGGTTTGGAGAAAAGTGTCAAGTGAATGTAATAATAATAATGATGTGACCGTCACTTACAAGGTCCATCTTTGCAGCAGCATGCTGCGTGTTCTTCCTAGTGCCAGTCATTTAGGCTGTTCACATAGAGATGCAGGCAAGAACATGGTAACTTCACCAGGGTGCTGTGAAGCCTGGGTGCGAGATCTCTGAGAAGAAGACAAAACAGCCATTAGATCCCAGCAAACAAGGACCGCAACCACAATCCGGGATGGCGGCTCAGAGTCGGAATCCTCAGGTAAGCAAACCTGCCGAGAGCAGCCGGGACACGTGAACACTGCAACACACACCAACAGGACAAAAAACAAACACTCCCATATAATATTCCATGTTTGACTGTGACTTCAAATGAATGATGTGCCTCCTTAACACAGGTGAGGTGCCACTGCAGTGTAGAGGAGCAGCTGTGTGAATAAAGGGAACCAGCACACTGTGGGGTCACTCTCTCTTCTGCTCCAAGTTGGACATAAGTCAGACATTACTAATCGATCATCTCTAGAGCCTCTGTGGAAGAACTCTGCTGATAATCAATTACAGACTTATAAACAAGAAAAGATGAAAGAAGGGTACTTACAACCCTAATCTCCCCAGTTTACAAAATCATTTTTGTTCCCTATTGACCTAGTGTCAGTGACGTTATTTTAGCTACTCAAAGAGGTAGGCTACTACGCTAAAGCTCACCTAGCAACCAAATAAAAATGCTAATTATGACATGGTAATGCTATTATGTTTACGTCCAACAGTGAGTTTACAAAAAAAGTCTGTAAAAATTACCTGGGCTGTGAGCCTGTGTTGTTCATAACGCATAAAAAGCAAAAACGTCTGCTAACTAACAATACAGAAATCGACACAACCGTGATGACACGACAATGATCAATGAATGACAAATTCTGACGTCAAGCGAAACAAATCATATGCCATCTGCATCTCTTTCGTAAAACAAGCATTATTTTATATATATAATATCTCAACTGTCTTAAAAAAAGAAATACAACCAACCTTTTATTTCATTCGCGCGGCACTGACTTAGTTAACGCTTCAGCTAACACCTGAGTTAGCAATGAAGCTAAGTAGCGACTCAATGTCACATTCCGACGAAAACTGAACGCGGCGCCCACGCGACCCGTGAACACGTAAGACTGCACAGGAATATCTGAGCAATACACCGTACTTCCGCCTGCGCAGCTGATCTGTAACGGCACTTCCGCCTGCGCAGCTGATCTGTAACTGTACTTTCGCCTGCGCTATTGGCCTGAGAGGGCACTTCCGCATGCGTCGTTGTTCTACAGGGGCGCATGGTAGTAATTACTGTAAATTTAAAATTAAAGGCGCAAAGAAACGTTTTTCCATGTCCAAACCAGAACCGCTGGATTAGACAGTTATTAGCAAAACAACTGACTCCCAGACGCCTAGAAGAACCCAGTATGTTTTGTTTCAATCACAGCCACGTAATAAATAGTCAGTGCCAACGAATGATAGATGAAGATGTAGCTTTTGCTGTGATTAGAAACGAAATTAAACAATTTTAAAAACATCCCAAAGTCTACCTGCTTATAACACCAACAGTCTAACTGAAAACAAAACAAGGGCTTTCCTCGGTTGCATTTTTTATGATTTTACGGACCAATAAAAACAACCCGGGATGGTGTTCTCGTTCGTTTATGGACCGGAGTCCAACATAGTAAAATTATGCGTTTCATGAACCAATAGAAGTCCTGCATGGTAAAACTGAAATTGACGGACAAACACAAATTCGACATGGTCCCCCGTCATTGGAACACCATAAAGTCACCAGCGATACTGCTTGTTGATTTAACCTCCTGACCGGCGGCGACTGCCTATCAACGCAACCGACTAACAAGACAGGCTATTTTACATCCTGAAATCATATTACATAAATGATAAAAAAGTGCAAAATTACCAATTTTCTGTAATTTTATTAGCATTTAATGAAAAAAATGTGCTTGATAATTTTTTATTTTACATTTACTATTAGGAACAGGGTAACTGTTCTACGCTCGTTTGCGTCAACATAACTTACTCTGATTGGCTCGTACACCTTTGCGTAACTACGTCCTTTTGGCCAATCACAGGCGCCGAGCAAACGACGTGAAGGTTTGATGGCGGCAGTCAGGCGGTCAGCTGTGTCTCCTTATGTCACGTACCTGTATCAACTTGTGTTTTAAATTTTAACCAAGTGATATCTGGGTGTCCTTTTTAATGTGGGGGCTTGTTCTCATCGTTATCGCCGTCTGTGTGTTTTGAGGACGCGTGCGTTGTGTGTATTGCTCGTTTGAAGAAGAGAGTCCAGCTTGAGGTACGTGGTGCTGGACGTTGTCCAGAGGTTATGGCCACCGCGGCGACACAACGGGGGAAATAAACAGCTCCACTGCGGGTCTTCTCAACCGGGTCGACACTGTTTAACTAGATTGGATGTGCTTCAAGTAGCTAGAACTAGTGGTCTGTTGTGAGTTAACTTAATCACACACGTCACGTTATTATATTTTGCTGCTTCTAATGCAAACCACTGACTGACCTACGTGACGTCCTGCTTTCGCTCCTGGCTTTCATAATACTTCTGCTTTCCCCACTTAGGAGTTTTTCTTTTTTCACACGTTCTTGTGCCATTATCGATAGTTAAATAAATAAGTTATAGCATTAGTCCTGACAGCTCAGTGTCACACAGTTTGAGGTGTCAAGCTGTGAGAAGCAGCAGCAGCCACAGCAACTGCATCTCTGATCCCCCAAGAACTGAACTGTAAGAGAAATGAAGGAGATCTGCTGTCAGATCATGAGTCACCTGTTTGCTGAACAGGGTGAGCAAGACATCCCCCTGCCAACTAGCAGTCTAAACTGAGACTTTTATATTTTGTTTTTTGTATGCAAGGGGGGAAAAAACCGAGTTGTGATTATTCCCGTTCCTTCCATCCTCCGTAGATACAGGTTTTCAAAGCTGTTTGTAATATAGATTAACATGAGTATTGAGGAAGGATGCTGCTTGGTTAGTTAATGTAGGAAAGCTTCACTTCTTCTGTCTGCCAGGCAGTGAATCTTTTCCATTTTTGCCTTTACATTTATTCATTTCTGATGGCCTTCTCCAAAATGACTTGCAATGTCAGGCTTATACGTTGAGTTGCGTATAATGAGTTACTCATACAGGTGAGTAGTTTTTACTGTATCAATTCAGGGTAACCGCCTTACTCAAGAGTACTGCAGCAGTTGCAAAGATTTTAATCTGGGGTTCTTTGGTGGCAAGATGACAGCTCTCACCACGTACGCCCACTGCATGTGTTGTGATTCCGGATTCTGTTTTGCCCACAGATTGAACGTTGCGGATTGATGTGCGCAGCAGAGTAAAAGGTCGCATCATGAGCGGAGAGCCGGATGCGCTGGCCGTGGTGAACCAGCTGCGAGACCTGGCTGCTGACCCTCTCAACAGACGAGCCATTGTTGAGGATCAGGGCTGCCTGCCAGGCCTCATCCTCTTTCTTGACCACCCCAACCCGCAAGTCGTCTACTCGGCGCTGCTGGTGAGGTCTTGCTTGGAACGTGGGATATTCTGTAACCAAAAATAATTGTCTTCTTTCAAGGATTCTCATAGTTTCTCGCGGTAGCTTTATTGACTAACGGTGTGGTACTTTAGTCTGTGTTTAGAGACCTGTGTAGTTCTTTTCAAGATTAATACTTTGTTTCCTGGACTATGCTTCATGCATGTAAAAATAGGTTGGGCACTTGTTTTTGAATCAAATTCTGTGTTTTCATAATTGTATTGTTTTACAATTCCACATGGATGAGTCTGGTTACACTCTTTTCTTTCACTTTTATCGGTTTAGAAGACAAGGTCTTTAAAGGAAGCTCAGTTCGGTTCAGCTTGATTTTATTCAGTGTTTTTCGAAACCGTTGCAACAGTGGTTCACTGATTTTAAAAAAAAAAAAAAAAAAAAAAAAAAATTGGGGAGGTCAGAAGGCAGCAGAGAAGAGGAAGCAAAAATTATAAGACTGCTACAAATCGAGGGTCTACTGGTTGCCCACCCCTTGTGGCATAATTGTTTTAAAGTGGACTTTCTGTATCTTTTCACTAGGTGGACTGAACTTTATTAACTTGAGCAACATTTACTTGTATATATTTTTGCAACGCCTACATATGCTGAGCTGCTATGATATAATCAACTTTAGAGTGATTTACTAATTTTTAGAACAGGGTACATTGATTAAGGGTACTACTACAGGACTAGGGAATATTTATGTCTTTGGACTTCTAACCTTTATCTTATTTTGTTGTTATGAAGATAGTGTGCTTGCAGTTTCCCTACAGTGTGTGTTAGGTTTATTTTGTTTTAAATTACACACCACGAAGAACTACTCCACACATTGAAACTATTGAGTGCTCAAACTCTATTCAATAATGTTTTATTGTTTATGTAATGAGAATCATGTAGCTGTGACCATAACAATTTCTCACCTTCAGTGAAGAGGCATCTGATAGACTGTCCCAGTCAGGGTAGTCGATAACGGCTTCATTGTTGACTTCTCATGCTGAGCATATCTGTCAGCTCACATTTTTGTTTGCAGTGTATGTGGAACAGCCCTGTGTGGTGGAGGGAATGCGTGTGTGCTGCACATTTCAAAGCACGCATGTTTTTCCCTGCAGCATCTTGTACTCGGAGGTGCAGTGCGGTGACATCTGGTGCCAGTGCTAAGATGTAATTTGGTGAATGATCTTGATAAGGCAAAGTGGTGAAAAGGATCTATTCTCTTTGTGTGCTGTAATGCACTGGTTCTCTTATGTATCTAATTTTTTCCAAAGAAAGAAGGCATAAATATAAATCCCCAGAGTGTTTATTTTTGTCTGATGCCTTTTTTTTTTTTTTTTTTGCTGCTTGCAATGTGTACTACTTGCATCAGTTTACCCACTTGTACAGCTGGGTGATTTTGCTGTATCAGTTAAGGGTAAGTACCTTGATTGAGGATGCTGTAGCAGGAGGTTAGATTTGAAACTGGAATATTTGAGTGGAAGGCACTAGTTCCAACTACTGTGCTACCTGTTAAGTGCCATTGAATCAATATCGACTCTTCTTATAAAGAGGGTCTCCAGTAACTTCTGTCGTCCTCTTCTCTCCTTAGTGTTGAGAGGGGTTTGTCCACTGTTGCTGTGATTGAGTTCATTCTTCAGGTTGCTGGTAGTCTTCCTCTTTTTCATTCTTTTTTTCTTTGACTTTTCTGAGCATATAGTCCTTTTCAGAGAGTCCAATCTTTTCATATTGTCCAAAGTACAATAACTTCAGTCTAATCATTTGTGCTTCCAGTGATAGTTTTGGCCTGGTTGATCCAGTATCCATCTTTTTTCCTGGCTGTCCATGGTGTCCTAAAAACGTCTATTCTGCATTTATTTATTTATTTAAAGAAAAAGTTTAAAATCCATATAAAGCTGTGGAAAATAGTGTTCAATATTGTTCAAATACTATTAAATTGAAAAATACTTCTGAAAGGCTGAACAATTATCTCCATTCTTAATGAACATCTGCACATTTCAGGACCTTTTGCAGGTTTTTTTTATTTTAGCTCTGCCAAGTGCAGCACTTTGGTGTATCTTTTGACTTCTGAAGCCCTTGTTTTGGACTACTGGTCTCAAGATGCAGAAGTGGTCAATGACTTCTATGTCTTCACTGGCAACACTGAAATTTGGTGCTGTACCAGTGGACATGATTTTAGTTTTCTTCAAGTCTGTATCCCCCCCCCCCCCCCCCCCCCCCCCCCCATTTTTTAAAAAATGTTCTTTAAAGAAATTAAATGTGGCATTTACTGTGTTAGGAAGGTAAGATGAAACCTGAGGCCAGCATGCTGGTAATTGTACTTTTGCTGAGATGTACGTTGCTTTGGACAAAAGCGTCTGCTAAATGAATAAATGTGAATGTAATCCAACACAGGCAGGGAAGACTGCAGGGTGGGAGGTTGTGGAGTGGAGCAGATCATGGTAACTCAGCCATAGCAACTGTGACCCCTGATGCACAGTGCTGTGTCCTCTGCAGGCCGTGCGCTACCTGGCAGAATGCCGCGCCAACCGGGAGAAAATGAAGGGCGAGCTGGGCATGGTGCTGAGTCTGCAGAATGTTGTGCAGAAGTAAGTCCCCGTCTGTAAAGGCAAGCCTTGCCCAATCGCGAGGCACATTTTTCATAAACGCTGTGTTTGTTTTCTGAGAGCCAGCGCTTGTTATCAGCATTTTTTTTTATTAAATTTTATTTTAATGTTTTGTGTCACTAGGTGGTTTGCTCAGCATGCCCTGTCAAAGTGAATCCGTTTCTTTTTGAAATCACCGCAGTATGGAAGTTTGTCCCACTTACGTCACAAATGCTATTCCCTGTACATCCAAACACTGCACCCAACAATAACTCAACTTTGCAAGGAGTTTCATTTATTAATATTCCTGGTTTAGCTTATGGGGCATTCCTTTGCATTTATTAAACTGAACTTTGGATTTTGTGCACTTTGCAACAGCTGAACACCATGAGACGTTTATATTAATTTGTTTACCGGATGCTTTTCTACGAAAGCAATGTAGTATTAGGCTGATACCTTTATCCAAGGTGACTTGGTGTGAAATGCACTACACTAAACTCCCTACAATCATTCTTCCATCTGTATACCAGAGCAGACCCTCTTCCTGTGTTACTGTGATAAGTAATGGTGTCCATTTTAATGCGGTTTGGTGATATTTCAGGAATAAATAAAAAAAAAACTTTTACCATTGGAATTATTGGTAATTACATTTCGAATAATGAAAATTCAGCTGATAAAAGGGGTTTTCAGGAACACATGACCTTGATCAAATAGAGGAAGACCTTTTTTTTAAGAAAAATATGAAATTGGTCTTAATTTCTTAATATTCATTTGTTTAGCTGATGTAGTTCTCAGTTATCTTGAAATGTTAGGTATTTACAACAAGCTAGTTACAATAATTTACCTGGGTAGTTTTTACTTTATCAGTTACAGATAAGTATCTTGATGAAGAGTGCTACAATAGGTTGCAGGTATTCTAACCTGGGTCCTTCGAGTTCAAGGTGATGGAGTTAACTGTTACACCACCCACTGGCTCCTCATGTTTGACTGGTGAAGGTCTGTACCATTTCTATAAAACACGTGGATGTATAACGGTCTGTGTGTATTTGCATGCTGCTGAGCCCCATGTCTTTACAGTCCCCCCCCCCTCCTGTGGCTCCTTATTACTTGATTAGTTCAGTCAGTTTCATAGTGTGGCACTTTGTTTAGTTTGGAGGATTACATTTGGATAAAGAGAACATGTGATCCCTGATTGATTGAAATCCCACTGCTCTAGCGTAAGTGGTTCAATGAAACCCACAATAGACAGCATTCACTGACATAGTGGGAGGTTCCTGTGTGTCAGGGTTCTTGTTCAGCAGGCCTCACACAGCTGTTGTCATTCATGTTTGGGTCTGGGAGATGATTCTGAGTGAGGATTTCTGGAGCTTCGGCGACAGCGCACGTCTGCCTGTGGATTGTTGTGCCTCTGGAGATATGCCGGTGGCGGGTGGTCCGCTGCGTGTTCTTGAACTGCCGGTCAGCCCAGAAGCTTTCCTGTTTTTGCTACAGCTGGTCTTGTGAGGCCCTACCCTGGGGATGCTGCACCTACACTTCTGTGTTTGACTTTGGTGGAGGTCATTCATGGCTGGAATCTGTTAGGGTTGAAGTCTCTGATCTTGCATGAAATCATGCATTAAACGTGATGTATCTTCTGGCTAAGTGCTTGGAGGGACAGTATGTTTGTTTGTGCTGTCTGAAGTCAGTTTTATTAATAGTAATGGGAATTTTAATAATTTATTCCAAAAAAAGAATCTTTTTGGATTAAAGTGTACAATTCTGCTAATGTTGTATATCAGACTTAGATGACTTAGAATAGTTTTGTTAGGGAATGTTCAGGTTCATGGATGCACAGCAGTGTAAACAAGTGTCCGTTAGAGAATCTAATTTGTTTAAAGCATGTGTATGGCATGTCTTAGCACGCAAGTGTCCTGTCTGGTTGCAAAGATAGTGACAGGTCAGTGAAGCCTCAAGTCTATGTGGCTTGTAGGGGTGTTGCAGGGCTTTCATATCTATGCTGACCTTTTTTTTGTGGATTTCCTGAAACTGCTCTATCTTGTCCTTAGCCCATCCATTTACAAGGACAAACCGTGTCAAAATTGCTACAAAAATTGTCCTCAGCTCAGCAGATATGTGATGATGATGACCCCTTTGCATGCTGTCGTGCAGTTCACTTTTACCCAAGTTGCCTCTTTGTCCCCGTGGCACATCGATCCTTGTTCAGCATACTACTTGATTTCTCTGTGGGCTGCTGGAAAGCATACCAGGAATGGCAGTCCGGCCTGTTGTGCAGTGTGCAAGTGCTTTTGGAAACTGGGCCTGTGGAGTCCATTTGTGAAGATGCCGACGTGTCGGATCAGTTCAGTTTGAAGCGGAAAGCACTCTTGGTTAGGTCATTATCAAGTCTTTTCAGCTGTTCTGTTCCAATGCACTGAACCTGTGGATATTTTGCAAGGGCATCAATTTTTCAGAGTGGAAAGGTTGGCTGGCTCCACCGCCCGCAAACGAACTCGCATGCTACCATATAGTTTCCACGGGGTCTTGTGACACTTAGGACAGTCCTTGGTGCAAAGTTTTAGAATAGGCAACATACTTTCCAAGCACTTTGATTCATTCAGGTGGCCTTCCTGATTTGTTTTTCTCGGCTGTAATTCTTAGCAGCATGTCCTTTAAAGTTTAATTTGCATGCAGTGGGTTGTAATACTGGTGCCCCACAGTCCCAGGGCGGTGGGTATGTACATGTGGTTGAATCCACTGTGTGGAAGTTAGATGTTTTTTTGTGTTTGCATGGTTTTTTTTTTTTTTTTTTTTTGTGATCTAAATACGTATTTCAGGTGGATTGGTGACTAAAATTGTCTGTAGCGTGTGTATGTATGAATGTGTATGTAATTGACCTGTGATGTACTGGTGTCCTGTCTAGGGTGCACCCTGCTCTGCTTCCTATACATTCTCTGAATCACTGACACTGCATTAGAAAAAGCACTTACTACCAATGAATGAATGAAAAAATAAAGTAATGAATGAAGGAATTTTTCTTCTAAAGGATGATATTTACATTTTATGTTTAGCAGATACTTTTCTCCAAAGCGACGTACATCTCATAGAAAATACTATTTGTGCATTACATTAGGAAAAAGACATAGCTGCAGATGTGATTAAGTACAGTTTGTTTCCTTCACCATGTGCACTGATGTTCATCACACAAGTAGCTGCATAAAACTTTACCAGAATATCGCTGATCCCTAATAACTTTACTAGTTTACTAACTAACTTTTTTTGGAGATGCACATAAACATTTACGTTACATTGCAGGAGTGGCTCTGTAAAGGATTAATCCGAGCATGATATGATCATTTATACCTTGCGTGAATTTAAGAGATCAAAATGAAAGACTTGTATCACTTCTGTTTGCAGTATTGCTAGTTGACATTATGTAGCTGGTAGGAATGTGTTTATTTGCATAAATGACCAAGACACTTTGTTCAACAGATCGACGAGCCCCGGGGAGACCAAACTGCTTGCCTCCGAGATCTATGAGATCTTGCAATCATCTGGTGAAGCAGAGGCCTCTGGGGCTGCCTCTTGCCGCCGCAAGGCCCAGTTCTTCCTAGGGGCCACCAATAAGCGTGCCAAGACTGTGGTCCTCGAGATTGATGGCCTGGACGATGCTGTAAGTACTTAACCTTGTAAACAAGTGAGGTTCCTGAAATGAGGCTGTTTGTGTTTTCAGGAGAGGTCAGGAATAATCCAGTATTAAAGCTAGTGCATTTGTCCGTGTTCCAAAGTGAAAACCTCATTGGCTTTTTACCTGGATTATGTGAAAGTTAATACTTGCGTGCAGTGCGTTTTTCTGTAACAGTGTCCAACAAAAAGTGCTGTCACTTTGTTTCACGTCCAGAGTCGGAGAAGCTTGTGCGAGGAGGCCTTGCTAAAGATCCGGGGCGTCATCAGCTTCACCTTCCAGATGGCTGTCAAGAGGTGCGTGGTCCGGATCCGCTCAGATCTCAAAGCTGAGGTGAGTCTACAGAACGGGGTTACGCCCACATCCAGACCAAGGACTGTTCGTCACGCTGGGCGTTCAGGAAGGGAGCTAATGAAGTGGAGTGTTTATAATTTGGGTTCCTGTTTTTGCAGGCGCTAGGCACAGCTATCGCTTCCACAAAGGTAATGAAAGCCAAGCAGGTGGTGAAGGGAGATGATGGGAGCGAGGTAAGGACTCCTCACACACGGTAAACGCACTCTACTGATGTGTTGTGCAGTCACAAATGTTTCTCATGACAAAATATTCCTGCAGTTATTACATATTTACTGCATATTCCTTTGTTTACCTCTACTGTAACATTTTACTACTTTTGTCTTGTTTTTATTCCATTGTTTGTTGGCAACCCTTGTTAATTTATACTTGAAATAAGCTTTTAGGTAATATAGTGATAAGGGAGAAAGTATCTTGTTAAATAATGAAATACAATACAGATTGGCTGTTAGGAAGAGGCATACATTTGGACAGATGGTAGTGTAGTGGTTAGAGTGATTGCCTTTGGACCCAGAGGTTGCAGCTTCAAGCCTCACCTCTGGCTGTAGTACCCTTGAGCAAGGTACTTACCCTGAATTGCTCCAGTAAAAAAAAAATTACTCAGCTGTACAAATGTGTAAATAATTGTAACCTTAACATTGTAAGTCACTTTGGAGAAAAGCATCAGCTAAATGAGTAAATGTATGTGTGAAAACCCAGATATATTGTAGGTATAAAATTGCTAGTTTTGTTTGCCTTGTCTTGACTCCTTAGTTTGCAGTGTGAAATGAATGTTGTGGATCTTGACATGTTGAGCTCCTGAAGGCCACTGGCCCTGGGTTCTCCCCATGAAACTGCTTTGCAAAGGGCTTGGTCTCAGCTCTGAAATGTTTCCCAGCCTCAGCAAGGCTACAAGTCTCTCAAGCAGTAGCATCGCCAGCCTTGTATCCCCAGGCAACATGTTCAGAGGTGTTAAACAGACCTTTGACCGTGATTTAATTAAATGTTCCGTTGAGAAAACTGGAAAATTAGAAACCACCTACAGTTGGGCCATTGTGACTCTCAATAGCTGGTACTTACCATCTGCTCAGCTCTTTCCCAGCAGGTGGCAGCACTGAGTCATTCATATTGCCAACTCTTATTTGTTTTATTTTTGTTTTCTAAAACTAGAACAACAAATAAAGCGAGACAAATTTAGAAGAATTTCCTGGAGGAAAATATTTAAGATGGTCTGATGAATGTTCATTTAATGTTCATGTTAAGCAAAAGCACCTTGTAATAGTTTTAAGACTTGTGTTCTTTTTGCCACCCAGGTGATGATCCCCTTTGAGGCGGATTCCCAGGTGGAGGTGGAGCAGAACACGGACATCCCTGACTATTTGCCGGAGGATGAGAGCCCCTCTAAAGCATTGGACAAGGCTGTATCACGCGTAGGCTCCATGCAAGATGGTGTGGGCTGGCTTGCCACTGCTGCTAACTTTCTGTCCCGTTCTTTTTACTGGTGACCCTCCTCCAGCCCCCATGGGTATCGGACCACAGCAGGGCAATACGCAATAATATATCCATGTATTTAAAACGAGCAAAGAAGCACAACCATAGCTACATACACCCGCTGAATGCACGCTGTCTGCTGCATATGAGCTGCACCAGTGCCACCGCCAAACCCCCACCAGCTAGCGATGAACACCCGGTTCAGGTTGGGCTCACCTGAAGCTTTTGTCCATTCCTTTGGCTTAACATGGAAAAACAGGAATCATTGTTTACTACTGGGTCCATCTTCTCATCTTCTGAATCCCATGGCTTGTTGGGATGTTGAGCTTTTCTCACACAAATCAGATTGAAGCCTGGACTCTGACTTTGTCCCAGGCAAAGCAGGTTCCTGATAGAGGGGAAAAACAGGAAGTCAATTTTAACACTTTTTTCTTACTAAAGATTTAGGTTTTTTTCTGTAATCATTTGTCTACACAAATTATGTGTGCTTCCAGAGCATTATGAGTACTGTGGTCTGTTTCAGTGGCCTTTTTTCTGCCTACATTTTTTGCCTTTTTTGCTTTGAACACTATTTGTATTAGTATTTTTGTTTCAACTTCTAAACCCCTCACAAGAAGAAAATGTTCTTTTGTGTATTTTCACTTGTAATGGTGCCATCGGAATTTTTAAGAAACATCTTTAATTCCTGAACACTAATTATTATTGAAGGATAACATACTGTTTTACTATTGAAAGTGTATCGTACTGGTTGAAGACCTAGGTTACTGGTTCAAGTCCACAAGGTGTCCAGGTACACTGTATAACTTTATTTGCTGCAGTACAATGTCTATATTTCTATTAAGGGTAAAATTGGAAGCAAAATTCATTTGGCTAAAAATGAAGTATTATTTACCTAAATATGTTTACCCCAAAGTGTAATAAAGTTGGTAGTTTAGAGTATAGCTGCTATGTGTTAAACTCTGAAATTGTCCTGATTTAGTCATAGCGCTTTTGCTGCTGCTCTTTCCATGGTTCTACCAGCTGTATGAGGACTTCCTACCTCTCCGTGGAACTTCTCCAAGCAAGATAAACTCCAGCCCAAAAGAGTGGTCTGTCAGTAGATGCATGTGATACCACTCTACCACTTAACTGTGCCATCTACAGAGACCTGACCTAGTAGCCTATGTGTTTGTTTTTAAAATGTTTTTGTTTTATACTCTGTACATACTAGGGAAACACTGTGGAAGAGTGCTAAGTCAACTGTTTTAAGCTCACATCCCAGGAGACCCTTTTTCTTTAACCGGAGCTATTACAAAAATGTTGGTATGAACTGTATGATTGTGAGCGGTGTGAGTAACCATTACATGGTGTATGTTGTGCAGATGGGCCATGATAACTGTGTGGTACAAGCGTACGGTCCGCCAACTACGTACTCTAGATGGGGAAGCGGTCTCCTTTTGTAAAAAAAAAAAAAAAAAAAAACCCCTGATTTGTAAATTTATCTCACGTCACCTCAAATTGGGTCCCTAAATGCCTCCCTTACTGCTTTATTAAATGGGGCCCTTGCTTTCCGAATGTGCTTTATATGTGTATCGCTGCAAAGAACCCCATCATCTCTCATATGTAAACTAAGCAGAAGCCTTGGTTGCCAACGTTGTTGAAGAGAGCAACTTCTCTCACGGGGTGGCACAGCAATGTTTAGGGTTGGCGCCTGAAGTAGTTGCCACAGTACTTACCCGAACCCAGATCTAATCAGTAAATAAGTGCACCACTGCATGGTAAAGTAGTCCCACTGGTGACACAATAACCAAGCAGACCTTTGTGTAGAAGACTTTGGTGTGTGTGTGTCATGTTTGAACACACCATGTGTACGTGAGGTGTGTCAAAGGATGGATCCTCCTGATACAGTGGCCTATACATGGACTCGTGTCCCTTGTAATCACGTGCGGATTTATATTCTAAGCAAATCCAATATAAAAAGGATGCTATTAGGTTTATTAGGACAGCATGACAGTATGTAAAAATGTTTAAACCTTGTGACGCGTAAGCTGCGGAACTAAGAGTTCCTACCAGCATCATGTAACATGCATTTACTAGTTGGCACGGAGTTTTACTACATATCAACAAGGTACTGAAAGTATTAAATGTGGATTGGGCACAGGGCTGAGGTGGAGGTTGAATCCACTTTGTGTCCTCGTACTTTTTGTGAGTCTCTATCACGCACAAAATTTTAATTAAATGAGTATTTTGCATTTCAGGAATGTCAGGTCTAAAACTATTTCTGTGCTGTTACAGGAGCTGAATTTATACTTGAATTTTTTTTTTCCTAATTCTTTTAATCACTGTCATAGCCATTACTGTCATCCTTTTTAATGTTTTTGCTTAAGATAATATTTTTAAAAGCCAGAAAAAACACCTTAATAATTATGCGGTTATAGAATTGTCACTGATCTTGAGCATTATGGTGTCACATTCACAACCTGTATGCGCTGTTCTTTTCATGTGTTACAGGATTGTTTAGTTGCAATTGCCAAACAGTGTCTAATACTGCAAAAGTTTAAAAAATAAAACGTGAAGTCAAAGCTGTGTGTTTTAAATGCTTCTTTTGGCAAAATTGGAAGGATTTTCCTTTTTTCACTTGTAATTCCCTCTTCAAACAAGAGGTGTGACAGTGTTGTTTATCAAATGTTTTCTGCAGAGGTCTTTTAAAGATTTTTGTAACATCCTTGTAAGCTTTTTTTTCCAGCACCTGCAGTACTATTCTAAAGTTTATGGAAACTAGTATATTTATTAAAAAAAAAAAAAAAAAAAAGCTGACACTTTTCTCCAAAGTGACTTACAATGTTACTCATTTATACAGCTGGGTAATTTTTACTAGAGCAGTTAAGGGTAAGTACTTTGCTCAAGGGTACTACAGCTGAAGGTGGGGTTGAAATTTGGGTCTTTTAGGTCTGAAGGCAGCAGCTCTAATCGCTACGGTAGCAACTGTTTTCATAATTTGCAGTGTTTTACATGATGCAGGTTTATAAAAATACTCCAGAACCTTTGATTTCTGAAAATGGTCACCGTTTGCCTTAACAGCTTTATAAACGTATCCAGTTAACGGCTTTCGGCAGGTGTACTCACACTTTCGACTTTTCCTGTAAGTCAGTAAAAGCAGTCAGCACCGGTGAACCGTGGTATAATTTCATATCCATTGTGTGCTTAGTTATACTGAGAAATATTCAGCGCTGAACTCCAGAATAACCTCTCTATTGTACCATTTCAACTGTTTCGAGGCATTACTGATAGTTCTTTGACATTTGAGATGTCAGCAGATCCTGTCGTTCTTCATACAGTATGTGTCATATGGGAAATATGTTCAGGCTCCATTTACCGTACCCCTGCAGTGCATAGACAGTGAATTTTTGTCCAGATTTATGGTCCCTCTTCTGTGAGCAGGTTTCCGGAATGCATCAATCTGTACACATAATGCCTGTAGAATGGGACCTTGCTGGACAAGGAGCCTATTACTTTGTTTAGGAGATTATTATTCAAACCCCTCATGCAGCCCCTAGTGGGTGCAGAAGGTCCAGTTGCCTCTCGAATGGGTGCCAGTCCCACTGCGGCCTGAGCCACTGACATGCTGGGTACACGGTTCGGGGCTCTACCCATCCTAGTCTGTCATGTCGAGTTAGAGGGTCCCCAGTATTGTGGTGTAGTGCCTGGTTGCTATGGAAACTACTCCCACGGAGAGGAGGGTCAACCTGATTTCTCCCAGCATGCAAGGCAGTTCCCAGCCTGATCACCTCCCAGCCACCGTCCACGCTCCTGGTGGACATCCAGGGCAGGACGGCCCCTGTGGCGGGGGCACCGGCAGATAGATGGCCACATGATGTATCCCAGCAGGCACTACACACGCCCCCTGCAGTGATGAACCCAGTTGCATCCCTGTGGATGTGATTAGGTCTGGAATGACCCCTTTCGCTTTCTCATGCCTATATAGGAGCGCGCCGTCCCTGCGTGATCGTATTTAAGGTTAACTAGAGGACTCCTGAATGCTTAAATTATAAATCTGCATAGCTACCTGCAACCTTAATTATTATTATGGCCACTCAGATTATATTGAGCGCTAAAGACCACTATAAATCCATCAAGGGGTTATGGGAATTAATTTTCATTTAATTTCAATGCCCCAGCCCACATATATATTATTTTGGCTATGGTAATTTTTTTTGTTAGAAGTCATTTATCATAAAATGATTTATGTAAATAGTTTTGTTTTGGTTTTTTACTTATCTGAACTTCGAAGCTTTGTACCTGTGCTCTGAAACTGACTTGCACCAAAGTGCGATACACCAAGCGGCCACGTGGCGTCGCTGTTTCCCGATAATTCGGCAGCACATGGATTCAGTCACGCGTTGAAGGTTATTAATCAAAAGCCATATTTTTCTCATTGTCTTTTGCAAAGTCCAGACACAAAGCCTAAAATAAAATCCATGATATTGTTGACCTGCTGAGTCAATTTATGCTCTGCAGAAGAATATTTAGCATCATTTTACTGTGCGTTCACAATCCAAATCCCTGTCCCTGCTGTTGTACCCTTTTATTAAGGAACTTACCCCGATTTACTACAGTAAAAAGAACCCAGCTGTAGAAATGCTAAACATCTGAAAGTACTTTATTACACTAATCTTGCACTGTAAGATACCTTGGAGATGAATTCCTATTAGTAAAGTTTCCATGTGTACATCTATGTGTTACTTGTGTGCAGAATGTGATCCGTGTAAATAGTATGCAATCATTATATTTGTCTCCTTACAACGTTCCCCTACTTGTGAGAACAGGTGCTTTTATAGCTATGATATCTGCATTAGACCACCAAAAAAAGCTGGTTGTCATAGAAAGTGTGTGTTCAAAGAGCGGATGTGTGTACAGTATGTCTAGCATTGTAAGTTACCTTGAGTGACTCAAAACTCAAAGGGGAACCAGTGTGGCTCTAGGTGGAGAGAGGGAGGCTTTGCAGAAATTTGTGTACGAAAGGAAACAATAATGTATCTGTAATCAGCACTGTGGCAGCAGGTGGCGCAGTGGTTAGAACTGCTGCCTTGTACTTGATGGAGCCAAGCTGCAATTCCACCCCCTGCTCCAGTTCCTTGATCAAGGTACTTAACCTGAATTGAAACTGTAAAAATGACCAAGTTATATGAATGGGTAAGTCAGCATAAAGAGCTTATTGTGGAAATGTAACATTCCTTAGCTGCCATGGAGAAAGCTGTCAGCTAGATAATGCTGGTTGATAATATTTATGGAATGATTACATGCTTTGTTGTAGGTGTACACTTGCTTTTTTCGTGGAGTTTGTCCGGCTGCTCTCCTATTCCAGGACATCCAGCCCCGTGTGGCCGAGTCACCCCGTTTTTCGCCCTGCCCAGGAGTTTGAGGAGAAAGTGACAGACCGGCTACCCGTGCGAAGCTTTCCAGAGGGCAGGTCATCAATCCTGGTGAGGCATCGAAAGGCACCTGGTGCCTCGGAGCCATCGGCACAGGTAACTGGGTCACAGCCTTCAGCAAGACACCAGACCCGGAAGAGCTGGCAGCGAGCGTCGTGCCATGAGGTGGGCGAGTGGGCCCTGCAGGTTGGACACCTGATGGCTGTACCGATCCTGCCTCCTGTCCTGCTGTCCTACCCTGGACCCCACTGAGGAGAGATTTAGATGACAATCCATTGTCTTTATTTGACCGCCTCCATTATGACACACACATGTATTATATATACAGTATATATACATATACCAGAGACACACACATATACAAGACCCTGGTTATTGCCTACAAATGCATCAATAGAACTGCTCTAGCTATGTGCAAGACTTGATCAACTGGTACACCCCAACCAGACTGCTTCGCTTTTCTACTTCTGCTCGCTTGGTGGTCCCGCACACGAAAGGTAAAGCATGGAGGTTCTGGGTTCTGTCTCCGTTGTGGTGGAACGACCTCCCCCTCTCACTCAGAACTGCTGAATCTCTGTCCACGTTTAAGAAGTGTCTGAAAACTCCCCTCTTCCCTCTTTGCCCACGATCTCTCAAGCTCATGTAAGGTGTAAATGTTCATGCACCGTAACTTTATGATCATCCCCAGATAACCCTTTACACAGTCGATACTCCTGCATTGTATATAGATGTTTGTGTACCTTTTTAAAAAAAAAATTGTAGGAAGGTCATCAGGATTCATCTGTCCTGCATTTTATGCACCTACCTGAGCGATGAACATCGGTGCATAAAGTGGAAAGTAACAAACTAGGTTTACTTAAGAATCACATGTCTGCAACTATGTCTCTCTTTCTCCTAATGTAATACACAAATTGTATTTTCTCTGAGATGTACGTCGCTTTGGAGAAAAGTGTCTGCTAAATGAATAAATGTACAGTACTTTGCAAAAGTCTTAGGCACTTAGACGTTTCATAAAAATATTTGTTTTAGATGGTTATTTAATGTCTTCTGCATTAGTGTCAATGGGAAAGAGCATATTTTATATTTCCAAGCATTTATTTTTGCAAAAAGTTCCAGTATTACAATAAGGGTTTTGTATGTTGTTAAAAAGCAAGAAAGTAAAATAGTAATAAACCACTTTCCAGATAGAGAACTTGAGGTCTTTGTATGGCAAACTGATTAAGTGAAGCAGAAAGAGCTGTATAGAGGCAATAAAACTGGGCGAGGGACAACCGCACTGAGAATGTGGGACAGCTGGTAGCATAGTGCTTAGAGCCACTGTCTTTGGATCTGAAGGTTGCAGCTTTGATCCCCACCTCCTGCTGTTGTACCCTTGAGCAAGGTACTTACCCTAAATTGCTCCAGTAAAATTATCCAGCTGAATAAGGGGGTAAATAGTTGTAACCTTGACACTGTAAGTTGCTTTGGAGAAAAGTGTCAGGTAAATGTGAGGTTTTGTAAGATTAACCCTCAGATCTTACACCGTGGCAAGAGTCAGTATTGCAACAAGACACAAGGTAGTCATCCTCGGGACAAGCGCTTCTTGACGATGTATGGTTACTGAGATTTGTAGGAAGTTCATTAATTAAGAGCATTATTTTCGGAATCATTCTCATGTTACAGCTTTTTACTCCAAGTGCCTAAAACTTTTGCACAGCACTGAACACATACATACATACTGTATATATGTATGTACATGTACATGTACATGTACAGGGGGTGCGGTGGCGCAGTGGGTTGGACCACAGTCCTCCTCTCTGGTGGGTCTGGGGTTCGAGTCCCGCTTGGGGTGCCTTGCGACGGCCTGGCGTCTCGTCCTGGGTGTGTCCCCTCCCCCTCCGGCCTTACGCCCTGTGTTACCGGGTAGGCTCCGGTTCCCCGTGACCCCATATGGGACAAGCGGTTCAGAAAATGTGTGTGTGTGTGTGTGTACATGTACAGTTTATTATACATATAAAATAAATATAGTTTTCCCCTGGTTTTATATATGCATACATATACATATATAAAAGAAGGGAAAACCTATATTTGGTGTATTTATGTATAAATACAAGGGAAAAACTATGCATTTTCTTCAATTTATTGACATTCTTATTCCTTTGTGTATGTATATATATTATATATATATGTATATATAACACAGTTAGAGGCTTTTATATTTACTCATTTAGTTGACACTTTACCTCAAAGCAACTCTCAGTGTTAAGCTGCTTACAATTATTTACCTATTTATACACCTTTCTAATTTTACTGTGACCTTTGCATACAAAGCAGCTGCTCTGACCGTTATGCCACCAACTGTCCCATTAGTCACAAAAGTGGGAAATATATAAGGTGTATTGGTTAATGTTTCTGAGACACTGCAGCCGGTTCCCCTCAGTGTAAAGTGAAGTGTTGTTACATCACTGGAGCGTTACACGATTTTATTGCTACGATTCCACGTGTAGCAAGAGGGACCCTTATATTTTTAATAACTATCGATGAACAATTGAAAAGGTATCAGCGTGATCCATATCAATGGGTTTGCCCTGTGCCTGCTCTCTGGTGGGTCTGTGGTTTGAGTCCTGCTTGGGGTGCCCTGTGATGGACTGGCGTCCCATCCTGGGTGTGTCCCCTCCCCTACACCCTGTGTTGCCAGGTTAGGCTCCAGCTTGCCACGACCCTGCTCAGGACAAGCGGTTTTAGTCAATGCGTGTGTGATCCGTATCATTCTTTTCAGTGTGACCCATAACCATGAGGGAATAGATGAATAAATAACTGGAAGAGGCTCTCACTGCTTCCACTGTTCAAAGAAATGGTCATGATCCACTAGATGGCGACATTTCACTTTGAAAATTCACTCTGATTTTACCCTGAGGCTCAGAAACACCCCCCCCCCCCCCCCCAACACCCATAATAGCCTTTCCCCCAAGACAGTATGACCCTTTGATTGAATACAACTTACCTTTAAATGCTTTGTGAGCAATGTCTTTCTGAAAACATGGTACACCAGTTACACTCTGACTGATTGATCGACTGACTGATTCGAACCCTACAATGTTTAAAAAAAAACAATGTGTCCAAATTAAAGACACATGGGAAGAATCTCTCAGGGGAAAAGATCAGCGACACATCTGTTCTACTGCCCATTATAGCGACAAGGTATACCGGGGGAAATATTGATTAAGAACTATTTACTTATTTCTTATTAATAGCTTAATTTATAAAGCCGTTTCTCATACAATAAGACCCCCATTGAGAGGGGCCCATTAATTTTAGTATTTCCTACAGATACAATAGAGCTCCAGGACCAGGCCAGCTTTAGTTCTGCAGTATAGGGTACTTTTATTAGTATCATTAACCTTTATTCACCCGACACTTTCATTTAGCGTGACTTGCAGTGTTAGATAATCAGCCGTACGATGATTTACCCCTTTTATACATCAGGGTGTTCTTACTGTATCACTTCAGAGTAAGTGCACTGATCGAGGGAACTGCAACGGGAGTGGGTTTTAAACATGAGACCTTTGGCTTGCAAGGTGAGGGCTCTAACCGCCACGCCACCTGGTGCCCTGGTGCTCACCCTGAATCGCTCCAGTGAAATAGCCGTCTGTATAAATGAGTAAAACTGTCAGGTGCTTTGAATAAAAGTGTTGCATAACCAATGAAAAATAATAACTGTTGGCAGTCTGTTTGTTAGTTAGCAGTCCAGGGGGTGAGGATGGGGGTGGGCAGCCACTTGGCCTTGCAGCTCTGTGGGTTTTTTCTTTGTGTAGCATCAGCCTTAGGAGATCTGCTTCCCCTCATCTCCTTCTGGATTTTTCTCCACGCTTATTTTCAGACGTTACAGCATCTCTCCGCCTCTGTGTTTGTTTCCATCGCCGGTCCCTGCACTTCTCTTTGCAGTTTTACTCACTCCTGCTACATGTATTGTAAGATGTTAACGCTCTCAAAGGAAAATAAGTGTTTATTCATTTAGCTGATGCTTTTCTCCAAAGCAGCTTTTATTTACCCATTTATACAGCAGGGTAATTTTAGTGGAGCAATTTAGGGTAAGTACCTTGCTCAAGGGTACTGTAGCTGGAGGGGTGAATCAAACCTGCAACCTTTGGGTCCAAAGGTAGTAGTGCTACTACTACACTATCAGCTGCCCCTGTGTCAACCCTTTAAATTTATTTAACTATCAGATGCTTTTCTCCAGCGCAGCTTCCAATGAACTCTATGTTGTGTTATCAGCTCACACACCTTATTCACCAAGGTGATTTACACTGTTAGATACACTACTGGGTCACTCATCCATACATCAGTTGAACACACTCTCTCTCTCTGTCACTCACACACTATGGGTGAACCTGAAAACCATGTCTATGGACTGTGGGAGGAAACCAGAGCACCCAGAGGAAACCCACACAGACATGGGGAGAACATGCAGACTCCACACAGACTGAGTGGGGCTCAAACCCACATCCTTTCACACCACCCACGTGCTATAAGACAGCAGCGCTACTCGCTGTGTCACTGTGCCGCAACCAAGAAAACATTCCTATCAATAACTACTTATCCAGGGGGTGCGGTGGCGCAGTGGGTTGGACCACAGTCCTGCTCTCCGGTGGGTCTGGGGTTCGAGTCCCGCTTGGGGTGCCTTGAGATGGACTGGCGTCCCGTCCTGGGTGTGTCCCCTTCCCCCTCTGGCCTTATGCCCTGTGTTGCCGGGTAGGCTCTGGTTCCCCGTGACCCCGTATGGGACAAGCGGTTCTGAAAAAAGAAAAACTACTTATCCACTGCAGGGCCATGGTGGTCTGGAGTCTATCCCAGAAGCATAGGGTGCGATATAGGGTACACCCTGAATGGAACACTACTCCATCATATAACAGTTATACACACACCACGGGCAATTCAGAGTCACAAATTCACTTGAAATCTGCTGTCTTAGGACTGTGGGAGGAAACCAGAGCATCCAGAGGAAACTTGCAGGAACATGGTTAGAACACACAGACCGAACAGGATTCAAACCCATGTCCAAACTGTGAGGTCAGGGTCTGCAAGGCGCCAGTGGTACCCGCTGTGCCACTATAGTAAGAACAGAATGTATTACTGTATAACAATGAGACTTTTAAAAGTTAATTAGGAAACAAGCAGTACCAACAGTTTAAAACTGGTTTTCTTGAGTTTCAAAGACATTATTCATTCACATTCTTAGCAGTTTAATAACGCTGCAAACAAATCCCCAACAGGGAAGAGAGCCACAGAAAAAAAAAATCCTTGGTCATAAAGCTGGTAAAATCCTCTTTGTACTTTATTGTTGAGATTGAAAGTGCGCTAATCTGCTCCGATAAAAAGGAATCGGCTCCTGTTAGCACACGCACTGTTCTGCTGAGATACCATCCCTCTTGGGGAGGGGGGGGGGCACCCCGTGTCTGGGCGGGAAGGTGCCTCCTGTATTATGGCGACATTTGCATTGTTAATCTGCGCTGGAAGAGAAGGGGGCGATGGGACGGCGATAAGGGCGAAAAGGTGCGCTGCGGGGACTTGACAGTCTGACAATTTTATTCGAGGTTCAGCTCCCAGTCAATAGGATCAGCGGTAAATTACATTCCTGCACGCAGGAAAATGATATGACACCTGTAATTTATGTCAAATGACTTCCCCGGGTGCGGGCAGGGAGACGGCCCCTCTGTGGACGCAATACGTCTCCGGCGGGAGGCGGCGCGGAGATTTAATTTGACCATCCTTCACCTTAAATACTCAGGGAGCGGGACGGTGTTCTTAGGGCCTTTAGCGGGCCGCTGTAGCGTTCCGCACCAGGTGTGGAGGTCAGCGTCCCGGGTGACGGCCAAAGATAAGCGCTCGGGTTCTGCTCCCGAGGGGGTGACCCCCCCTTCGGAGAAAAAGAGAGAAGAGGAAAAAAAAAGCGCTGAAATGAAATAAAAACCCTAAATCACATCAAGCGGCCCATTTTGCTGCAGCTCAGGGGATATCAGGACGAATACGCTGTCGCCAGTGATGACCGCTGAGGTTACGACGCGAACGTTCAAGGTGCCTAATGAAATCTCTGTGACACTGAGGAAGTCATAACACATCACGTCCACCCGTCTCGAGGCCTGGCCGGCGGGCCCGCGGAGTCGAGATGTTCTGCCCTAGCATGAATATTTAGGGTTGAGGACGTGGGCTTGTAAGTGAAGGTGGTTGGTTCGAGCCCTAGCTGGGGCTCTGTTGCGGCAAATGTGACCAACACATAAACCTTAATTGTTCCGGCAAAACGAAGTCCGGCTTTATAAAGGGATTACTCTCTAAGTTGCTTTGGATAAAAGGTCGTGGCTGAGCAACCAACTGGAGAGTGAATATGTGGCTTATATTCCTTGAGTTAGCTGATGCTCTTCTCCAAAGCAACTTACCATGTTAAGCGACTTTACAGTTATTTACCCATTTACACAGGTGGGTAATGTTCGGGCAATTTAGGGTAAGGACATTGCTTAAGGGTACTACAGCTAGAGGGGAGATTCAAACCTACAACCTTTGGGTCCGAAGGCACTACTAGCTGCCCCATATGTTCTTGAAATGGAAATATTCCATTTATTTATTTCACTCTCTAATGTAAAGTGAGACTGTCTGTGATGAACACTCCACTGTGTAAACACCGCGTTCCTTTATGAAGGGCGTTACTGGTAAGGGCTTTCATGACCACTCCCCTGGCCCCTCCCCTGACCACTCCCCTGGCCCCTCCCCTGACCCCTCCCATGGCCCCACCCCTTCCTCTCAATACCACGCCCTTCGGTTTTAACCACGCCCCCTTCAACACCCATGCTCGCAGCATATTCGGGCAGAACACGTCTCAAGAGTGTGTGCGGAGGGAATGCACCGGATCAGGACGCGTTCAGAGCCGGGTTTTGGGAAGGATGAGGAACACGAAGAAATACGAAGCATCATCATCGCTGCGTTTCTATTTCTTTATTTATCAGACACCACTCTCCAAAATCGGGATTATTAGCTAGTGTCATTGTCTGTGTTGATCTGCAATGCTTGATACACTACAGCAAACTCCCCGCAATCAGTCACCCAGTGACAGGGCAGAGCGGTTCAACACACACAGTGGGCAATTTAGAGTGAGCGGTTCAGCTAAAACACACACGTTGGGAGTATGAGAGGAAACCTGAGATGAGCAACTCCACAGAGCCTGAGCCGGATTTTAACCCATATCTGATGACCCAGCGCAGATGCTGTGAGGCACCAGCGCTACCTGCTGGGCCATCATGCTGCCTGTACAGTCATACGATCATACCGTTTAGTTCAGGGGAGGTCATTTCAGTTTACAGACGTCTAAATTAAACCCTGCTATCTTTCACTGGAAATTCGACTGGCTTTATTTGTCAGTTACTATTTTTGCGAAGATCACGGTGAACCTTCGATTGTTGCCGGGTTGTAGTTAGGATCTTGGACAAAGGGCCCTACATACTATAACATAAAGTAAATTAATAGTAAACAAAGGGAAAAAATAGCCATTGAACACAATGACAAAGGGATGGTGAGACCAGCACAGACTGGCATGTTCACCTGAATTCTGGACTTTCTGGGCAGAATCATCAAGTGCATCATCACATGAGATGTGTTGGCCACTGCGACGATGTGTGATGCTGCTCAGGGTCATGCTGCAAATTCTGGTTTGCCACTTGTTTTAGATTAATACGGAAGATTTTCTTTAAAATTAAATTGATAGGATGAGTTTAAAATATTCTGCTAATCTGGAGAATGATATCTTTTTAGAGAGGGGGGATGTAGTGGTGTAGTGGCACAATGGGTTTGAGTGGCTCCTGGTGTCTGGTGGGTCTGGGGTTCGAGTCCTGCTTGGGGTGCCTTGCGACAGACTGGTGCCATGTTCTGGGTGTGCCCCCCCCAGCCTTATGCCCTCTGTTGCTGGGTTGGGCTCTGGCTCCCCACAACCCTGTATGGGACAAGTGGTTTTAGATGGTGTGTATGTATACCTTTATATTTTTACAAAATAGTCTCGGGACCACCCTGGTGGCCCTCAGCCACAGAGCCCACAATGGTGCCTTGTTTACCATAGTCATTACCTGGGGCCAAAAAGGTTTTGATAAAATCTGACAAGTACTGTACCTATTGGGTATCATTATGTTGTCCTTATATTATGATTGTGTCTGGATAATTTGCACATTTTTTGGCTCGATAGATCAGCAGCCATTACAGGCATGTCACAGCTCCAGGGTTGAGGGTACGAGCACGGTCTGGGGTTGGGCCCGCTTTTCATACAGGCTCCCACGCTCTGAAGACACAGTTCAGGTGAACGCGCGACTTCTGGCTCACACTAATCATGGATGGATGGAAATGATTTATTTCTCATGAACCGTATTTATGACACATTTTACAGTAACGCACCCTAAATGACGGTACGTGGAGGGGGGGCCTTGGTGGCGAGCAGCAGAGCTCAGGGGTGTCTTTGGTCATCCCTCCCCAGTCACGGGTCGCGACCTGTCATTGTGAACCTGTGGTTGCGCGACTTCGAATCCGTTTCTATCTGCGTGATGCGGCCCGGCTCTACGCGCGTCTTTGCCGCACGAGCAGAAGTGTGAGCGGGGTGTTTAAGATGCGGCCCGCGGGTCTTGCCGCCGGCTGCGTCCTGATGAGATGCGTGAACGCCGGCGATAATAACGACTGCCGCCGAGAGCTCATTACAGCTCCCAGATGATTTGGAGCCGCTGGGGGGGGGGGAGGGGTGTGTGCGTGTGTGTGTGCGTGCGGGTAAGTGGGGGTGGGGGTGCATCCTCCGACACCACCGCGGCCCGCGCCATCACCGGCTCCAGGCACTGATTGGTGGGATGAAATATTGCGGACGAAAATTAAAAGGTCCCAGTGTCAAAATAATTCATGATATGCATATCTTCAACCCTGATGAAATAGCTGATATCTGGATTAGTCAGATAATATAAGTGATCAGGCCACAGTTGAACTATTTCAGCAGCAGGGGACATTCATTTTATCAGTGTCAAGTGTGCTTGATTAAGGGTCCTGACGTGAAAAGGAGGAAGAAAATGGGCACGAGTGTGGAAACGCATACGCATATATGTGTGTGTGCGCCCGGGTGAGCGTGGGAGTGTATCCTGTGAGTGTTCATTGATGGAGTATGCATATGCATGTGTACGAGTGTGCTTTTTTTTTTTTTTTTTTTTTTTAAACAAACTGACGAACACCTATGTGATCATATTGCTCTTTTGTTGCTTAGGCAACACTATTATCCAAAGCGGCATTTTTCCTTTCACGTTACGTTATATTCACATCATTCCTTCAGCAAATGCTATTGAATGAACGAAATAATAAGATCGCAGCGTTATCCTCTAACATAGCTGGACTTTTTGCCGAAGCAGGTCTTGTTCAGTATCATCGCTCAAGGGTGCTACAGCAGGGCCTCCCCTCACACTTGAACCGGCAACCTTCAGATTACAAGACCGGGCCCTTCGCCACTGCGCTCCTTCACTTCGAACGTGCGTATTAATGAGAGCAAATTCAGTCTGAATCTGTATTCCACAATGAGTGTGTGTGTGTGTGTGGGGGGGGGGAGGGGCTCACCCCACCTGAGCTATACTTGTAATCGGCCCAAAACGTCCTATCGCTAGATCTGCCGGGCACCATTACCGCGCCACGGTTCTCTGTGACATTCAAATTCCCCCGAATGACAGGTTATTAGATGCAGAGAGCAGGCGGCACATAATTAAGCACCGTAACTTTGACCCGTAATGTGAAGTGATGGGAATATCGTAATGGAAGGAGTGCAGCGGGCCCTCGGCTCAGACGCGGGGACGCGGGGGAAGCTCTCGCCTCACGAGAGCCCGTTTCGATGAGACGCTCGCTGGGATTATCCCCGCAGAGGGTCATCATGCAGACCTTGAGATCTTAGGAGTCGATTTAAATTTGATCGGGGAGCCGTGGAGCCTCGGGCCCGGTGTGTCTGTGTCACCAAGCTTGACTGCTGTTACCGTAGTACGCGGCCAAGGGATTGTGCGGCGCTTAAGGACCATACAGGTTGCCACTTCAAGGTTTAGAGCAGGTCCTGCCGTGGGACTCTTGAGCAGGGTATTTACTCCGAAGAGCTCCATGTAAGGGCAAACATGGACATAATTTTCATAAAAGTATTAGGTAGACATAAAAATAAAACGTTGTGAAGCATCATAACACTATATAGCATCTCACTTGGAATATAATGGGAAATACACTGTCGTATGGTCCGCACTAAAAAATTCCAACAGGTAGAATGATGCGTAACAGTCAAAGGTCACGGGCTTGAATCCCACCTCCTGCTCTGGTACTCTTGATCAAGGTATTTACCGTGAATTGATTCAGTAAAAATACCCTGCTGTAAAAAAGAGTAAATCACTGTAAGCAGCTTAACATGCAAACTTAATGTTTTATCTCTTTATTTCTCTTGCTTTGGAGAAAACCATCAGCTCAATTAAGAAATAATAATAATAATAATAATAATAATAATAATAATAATAATAATAATAATAATAATAATAATGTTAATCTTTTATTCATTATATTATAATAATATGATAATATATGTGATATATGTCATTAAAATGTTGATCCTGCTGGAAACACCTTGTGCACTTTCATGTGAGTGGATCCTGCCCCGAGAGCTCAAGTTAATAGATAGATAGATAGATAGATAGATAGATAGATAGATAGATAGATAGATAGATAGAAAAGCAATGACAGAAGAAACATGAATAACAAGTTGCACTGGATGAATCACAGCATTATGGAACTGAGGTCCATTAAGCCTCATTTGTTTTTATAACGGATTTTTAAGAAATACCCTAGATGTTACACAGCTAGTAACACAGGTTGCACAAAGATATAGATTGCAGAAAACGTTAAAAGGCAACAAGAGATTAAAAGAAATAATAAATAGAATAAAACAAAATTGCTTTTGTAGGGGAACTGTTGTTTTATCTTTGAGAATTGAGCCCTAATTGTTCCTAAATATCCTGGATCTGCAACAGGCGAAAGAGAGAAATTAGAAAGCCGTGTAAATTGCGGTGGTTTCCCCCCCAAGCGGACAAACAACCGAACGCACACGCGGACACGCTATGGGGATGCTTTAAAGAAAACTCGGAGTAATTTTTTTTCCCGACGCTAATCGTACAGTTTGCCTTTAACAACTCGACATCTGCAGGGAAAATAACTGGTAATGAATTCTCATACGGCCTCCTGGAAATCTGTTACACAACCGAAAGCGTGTTGGCTGCTGTGGCTGCCTTCCCTTTCGTAAACAGCGACTGGACGCCGCGATGAGCGACGGCACCCATCTGGCGCACACGTTACTCCAAATGTCGTGCGAACCGGGAGGACGCCGGAGCGGCGGTCCGGCTGTACCTGGGAGAGGCGGCTCGGAAAAGAAGGCCGTGCGCCGCCCTCCGTCCCGGCGACACGTGCGGGATGCCAGGAATGCGCGGGGAGGCCTTCCTTTGCGCGTCGGCGCTCCTTCCGCCGGTCCGGACGCGGCCGCGCGAACCGGTGCACAGACGGGGCTGCCTGCTCTCTCTCGCTTCGCTCGCCCACCCTCGCCCCAATTTTTTTTTCTTTCCATAACAACAAAGGCAGATGGTGGCTGATGAATCCTTCATAATCGTGTCAGGACTGCTGCTCCGATCCCAGTTCATCTCTTTAAAAACACTTCATCCGGCGGAGAATTACACGGGGATAAAGGCGGCTGCGAGAGGGCCCGGGCGCGAGGAGACTGCGGAGGCAAACATGCTCTCCGGGTCCAGTCGCGTGTGTCCGCCTCGAAGACTTCCAGGACACGCGTCCTGCCTCTAAAATGTGTCCATTTATTTAGCTGTTATTTCCCACCGGGCAATAAATCTTGCAACAGTTAGTGTCCTCTCACTTAACCGTTTCTCCAAAGCGTCACCCTTTGAACCATTAATTTGCTTTGCTAGCCCACCGCCGCACGACCCACCCTGCGCTCCTCGCCGCTCGTCTTCCCGCCTCCGAAAGGAAACGCTCCTGTCATTAAGGGCCCGATAATTGTGGATCAGGTGAAGTTTGTCTCACCTCATTTCAAGGTCATGCACCACTAGGGCCATTTTCCTGACTCAAAGGGCACGTAATTTCACAGCCCTGAACTCCTCATTAATCCCTCCTGAGCGGGTGCTCGGAAAGTTCCAGATCACAGATTTGTTTTTGTCTGGTTTTCTGACTCGCTGCCTCTCCCCGCTGTCACATTAACCCTTGCGCCAGACCCGTCCCCGCGGCCCCGTGCCCTCTCCCCACCCCCCGCTGCCGCCCCGCACTGCTAACGCGTCCAGGACGCCGCCTTTCTTTTTCTTTTTTTTGGTGATGCTCCGTGTTTTCAGATGAATTGTCTCCCCGGTGTAATGAGAACAAACGCGGCCCGTCAGATGGCCTCTGTATTAATCGCCTCGCCCGGTCCCACCGCTGCGCCTCCCGGGGGCGCAGGTACAGGTAGGGAGGGCGGCGGAGGGGCGACGGCCTCCCCGGCCGGAGCCGTCGTACCCGTGGAGCTTCTCGGAAAAGGCGCCGAGCACGTCTACCTGACCGTCGCTGTCACTCGGACGACGGCGGCGGCGCGAAGTATAAAAGTCTTTGGGCGACTGCCTTGTTTTCATCTTATTTATCCGTTTTAACCAAAGAGCTCTGATTGGAACAGCGCGACTTTATGTTAATGCGTTCGTTTGTTTGCGTGCGCTCGGCGCGCACGTGTGTGTGTATGAAAGTAATTTATACGTTTCGTTTCTGCTGGTTTCCTTTAACTTTTTTCCCCGAGAAATAAATTATTCATGAACCCAAAACTGAGGAACTTTCATTTACATAAAATAACAATTTGCAAATTTATGGAAACCACTAATTACTCGCCTTATTTGCCATGACTATTATATTAAATATTCATAACTGTGTGATTATTTCTTTGATTTGACTGGGGTGCGGGTTTACCCACTATTTTCATTAAACAAAAGTGGAGTGTCGCAGATGATACAACAACAAAAACAAAAGCGCTCGCCGAATAGAAATATTTTGATTTACACAGGCCTCATTGTTCATTTAAAAAGAGGTATTTTAATATGGGATATTTTGAAGACATTCATTTCACTTTGAAATTAATTGCCTATGAATACTAAATGCTAAGTGGCTGATACTACGTCTCTATTGCCTCACGTGGCTGAGATGCGACGACAGCACTTAACTCCTTCAAAACCGCTATAAAAACTGAGTATTAAACAGTTACCAGGTTCCCCGATTAATTGATTACGTATTATCGGTTAATTTTTCAGGCCGAAAGGTAACCTCTGCTGCTGTTCCTTACGGTGTCGGATTCTTTCAAAAGTCAACTCCAAAACAACTTGCACGTCCGGGACTTGTAAAACTCCAGCTAGTTTTTCAGGCCCTTTATAAAAAGCCCGTAATTATTTCCTGCATCTTGCTTTGTATTTAAAAACACCATGAAGTTTTATGAGAAGAGCCTCGAAGAGCTTAAACAAGCCCCCCCAATACACCCACAAAAAGCAGCATGATTGTATTACATTTTTCAGCCTGTATTTTTCACGGCTGCTGGGGTCGGATGCATAGATTTGTTGTCATCTTAGCACGTTATTGATTTTCGATTGTTATATGCATTTATGTAAGTGGACAAAATCAAAATTATCTAGATGCGAGATCAGACAAGGTAAACGAATTCCGTGTCGCACGTTAGAAACCAGCCGGTGGTGACAGACAGGCAAAACTCGCAAAATCCTCATTGTCGCTTCAACGTAATGTGAGAGTAATGGATAAAATACATGTTGGGTATAGCGCGTACACCGGTAGCATCGCAAAGGAGCCCGGAGGGAGCTCTCAGCCAGCACTTGAAAGACGGGAGGTGACAAAGCCCCATCTGGAGGAGCGCTTAGCGGAGGTCTCCCCTTGTCAAAGAAGCTCCCATGTAATGTATGCATTTTGCCCCAAAACCGACGACTTTGTGAAATCAGAATTAATTACCGATATTTCCTCCAAACGGAGTGACGTTGACGAAAACACTAAGTGCAGGCAATTTACTTCTATTTGCGCGTTAATTTGGGCCCACCTGTGATGCTCCGAGCTCTAAGTAGGTACATCAGTTTTCATTACAGCCTCCGCAGAGCGGATTTAGCTGAATTACGATATTAATTATCAAATTTACAAGGTATCAGAGTGACTAACGGCTCTGTGGAACTCCATCTCTGGGCCTCCTGTTTTTCCTCAGAATATGTGATTTTAGTTCTTGAAACGTCCTTTCGCTTCACCTGGGCCGGGAGAAGTTAGAATGCCAAATGACCTTGGGCGGCGTTAGCAAAGATTAGGCTGGATGTTTTCTGAAAGCACTAATCATATTAGTGGTCATCTTTCAGGTCTTTCTTCAAGAAAAAATAGGAAAAAAAAGATCACGTAGGTCTCAGCATCATGTACGTTCGAGATTACGCTGCTTCGTGAAAGGAGAGGATATTGACTAGGAGACTAGTTTTGTAGGAGAAAACTAAGTGGAAAAGATGATACAGCACTAGTCGTTTCTGGAGTATAGCCTGCGGTAAGGTCACCCGTATCACAGGTTACCCCCCGACCCCTTCACCAGGTAAAGGCTCTCAACAGATATTCGGGTTTTTGTTCAGGTTGCTTGTATTTTAATAGCAAAATGATCTCACTTACCCATCTTTTTCAGCATTGTAGACTGTAAGTGAAAGCATCCCTATGGAAGTGTGCATTTTCAAATCATAAATGTTAGGGCTGCAAGTATAAGATAACCCCTAAGATTAACCAGCTGCATAGTCGGATAAACATCTGTAAATCGCTCCAGAGAAAAGTGACCGAATTAACGTGGCATCAGCGAATGTGGTTTTGAAGCTCATGCCTAAGGCTTTTGTGTAAGGACACCAGCAATATAGAACAACCACTTAAAAGTTTTATAGTCTGCATTAGGGAGCGTAAGCGGCCCCCTTCCCGCAGATCGATGAAATATATACGCCGACCTTGTGGTTGAAGGTCAGAATTTATTCCTGCACTCCTCTTTTTATCACTTCCAGTGTTCTGATTTTCCAGAGACTTCCAGTCTATTTGCTTCTTCATTGAGTGTGTTCTCCAGTCAGGTGATCCATGTACACAGCAGTCAGTGATAATTGCAAAAGTATGATGTATGATGGACCTGTCAAAGTATCTTTCTCTGTAATATATTTTGTATTATTCTGTAATGGTAACAAATAATAAAGTGATTTCAATTCATTCTTCTCATCTCAGAAAGAAAGTGAAAAATACCTATTACCGCACCATTATTTTGTTTCAGTTTTTTTTAATATAGACACCACATTGGATAAGTGGTTATTGATAATGGATGGATGGATTTTGACACAGAAACTATTATGTGCTGCAAGAGTCTCTCTGGAAAGGACAGATGACAATTTAAAAAAAGTGAACTGATTGGATGTGGTAAGAGATTTTAGAATGGTACATCTGAAGGCACATGTGGTTTTTTTTTTTTTTTTAAATGCTTGCCACAAATTCCAGTAAAAGTAATACATGGAAACTGTTTTGTAACTAGGCCGATTAAGACAAGTTTGAACTGTCTCCTGAGAGCCGGGACTCTCGAAATGTATCAGGCCTTAGATTTCAAATAGCAGAGGGCTTAATTTAGCCCTTGGCTGGGATTTTTTAATGTAGTAAAGAACTATATTAATCATAATCACACAACACCATTAGACTATATGTCATTCTATTAAAGAAATCACATTATCATACATTTCATTAATTGAAGTCTCACCCAGTCAATCCACTTTGAGGAGCGCCACGTCCTGGGGGGAAAGGGTATGAAGAGGGGTGAACGGGGGCAGGGGCACTCCGCCATCACTCTCCCATAAGTGTAATAAGGGGGACAGATTTGCGTGTCGGGAACTGCGAGGGAACTCTGAGTGAGAAAATGGGGCGGAAGTGGAATACAGCACTCCTTATGGCTTGAACTGCAGGGTAAAATCCATTGTGCCCCCTCAAGAATGGCAAGCGGGCAATAACGCTGCCAGCCAGGTTAGCAGAAGGGGCTGGGGCTTGGAGGAGACCTGGTGGATTGGCCCTCGCTCGGTGCTGATGAGTGCGAAGGGCCGCACTACAGTGCGGATGCTGGTGTAGCTCCTCATCTCCAAAGCGCACCTTGGTGCGGGGAGGGCGGAAAGCGGCCTGGCCGTCCCTACTTGTCTACCCCAAGCCCTGCTTATTGGTTGGAGGGGCAGGGCATTGAACCCAGCACGCAGGAGCTGTGATTGCGTTGCGAAGATGACACTTCAGACGGGCATCATCGGCTCTCCATAGATGCTGGGAGACTCTCAGACGGGGACTAACGATAGCCGGCGAGAGGGGCCGCCATTTTCAGAGCGGATTTGCATAATTGCTGGAAGGGTCGAGTGGGTGTGCGTGTCGGTGCGGCACCTCACCTAACAGCCGTGGTGCAACACAACCATTTCTACAGTGACAGGTCCTCGGAGAAGAGCTTCCTCATTCAAACGATGCAATACCGTGAGCGTGCCAGCTTATACTGTGGCATTATACGCTATCTGAACTGATTCATCCAAGAGCAAAATGTTAAGGAATAGTTGATGTGCTTGACACACACAGAGGTTCCTGCATCCCATATGATGTGTTCTTGTGCAAATGGAGCCATGCAACCGAAAAACGGTGAGAAATTGGAGTTTAAAAAGGATATCCCCTGAAAGTTGTGTAATAAATTTTGCATCGACTAGTGTATATAGTCACGTTATAAAATTGCCCATTATGCTGCTTGTATCTCCACAACAGCCCAGAAATTGGAACGGCCTGACCAGTTGGAACGATGCGATATTCTTGCCGTCCGTAGTGCCTTTCTGTAATGGCCACATTTATTTTTCATGTTTAATCACAACCTGGCTCTAGTATTTGACCTTTGAGCTCCCCACGTGGACTCGCTGAAGGTCATTTGGTGCCTTCTGTGTGCCAATCCCAGCCCCCGCCGCCCTTTGACCTCCGCATGCTGAGGAGATGAAACAGAGCCCCTCTCCACCGCTCCCCCCCCCCCCACGACCAGCGCGTCTCCGTGGGTCTGATTCGCGGGTGTTCGGTACGTTCTGCTGCGCCATCACGTTGACCCGCGCTGTCAGATCCCTGATTACCTCCCTGATTCACTTCCCTTGTTTAGCAGTGTGTCATCAATCATAATCAATTAGCCAAAATGTTGAATCATTAAAACCATTATCATTAATTAAAATAATTATCACTTTCTGCCAATGCTTCATTACCAGTGTTGTGTAACGAGTCTGCAGCAAACCAGACTTTATTTTTCCCCTTTTCTCATTTATTTATTAATTTTTTCTTTAACTCAGGAATAGATAGAGGTCCTGTTTCTTGGATGTTGCTTTCTGATGGAATAATTGTGTTGCCGAGCTGTATTACTTATGAACAACGCAACAAATCATTTATCTCAGTCCAGATAACATAGGGAACTCCTGTGCGGTGTGAAAGATTTAAAAAAATACACGAATATTCATTAGTATCACATATTTTCTGTTTATCTGTAAATATTGCATATGGAAATGTAGAATATTATGCCTACAAGTGGAACAAAAACCGACAGGAAACACTGCACGAATTTGTGTCAAAATGTTGTTAATGTTATTATCTGGTTGTATTTACTGCATTTACTCTATTAATTCATTACTGTTTATGTTGATTCGAGTGGATTTTACAGCTGCCATCAGATTCCTGTATTTAACTATACAACAGGTTACTTCTATTTACTTGTCACAACTTTGCCACATAGACATATAAATGTCAGTGGTGCTCGAAGCTAACGAGAAGGTGGCAAATGGGAGGCAAATAAAATTATTCCCAGTCTGTTTTGCATTAATATAGCAGATAAACAAATCTGTATTAATCACTGAATCTGTTAAAGACCAATGTAAACACCAACTTGACTCTTCTAGCCTTATTAAAATTAGCATATAGATATGGGAAGTATTGTCTAAAATTACATCTGTACACGTAAAAATACGGACGGACTTGACATTGCAGTAGCAGAATTTCTCTAAACAGTTTGCTTTGTTAAAATTCATGAAAACGCAAATGCTACCGTGAAGGTGAGACATTTTGCAGGACGCATAAAAGCTGTTATTGAACTGCTTGACATCATTTTTAAATGTTTTTATTCCTTATTTATTCATTTTCACCATGCAGCCACTGGAATATTCTTTAAAGGACCGAATAAATATGTTTAGTTTAACCATCATGCAAAGTGGTGGCTTTTAAGATGTTAAAGCATGTCCAGAAATCAACATAACATTATATAAATATAAAATTAACACCTTCCTGCAGGCAGCCAACTGGTGTAGGACATTATGTCCTAACTGATACTTGGTTGAATCATCAGCCTGTGGAAATTCTCTGTAGCTTTAACCTGAGATCATCAGTTCCGAAATAAGGGCGAGTTTCGATGAAACAACCATGTATCATACAGTCCATTTGTGGTTAGAAATTTAATCAGTTATTCGTGTTTTTCCATTGAAATGCATCACGACCACTTCATTGGTTGTTTTCTGGCACTAGTATCTGAGTCAGTAAGAATTTGTGCCAAAATTCATGAATAAAAATGGTTAGAATGCATCTACGGTATGAATAATATATACAGTACATGCATTTATCTGTGACGTTGAAATTGTGTTCATTGTCCGAAGGTTAATAAATGCCTTAAAATAAATGCATTTAATACAAAGGAAACTGAAGCAAAAATGTCACTTGTAAAAAAATTAAGAATAAGAAAAACTTGACAGCAATATATCAAATCATTGTTCTGTCATCCATAATATCCTGAACATTGCTGGCAAAAATGTGATATTTCTCCTTGTGTGGTCTTTTTTTCATTCTTCGGTTAAACTTCTGACCAAATCAACCCAGTCTTGAATCGACCCAATGATTAGGTGCACTTGGGTAATTATCAACCCATTGTCCTTGTTTTCATTGCTCTTATAATATATAATATGACTTTTATTGCACATTAGATTGTTCTGTTTTTACTCATATGAACACAAGAAGCAGAATTGGATTGGATATTTAATAACTGACTTTTGTGAATCAATACAACACATCCAATATACACTCAGCGAGATTATTCCTAAACCCACACACTCTGGATAATGAATTTTTGACCACGTTCGTATTTGACCTGATCAGTCACCATCCGTTTGTGAACGAATGTTGCAATGTAACTCCAGCTATGACCAATTTTTAAAAGTGATTATAGTTTCTGATGTAGTTTTGTTTATTCAGAGCTCTTGGGCTGTTGGTTTGAATCTGATTCAGTCTGTGTGGAGTTTTTCCCCATGCTGGGCTTCCCGTAGGTGCCCTGGTTTCCTTTCACAATCCAAAGACATGTATTTCAGTTAAACTGGTGACTCTGAATTGCCTTTATTGTGTGACTATGTGAATGAATGAGTGTGTGTATGATTGCAGTGTGATGGACTGGTGTCCCATCCAAATATACCCTGTCCAAGTATACCCTGCCTCATGATATATGCTTTCCAGGACAGGCTCTGGATCACCGCAACCCTGCTGTGGACAAGCGGTTATTGATGGGTGGATTGATGAACTGCCTACTGTTCATAAGGATCACCGTAAACATAACCGGCAGTTTTAAAAAGTCACACATACATTAGTGTCACTGAGATGCGATTTTTGTTCAAATGGTTTATGCTTTCGTTGCTGTGTTCTCTCAGCCAAAATGCGTGATGCTGTTATGTGAAAAACAAACATTTGTCTCAAAGCTGCTCTGTTGCTCTCCATGACACCCTAGACATAAGACACCTTGTGAAAATCTTCTGCCTCTGAAGTGATAAAATGTAAAAGCGGTACGATCCGCACCCCTCACCCAACGCCTGCCTGAGACTGCCAATTTCCCCCTGAGACACACATCTGTAAACCTTCAGAAACGGACTGGAGACCATGAGAAATGAATGAGCATTTTCATTAATATGCACATCTGAACAGCCCATCCTGGAGGGTGTGCGATACAGCCCACCATGCTCAGTCTCAGGGGTTATTCCTTCTTTCCAGCTCATTGTAGGGCCAGCTTTCCTTTCCATTTGTGTTTTAAACATGCAATAGACCTGTCATTTTACAGCTCCTAATAATTGTTTGTGTCAAATCTCACTTGAAAGCTGCCACAGCCTTGGGGTCAATGTAGATATTATTATTACCTTTTTTATAATAATTTTTTGTCCAGGAGAGTTCTTTTTGAATACCTAACCCTCTGGGGTCTACCTGTCTAGGATGTGAAGATGAGGATTGTGACCTGTTGCTGAATTGGAAGTGGAGGCACCCTTGAGACACCAACCACAGCCTACGTACGATGACAGTTACACAGCATCGCAAATTAAATTTTCTGTTGTAGTTTCAGGTAGCCGCTGCATTTGTGCCAGATTATATTCCTTTGATCAGTTAAATTCATATTTAGCAGTACAGTGTGGATGGTGCATGCAGATTGTGCTAAAAATGATTTTCCATGTAATGATTTTTCCATCATTTATTTCCCGGCGGCCATGCAGCCTAAAACGCATATTCTCTTCCGCGGTACTAAGCCACCAAAATATAAGGTCAGTGTCCAAGTGACTGTACGATATTTTCCAGTCGGAAGCACTAGAGTCTTAATACATGGTTGCAAATAATGGAGTGGCTTGACATTGCTTTTAAGAACAAGAACTGAAAGGTGAATGTCCTTCAGGGGACCAGTCAATGTCTTGATCTCAGTCCCACTGAGATTCTTTCTCACTGTTTGAAAACTGTGGTGCCAAAATGTCATGTAACCAACCTGAACCACCTGGAGCAAAATCTACCAAGAAGACTGGGCTAAAATCACTCTCAGACAATTTTCAAATCTTGTACTTACTTATCCCAAAATACTTAAAGCTGTTTTTGCTGAAAAAGGTGACTCTGGAAAGCATTCATGTGTGGGATTTGAATACTTATGAAAACAAGCATATTTCAGTTTATTTAAAAAATTTTCCTGAAAAATATGTTCTAACATAAAAACAACAGGACATTGAAATAATTTTGAGTTTCGGTGTTTTGAAATAAAATGTCATGGAGAACTAAATTTGATATTTCTCAAAATTAATGACTCAGTAAAATCAGAAAATTAGCCACGGGTGTGAATACTTTTGCAAGGCATCGTGTGTCTTGTTCTTGCACTGTAGACTCTTTCCAAAGCCTAACATTTTACAGAAGTAATAGACAGCACAGATTTTTCACAAGCTCAGCAGCATGACCTCCTTTCTAAAATCGACCCTGCAATTTTCTGACTACATGGTTACTTCTTACACAGGATATAACCAGCTGACCTGTCTGTGTGGACAACTAAATAATGCCCTTATATGTTAAAGCAATACGCCTGTTACTAGACACCAGGGCTATTGACCTCACCACCCCGGGGGTCTGAGTTCAGTAGGTTTACCAGCTCACTTTGCATCTCTCATGGCTGTGAAAAGGTATTTGGGAGGTTCAGTTTTGACAACCAGGTTTTTCACTGCCCGGCTGGAGACCAGCTGGAGTGGGTCCTCCTGGACCAGAGTGAACCAGTCGCCTGTGTACTCTGTCAGTGGTGGGAGAGGAACTCATACCCTTGGTCCTCCCATCCTCGGCGTTTCAGTGCACGTATGGAGACAAGAACTTATTGGTGTTAAAAGGAGAGGCGCGCCTTGCTGCCCGTCATGTCATAAAGGATGCAGTCAGAGAGCGCCGACACGATTTCATGGCCAGTGATTCCTGCAGTAATATCACTGTGGGCTGCAGTGGGGATAACCAAGTTGAGCTGTCTTAGCTCAAATGATTCAATTAGGCCAGCTGTCCCTATTTGTCATGGCTCAACTCGCTTTTAAATTACCTTTCCACAGTGCATACGTGCCACTGCATTGAACTTACCAGCTCAACAGTTTCAGAAAAAAATAAAATAAAAATGAGAGCACGGGGTAAAAATCAAGGCGAAGATCATGGTAACCACATTAATCCTCTCTGCTGCTGTGTGCAACTACTGAAATAAATTCTACTTTTGTTCCTGATCAGCTCTGTTTTGTGATTTGTTGTGCGAGGGGGAGTCGTGGTAAAATCGGGAGGGGGAGGCCTTGAAGCGTGGCCCGATGGCTGGCGAGAATGGGGAAGGGCCCCCGCTTAGGCGTGGAAATTCAAACGGCACCCTGAGCGGGCGGACGGCGGGGGTTTTTAACCGGGAAGATGAGGCTGTGAAGGTCAAAAGGGAAAGGAGGTAAAACATAGCGTCACGGTGATATTCCACAGCTGAAAGTGGTATGGCAGAGCGTTAATGAACTTTCCCAGCGTCCCCTCATACCGCATGATAGGCATATCAGCAGCGGCAGACTGAAGCTCTGGATGCCAGTAAATATATGCTTCAGGGTCATAAATGTTTATAGAAGTGATGTGCTGGAGGTGCCTCTATTCTCCCCTCTCTTTAATGCAGTCAAACATGAATTTATGTTAACTAACCTAATCAAATTTAATTAAGAGAGTCGTCACTTTTAGGTCTTGGTGCTGCTACTCTGACATGAAGGAAGGCGGTAATAATAATAGGCAGATGCACATATTCCGATGCCAGGGATAAGATGGTTTCCCCAGATGGTACAGGCCATATTATGAATATCAAAATAGTGTCTGAAATGAGTGTAAATTCTCAAATTTAACATCTTAGCATCTCTGAAAAGTACCTTGTGAGAATACATTTGCGGAAAAATAATTGTAAAAGCCACCATCTGACACGCATACAGCAGCAAACACAGAACTCTTTGTGCAAATATGACAAATGCGCCCACAGGAGCTGCCAAAGTTTTGTCACTGCTACATTTTTTGATGTAGGTGTTATACAAACATCTGAGACTAAAATGTACTAGTACAAAGCTGTTCCGCAGGGCCGCCGGAGTACGAACTGGTATAAAGTGTTCCGCAGATCCGCTGGAGGATTAGAGTGAAATGAGGCGGCATTGCGACCATAAGGATTTTTGCAGATACAGGTCATTGGTTCTTGATTCAATCCAGCCCATAATATTAAAAGCATTGCTTTTTTCACGTAATCACATGAGCGATTTTTTTTCTTTTTTTTTTTTTTTTTTTTTACATCAGCTACGAATTCGCCTTAATATAGATTTTTAAGTTATATTTTCAGTATAGTCTTGGTGGCACAGTGGTGCAGCGGTTACCTTTATATTTACATTTAGTCATTTAGCACTTGCTTTTTTCCATAGCGACATACATCTGAGGGAACAATACAAAGAGTACATTACATCAACTGAGGGAGAGATTTGTATGCAGACATGTAATTCTAGAGAGCAGTCAATTTGTCACATTCCTCCACATGAACCAATATACATCACATAAGTAACTGCGTAAAAGTTTAGTGCTGGCGTCTATCACCTTATAAGCTCTATGTTTGGGTTTGAATCCACCTTATTCTGTATTGAATTTGCATCTTCTCCCAGTGTTTGCGAGGATTTCCTTCCTGCTGCTCTGGTTTCCTCCCACGGCCCAAAAACATGTGTTTCAGGTGAACTGGTGATTATAAATAGCTCACAGTGCATTTATGAGTGACTAAACGTGTTTGTGATTGTGATCGCCCTCCGATGGAGGCGTGTCCCGTCTAGGGAGTCTTCTAAATAAATAAAAGTAAATGTAAATAATTTTAAAAGGGCGGCACGGTGGCACAGTGAGTAGCGCTGCTGTCTCACAATGCCTGGGGGGTGCGAGAGGATGTGGGTTCCCCTAACTGACTAAATAGTACAGGTAATTTTCACAAAGGTGGTTCGCAGAATACCGTGAACAAAGATGCTACTCGTCTCGGAAGTTTGCATGAGCCGCGACACAGCTTCACGTTAAAAACAGCTCGCCGTAACTGACTCCATCCTCCCAAAGCGCGCAGCGTCTCGAAGCATCCCGGGGAAACACAGCGCGCTCCCTGGAGTGCCTAAAGTGCCTGGCGGAAATGGCTGCACATGCTTATGCATCTGTGTAAATACAGAAGAATATTTCAGCTTTTTTTTCCACTTGATTTCAAAGTGCTGCTTCACTCGCCCTAATGAGACAAATGTAAGATAACTGTTAAAATGCTCCAGCGCTAACAAGGAGAAGGAGGATCTGTGGAAGCGATCGCATCCCCGCAGTGCTGGGTTCACTGATGCTGATACGCTGCTGCCGAACTGCTCAGGGACAAAGAAGACACTAAGGGCACGAAACATGTGTACGCGCTTCTAATGTCCGTAGGATGCCCCCAACAATTTATCGGAGGTGGATAAAAAAGGCTGTGTGAAAATGTTGAATAAGAGCGTGAAATATTCACAGTTAACATGTAGGCACTTCAGCAATGAAAAAGCACACCTGCTTTTCTCAAAAGAGACTTACAGTTTCAAGGCTACAATTATTTGCCCATTTATACAGCCAGGTAATTTCAGGTAAGTTCCTTGCTCAAAGGTACTACAGCCAAGGGTGAGGCTCAAACCTACAACCTTGGGGTCCAAAGGCAGTAGCACAAACCACTAAACTACCAGCTCTCCATCTCGGTCCTTCCAATTTGTATATACTTTTTGTATCCGTCCTCGTTGCTCTTTTCAAATCAGAGCTGTGTTTGCCCCAAAGAGGCCAAATAAACATATTATGCGTTCTGAATAAATAAAAGAAAGGCAGCGCCAAAAACCGTGCGTCACGCATTAGCCCTCTGATACAAACGATGCTGTGCAGTCATGTCGAGAGCATCTCGGTAACACGCCACGCCGCTTGTGAAGAGGCCTCAGCGATCTTCTTCACATTGGATTAGAAGCATGGCAACCTCACTTCATTAATAAATCACCGCAGAGCGAGTGCTGGAAAACCATCTTTTAAATGTTCCGGCTGACTCACTCCCTCCTTACTGTAGCACTGGAGTAGAGAGTGGAGAACCTGCCGTTACTTGTTAACACTACTGGTAGCCAAAGCATTACACATTGTTAAAGTTGTCCGAAGGTCAAATCAAAAATGCATTTTGTTTCGGAGTCAGTTACAAAGTTAAAATGCTCAGATTTGGCATTTTAGGCTTTTGAGGTGTTACCTGTTATTAATGCTATTTCTAGCTGTTCAGTTTGCGAGACAAATACAGGTTCTCTCCTGATGCAAAATGCAACAACCTAAAAATGTCAAATGTGACCCTTTTTCACTTTGTAATTGACCTTTTTTGAGCTTTAGAGAATTTTAACAACATGTAACACTTTGTGACATCACGCACACACAATGTCCACAGCTACTTGTCCTGGGGTGGGCTCAGGGCAAGCTGGACCCTAACCCAATACCACAGGACAGAAGGCTGGAAGGGGAGGAGATACACCCTGGATAGGACACCAGTCTGCCACAAGGCACCCCAAGCAGGATGCAAACCCCAGACCTACCACACAGGGCACCCCAACTAAACCTGCTGTGCCACCACACGCCTGCTTTGCAACATGCTGTACATAAATCTTATTGTTTTCGGTCACCTTTGTTAGATGAAAAAGGCAGGAAGAAATCGGTTGCTTAATGAAAATCACATTGTTTACATGTATCATTTTTAAAAACATATCACACTAATAAATTTGTGTTTTACGTTTACATTTACATTGATTCATTCAGCAGGCGCTTTTCTCCAAAGCGATGCACGTCTTTCCTTATGCCCTGCTGAGAGGATTCACAGAGTAAGAATCTCATTGTACGGTGTAACAAACTGTTTGCTGTACACATGACAATAAACTCCTGAATTGAATCTTGAATCTCATAGAAAAGACAATGCGTGCATTACATTAGGAGAAAGATACATAGCTGCAGACATGTGATTCTTAAGTACAGTTTATTTTTTTCCACCATATGAGCCAATGTTCATCACACGAGTAGCTGCATACAACTTTTTCAGAATATCAACAATTCCTGATCACCTTCCTAGTAGATTTTTTTTTAAAGATATATAGAAACTTGACATTATATTACAAGAGTAGCTGTGTAAAGGGTTCTCTGGGGATGATCTTAAAGTTATGGTGCATGAACATTTACACCTTACATGAACTTAAGAGATCATGGGCAAAGGGAGTCTGGAAGAGATGAGTTTTAAGACCCTTTTCAAATGTGGACAGCGATTCAGCAGTTCTGAGGGAGAGGGGGAGGGCATTCCATCACAACGGAGCCAGAACTGAGAACCTCCACGCTTTACCTTTCGTGTGCGGGATCACCAAGTGGGCAGAAGTAGACGAGCAAAGCGGTCTAGTTGGGGTGCAACAAATGACCAAGTCCTGTAGAGAGCTGTGAGCAGTTCTACTGATGCATTTATAGGCCATAACCAGGGTGTGAAATTTGATCCGGGTGGCTACAGGAAGCATATTTGTTATAAGAAGAATGTTTCATATTTGCAAAGTTATAAAATGTCATGCAATTTAACCAAACAACTGAGAATTTCAGTAAAAGAGATGCAATCAAATAGTCTATATATCTATTTCTGACTGTGTAAATGTGTTAATACCGAAACAGACGCTTGCATGTATAGTTCTCAAATTATACTGGGATTTGAGACCTAAGGAAATATGGAATTATTTTATTTAGGAAATGGAAAAAAAAAAAAAACACTTTGGATTATAATTGTCAACAAATGCCCATGGATGACAGTTCAGTCACTCAGCAGATGAGTAGCAACTAGAGGGGAAATGCTGCTCTCAGCTTCCAACCTTTTACCTGAACGCTTCCGCGTGGGAGTCGGCATCATAAATTACGCGTTTAAAATAAAGGAGTGCACGCGTTGTGGCTGCTGCACTTTAAGTGTATTATTTGTGACAGTGTCGGCGGCGGGCCGAGCGACTTTCCCGCACTGGAGCGTGTCTGAGAGAGACGGAAGGGGAGGGGCGAGATTGAGCTGTCAGCGCTGTGAGTGTGTGTGCGCTTATTACACTGATTGAAGGAGTCGCCTTCTTCTCCGCAGCCAAACGGGGGGAAAAAAGGGGGTCACGTTCATACAAGTGACTTGACACGTTCAAAAGGCTGGATGTTCATTAAGTTGCCCCCCCCACTTTTTTTTCTTGTAGTGTGTGGAGGGGGTTTTCTGACCTTACCGTGTTATAGGTAGGTAACACAGGCCCAAAGCTGCGTGTACGGTTATCACCCACCCAGCAAAAACTTGTGCATACCAGTGTTAATTATAAATTCAGACAGCTAAATTGTCTCTTTGACCATGTGCATAACCACTAATTTAATTTTGTGAGATGTCACCCACATGATCGGAAATGTATCGGGCTGCTCTGGTGGGTGCGTTGCTTTTACGCTACAGTGACTCTGAGCAGCGAATTAAATGCGTAAGACGTCAAGCAAACACACACGATACGGAGAAGCATGACTTTTCTACAGATTCCGAAAAATCAAGATATCTCTGAACTCCTTTCATTTTCCACTTATCCAGACACAGCCCAAGCCCTAACAGCAATACCATCAAGGATGTAATGCCCAATTATATCTATGTTGTTGCACAGCATGATAGGCATGAACACATCACATTGCATCTGTGCAGTTCAATATAGTCTCCTTATAATATAGAATTTTTTTTTTTTTTTTTTTGGGGAGGGTAGGATGTTTGCATTCCAAAATGTCATGAAAATGACTGTCCCTGGATTCTCAGTGTTCTGTTACTGTATCACATCTGCATTGCAAACACAACGTCTGCTTCCAAGTGACAAATTACGTAACCACAACATAACTCACACTGTGTGCTCGGGCCTGTGGCTTCGCTAAAAGCAGCACAGGTGCCACGTTTTGGATACATTTGGCGTCTGTGCTAAGGCATTGGCTGAATATGAATTAGTTCATTATTTTTTTATTTATTATTATTATTATTATTATTATTATTATTATTATTATTCTTTTTTCATTATTATTATCATTTTTCTTATTAATATTTTTTCTTATTATTTTTAATAAATTATTCTTATTATTAATAATAATAGTAATAATAAAAATAATAATAATAATAATAATAATAATAATAAGAAGAAGAAGAAGAAGAAGAAGAAGAAGAATACAAACACACACCACTTGAAACCACTAGTGGGGTCGTGGTGAACCGGAGCCTAACCGGACAACACAGGGTGCAAGGCTGGAGGGGAGGGGACACAGCCAAGATGGGATGCCAGTCCATCAAAAGGCACCCCAGCACAGCTTGAACCCCAGACCCTCCAGAGAGCGCCACCACGACCTCCTATAATAGTAATAATAATAGTAATAATAATAACTTGTGGTACCCTGTGTTAGTAGTATTAAGCAGGCAACAGGTAGTATAGCAGTTAAGGATACCACCTTGGACTCAAATGTCCCAGGTTCAAATTCCCCACCTGCTTACTTTGAATAAATGGGTAGATAATGGTAAATAGCAGCTGCTCATTTTAAAGGGTTGAGAAATTGGATAAATAATATTAATACTACTATGAGAAACCAGCCAGACTGGGAAACTTTTAACTTCGAAATACATTTGATCTTAAATTTTCAGGAAAAAAATTCAGCATGAATAGGAGCCCAAACAGATAATTGCACACTACATGTGAACTTAAAGCATATTACCCTAATAGACTTGTATAAATGATTGTTTGAACAATGCACGGTTGATCTCTCAGTAAAGATGTAAACACGAATATTGCACACCAGACAACAAATGTCAAGTCAGAGTATACAGTAGCTGAGTTAACATGCAATTACATTTCATCACCATTAAATGGTCAGCATGTGTGTCCAGCCCAGCAGCATCAAATCAGCTTACTACTGTTGTTCTATTTTTGGTAGCGAGCGTTGACGGTGTGAACAATATGGCCATTTGCACACGGCTGGCATTTCAGGGTCACCGTGTTTTAAACCTGGAATGTAATTAATTGTCCATCACTTTCTAAGGATGTGCTGCGAAAGGCTACGAAGGATTATTGGCATTAGAAAATGTTGCGATTTCACAGCGGCTCGCGATGGTTTATGCGTGGCGAGCGATTCGGGGGGGACGCACCGAGGGCCGACGAGGGGAGATGCAGATGCTAATTTGAAAAGCAGGCCAGCTAATCCCGAGGACGGCGGCCACTTGGAGACCCGTCTGTCTCTAGTTAAGGTGGCTTTGGAAAAGGGGGCTAACATTGTGCAAACTGAATAGCTACTGCCAGAGCTGCATCTCCACTTATTTTCATTTAGCATTTATTCATATTTTTATATGGACAACAGAATTGAAACCACATGTGTTGACAGTGCGCAAACTCATTATTTGCTTATTAGTAAGATCAATCAGTGACTTTACGATTAGCATCAACACAATGACAATACATGCATGCATTAATATTTTTAATATTCAGGCTATGTTAATAACAATTTGGTACAGCTGACCAATCCTGTGCAAATTATTTTTTTATTTTCTGGCAAATAACGGAGATGGCGGAAAAGGAAAGCACCGTAATTATTAACAGTATTTTTTAACGCTGAGCTTCTAGACTAAATCTAATTTAGTTTTTTTTTCTACTATGTGCAGTTTTTTACAGTGATATGAGGTATGTTTTTTGGCAGAATAATGTATACTGTATGTCCTCTGGCTCGAACTGGGTTTTTCGTACAAACGTTAACATATATTTTAAGGGTGCAAAGCAAGCGATCTGAGATCTATAGAGTTTTCATTAAAAGCGGCGTAGGACCCGGAGCCCTGGAAGCGCACCGGCGTCCAACCCCAGGTCCGGTCACCGGCACCCGAACCCGTCTCGTGTCCAAGCAGAAGCCACGTTTTGGTGCGAGTGCGAGCCCAGCTCTTGAGCGCCGGGTCCTCCCTACCTTAAACGGCGGGCAAACCGCACGATGGGGCCGGCGCCAATGCCAAAACCCAGCCTGGAGGCCGTCCAGCTCTTCATTGGGAAGTAATGGTTTTCACTGAACTGAGTTATGACCAGCTGTTTGCAGACAGTCTGTGACATACTGATAGAGCAGAACACCGTATGTTGCTTTCCAAATCAAATGATACAAGGAGTGTGACAGAGTGGAGAAACATCTGTCATTAGCAATTTTCAGCACGCTCCAGTAATTCTGGACAAAATACGGGTAATGAAGTTACCGCAGGAAACTTCAAATACTGTCGGCGCCGCAAGGAGGTAAGAAGCCAATTCTCATGAAGGCCTATAATCTAATTCATTTGCTGTAAGAAACAAACAAAGGAGGGTAATTGTTTTTGATCACAATGTTTTAAAATGCAAATGGCAAATGTTCTTCTTTAATCAAAGAACAGAAATCAAGGACAGAGAGGCTGGTGGGCTTCCTTTATTGAAGTGCCCTCCCTTGTGGGCTTGGGGGAAGGGCATCAGAGAAGCTTCCGGAAGAAGGGTGGCTCCCTCGTCCCCGGACGTCTGAGAAGCAACGTCTCGCCGAGGCCCGAAAGGAAACGCACAGTCGCCCGCAGCTTGACAATGGGTATTAATGGCGTTTGAACTGTGTGCGCGACTTTTGTGCAAAGGCGGTACGTTTGCAGAAATCGCACCGCGACGTGACGCACTAAACAACTGTTCATGCGTCGCCACCCTGCTTAATTTCACACAGAAGTGTTTCTGTGATGATACCAGAAATTTGCCTAAGAGAGGAAATCTTGCTTAAAACTGTGAATAAGAAAGCAATAAGCTATGCAGCGATTTGAATGTACAACTAGTAAGACATCCATATTTTATTTACTTAGCTGACACTTTCCTCCAGTGACTTGCAGTGATTTACATATACACAGCTGGCTGATTTTTACTAGAGTAGTTCAGGATAAGTACCTTGCTCAAGGGTCCTTCGACAGGAGGAAGGATTTGACGCTGAGCCCTTCTTGTGTCCACTACGTTACCTGCTGCCCTGTGTACAAGTTAAAAATTGTAACTGGAGTTATATGTTATAAGAATCATAAGTTATGACTGATTTGTCCATCCATCCATCCATCCATCCATCCATCCATCCATCCATCCATCCATCCATCCATCCATATTGATAACCACATTATCAATAACTGCTTGTCCAGTGCAGGGTCATGGTGACTCTGAGCCTATCCCAAACCCATAGGGTGTGATGCAGGGTAAAACCTGTATGGGAAAGCAGTCCATCATAGGGCAATCACACACACACTCTCATTTGTTCACACACACATGCGCAAAGGGCGTTTTAGAATTACCAATTCATCAAAACACGTCTTTGAAATGTGGGTGAAACCCAAGCACCTGAAAGAAACCCATCCAAACACATTCTTTTCAGGAAGAACATGCAAAGTCCACATAAACTGTATGGGATTCGAACCCTTGTGTCACTCCTTTTGACACAGTGTAAAAACGCTGGTAGGCAAAATGAACAATTTTTGATAAGTCTATGATCGGTGAGACCTTCTCCAGGCGCTGACACTCAAGCTTGTCATTCGTTGCGAAACGGAGACCTTTCAGACACATGTGATGAATGAGATCCAGAAGAGGCGAATCGCCTCACCTGCCGATTTACCGAGATCGGGGCTCTTCGAACAGTGATCTCTGCACGTCTCCTGCCCGGCACCTTGTCCGCAGGCAACATCGGCGAGTCGATTTACTTTAACAGTTGTTAGTTGAAGAAGTGTAAAAGAAGGGTGGGCGTAATGAGGCAGCGTGCAGTCTTCTGCGCAAACAAGGGGCCTATATTTGGCATTACGCTCTGCACCAGAAGGGCCATAAAATTGCGCATGTGTTAATATTACGTTAATTATTATGGGTGCCACATGTTAAGCAGAATGTTCCTCCGTCGCAGGCCCGCTTGAAAGTTTTTAAAATCCTTACAGCTCATCGAGCCAGAGTAATTACGGAGGGGAGCAGTTGGAGACAATGTCTGTAAGCCCCTCCTTTTGGAACGCTGCCCCAGATCCGATTTCCTGTATTACCCTTAGTAATTATGTGTGTTATGTCGCGCATGTTTGTGAATAACCAGCAGGACTGAAATGGCAATAATTACCCATGATGCTCTCCGTGTGATGGCTCCCCCTCTTTAGAATAGCGATATGGAAAACATCACGTTTCCTGCTTTCATGCAGCAACGTCATCACGAGACGTGTGATGGCTGCAGTTATGCTTAATTAGTTGGGACTTATCAATATGTGTATATATGGGGCTCTTAGAAAACTGCAGACTATAGCTGCTGAATACTGAAACAGAATGAAAAAACATTATGCAAATAAATGTAAAATATCCTTCGCAGTTTTGATATGAAATGTAATAATAATAATAATAATAATAATAATAATAATAATAGCATGGGCAGCAGGTAGTATAGTGGATTAGGGATGTTGAGTTCAAAGGGCCAAAACTGAAATCCCACCTTATGCCAAAGCACCCTTGGTCAAGGTACTTATCCCGAATTACTCTAGTAAAAAAAAAAATGGAAAATAATTAGTATCTCAGTGTATAAACATTTTAAGTGGCTTAAGCTTCAGCAAAATAAGCGCTACAGAGAAATTCATGCGCTAAATGATTAAATATAAATTTGAACGTAAAGTGCCATCAGTTGAAATACTTGCTTGTTTCCCGCTGAGAGACGACACTCCCCCCCCGACCCCCCACCCCAAGTGGCACACAGTGATGCTTTTCTGCTCTGCTCCTGACCTTCCCTCTCTCCCGCCCGAGTCTCTCCTCCTTCTGTCGGCACACTGGGGTGGATGGAGAGCTGCCTCTGCATTCTCCTTGTTAGACCTCTCCTCAGCCCACCTGCTGACCCGGGTTCGACAACTCGTGGCTCAACGTGGGCACGGCTGACCTTGTTGAAATCGGGAATGTAAAACAGTAAAAACTAAGTATCCCTTGTATACTCAGCCACACCTCCACGTCAACATGGTCCAATTCCCATCTATTACAAATCAGCAGCTAATTTTTGGAAGCAATAAGTCAACAACTGACACGGAATTTAACCTAAATAGAGTAGCCTCGGTCACATAAAAGCATGGTCATAAGAGGGTACTCGCAATGGTGAGTAAAATAGCGGCAAAACTGCACAAGAGACTAATTCAGGCAAAGCCATCCGAAGGCGACGACGATATGACATTCAAACAAATCTGTCAGGACGGGGATCTGCTAAATCGCTCCCCGTTTAACTGCGCTGACATTGATTTGTGAGCGTAATGCCTGATTACAGGACGTGTGACAGATAAATTTTATCAAAATTAAAGCACAATTAAACATTTCATCTTCCTAATTACTGGCTGTAGATTTGGCCTGATGACCATGTGCTGTAAGAAATCAGCAACCATAACACATTTTAATGGGACACAGCTGTCTTACAGCTTGGTAATATTTGCACAGTGCACCAGGACTGTAATTTATGATAAAAAAGAGGAAAAAATAGTGTGGTAGCTCATGTGCCAGTGTAGATTTAGGATTCATATACTTTAATGAGGTTTGGATTCATCGTGGGTTTCTCTTTATAAAAGATTAATGCGCAGGCTCTTGAACTCGTAAATATCTAAAAATGGTTGGCATTTCTTTGTAACCCCACATTACACGAGGAGAAGCCATGCCAGCATTTTTTTTAACATAAGGGTGGCTACGTTCCGGATTTTTCTTTCAGTCCCATCAGGGACAACCATGGCAATTTCCAGTCCCCGAGTGGGAGACAAAACACAAATTGGACATACTGGAGAATGCCTGCCCACCCTCCCGTCCGCCCACCTCCCTCTCTCCCTCGAGCAGGTAAGTCTGGATAAGCACAGAGCAACTAAATAACCGGATAGCACATGGCTTACTCGCTTGCTTACTTTAGCCAATCCTTGTATTTTCTCTATTTTGTCTCCGTTGTACATAATGGCTGCAAATTATTTTATTCATCTGTACATCATTGTTTGCGCTCCAAAAATCCTGCAATCGGATTTTGTGCCGTTACTCACCCACAGATGCACCCCGCTTCCAAGAAGCAATATGCCAAAATACTTATGACAATTCAAGATGTAGCACATAATCTTTGAAAAGATTTTTTTATTCTTAATATTTAGTTTTTCTGCCACAACCGTCAGCTACAGTTTGTGTGCTGGTGGGTGTGGGATACCCATGAGTGTGTACCGCAGCCACCAGATGGCACCTATAAAATGTGAAAGTGCACGTCAGAGGCCCGGTCTGTCACCAGCTTCGCGTGCTCTCCTCGGCAGTAATAAACTCATAACACAGGATCATCTTATGGGCGCAAGGTGCACATTAAGACGATAAACACTTGTAAAACCCACGCCGAACTCGGCACCTTCCTGTGGATTGCTTTTCTTATCCAGCCCTCGATTCTTGCATGTGGTCGTGCAGTTGCTATGATATTTGCAACAGTAAATATAGAATTTGAGCTGATTCCTTGTGGAAGTGACAATTTCTGTCGCTCCGCACGTCATGCCAAAATTGTTATCCCCCCAACTTTTAATATTTGCACAGGGCTGCACATGCAATTTTGTCACCGTTATTTATTTCAGGATTTAAATAAAAAAAAAAAAATAAAAAAATCAAATGGCCAGCCCTTAAAATGTGCATCTTGCTTCCATCCAATGGATCAAGATAAAGTAGGGATAACCAGAGCGGGTGCGTGGCACTGTGCACGTTGCGCAAGATTGGATAGGGTTCCGGGGGTTCGTACTGAAGTAATCAGCCTCCCTTCTCTGCCGGTGCCAAAGAATTAGCCTGGGAAATTCACCAAAATCTGTGAACAGCTTGGGAACAGATTGTTGCAGAAGGGTGAAAAAAGCTCCGAATTTGTGCTGTATAAGCCGATTCCAGGACAAATATGGAGAGGCAGCACCTTGTCGGGCCACTCGCGTCCCGTGTGGGCTGTGCCTCCTCCGCTCCGTTCCCCCCGCTTCAGGTGAGAGGCGTCCGCTCCTCGACTGGGGTCACGTCTCGCTGAGTCTCTGAGATTACGTGCTGCCTCAGCAGACAAGCACACTCCCGTTATGGAGCGAGAATAATGCAGGTGTCACGCCGTTCCAGGCCTTTCATTCAGAAATTTCAAGTTTATGGGGTCGAATTTCAAGCTTTTCTCTTACATCCACATTGATGTGGATCATAGAAGCTTTGGCTTGATGACCATTGTTAAATGGGAGATGAAGGGAGAAAAAGTGCGGAGAGGAAAGTATGGCTGGAAGGCGATGGAACTATCCCGAACGCCAACAGCCGCGGTTCCGTGTCTGGCAGGGCCGGTGGGCACTTGCTGTCTGCGGGCGCTCGATGCTTGCTGGGCCGGCTGCGTCCGGGTGACACCTTCGCTCTGCGCTCGTGGCGCTTTCTACAGTGCCCCGCTGGCCGGGCAGTTGGTCCCGGTTCAGGTGAGTGGGACGCCTTGAGGGGCCCACTGACCTTCTTTCATGAGCAATTATGCGTGCAGCATGAGAGCAGGAGCTGCTCAGCGATCGAGTCACAGTGAGCGGATGCAGGTGTGCTTTGTGTGCGATGGTGTACTTCCTCATTGTGGCCCCTTTTCACATCTTTGTATGGCCATATAAGTGAGGACTGTAAATAATTACCACTTACTGTTTTGTATTTAATTGCCCAAACACAGGAGATATTTCTCTCTCTATATATATATATATTTATACAGCCGTGAGGTCAGAATGCTTCCAAAAATAATGCAAAGCTTAGTAACCATCCATCAACAACAACCGCTTAGTGTGGTGGGTTTGGCCGGGTTCCGTTCTCTGGTGGGTCTGGGGTTCGAGTCCTGGTTGGGGTGCCTTGCGATGGACTGGTGTCCCATCCTGGGTGTGTCCCCTCCAGCCTTGAGCCCTGTGTTGCTCAGTTAGGCTCCTGTTTGCCGTGACCCCCCTCGGGACAAGTGTTTTCAAACAGTGTGTGTATACTTTCCTTCTTTAACAACATACAAACCCCTTACTGTATTACTGTAACTTTTTGCAAAAGGAATGCTTGGAAATCGAAAATATGCTCTTTCCCATTGACACTAATGCAGAAGACATTAAATAACCGTCTAAAACAAATATTTCTCTGAAACATCTAAGTGTCTACGACTCCATGCAAACTCTACACAAGCTGAATTCGAACCCTTATCCAGATGCACATTCCAGGAGCTGCAAGGGATCGACGCTACCTGCTATGTCACCCAGCTATTTTTAGTGAGCTGAAAAAAAGAATTCATAAGGATCATACATTTTAAAAGTACTAAGTGTATAAAAGCTTTCAGAAATTTATTTACACATTTAAAACATTTAAACATCTTAAAATGCCTCTCTTTTGAGAAATATCCCAAGAAACGTTTATAAATACTTCAAGACAAAACAAACAAGCAAGCATAAATAATGCAATTCATAGTCTTGTTCAAAAGCTTTGTATCTGTAAATGGAAAATGGAACCAGAGATTTTAAAAGTAATTCAATTTTTTTTAAAAAAATCACTGCTAAATCTGTGAGACAATGTAATTATAAAGTATAATTATGATAAAGGACAGTTGGTTTGTAGAGCCAATTATTTCCTGAAAGTAATTTGTTGATAACATCATTGATGAAGATGATGATTATTATTATTTTTAACATCTTTGGGATTGCCCAATAAATTAATGTCATTAGTTATCTACAGTAATGACTAGACCGTAATCTAGTAAATGTATGGACAATTACTGAGAAAAGGCAACGCTAAAAAATAAATATGAAGTTGTATAACATCAGTGCATCTGTTTTTTTCGACATTTCTTTTTGACAAGCGCTTAATGACAAGAGAACAGAACTGTACCATTTACTGACTGATTGATTTAAACCCATAAAAAATCAAATATATTGATCTGCACTGCTTCCGGCACCTGATCTGATCTGTCTCTACATGTGGCGGTGCAGTCAGCAGCATACCGTGGTTAACAGTAAACCTAACTGAACTCCTTCTTCACAGACCACTTCTGATCATCTCAGCATGTCTGAGTCATCACATTTTCTGTGACATCGTCAGAGACAATAATACATGGTCTATGAGCCACTCAGTCTGACCTGTTCACTCTCATACAGGGACTTGTTCGGCTGCAGAGGTCCATAACGCAAAACATCGGGTTGTGGCCATACTGGTCACCATTGGCTCAATCATACTGCTCCTCACTGGCAGTCAGTAAGGGATAACAAGCTTGGCTTCCTCCTGTACCAACCTTGCAGATCCATTTCCAACTGCTGGGAGAGAAATATGAATGAGCAGAGTAAGTCATAGGTTTGAGTAATCATGCAATGCACTCTAGAAACGGTTTAGACTTGGCCAGCATACACACCCATCTGGGTGTGATTTCCGCTTCAACATCTTGTAACAGTGGGGATTCCCACCTCTGCTCCTCAAGAGCTCTAAGATGAGATGGTGATTGTGCAGTTACCTCTTTGACCCACCTTCAGTGGACTAGACTGATACATTTTTAGACACTCTTCCATCATATTCATATACAGCAGCAATGAATTTCCTTATTCTTGGTATCACTGCAAACAATCATGAAGTTGGGTTTACAGTGAGAAGTACTTTCTTGAAAAGCGAGGTATAAAGCTACAGTTCAAATCAAAATGCACAGGCCAGCTATGAAGCCCCTATTAAAGAATTCCTTCTTTGCTTACATGCCCTGATGTCCACATTTCAGTCCATCAGTTCAAAGAGACCAACGCAATAAACTACGAGCATAAACTGCACCTGGTTGCTTATTGTGCACTTTCTGGTGTATTTCTGTTTTACAGGTTGACCTGCATCCTACTGGCGTTACTACCATCTGGTAGAGCTGTCCTCTAGCTTTCAGACAGGGTAGAACAAGCCTGATTGGTGTTTACTGATCAAGTCAAAATGACGTCAAGTAGAAGTGGAAAGTGTCTCCTTGTCAAACCAACCACCTCTGTCTCTATGGATATGTGTTTAAAAGCGGCGCTGATTACCATACATGCGGACAGTGGGCAGCATCACCTTGCAGTGTGAAGTTTCCCCATTTTAATCCCACCTGCTGCTGTAGTACCCTAGAGAAAGGTTTTTACCATGGCTGCCCCAGTAAAAACACCCTGATGTATAAATGAGTAAACTATTGCAAATGGCTTATTAGAGAACTGTAACATTGCAAGTTGTCTTAAGGCATTAGCTACATAAAGGTTAATAAGTAGATATGCAAATAGATATAGGGCGGTACAGCGGTGCGGCGGGTTTGGTTGGGTCCCGCTTGCTGACGGGTCTGGGGTTCGAGTCCTGCTTGGGGTGCCTAGCGACAAACTGGCGTCCTGTCCTGGGTGTGTCCCCTCCCTCTCCGGCCTTGCGCCTGTTTTGCCGGGTTAGGCTCCGGTTTGCCGCAACTCCACTCCGGACAAGCGGTTTCAGACAGTGTGTATGCAAATAGATATGACTGTATTCTCTCAAAAATGAATGACTGGGAAATTAAAATATAATAATGAAGTATACATACGGATTGTTCATACCGAATTTGAATCGGTGAGCAGATTTTTTTCAAGATTTGTGACTTATTCATAATAAATCTTAAAATACCATTTAGATGCTAAAATACAGATACATATACAGCCAATATCTCATATTTCAATATAGATGTATAGAAGCCTAAGGAGGGCCTTTGGCATTCTGGAAACAAAGTTATGATTTAACTGATATTGTACATCTATAATTTTAATCATACATTGTCACAGCAAGTTAACTGGTCAGCAATCTTGTCCCCAGATAGCTGGTAGATCCAGTCCTTGAAGGAGCCCAGGTGTTAAACACTTATTCAAGATCTATAACATAAAATTATTTTTTTTTTAAATCCAAAATGTCAAGCTCACACACATTGTCTGAGAACACTTCTCCCAAGCGGGGTTGTAGCAAACCGGAACCTTAACTGGCAACACAGGGCGCAAGGCTAGATGGGGAGGGGACAAACCCAGGATGGGACACCAGTCTGTTGCAAGGCACCCCAAGTGGGACTCGAACCCCAGACCCACCCAAAAGCAGGACCCGGTCCAATCCACTGCACCACTGCATCCCCATGCCCCCAAAATGTCAAGCTGAATATATTTATACATTTTTATCTACCAGTTTCTTTCGATCTAAGCAGTTACAATAAATAATACTGTATGTATTTGTCGTTTGGCTGGAAATCAGGAACTAGACTTTTGAACAAAAATTAATGAAGTTTACAGTGGTGGGTGGTACAGTCTGTTGAATACTGAGTCACATCCTCATCTTCTGTGACACATCGCTGACTGTCGCTGATGATTGATTCTTTGGATTCCAAATTCTTGAGACACTTGTATTGTTCACAGTCGCTTCCTGCAGTGTGGGGTGTCTTCTTAAGGTCATTAGCAGGGTCCTGGAGGTCAGTGCTTTGCACTTTGTTTGTAGAGATTCATAGTTGTCAGCAAAGGTAGACACCGTGTATGTATTTTGACACACATCTACAGTATCTGTCATTTTGAATCATACAATAAGCTAATATTAGTGATAAAGAATGGTAAGCCTAGAACCTGGCCTATGCTGGATTTCTGTGTGCCATTTCCCTCAGTCTTAAACATTGTAAGTTCTCAAGTCACACTTTTTGGTATTGCAACAGTCTTTACAATGTCTTTACTGACATGATAACGCCAAAAACAAATTGCATGCAAATCACATGATTCTAAAGATAATTTACATCCCGTTATCGGACTTTAAGGGGGTGCGGTGGCGCAGTGGGTTGGACCGCAGTCCTGCTCTCCGGTGGGTCTGGGGTTCAAGTCCCGCTTGGGGTGCCTTGCGGCGGACTGGCGGACTGGCGTCCCGTCCTGGGTGTGTCCCCTCCCCCTCTGGCCTTACGCCCTGTGTTGCCGGGTAGGCTCCGGTTCCCCGTGACCCCGTAAGGGACAAGCGGTTCTGAAAGTGTGTGTGTGTGTGTATCGGACTTTAAATTTCTCTGGGTTCTTTTTCCACTCGGGAATTAGACAACGAGGCCATTATCATTTCACCAAATTTCCAAACTAAGTTTTTCAATGGTCGTTACCGTTTGTAACTCTGTTTCTGCTTGTATATAAATTCATCCCGTTTCAGTGATCTGGAACTTAACCCAGCGTGTGTATGTATGTGTGTGTGTTTATCTGGAGAGGGGAGACCTAGCAATGTGTAATTACAGAACAGCACAATTTTGCTCACATACACAGCTTTAATCAATGAATAGCAGCAGCTGGTCTATTGGTTAGAGCTTTTTCCTTGTAGCTGAAGAACCCACGTTCAATCCTCCGCCTTTGCTGTTGTACCCTTGATCAAGGTACCTACTCTGGACCGATTCTGTAAAAATGACCATGCTGGGTGAGTTGATAGTATTATGTTTCGCTTTGACAAAATACTCTCCAAACTCCTTTGCATGTCAGGAAGAAAAAAATACAGGCTTTAAATTAATAGCATACTTGTCATGAACATCATGGCATCACTGAAATTTTTGTCGCTTGTAAAGTGTTTTTCGTATAAGATGCGTGAAATATTTAAACACTAATTTTTGCATATCACTGTTGGTCGACATACAGTACATGATTACTTTTATATTTCATTCGTGTTAAATACTCATAGCATATTATGTTACAAAAATTTACAAAATTAATGCAATGCTTGATTTACAGATTGTTTAAGGCATCCAGATGAGCGACAGCTTTATAGTGGATTGAATAACAAACCCACAAAGCATTTTTCTCCATATGTATATATTGGGTTTATTTGTTTTCCCCGTAAAGGCTTTCATTTTCCCAAATGAACGTAAGCCTAACAAGATTACCCGCCATATGTTCAGATCCCAGATACATCAGCTAGGAAACACATGGACTCACAGTTCGCCTGCTTGACTTGAGTAATTGTTCTTTTTGTATGTGTCAGAACAATGTGGCCCTTGTCCTGCACATTGGCTCTTGTGTAAATCTGTGTGCACATCAAACTCCGTTTTCCTTTTTTCCGTGTTGTTAATTTGTTGCTATTGTTTGCATTTCTCTGCCGCTGTATTATTTAAATATTGCTTAGATCTGCTCTGCTAATTTGCACCTGTGCAATGCGCATCCCGCCAAGAAACTGGCTGCGTAAAACCAAAAAATGCAATAGAGGATCCATAAAGCGCCAGAACATCTTCCTCTGCTATGGTAGATGCCAGCCCACGACACTCAGGTGCTACCGGTGTTCAGATGCTTCCCGGGGCCGGCAGACGGATATATCGCGGAAGACAGACCTTAAATGCGGAGAACGGAGGTGCAGGCGACAGACGCGTAATCATTTTGACCTCTGATGTCACTGTTTATTTTGCGTCCAGATATTTCAATATACCTCGCCCCCGCCCCCCCCAATGCGATGTCATGTAACAGCGCAAGTGCCACCCGACCCCCCTCCCCCTTCCCCGCCTCCCGCGTGCAGCGGCGACGAGGCACTCGGCTGTTTGTGTTGGTGCAATTCCGAATAATCCGAGTGGAGTGCTGTTTATTTTTTTAGTGGCGCTGCGGCCCGTGTGAGCGTGAGCGCCGCCCGTGACAGCTGAAGAAGTCTGTATTTGTGGAGGAGCAGCGTGGTTTGTGGAGGGGAGCGGGGGGCTCCTGGGGGAGACCTAATGGTTCCACTCCTTCCTGCACCGAGATAAAGACTCATAATAAGCCTGTATGCTCACCATCTGGCCCCGCGCATGTGGTCCTTATGGAGGCGAAAGCAGCGCAATCTGTAAGCGATCAGGAGCCATGGCGTGCCCTCCAGAGAGTCCGCCATGCAATCAAGGTGACAGATGGCACGGCCGCCACTGCGGCCGCGCCGAGGAGATCAAAATCACCTTCAATAAACTCTGACTGGAATGGGCACGGGCCGCTCGGAAAAAGTCAGTTTGTCAGTCAAACTGTGGCAGCTTGCTGCACCGGGAGGGGGGCTGTGGGGGGGGGGGGGGAGGGAGGGGATTATGGGCGAGCCATAGCGGCCAGCTCTGTGTTTTCAATATTTTCCATCTGACTGAGTGTGAACCGTGATCTTTCTCCAGTTGTCCTTTCCGTCCCTCCCTGCCCCCCCCCTCGCTGTCGCGGGCCACCGCGTCGCCCGGGTTCGCTGCGTTATTGGAGGAAATTGGGAACATGATGCTGCTAATGCGGGGTACAAACAGCTGGCGGAGGGGGCCGGGACACCCAAGTGGATGTCGGACAGGCCCTGGATCCCGCACGTTCGGTCGCAGAAGAAGAATGCGCAGCCGAGTGGCGCAGACACGCCTGAACGGCCAAGCACATTTGCAGCTGAAACGGTCGAGTTTCGGCGCTGCGGATTTCGCTGGGTATTAAACGGAGTTTTCATTTAACGCAATTTTTCACAACACATATTCGTTTATTGTCTAAGGTGCTACGGAAAAGCAGGAGGTTTTTTATTTTTTCCTTGAAGGCTGCACAGAATAACACGTTGTTTATAATGGCATGGAACGGTCTGCTACATGCTAAAATCATGCTAAGAGAAAGAGACGCTAGCTAGCTGCGTTTCCCGCCATCTTTAAAGTCGATTACCGCTCCATTTCCTTTGTTAGCTGCTAATGCTGGCTAGCCTATGGCACAATGACAAAAATATCAGCAGGTTGTTTGCTTCGGATATCACAGCACAAGAGCAAGGGAATGGAGATTTTTCCATCATAACCTCATTCCAGTTTTTCAAACACCGTGGTTAGTTAATACCGTTCTTAGGATACCGGAATTTGTCTTGCCAGTCCTGGATGGCCATGAATTTGATTCATATGGTCATTTTATTTCTCGGACCACCATAAGGCCATTAAATAAGCGTCGCATCGCAGATACACTCCTTTAGTTATGTTTGCAAGTATGCACCGCAAAATAATTGTTGCCTGTGGCCCTCTAAGTGTAGCTTTGATTTCTGTTGGCAGAGAGCTGGGATGAGCTGACTAACATGGTTTCACACATTTAGTTCATGTGGGGCAGAGCTCGTGTGAGAATAACAGGCTGGCTTCTCAGAGCTTCTTGCTCCAGTGCAGAAGTTCGGAATGGAAATACCATCTGTTAAACGCAACAAGGAAAGCAGGCGAACAATGTCTATTATTTCTTTTTATCTGAATGAGGTGCAGTAGGTCATTGGTTGGAGTAGCGGCACAGAGACTACAAGTACGAATAAATGGTTCAAATCCTAGGAGGTTCCTAATATTATACCTATAAGTTAGATTTTATCAATTAGCAAATTGAAAGCCATTGCAGTCGATGGTGTGAAGCAGCACAATAGTCGACAGGACAAGGAAAATTTTGCACACCCAGACCGGTATCGGTACAGGAGTGTCATTTGAGGTCTAGATGCAATGCAATCTCGTGGGTGTTATGATTAATCCACCAGTCACTGCTCTAGTGAAGGCCGGGTGGAGTTTGGGTCTAGCCAGGGATATTGTCATGTGAAGTGTATAGTTCTCACGTTAACTTATTGTGTCTACACACAGTTTGAGACTGGTGTGCCAATGAAGAGGCATCTCATGAAATAAATAAATAAATAAATATTACAAAGGTAGGTTCTGGTGCAACCAAGGCCCAGGAGGCTTTACAAAATAAGGACAAATCATAAGACTTATAGTTTTGCTCACCTTTGTGCAATTTGTATTTGCAGCACGTAAACATCTTTTCAAAATATTAAACAGTCTGGGCATACTACTAGCTTATTTCCTCATTGGCAAAGTTGTTCACTATGTCAAATATACAAAATGCTAGGTTGTTTCTGAAACTTATTGACCAAGACCATCTTCTGTGTGGAAATCAACCAAAGGATGGAGTAATGGGATGGGTTTGAACTTCACAGCGAGGAAATTAATTCATGACTGGATTGTTTTTAAGGTTGACTGCTTCCTATTTTGATATTATTCCAATATGAATCTCACTGTTTTAAGCAAGAGGGGGTGCGGTGGCGCAGTGGGTTGAACCACAGTCCTGCTCTCCAGTGGGTCTGGGGTTCGAGTCCCGCTTGGGGTGCCTTGCGACGGACTGGCGTCCCGTCCTGGGTGTGTCCCCTCCCCCTCCAGCCTTACGCCCTGAGTTGCCGGGTTAGGCTCCGGTTCCCCGTGACCCCGTATGGGACAAGCGGTTCTGAAAATGTGTGTGTGTGTTTTAAGCAATAGACAATAAAATCACGAAACATGCAATGCTTTCTTTCTGCTAGCGTCAAATACTCTCCTCTTCAATTACCAACACTGTAATCCATCTACATCCAACTTGAAGCCGATTATGTGTAACTGCCATTAAAACGCATTCATTTTAAACTGTCTTTTCATGGTAGGCATTTTGTCATTCTTTCAACCCCCAATAACCTTGTGATCCATTTCTCACTTAGTTAATTGCTGTGCTTTTTTGATTAATTGGAAAAGCGTCATTGTTCTATGCAGACCCAAGCTATTTTACTATGCCTGTATGTCGAACCAATTTTACTTCTGAGCCATCCACTTTTAAACCTTCTTAAAAATGTTAAATATGTGCACTTTGGTTAATAATTACATTAATTAAGTTAATTGAGATCTCACATTCTAATGAAACGTAGGAGACCCCTGTCTGGTACTTGGATTTGGCACCTCTTTGCTGGACAGCACTCTGTCATAGGAGTGTCTTGAGTCTTAAAACTGTTACTGCCATCATTTGTTAACGGCAGACCGGTAATAATCCATTTCATTCCAGCCATGTTAGCAGTCGGTCATCTGAACTGCTAACAAAAGGATCGTTAGCATTTTTATACCGATAATTTATATCACCTAATTTTACAAAAGCTTTCTGAAATATTATGCGGAAAAATGTAAAATATTGCTTTCTTTCTGAGCCAGCAGGTTGTTAAAACATTCGCTGGGCTTTTGATTTGGCTTTTTGCCGCTTAAACAGAAAACTTTGTAGGAAGACATGACTTTATAACTCAGTGCTCTTAACAGAATGGGAAAGATGTGGGTAAGGGGCAGCAAGAGACATGATCGTTAGTGCTGCTGCCATGGATTCAGGTTTGAATTTCATTACCTGCTATAATACCCCTACCTGCTACAGAAGGGTACTTACCCTGATTTAATACAGCAGAAATGACCCAGCTGTATAAATGTGCAAATAGATGTAAGCTTCTTTGAAGAAAAGCATCAGTGAATGCACACTTAACATGAAGTCAATAAACATGTTCAAATATTTCACAAATGAGCCTCCTCTAACTATGCATTGTCTCAATAGGAGAATCCAAAAGGATGCTGTGGGAGTGGTAATGATTTCATTTTGTTACTTTTATTACCAGAATCCATGTTTGCAAAAACTCTGTGGCTAAATCAATCCGCTAAAAAGAAATAGCTTTAGCTTAAAAAAAAAAGGGACGTATTTATTAACAAAGTACAAAATATTAATAGAAACTCATTTTTTCCATTTCCAGTGAAACAACTCCTCACAGCTCAGTACTCAAGGACCTCCTCCAAGAAGCTTAAAGTCCACCCTTAAGGTCCTTCTGTAATTTATTGGCTGCGCCTAGTGCTCATTGCCCCTCTAGCAAGAAACCCACAGGTGTGACTCTCATTCCTGGCCAACGGGATTGGCCAGAGTGGAGACCTCCACACGCACTTTTTGGCAAAAAAGTGTTGGTTAGCCTTACTGTTACTGTTGTGTCTAGTATCTTTTATTCCAAGAATTAGAGAAGAATATACCATAGACTGACCGAGGTGGACCATGGTTCATGAGTAGAATTATGCCAGACACCTGACTCCTATGTAACTCGCAATTTCAAGACACCATGTCCTGAAAAATTCCAATATACCAAGTGTGCAATGAGAGGGACTCTTCGGTGCCCTAAGTATGACGTCAACCTATAGATAGGACGCTCTACTGAAGTCCCCAATCCCCAGTACTGAAATCTGAGCCTACCCAACTTGACTCTATGTGGTGATCTCACCATCCACACCAGCTGCACTTGTTCTGAGAGCCAGCTGTATTTTCATTTAAGAATTGAAGCTAAATTAATAAATATGAATGTCAGCTCTGCTGCAGCAGCTTTCAGCCAAGTCAGCAACATTGACCGTACCCCAATGACACTAAGGCTTTAAGAGCATTGTTAGTATGGATTCACAGTCTCCAGGAGTTAGGTCTTTTGTTTAAAACCTTTAAACTCAGGAAGGTTTCGGTTAGGCAAATAAATGTTAATGTCAATTATACTGGTAGGGAAGCAATCAAAATTTTATTAAAAGGTGTGCTGTGGGTAAGGGTTCAGAACATTAACATTAAGTTAACTGTGGTCTATTAAAATTTGGACGTGACAATGGAGGACGGCTCGCAGGCTAGGGAACTTTCCCCAACCCCAAGAGATTTTGTTGTCTTTACTGGTTTATTTAAATCCACATGTAAAAGCACAGAGATCACTTGTCCACTCTTTTGGTCAGGTGTTGTTTACAGGTCGAAATTAAGCTCCCATTCCTCTGCCTCCCTCGTACCGCCATCCTGCAGAGCTCACAGTGGACAGAGGCGCGGCCATCGACAGTGACATTTTGCTCCCACTCCGCCAACCTAAACCAGGGCTCGACTGTTGTGCTAATTATGTTCCACTGACTGGCAGCAAGTGCTCCGCCATCTGGCGCCCCACGTAAGCAGAGCGGCATCATTATTTTTAAAGGGAAGGGGAGAGAGTTCCGGAAGGAATGTGCCGCCGAGTGTAATTCATCATTCCTCAAGCCATGCGCGACTGTGTTTAACGCTGAGCTTGGTCTAAGCAGCTGTTTCTGCCTTTCAGTAAGTGTACAGTACACCTAAATTGATTCACAACACCATAGAAAAGTATTATTTGTTCCCAGGAAAGCTAGTTATATTCCATCCCCTCAATTAACAAAGTGCACCAGCACTTAACGGTTTGGTATCGCAGGAAAACTGACTCTTCTTGCAGGGGTCATCAAGGTCACACTTTGCAGTAGCGCACCCCCTGACATTTTTCCCTCCGAAAATGATTTAACACTTTTTATTGTTTGATTTCACAGTAAAATAGCAACACTGTTTATAGTTAATTCTTTTCGACGGCATGACATTGTTTACAAGTTTACTTGCCAAATAAGGTTTTCCTCATGTGAGGGAAGGAAAAAAGCGCCTCTTAAACGAAAGGACTTGGCAAGTGAAAAGGAACTATTGGAAAATTGCAGCGCAAGATGACCCCCTTCCCCCAGCCCCCTTCCTGACTAACTCCACCTACAGCATGTTTACAGTGTATCCTCTTGTTTTTAAATTTTTTTTTTGTGTTTAGAGAAAAGTCTTTCAATTAAATAGTCACTCTAGGCAGTGGAGCCCATGTTGGCGGCTAGTGTGTGGGAGGTGTGACTGGCGAGGTCGAGGCAGGCCAGCGAGGCTCCCTGAGATAGGGGCTTGAGTAGGAGGTTAAGTGGGTGAGGGCTGACAGCATTCAGCATCCAGACTTAATGGCAAGATTTGAGCACTGTATGATTGGACAGCTTGGATAACACTCCCCCCCACTGTTAATAATAATAAAATACGCACACACACACACACACACACACACACACACACACACAAAATTAGTAATCCAGTATAATATAATATATAATTAACCAGCCACTAGACTAAAATAATGATTTATATTTTATAATGTGTAATACTGAAAAAAAGGATATATTTTATTTTTGGAGTGTTCAGCACACAACAACCTCTCAAATTAGGGGTTACATTTTTATGAACACACTACATTCTATTATTAATTTTCATTTTAATATAGATTTGACATCCAAGCATGTCAAACATACGCATTATGAACCCAGTGCCAGTGTACAGGATTGGCAGAAATATTGTCAAACACAGATGTTTGCCAGTGTATCTGAAGGAAATACTGCAAAAGGGAATAATATCCAAAAAGTTAATTGAAAGGTACTTTCGCAAAATATTAAAAAGAGTGAAGATAGTTTAGATTATCCAGACTTGCAGTGTTGGCTTTAGGGGGTCCAAGTTAACATTAAATCATCCTGATTCATGAATGAGATCACACTGTTCATATTGCTTTGTCAAATGAGGATTTTAATTTGAGGCTGCCCTGATTGATGCCCGTAATTTATGCTGATTAGAAATAAAGCATCATATTTTTCTTTTATCTCCCATCCTAACCAGGGGGAAATTTTCCTGGAAACAGGAAGGAAAACGACCAGTAATTAGTTGTAATATGACCACGGGCATGCGTGTTCTGAAATTTATGTCTGTCATTAGGTGGAAGAGTGTGTATGCTGCGTATGTCCGATTTGCTAATAAAAACCGCAACAAGACGAAGGCCTGTACTGTGGCCCAGGACCCAGGCTGGTGATGAAGAGGCCCGTAAACACCATTTACACTGTCTCAGACACAAGTCCTGTTTCACTCGGGTCTTTCGTTTACAGGTATTTTATGGAATGATTTATTTAATATTTATTTTTATATATGTACCACGAATATGAATTTCAAAAAAGGCATTGAATGGTGTTGTACTAATTCTGGCTTCAGAAGATCACTGTAATATTAGGAACATCAAGATATTTACTTAAGCAAGATGGCACGCACAAAGCCACACACACCATCTGAAACTGCTTGTCCCATACGGGGTCGCGGGGAACCGGAGCCTAACCCAGCAGGACAGGGCATAAGGCTGGAGAGGGAGGGGACGCACCCAGAATGGGTCGCCAGTCCGTCGCAAGGCACCCCAAGCGGGAGTTGAACCCCAGACCCCCTGGAGAGCAGGAGCCGGTCCAACCCACTGTGCACCATGTCCCCTGCACAAAGCCATGTTTTTCAAAATCTACTAAAATCCCATTTAATTCATTATTCATCTTTTTTGCTTACATAGGGCAAAAATGATGGATTCAGTGGTCGGTGAGGATGGAGGAGGGCAGCATGATATGAAGTATGGTGCTCTTCTAGGTCACCTGGTTCAATGTCATATGGGCATCAAACCTCAGACCAGAACTGGATGGCCATGTGGGTGTGCCATCTACCTGAGTGGATGTTTGGCTGGGCGGTCTCCGTAGCGACATCTTACCCAGATTTAGAGGAAAAAGCATGCCCCAAACAGGCAACCCAGTGGAAGCCTGGTTAGTGTGAGCTCTCAGTAGAGACAAGACTTAATAAATAAATGAATAAATTTGCTTTTCACAGATTAACAGACACATTCATCTGAGCCATGCTTATAGCTTCTAATTTAGGCTTATTATTATTAAATAAGATGATGCCTTAATCCAAAGCAACTCATAGTATTTGACTTAAGCAATCCAGTGTAAACGCTTTACTCGGTTTATGAATTACGTACACAGCTGGTTATTTTTACTGTAAAAATTCATGTACCTTGATCTAGGACACAATCATGGCTGACGTGCATGCTTGAACACACAGAGACACTTGAAGTTGTTCGGGTTGTGTCTCGATGTGTATCGGTACACCAACTACAATTTCATTTCTTTTTATGAGGGGCTTGAAGATCAATTTACAGCGAGTCCTACACTGGCATGCAGCGTGTATGACAATGGTTATGCACAACACTTCAACGTGTACAATAATCTGTGAACCACAGTCAAAGTATGTCCAAATACAGACGCTCACTGAGGACCACGTACACTTTCAGTGCATGGTAAAATAGGGGAATGAAACACAAAGTAAACAATAATATCAACTGCCTTTTCTGTCAAGTTCCTGTAACATCGGTTGCATCACGCGAAATGTTGCTGTTACTTTAATGTTTTTTTTTGTTTGCTTGTTTTTTTAGTGGCTGCCGGTGAAGCTGACTTTTTTCCAACAACTTGATTTCACAAATGGAAAAACAGCATCTGTTTCCCCGCTGTCTCACATATGGCTATCATTGTTGCTCGGATGAGCTGAGGCAGGTAGCACGGCTGGGGGGTGGAGGGGTGGTTCGGGGGGGGGCCGGGGGCGTCCCAGCCGAACAGGGCCCGCTCAGGGGACGCTGCCGGGGGGGGGGGGGCGGACCTCCACGGGGCCTGTGTCCTTCCCCCGGCCAGACGAACCCGCATAAGCAATGAGGGCACCGTGCCCGGCTTCCTCATCCAGAAATTAACACTGGGGACCAAGGGGGAGACAGGAGGGGCAGGTTGAGTTGGGGGCTGGGGGGGCATTCGCTCCTTTTGTCATGGCCATCCTCAGAGACGAGGCGACACCGCTGCTTTGCATGCATGGCCGGATGCTTGCTCTTACTTTTGACTTTTTGTTGTGTAATCGGTGTGTCGGGGACATTAGCTTCGACGGTTTTCCTTCCCCGCAGCTCGTCGCTGCCTTTCGTGTCACCGGCTATTCAAAGCGTTTATGAAGGGAAAAAAAAAAACAGTGGGCGACGGTGATGCACGGTCGAGTACGATAAAGTGATGTTTTAATGTCAGTAATGGACCGTGCCGGAAAATAAATATCAGGAACGCGGGACACACAAGGCGAAAAGCTGTGCATAACTGGATTATACGGAGTGGGGTGCGCGCGGAATTGTGAAGGCAGCAGCTTCCGACTATGAAATGTTCGTATAAATGAATTTATAAATAAACATGCACTGTGCGCTGCATCGTGTCTCAGCCTAATGCGTTGCGTCCGGGCCGACCGATTTTGCAAGGAGTCCAGGCCTCTGGTGGCTTGTGTTTCCAACTGAGCATTGCTGTGAAAAAGACTTTCGCGTGTTCGCCAACCTCTGACCGCGCAGGACCACAGACACTTGGGTTGAGGCATCGCTCGTGCGAGCGAAGGCATGTCGGCCCTTCTTTCATTTTCAGCGTTGTCCTGCAGGCAGAGGAACCAGCTTTCTGACAGCTGGTCCTAGGGCCTCTGGGGGCCCCCTCGGTGCTTCCTGAGGCTCTTCGGGTCTTAACGCCTGCTGTCGGCTCCCGTCGCCTCAACATTCCGTCTTGCCTGCCGGACCACCCTTTTGAGAAGTTAGCACTGATGGTTTTGCTGCCCCGGCCGCTCAGCCGTTGCTGTGAGATTATACAGCACGCGTCCTAATCCCAGACCCTGCTGTGACTCATACTCACTTAATCTGGATGGGCTGTCTTGAGCTACCAGGTGGTTTGTGCTTCTGGAGTGTAGAGGCCAACTCTGAATGTGCCTGCAGATAAGTTTGAACAGTAAACTGACTTTTCTCCAGTATTTCAATCCCACTACTCCCACCATCCTGCCCGGGGTTCAATGCATTGACTAATAAATGGGTTAAGTGAGTGTCAGTAGCTGTCTGTGGTGTTGTTCCCTTCAATCCACTGGAAAATAAAGAAAAGAGTGTAATGATATATGATTGCCTTGTTAGTATGAAAGCTGTGTGTTTGTCCCATGCTGGAGGGTTAAATCAAAGGCAAACAAGAGGAGAGCAATGTGTGTGTGCAAGGATGTGTTTTCCTGAGCAGCTGTGGTTACATCTGGTATGAAACAGACCCATTATGTTGCACAGCTTCACTTTGGCTGTATATAGTTGAGCAGTAACACGGTGGCTCAGCGCGTAGCTCTGGCACACCACAGTTTCTGGGCTGTGGCTTTGGGTGTGGGTTTGACATCGGCTCAGGCTGTGCGGAGTTTGCACGTTCTCCATGTGTTACCAGAGGTTTCCTTCGGGTGCTTGGGGTTTCTGCCACACTCCATAGACCTGTGAGGTTGAAGACAACGGTGAACCAATTCCACACCTCCTCTCCTCTGTGGTGAAAACCATGCGAGTGGATGCCAAGAGCTGACTTTGACTTTGACTTCGAGCTCAACGAAAACCTACAAATGAGTTAAAGAGCCAGTGTTTTGTACTTTAATTATGAGGCCATTTTCATTAAAAATTTGATTCTTTATACAAGGGAGTCTTTTTCTTGTTGCTTCAGCATTATTTACAAGTATCACAAAAATAATAAAGTCTTTGGATGAACATTATTTCTAAAATTACTTTTACTTTTTTTTTTTTTAACTTAGGACAAATCAAGCACAGAATGTCTGTGCAAACTTAGATTCTCGATAGACTATCAGAACAGCAGGTAGTGCAGAGGTTATTATTTATTATCGTAGCTGATGCTTTTCTTCAGTACAGCCTACGATGTTTGTACACAAAGCTACTTACAAATATTTGCCCATTTATCCAACTGAGTGATTTTTACTATGCAAAATCAGGGTAGGTACCTTGCTCCCTCTTGTACTCTTAAGCAAAGTGCTTCTCATTCTCCGTTAAAGATACTGAGCTTTATAAAATCTTATATTGTAAGCGATGCATGAGTCTGGCCCCCAAAATGAAAATGAAATCCAGGCTTCTGCCCCCTCGCCACTCTGTTCCGGGTTTAGTTGAACTGCTGTTAACGCATGGACTTTTCGATTTGCTGAAGTGAATGTAAGACAAGCTTTACGATCCGTTTATTTTCAGTGCTTTGCATTACCGCGGAGGGGAACACAGAGAGATGGAACGCGCTGTGCCTTCGCACACGACACAGGAGATTGAGGTTTGCAGGTGCTGCGCAATCAAGGCTACGAACTGCTCCGCTGGGTATTCATCCGGCCGCGCGCCGCCAGCCCAGCCGCTCTGAAATAGTGCAGAACTTTACCAGCAGGTTTCAGGATGATGACAAAAAATGGAAATGGCTCGGAGTCTCGGAAGGGAGACGCCTTTTTGCAGCTCCAGTCACCCTGTCACGGCGGAGCGGGAAACGAACCAGCGCAGCCCATTTTCCCACCAAGCGATTTCTATTTCACTAAACACTCTCCCGGGACAGGTGTTTTTACGGCACATGGTGCTCATGGGCAGATAAACGCGTGCAGTTTGTCTGGACCATCGCTGACCCCAGAAACTGCTTCCAGGCTTCCACTATGGAAGGGAGGCCTGGTGTCAAGTGTGATGAGAACCCAACAGCCTTTCATCAAGGAATTATACAGCTCATGTTCTTGGAACCATCAGCGCTACCCGCTGCGCCACCTAACATTCACGAGCAAAGTTCTTCAGGTTCAAACACCTGGATGGTTCCAGTGTAATGTTCTGCGATATGAGTTTTGAAAAATGAACTGGGGAAAGTTGTCAGCAAAGCAGCAAAATACCACAGAGAAGTACCATGCTCTGTTTAAAGAAACATGGATACTTGCTGCTACTGTACTTCTTACATTGGAGGCTGAAGACAGAGGGCCGGGGACTAGAGCAGAGGTTCAGACCTGAACGGTACATCTCGGAACCACTCCGTGGGTCAACTGAGAAATGTTCAGCTCTAGATGTGTATTAGACATACAGTTCTGTATTGATGTTATACTTCTCCTCGCACTCCCTGCCAGCTCGGTTCAAAAACGAAACAATTGCTGCGTTTAAAGCCATACTCAATTTATTTTTTTTCTCCTTGTCTCGAAGAATTTTTCCTTCGGATCTCTCATCTCGGTGCGTAACATCAAAACCCACGCTACTCAAAATGGAATATTTACATATTTTACACCATTGTGCTCTAAAGGGCTACCTGCGGCAGTGACACGTTCGGCAAAAAGGACGACATTTTACATATCACTTTCCTTGTAAAAATAATATTTTGAAAACGAAAAACGGTTTGCATTCAGAAAACGCTCTGCGCTGTGGAGGGGAAAAAATAGATTTCCATTTTTATCTGCATAATAAGTGGAAAACAAAATAGATTGAAAATATAAAGTGATCTAGTTAAGTGAATCATTTTGCGTGTGACGCTACAAAGGGAGTAAGGGGAAAAAATGTAGACAACAAGTTATATTTCCGAATGAACTCAACTAATTACCGAGCACACTCCGCTGGGTTTTAAAGATGTTGTCACAGACATTTGATGAAACACTGATGCGCGTTTCCAATGATTTCATGCACTCCGCTTTTTACATCTCCCCTTTAATGACACTCTCAGAGAAGCATTAAAACTCATCATAAATTGCACAATAACAATGTTGGGGGAGGGGGGGTTCTGTATGGCTGTTAACTGTTGGTGAATTTATCTGCGGAAGGGACAGCTTAAGGTGGACGATGACAGCTGCTGAATTTCTGAATTTACTCTTTTCACCGCTGTGGCTTTGGCGGGGAGGGTTTAAACATCACTCGTGGTAGTTGCTATTGGCAAAAAACAAAATCTTCTGCAAGCTACAAACGATTAAACCTTTCATAAATCAAATGTTAAATGAGGGCTGCTGGACTGGATGTGTTTTTGTTTTCTTGACGTAACCTTCCAACAAGAGGTGACCTCAGGTGCGGGTGTTGAAAAGCAAGAAAAAAAAGTACAAGGTCACCTTAATTAACTGCTAAATGACAACCGAAACGATGGAAACACGCACACACACGGTCTGAAACCACTTGTCCTGAGCAGGGGCGCGGCAACCTGGCAGCACAGGGCACAAGGCTGGATGGGGGAGGGGACACGCCCAGGACGGGAAACCAGTCCATAGCAAGGCACCCCAAGGGGCAGTTAAACCCCAGACCCACCGGAAAGCAGGACCCGGCGAAACCCGCTGTGCCGCCACACCGCCAATGATGGAAACACTAATTCATATTGCAGTACAGCATCTTCCATATACACCGAGAACTTGTGTTTCTATCAGATGCCTTTGAAGCACACATCCCGGACAGCTTTGACTTTTTTATGGTGTAAAGACACTACACTTAGCTCCAAACTCTGCAACAATAGGCCTTATGTATTTTCCTTTCCCCAAGGCACCGCTCCTATTTACATGGCAAGCTTCAGCATCTGAGCATTAAAATAATACTTTTTTTTTAACATTCAAAACATGCTAACATTTTATGATAGTGAATTTATAAATGCCTAAATTATGCAAATGTTTTGTCACAGCACATTCGCTCCTCTCTGATTTATTGGCAGTTCGCAGTGTCCAAAAAAGATCCTCTTTCTGTGAAGAATCCAAAAATGTCAGTCAGCCAACAGTACAGCGATGGATCAACATGTTGCCTTTAAAGCATGCAACACACTGCAATAACCTATACAATTAAAAGATTCCATTTTCTTAATGTTTAAAATTTTTGATAAAATAAAATAATAATTTACTAATTAATTTAATAATACACACACACACACACATTTTCAGAACCGCTTGTCCCATACAGGGTCACGGGGAACCGGAGCCTAACCCGGCAACACAGGGCGTAAGGCCGGAGGGGGAGGGGACACACCCAGGACGGGACGCCAGTCCGTCACAAGGCACCCCAAGCGGGACTCGAACCCCAGACCCACCAGACAGCAGGACTGTGGTCCAACCCACTGCACCACCGCACCCCCTCAATTTAATAATAATAATTTGATATTATTTCTCTTATTATTATTTTAGTGATATATTCATTAACTGATGTTTTTCTCCAAGGCAGCTAACAGTGATTGGTGTGCACACTGTGACACTTATTTAAGCAACTGTTCAGTTTTACTATGTTTTGTTTTAGTTTTTGGTACAGATAATATTATAAATGACAGTTGCAGTACAGAACTAACCACAGTATTCCCACAGTCTTTAATTTATAATTAATAGTTCATTATGAGAAATTAAACGGATGCACTTTATTGACCATAGCAATCGCTGTCATCAGCTATAAGGCTGCGCCCCGTTGTTATTGCAGGGTCCCCACTGATGAGTAGCTCAAATCCCAGAAAATATTCCTTCCATGAAGGTAGCAGATGACGGTCATTGTGTCAGCACTCAAACACTGTCACAATTTGTTAGCGATTTTAAATGACTTTAGCACTGTAGCTCACTCAGCAGGTCAAAACTCATTACACCCAGAGCCAATACATCTCGTAACGGAAATCCGCCGCCTGTGGGTGGAAATGAAATCACAGATCCTGTTTTGTAATAGTAAATACACATTTAAATATTTATTATTTTCTTGGATCTTTGGGGCTCTGAAGCTGGAGCAAAACGGGACAGCAATGCTTCACAATGTTCTGGATTCCCCTCGCGCTCAGCCTGGACGGGGACCAGATAGAGCTTTATGTGATATTTGTTCTCCAAAGGACTCTGCTGGTCGAGCGTCTCATAAAATATGTACATACACATCCAATATTCCTTTGTATGTTCTGCCAGTTTCACAGTGAAATAAAAAGAGAGATGGACAGAGAGAAAAATTATTTGACTATTAGAGCACTTTGTCTTTTCAGTACTGTGATGGTCGGTGACTAGAGTCCACTGCATTAATAATTATTAACTAATATATTTATTAATCGTTTTCATGCGTTAAATGAACTCACCGAGATTGTAGAGGCTTTTTTTGTTTTATATCTTTAATTTTTAGTCAAAGCCAAAAAAAAAAGATCAATGAAACACCAATTTTCTAATGTAGGAAACATTTGTTACCATTTATGGTTATATTTTTTTATTTTTTAAGTTGGAAAAATTGTTTTTGCCAGTAAGTGTTATCATTATCACGAACGAGTCTCCACTTTGTAACTGTTCCTTGGAAAGTTTAATAAGAAAATTCATCCATCTCACCAGTCAAATCACTTGCGATGAAATGAATGCAAACCTTTTCCCCCATTTTCCCCTCATTTCATGAGCATGACTTTTGGGTCCAAGGTTTTCGCAGTTAAGAGGAGCTTCTTTTGCTAGTGCTTTACTACTTTGACACACATAAATGCAGGACAACGCATGGTATTTCGTGACCCTGCAATGTCTTTGAGTTGTCATATTGCTCTTTGGTGTGGGTATCGGGATTTGTCTATCCTGTGTCTTACGCACCTACTCGAACGATGAACCTCGTTGCAGAAAGTGGTAGAGAACAAAATAGGTTTGCTTGAGACTTTCATGTCTGCAGCTATGTCTCCTTCTCTCAATGTAATGCATAAATTGTACTTTTGCTGAGATGTACGTCGCTTTGGACGAAAGCGTCTGCTAAATGAATAAATGTAAATGCTCAAATAAATTAAACATACAGTATGTTGATGTAATTACTGGACAATACTCAACACAACTAGGTTGCTTAGCACATTTTAGGTAAATTCTTTCATACCATCTCTGCCTCAGAAAAAAAAGGAAAAAACAAATCAGTAACCCTTAGGTCGGTCCCAGATTTCTGTGTACATTCTCCAGCGATGGTAAACAACCAGTTAATGATACAGTTACATGGCGCTTGTTCTGATGATCTCCGCCAGCGTTTTATTGCTCCAGACTAAATAATTAAACAGGAAGCAGTCATTTGGATGGTGCGCACGTTTTCATTCTGCTGAGAGCTCCTCCGACGGCCGATTAGTTGGAACGGGGTCAACGAGTCCAGAAGCCAGGCGCTTAGGTACCGGTCAGCGCTGTTGGGCCTCGGGGCTGATTCACCGTTACAACCTGTCCGCGATCTGCGTCTCTCCTAAACGCTGTGAACCGCTGATCGTTTCGAAACCCCTTTTTCTTCCTGCTGGTATTCAGAGCAACGCGCCGCTGTTTGGCAAACCTGACCCAGATCTTTCACGTGAAAAAGCAGTTATTGCTTATTTCAAGGAAGAGCGAACCGTCAGCGCACGAGGACGCTTGTGACGTACGACGGGGCCGTGACCGGCTCGTGGACGCTTGGCTCAACTCTCGCCGCTCACCGCGGTCCAGACTGAGAAAGATTTATCCCGGCCAATCTGAACCCCATCACCATTACGGCCCATCTGCCGCAGACCACACTCTCTGGCCTCCTAAAGGTTACTCATTTATATTCAGGGAAAAAAAAAAAGAATAAAGGAAAAAAAAATGGTGGAGTTATAATTGTTACCCTTCAATCAATCACGGACATGCGAACTTGGCCGAAAAGCCCAGCGGAGAAATAAAATTCCCGTTAGCCGCGTGTGCAAAATGAGGCCCTCAAATGTCACAACAAAAGATCCGCGTTTGAAAGAAGTGCTGCATAATTTTTATATATATGGTATAATAGGGAAGCCAGGCTTGATTGATTTGTGTAATCGCTGTGCCATATGGCCCCTGCTGCTCTGGCCCCTTGCTCTCAAATAAGGGGTCTAGGTCAACACAACCGTAACCACGATTATGTGTGAATCTGGACGCGGAGGAAAATGATCCGAATTGCAGAATCTCTCCGTCGAATCCATATGTAACGGCCAACGGAGATACGTACGCGACTGTTTGTGACGGACGGGCGTCATGATGCCTGGTCTCCCACAGGCCACAAACTGTACACTGCAGTCCCGTGTTCTTCGCCGCTCCTTAATAGGACACATTTGCTTGTAACACATCAGTTCTTCGGCTGCCCCCGGAGATGCCCCCCGGAAAGCTGGTTCGGGCTCGCGTACTCGAGTATTAATCACGCTTAAACAAGAAATGCAAATCGGAGAAATATCGTTTATAATTATTTACATCAGCCCTGACACCCTTACATTATAAACTGTGTCTGCAATAATTGCACAGTTTCCATCGCTCCGAGGTATTTTTTTTTCATTTGGCCGTACCGCCGTGCGGCTTCCTGACGTAGATGTGATGTGTCAGAGTGATTCGAGGAAGACAGAGGGGACAGGATGGAGCTGGGATTCAGCACTTGTGTGAGAGACAGATATTTGGCAGGTTATGGTTCCTCTGTTAGGTCCTGACTGCTGCGAGGCACTCACCTGTCATTTCAGGTGACGTCTCCTCCATCCTGAAGACCAGAGGCAGTGGAGTGGATGTAACAACAGCCTATAACCACACTGACTTGGAATCCAACTCTGCTCCTGCGTAGGAGGGAAAGATATTTTTTATAAACCCTTTGGATAAACTAGCAGAAACACACTTATGTAAAAATGCAATTATTAAATGCTAATTAATTTATTATATGATAATGATTAGGCCACATGCTCACTTTTAGTAACCACTTGTACTGGTCAGGGTCCCAGTGATCTGGAGCCTATCCCAGAATTGGGTGCAAAGCTGGGAGGGTACACTTTAGATGGAACGGCAGTCCATCACATTAATTATTATTCTATATTACACACACACAGAGTCTGAAAAAACTTGTCCCAAATGGGGTCGCAGCAAACTGGAGCCTAACCTGACACCACAGGGGTCAAGGGGACACAACCAGGACAAGACACCAGTCCATCACAAGGCACCCCAAGTGGGATTTGAACCCCAGACCCACCAGAGAGCAGGCACAGGCCAAACCCACTGCGTCACCATACCCCCCTCTATGTTACACACACACACACATCATCTGAAACCACTTGTCCCATACGGGGTCTCGGGGAACCGGAGCCTAACCCGGCAACACAGGACGTAAGGTAGGAGGGGGAGGGGACACACCCAGGATTGGATGCCAGTCTGTCGCAAGGCACCCCAAACGAGACTTGAATCCCAGACCCACCAGAGAGCAGGCACAGGCTAAACCCGCTGTGTCACCATACCCCCCTCTATATTGTATTATATTATATTATATTATATTATAAAAAATATCAGTCGACTGCATGGCAATCTCATAAACATATACACAAATACACACACTCGTTAACTCACAGACACACACACACTCGACAGACAATGTCAAATCATCAGTTAAAACGTATGTCTTTAGATTGTGGGAAGAAACTAGAGATGTGGAAGAAACCCATTCAAACACAAGGAAAACATGGAAACCCCACGCAAACACATCTGAACCCACAACCCGAGAGCACCGACTCTACCCACCGTGCCACCATGCTGCCCAAACCAAAGTTATTTAAATCACAGTTTCATAGTTGTTATTAATAAAAGAAACGGTCATGGTGCAGAATCTGGTTTCACAGGCAACTGCACGACAGCGTGGCACATTTGTCCCTGTCCACCCCGAAGTCTGTCTGATCCGGTGTGATGATTCCGCTCCTCAAAATACTGCCAGATGACTTGACAGCGGGGCCCAGCCGCCTGACCGCTAATCTGGGGGATTGACGTGAAGGCAAAGAGACTCTCGGAGCACACGTGTGTGCCGGGTTCGTTCTTTTGGGGGGGGGGGGGGGGGGGTCCTTCTCTCCACAGCATCCTATGCTGCTTCTCCCCACTATTACCCCCACATCAAAGTCCTGACAAATTTCTGGGGCCATGTGTCCATCAAAGTCAGCCTGTTGTCAAGTAGTGGGGTGGGGATAGGCCTGACTAGACGCTATACACATCACTCGCTTACTCCTACATCCCGGTCTGACACGACACACACCGGGGGTCCCTGTGGGCACACACATACACACACGCCCACCTAAGGAAACAGTGAATCGCTCCACAGACTGAAACGGGCTCAATGCAGCAACGGACATTAAAGAAGCAACGGCAGAAACACCACTACAGAGAAGCTGTCATGCTGAATTTTAACATTAATATGTTATTTTTCTTGACGTTTGATAGTAGACACTAGCAGAGTGGTTAAAGAACAGATTCATGTTGTGGAAAGGTCACGCGTTCATTTCCCAAAGGAGTTTCTGCTCTCGTACTCTTGTTTCACCATCGATTCAGTAATCAGTTGTGTAAATAATTCCACATATCTTATTTTATATGAATCCATTTACCTGATTTTTTAAAAATTAATTTATAACAGAATGTAACAGGATCAGAACAATATAGAGATGGAAACGGTGCAGTACAGAGAAAATGCAAACACACACAGATATGTGCACAAGGTCAACGGAAAGTCAAAAGGTTACGATATTTAGCAGGGTTGCTCATGTTATACTGGCAGAAATTCCCAAAATGTTAACCCGACATTCTTGAATTCATTCTGAACTATCGTGCAGTCCAAATGTCATCTTTCCTACTGGAAGAAAGTTAGACTTTCGATTCAACCTCGCATTTTCAAGTGGACGGCAGCAATAGAATATGGCGAAGCGCTGAGAGCAGTCAAGCCATGATCCATAATTTTTATCAAAAATCGAATCTGGGTTGTCGACGAGCAGGGCTATTTAGGAGGACCAACTGAAATTTTTCCAGGATAAAAAATGAACCGCTGAATGAACACTGTTCACTTTGGCCTGTATCCTATGACTTTCCCTGAAAAAATGTACCAATGTGCACAGAGCTGGCCAACATTTAAAACACAACGAAGATGTCTCCGGTAATATCCCCTGAAGACAAACTGGAATAAAGTAAATATTGGAAATTACTCTTTCATTATGCTTTTCTTGATTTTTATGCTTTAGAAAGTGTCTGTTTTGTTTGTTACTGTCAGTATCATTAATAAAATTATGGTGTAGCAGTTGTACCCACTGCTTGGCAGTTGAAGGACCCAGGTTCAAATTCTGTCCCCTGAAATGATACCCTAGATCAAGATACTTACCCTGAATTGCTCCAGTTACATTATCCTGCAGTAAAAATTATGAATTGTTATAAGTGGGTTAATGGTGCAAGCTGTTTTGATAAAAAGCATCAGCTAAAGCAATCAACATTTGCTAATACCAAATTCATCCTTTCAATATACATCTAGCTGCCACTTTTCTCTAAAGTGAGACACAAGGTTACAATTATTCACCCCTTTATACAGCTGGGTAATTTCACCAGAGCAAGTTAGAGTCACTCCAGCTAGACATGGCGCTCAAACCCATGACCTGAGGGGCCAAAGGCAGTACTACTAACCACTACACTACCAGCTGCTCCAACTGTAAGCATCACCTTACTAAGTATATTTAAAAGAAAATGCAAACACTGTATACTTCACTGGGCATAACAACAGCGCTAAAATTCAGTAAAAGTTTTGCTTTTCCTAAGGTTACTTCGTTATGATGTCCCAAAGCCGGTAACTGCACAAAGAGATGGAGAGCTTTATGTGACTGGGGCAGAGTAACATGTCAGGAGTGCACTTGTTTGGATGAAAGACAGGAAAAATAGGCCAGATGGAGAACAGTGTCAGACTGCTGTGTCCTCACTTCTCCAATAAAGTAATAATTACGCTCAGGTCCAAGAGGTTTGGTGGTCTAAGGTAGAAAGTGGTGGATAAGTCGGTGAGACAGAGACCCAGCCACCACCAGGCTTTCCTTAAACAATCAGAGCCAGGGCCAGGGCTCTCAGAAAGCACCCAGCAGCATGAATACCCCCCCAAGCACCATCCAGCGGAAAGAGGAGGCAAAGGGCGTAACTGTGTCAGCTGTGGGAACTGGCCCCGAGTCAGCCTGAAGGCTGTGTGGTTTGGACGGAGACTCGTGTGTGTGTGTGTGTGTGTGTGTGTGTGTGTGTGTACTGGTCTGAGGCCAGTTTCAACAGACCACTTCGACTGAGAGCGATGATGGGTTAGTGTGGTGTGCTTGGTGGAGGCGGCCCTGTCTTGGATAGTTGGTTAGGAGCATGGATACATTACTGTACAGCAGTGATTTGCATAAACCAATTTAAAACCATTCAGCTGTGATTGGAAAATGATACCCTATTATCTGCAACAGAGCTTAAAGATGGGCCCCAAAACTGTGGGGTTGCATAAGTGGAGGGATTAATGGTCGGCGGCTGGAGAACGATGAGTGTTCTTAGGTGGCTTCAGGGTACACCACATCTATACCAAGACAGACACTCCCACAAAAGCAAATATGAATTTTTATTTTTTTTTAAGTATGAAACTGATCCTTCAATATATTCATCTTCAGTATCTGCTTGTCCAGTGCAGAGTTGCGGTGGTCCAGAGTCTATCCTGGAGGCATAGGGTGTGAGTTAGAGCACACCCTGGATGGGATGCACACACACACACACACACACACACACACACACATTCACTTACACAGTCAAATTCTATGGGCAAATTAGAGTCACCAATTCACCTGAAACACAGATCACTCGCTACACCTCAATCAGACTGCTACGCTCCTACACCTCTGGTTGCTTGGTGCACAAGAGGTCCAAAATCAAAAGCATGAAAGTTTTCTGTTCTGCTTCTGATGTGGTGGAGTGACCTCCTCCTCTCACTCAGAACTGCTGAATCTCTCTCTACATTTAAGAAGGGTCCCAAAACTAATCTCTTTCGGACTCACTTATCCGCTGATCTCTTAGGTGCATGGTAAAAGTATAAATCTTTTGTTTAACAATTTTGTGATTAGAAATTGTTGAATAATGGGTAAACCTTTATGCAAATACTCGTGTGATGTACACTGGTTCATATGGTGAAATGTGAAAAATTGACTGCACTCCAGAATCGTATGTCTGAATCCAAGACTCTTCTTCTGTTGATGTAATGCACTCGTATTTTTTTCATCTGAGATGTACATCGCTTCGGTGAAAAGTGTCTGCTAAATGAATAAATATAAATGTAAATGTAAATGTAAATTTCCAGACTATGGGAGGAAACCAGAGCACCCAGAAAAAAGCCAAGCAAACGGCATACGGAGTGAGTTGGATTTGAACGCACATCGAAACTCACAGCACAGAAGATGTCTCGCAGGAGCACTGTGTGGAATTTAGCCCTTTTCAGATGCATTCGTTAAAATGAAAAAAGTGCCAAAAATGCATTTTAGCAGAAAAGCAAAGACGACAGTGATGTTTCCGTCAGCTGTGTGCCAGCTGACTCTTTAACAGCGAGTAATAACCTTAGCAGATGAGTGGTACAGTCATCTTGTAATAGGGAAAGGAAAGCCCTTTTTGACCTTGCACGCACACACGCACACACACACACACACATCAGTCTATGTTATGTTACTCTTACCTAACTTTGATTATGGAAATACATGAATTAGACGGAAGTCCATTGGCGAGCATCACCGAACAAGTGAATAAATATCTCTTAACACGAATCTGTTAACATGATCAACTAAGCCCTCTAAACACGTGTGATGTTAAGTAATTGATGATTCACTTGCAAACAACTTTCATGCGTAAGTGTTGGGAGAAAAAGATTTTCATCCTGCGTTGCGGCTCATTTCTCCACACTGCTTGCAGACACTCTTACATCTGTCTTCCCATCGGAAAAGGCCTTTTTTATGTTTGCTCTCAGTGTATTAGGGCTCAGTTGAGCGACTACAAAAGAATAAATACAAAGAAATACTTCACAGCTTTGAGGTTACCCAGTTTTAAATCTTGCTACTTTCTTAAAAATTTAAAAATTTGATAATTGCAGCAAAACCATAATAAATGGTTTCATTGTCATTACCACAATTATGAAATTTTAAATGTATTAGAATTTGTAGGAAAACAGAAAGCATTGCCACAATTACCAAAGTGAATAAAGACAGATTCTAAGTTGCTGTATTTTCTCTTAATAAACAAGTTACTCAGCTTGGTGAGCACTAATGCATTACTTCATGGGGTATCTCACGCTATCACTTAAGACATTATTACATATAAATTAGCTTATAGCTGGAACTGATTGCTCTTGCAAGTAGTTGAAATAAAACTTTGAGGATGTTGCAGTACACACTGCATATGTTGAAGGCAGCGCAACAGGTAGCAGTGATGCCTCACAGCTCTTAGGTGGTGCAATAGAATCTAGATCAGTGTGCACTGAATTTACATGTTCTCCCTGTGTTCGTGTGTGTTTCCTTCAGGTGCTCTGGTTTCCTCCCACAGCCCAAAGACTGGTGTTTCAGCTAGACTGGTGGCTACAAATTGCCCACAGTATGTGTATGTGTGAGTAAATGAGTGTGTGTGATTTCCCTGTAATGGAATAGTGTTCAGGGCGGACTAGGGTGTTACCCTGCCTTATACCCAGTGCTTCCAGGATAGGCTCCAGACCACTGTGACCCAGCACTGGATCAGCAGTTTTTGATGATCAATACATGGATTCCATAATTTACAAAATCCAGGAAGCAGTTATCAAAATCTTTCAAACAAAAGGTAATCGAGGGGTCAGGGGTCTGAAAACTTTTTTTCCTTTCTTTTTGCAAGCACACTGGGAATTAGTAGATGCATTAATTGAAAGGAAATAAATGTAATCACAGTGCATTCTTGAGTAATTAGAGCAGACCCTTGTCTCCCTGATTGCTTTTATTTATTTTTATTTAATGGGCTTTTATTTATTTATTTATTTATTTATTTATTTAGTCTCATCTATTGCAGCCTGCCAGTTGTTAGAAAATTGCTGCAGGTAAAACTCCTCCCCTCCTCCTCTTCGGGGAGGAACTTCAAAAAATTACATCTGCATTTTAAATATTTGGATTACCATCTTTTATACGCGGAAACCTTGCCTGTGCCTCCTCTGGTGATGCTGCTGAAGGCACTGTCTCAGGAGCCGCCGGTCCCCTAAGGAATCGGCACTGAGGAATCGGCAGCCTCCCGTGACAGTCCCCTTGGGAGCGGCGCTCATCGCTGTGGAGATAAGAAAGGCCATGATTAATTAACACGCACGCACACACACACACACACGCCGTACGGGAGTGCACGTTAAATACTGTTGACTTTACTTTTAGTTTATTTTGTAAATTGAGAGAGGCTGGAAAACAGATGTCTCCAAGGCGGACCCAGGGTTTTCTGCTCATGTCCTCTCCCTGCTTGTCCTGCTTTCCGACTGTGCAGGGATCGTCCTGATTTCCTAATTGACTTTTTAGAGTACTGATCCTCGGCAGCACCATCCTGCCAAAAGGCAGGTCTCATCTAATCTTACTCACAGGAGGAATAATTCATAAAGGGAGCACACTGTACTTAGCTGTTGTTGCTGCCGGTGGTGGGAACCCGTTACGTATCCATAATTAAGTTTCTACAGTGACAATATTCTGTGCCCATGCGAATTGTTTTTTTATAATTCATCCTCGAAATAAAGCCTGAGCCTGCTGTGTGCCGGAAGCCCTAATGGCTGTTGGAGAAGTCGTCACATAATCATCAAATATACTTTCTTCATAACTTTGAAGAATTTTACGCGCTGTCAGTTACATCTCTTTAGATCAGTGAACTGATACATTTAGGAATCTGATGCCGAGAAACAACTGTTAGGTAAACCAGGTGGCACGCGGCTTAACTAGATTTCTTAATTAAATCCGAAACAATCCGTGGCAAGGACAAATTCCAAATTATTCTTAAATCAACCATCGCCAAGGGACACAACGGTCTTCGTGGATTCATTAAGCGTAATAATTAGAGAGTATTTAACAATATGGTTTGGAGGACGCTGAATCCAGGTAAAGATTGACAGGAGGTGCTGGGGGGGCTGAAGACCTCCCATGTGGTGTTGAGCTGTGGAGATAAGACCATCTGCCTGTGAGGAACGAAGCACAGTAATAAAGAGGTATTCATCAGCGGTGCCACTTGGCCGTGTTCTGACACACTCCAGGGTCCTTGTTCTTCTTGCCCTAAACGGTGGAAGTGAGGCTGTTGAACTGGCCAGCAAAAGACTTCTTGTGACACAATCCATTGGGATGTTGGCTGGTCCACTACCCACTAACTCTCCCGTGGTGGTGGAGTGACAGCGACCATGTTAGTACTTCCTGTATTGTAGTTCCAGTCAAAAGTTTGAGTACACCCCGACAATCTGGGCAACACACGAATGGGACAAACTGGACAGAAGACTGGAGTGTACGCAACCAATAAGTGTCCTGCATGTCTGGGAACTGGTGTTGGAGAGCTGAGAAGAAATGTCGAACGGTGTCCTGGTCAAACTTATTAATCAAATCCCTCTTAAGCAAAAACCAGCTCTCAGGAAGGGTACTCAAACATTTGACTTGTGTTACATGGCAACCCCCCCCATTTGTCTACTGCAGGGTTGCCACTATGGACTTTTTTTCAAAGTGGAAGGAGTTACAGCTCTAGGCAAAGTAAGATTTTGCAGCAGTCAGCACACCTTCGGTATTGTACTTTTATTAGTAAGACGTCATGACAAATGTTGTTAATGTGCGTAAGAAAATTTTAAAAAATAGCACAGCAATACAGGTACAATTGTTTGTATTGTGTGTATAGGCAAACGAAAAATCACACACCTCTGCCTTCATGAATATTTATGTGAGAATGAGAAATAAAACAATCATCATCTGTCTCCGCTTTACAGTTTTGTTGATAATATCCTCTTATTGTTTATTTATTGCACCAAGGTATATTATTTTGCTCAGATATTGCTCCATTTCAGCGCTCTGCCATTAATGAATACCTGGGGCCAGTTCCATTAACACTGCCTCACATTTTACTGCAGTATGAAATAAGCACGCCAATTGGCTAAAATTAAACATACAGTTTTATTACAACCAATGTTCAGAGCACTGTGTGGAGTTTATTGTATGTTTCTGGACCGTGTTTCATTTTACAGAGTGCAATTTACTAACCGGTGCAAGTATCACTGAGTATCGGGGTATAAAATAGAGTCTAAGTCTCAGTCAAGTCAGGCAATTTAAAATTTTAAAAAAGACTTTTTTACAGAATGAATCTTCAAAACTCCTTGAAGTACACCATGAAGACAAGTGAAAAAGTAACGTGTGGAAGCCTCGGTGCTCAGGAGGCAGTAGGTAAATCATTGTATGTCAGTCAGCCTTGAACAAAGGTGCTAATTAAAAAAAGGGTTTTAGTAATACTAAGTTAGATAATAATAGCAACCTTTAATAACAACCTAATAATAACCTTGATTCCCTGTCTTCTGTGTGAAATGCATCTGTTTTCCTTGTGTGTGTGTGTGGAAAGGGGCAGTAGGTTTCCAGCTGCTACCTTGGAATCACAGGACCTGGGTTCGAATTCCTGTTTCAGCCATAGTTCCCTTGAGAGAAGTACTTTCCATGAATTGCTAAAGTAAAAATGACCCCGCTGTACGAACGAGTGAGTCATTATAAATAGCTTATTGTACAAACCCAACACCGCAGGCTGCTTTGGACGAAAAAAGCGTCAGGTAGCCGAACAAATAAATAAAGCCAAAAAATCAGAGCCTGTTTTGGACATGTGAGATATGAAAAAGAGTGCATGAGCTGAGATGTGGCCACATCGTCAGTGCAGGTGAACAACATAAGAAGGGAAGCAAAATTCGGAAGGCAACGAAGGAAGGCGAAGCTGCAGGAGCAAAAGTTTTCAGAACTTGCAAAACAAAATAGGAGCTTGAGAAGACACCGAATTACGTTTCGCCATTCAAAAGGTGGCCTGCCAAAGGAATCGCACTTAAGCTCGCGACTCATGAGCACATCTGCTCCGAGACTGCCTCGGCATTGGTCGCAAGAGAGCGGATAGCGGCCCTGGCATCCTTCTCAAACATACCCAAACCCTGTTTGTTTGTTTCCGTCTGGCAGGGTGGCGCCGTCACCTTTGGGAAATCACGCCGGCGGTTTGATCTCTTCCCATTTTTTTTTTTATTTGTCTGCTGCCGGACGAAAGGGCAGTTTTTCGCATCCAACGGTTAATCCAGCGTCCTGTTCGCCGCGCTCGAAATTTTCCTTTCGCGCAAGACACGCAGGGCGGCGAGAAGGCGCGTCCGCGACGCGTGCGTTTCTAAACAGGCCTTCTTCCGACCAACCTGTCTGCGGGAAAAAATGGAGAGTGTGTGTGTGTGTGAGAGTGTGTGTGCGTGCTGGGGGGGGAGAGAACAAACTTGAAAACGTGTCCCCATTTGGCAGGAACACGCAGAAGGTTGCTAGCCTGTATGTGGGTCACCACCGTTCCCAGCTGTTCCGCGGAGTCAGCTGCGCTGTGCCGCGTTCATCAACATCTGCTCCGCAAAAACAATATCCAGCTTTCAGCGCTCAAATGGAGGTTGCGCCATATGCCGGAAAGCCACTTAGTTTACGCCCCGGGAGCCAAATTCACACTAGTTGAGGTAACAATGAAGGAGAGGGAGCAGCGGGGACGGGAGTCGGGGACCCCCGTGCAGCTACACTGTCGAAGGTGGGCGAGGTGGGCGTCTGCCCCAGGTGCCTAGCAACAAGATGTTGAGGCTTTTGAATATTAATGCCACTGTCATATTGTTATGCCACCAGTACACTTTAAAGGTACAGAATAATCTTTATAACTCTTCCTCAGATGTGTGCTTAATTTCCTTTTAATTCATGGTCTCTTTTATTTTTATTTAATCGCATCTCTTTTCAGTTTTATATGTTGGTATTGCTTTGCAGTTTGGATTCATCCAGTGTGGCAAAACGAATGAGATGACAAACACAGACAGCGACATTAATCCATAAAAGTTATACACGGGTGGTGCATTGGTAACTAAAACTTGCGGAAACGGTCTCATCCAGAATTTTGCAGTCTGTCGGACTAACATTTACAGAGCTGAGATCATCTATGAGGCTCTGTAAATGTTAGTCCGACATTTTACCCAGAATGCACCTATTTACAATAAACATTTTCCCGCTCAGACACAGAGTAAGCGGGTCGTTACAATATTCATCTTAAAGGAGCCTGCCTGCCATATAGGTGTTTGCTGCCCAGCTTTTGCCCACCCCACATTGCCATGGAAACATGATGCCACATCTCCTACTATGACACATACGTAGCATGATGTCTTCACTTACATTTCACGTACCAGGACAGTATATACACACACACACACATTTTCGGAACCGCTTGTCCCTTACGGGGTCACGGGGAACCGGAGCCTACCCGGCAACACAGGGCGCAAGGCCGGAGGGGGAAGGGGACACACCCAGGACGGGACGCCAGTCCGCCGCAAGGCACCCCAAGCGGGACTTGAACCCCAGACCCACCGGAGAGCAGGACTGCGGTCCAACCCACTGCGCCACCGCACCCCCGACAGTATGTATATATGTATATATATATATATGTATATATGTATATATATATATATATATATATATATATATATATATATATATATATATATATATATTTTTTTTTCCTAGGTCATGTGTATTACATTTGCTTCTAGTGTGTAAAATATATAGACAAGAAATCAATGTCAGTCTGATACAAAGAGAGATATGCAACAATGTTCCTCTGATTTTCAGTTAATTTGTGCAACGGATGCTATTTTTGCTTCGATTGGTATGAAAGTATTCCTGTTCGCAACAACAGTTATACTTTTCCCTCTTAGCACATTTTAACATGAGTCATGAGGCTGTCAGAAAATCTTTAAAAGCCGTAAATGACTTCGTCTGTGAAATGCAATTAACCCATTTTAGGCCAATTAAGAAACAGACCTAGATTGTATCGGCAGTATTACAGCTCAGTACGCAGAAAAAAGGTGATAATGGTGTTTTAATTAAATATGGGAGCAAAAGGTCCCAAAATGGAGCTTACAGCTAACCAAGCAGCAGTCATTTGGTGACTGTACAGGCAGGGCCCATTATTGTTTTGCGCTTGTGCATGGTTCGCACCGCCTTCTCAGCGCCTTCCCCCAGGCTAAGTGGTTCTCGTTAATCAGCAAACGGCAGAAAAAAGTGGGTGCTCACACCGCTGTAGGACACGACTTAACAAGAGATCCCTAATGGAAATGATGTGGTCGCGTCACAAAGCGCTGAAACATGGGATGTGCTGTAATCATCTTTTTTCTGCATCTTTTGCTCTTTTATTCTTTTTTTCCTCTGAATTTTTAAACATGCCATGATTTGGGGTGGCATAGTGGCCCAGCGAGTAGTGCGGCTGTCTCGTATCACCTGGGTGGCATGAAAGGACATGAGTTCAGTTCCCTCTCAGTCTGTATGGAGGTTGAATGTTCTCCCTGTGTCTGCATAGGTTCCCTCCCAAACACATGCTGTTCAAGTTCCCCCATAGTGTGTGAGCGACACAGAGAATGTGTTCCACTGATGTATGGATGAGTGAAGTAGTATACCTAGTAGTGTAAATCACTGCGGTGAATAAGGTGTGTGGGCTGATAACACTACACAGAGTTCATTGGAAGTCGCTTTGGAGAAAAGCGTCTGCTAAATGAATAAATGTAAATCTGAACTAAAAAAAAATTGTGTTATATTTCTTTCCCTCCAAAATATTGTGCAGACCTCAACCCTGCACAGGACAAGCAGCTGATGAAATAAAAAAAATAATGTGTGAGCGGCATGTGGGATGCACACAGTACATTTTCATTGTTTCAGACTAGTCATTCACTAAAAGTACTATGTTTTGTTAGAATTAACTGCTGGCAAATGCAAACAGCAAGTAAATACATCATGTATATGTGTGGGTATTCATCTTGCACATGCAACATGTATGCAGTGCATTTTAGTGAAATGGTTGCAGAATTTAGAGTCTTATGAAAAGAAATACTGACTTCCAGCAAGCGTAGTCTAAATTTTCACTAATACATAGATAAAACTAAATCTTATTTAAAGTGATCAATAAAATACAACTTAAATAATTTAATAGTAAGTAGCGGTAATGGACAGCAACCAATACAGCAGAATATAATAAGTAATTTATTACAGTAAATAATTACAACTGTCTTTCGAGCGTCATCTGGCCCCAAGAATCAACAATTGTCTTTCTGAATATATACTGTAACTTCACATGTTGGGAGTCTTTCTTGGTGAAGATTTCCTATACAGATTGCATATGCAGATTGTTCTGATTCCAGCTCTCCAAAGGTCACGATATCCCAAATTCTTCAACAGCGAAGTCTTCAAGCACCATCTGCACAAACACACCCAAGCTGGCCATTGTTGCTAAAGTTAAACGATTTCAGATTTTGGTGATGTTAACGAGTCTTTTTTCTTCCCCCCTCTTGCATAGTTCCTGCAGGGCTCCTACAGCAGCTCTGCATCACAACGGACATGGAGTTTAACTGGCGTGTTTGTCCGTCCAGGAATCGATCCACCTGAACTGACCAGTTGTGTCGCTTGACCCATTTTAACCACGTCAAATTGTCACCGGTGCAGCGAGACCTGGAGAACTTGCTAGACTGTGTCCGAAATAAGAACAGTGAAAACCCTTTTTGTTAATTAAATTTTAATTTATTTCGTTAATATTGAATTGGTTACTTAAATGGGCAGCAGGTGATGTAGCGGTCAGAATAACCGCCTTTCATTGACTAAGCGCAGGTTCCGATCCCACCTCATGTTATAGTGCTCTTTGACAAGGTACTTGCTCGGAATTGACACAGGTGGGAGAAACATGCCTAGCTGTATAAATAAGTAAATCATTGTAAATAGCTCAACATTTTATGTCACACTGGAGAAAAGCATCAGATAAATAATAACACAATAACTGTGCCTGTTACAATATTAATAATTAAATAGAAAACTAGAACCCTGTTTTTGAATAATATGAGTACAGAACAGGCAGCTGATCTGGAAACTTTACAAATATCCTTCTAACAGTACAAGGAAGCTGAGTATTGCATTCTCAGACTTTTAATTTGATCATTTTTGGGACTACATAGCTACTGACCAAATTCTCTGCACCATTTTTTGGTGTGTGGGAGCAGACACACACATGGAAAAATCAAACAATAAGGCCCTTTACAGCTCGACTCGTTTCGCAGAACTCATAAGTGACAGCATGTTGTTCGGCTTCACACTCGAAGGTCTCTCTTGGTGAGCATTTCCAGTACAGATTGCTTTCGTCTGCAGTGTTAATTTCCTCTTTCTGGAGCACCACGTGGCTAGCTAGTTTAATCGAACCCAAAACACTACACAAGTTTTGGCGGTCGTAAACGACAATTGGCAGGCTAATCAAAAACAGAAGGGGCAGGCGCATTTAAAAATCCCTGTAAAAAGTACAATTAATTGTGCTTCTGAATGTCACACTGTCTCCCGTTGTGGCCGTCAAAATGCAATAATGGGACGGGCAAGGTTAATGCGCTCGTTCCCAGACGCTGCTGATGTGCATGTTAATCTTTCGCTGTCCACCGCTGCTGCTTCTTCAATTAAAAGTGCTTTTCAAGATTGTGTAATTTTTAATTTCTATTGACAGCTTCCAAAATTTTTTCATTTGATGTGGTTCGAGTACACTTGCTGGAAAGGAATAGCTTTTTTTCAAAACTAAGATATATAGAGTATTTATCTTAGTATACGTATACACACACAAACACACACACAAACATTATATCCATATATTGTGAAATAAATATATATGGAATAATATATAATACTATTATTAATAATTTTAATAACTATAATGGCAACAACAATAATAACAATAATAACAGAGCAGGTAGATAGTATTAGATACATAAAACTGATATGTAGTCTTTGTGCAGAAACAAGAAACTGCACTAGAAATACTGAGAGTGGGATAAAATTTAAATGAAAGCAAAAGATGCAGTGGAAGCTGCAGATATGAATTTCATTCATTTTAAAGAACCGCTGGTGGATGTTAAATTACTTTTTCTAATTTTCCTTTTAATTAAATTAAAGGTGCACCCAGACACATGTTGAGCATTGGTGTTTTGTCAGTGACTAGAGCAGAAATGGAAGCATGAAATGCCACAGCAAATATTCATCTGCAAACATCTGCTGTGTGCAAATCTATACGCTCCATATGACGCTCCCCGGATAAGCAATATTTGTAAATAATGCAAATAGCTATATGTTTAGAAGAGTGGGTGGGATTGAAGTGACCCCTAAAAGAAAGCTGTTATTTTGCAGCCAGATGTGTTTAATGTGCAGGCACACAAACTGCTGAAAACATTGGTCATATTAAGAAGTGCTGTGTTTGGTTCCTGTAAGAAACGGAATGGTGTGCACATTGCATCATTATTATAGTTCATCGCCAGCAGCTGTTCAGTCAGGTATCAAAGGCGTGTCAAAGGAAGCAATTAAGGCACCGCAAAGACTGTAGAGATGTGTTGGGAGTCGTTCCGACAAATGTATTGAAAAATCGGGATCGTTTTTCGTCAGCTGCGTGCGCACAATCTAACAGTGATTGAACTAAAACGGGCCCGAAAAGAGGAGTGTGGGGTAGGATGGGTTGGGGTGGGATTGTGGTTGGGGTCAAGGGTGGTAGGGCATGTGCTGAAGAAGTGATACACATAACATCAATAATTACCACCTCCACAGATTTTCCTCTCGCATACATTCGGCTCTTCTCAGAAGGTCTATGAAACCTTAACATTTCCTCTCACCTCCAGGTTAATCAGAGACCCCTTTTCACCGCTGCCAGAAGTGTTAGACAGAGTCCAGACCTGGTGTATTTTAATGCCACATCCAACTCATAATCGCATCCAGGTGACCTTCGAATGAACAGTGAAACATCTTATGTGGATGTATTCAGAAGAAGGCATCATGTGAAAGGCAAGAGCGCTTGCCGACAACATGGTGCTAATGTAACTGCTAAAAGAGATTTTAATTAAGTTTGTAAGTAAGGCTATGTCTAAATTCAAACCAGCTTTCTTGTTTTCATTGGATATTTTTACTTCATGTGCTTTATGTGAAGTATCTTCTTGAAGGGGATTGCAGCAGGGTTTATGCACACTCCCTCCACGGCACAGTGGTGCAGCAGGTAGTGCTGTTGTCTCACAGTGCGTGGACAGTACAAAAGGACATGGGTTCAATCCCCAGCTCAGTTTATGTGTTATTCCTCCCCAAGACATGTGTTTAAGGTGAACTGATGACTCTGAATTGCCCTTGGTGTGTGAATGCGTTACATTGCCATGGTGTGTACAGCAGTTGATATATCTAGCAAAGCAAGTAACCTCGGATAAAAAGGTGTCAGCTAAATAGGACAGAGTATTCACTGTTGCTTTGGGGAGAGGCGTCTTGTGAAACGGATATATTTAAACGATCACTTTTTTGAAACTTTACATTGGCTGTTTGCGAAGCTGCTTGTGACTTGTCTCTATAGTCATCTTTATATTTTGGCAGCTGAGTGACTGGACCATGTGACTTTCCATCAGTTACCCATCAGACTCCTCCTGTTCACTCATCACCACTCGAAACACTTTTTATACAAGCGCACGGAATTCTAGCTCGGAAATGTTTCATGCGCCAGGCCTTACCTTTGCATGTGGAGATGCAGGGGAGTTACTGCCGGTGAATTTGTCAAAAGGAAGGGGAATGATGTGAGGTAGGTGCAGTTGGACTGAGTGAAGCGGAGAGGGACAGTTGGGTCTGGGGACGGCATGAGGACACCAAAGGACTCCCTTCTGCACTTCCGTCAGCAGTCAGAGGAGGGCACTGCTCAAGAAGGAGCCAGAATGTGCACTTTATCAAAAGAACAATAAATCAGTTTAAATGACAGCTTCCGTCAGGTCTTCCTGTGTGGGGCAGAATATATCTCATTATCAAAAACATAAGGGTCTGCAAATTAGATGAAGCCATTCATTCCATGATGTTTGTCTGGACAGTTTGTAAACAAATGGTGTCTGCATTTCTTTTTTTTTCTTCAAATGAATCTAAAGTACACGCTATGAGAAAGGTTATCCAAAATTATATTCCAAATAACATTTCATATAGATACTGTTTTTACAGGATCCTCTCAGGTTGCCCTGTGATAGCAACAGCAATCGGAGGGAGGATATTGACAGAAGGTAGGTTTAAATGTAATGTCAATGAAACAGCGTTGGGCTGTAAAGCATACAGACACATCGCGAGGGACTGAAATTAAAGTGACAATATTTCCCTTTGGCGAACATGAAGCAGGTGTTCAGGTTCCTAATGATGAAGTCAGTTGGACAGCAGTCAATCAGAACTACAGAGAGCACGTACTGGAATCATAATCAAGATGATTCATACTAAAGACCATATGAAAAAGAAACACTGATTTTCTGCATTAATAATTATAATAATGATTACACTTTTAGTGCTTTTCCCTAAGTGTTACTGCTGGTCTGGTCTCTATTAGCGTTTCGCTTCTCTAGAGTATGCAAAAAATGGAATCAGTTGGTTTTTTTTTCTTTATTAATTTCTCAAAATGAATCAAAGCAATAAATGATCTGCAAATATAATGCCACAGGAAATATGTTTTGGTAGTATTATTACACAATTAAATTTTTTTTTAAATTCATTTTTTAATAAAGATTAACATTTTATTATTTGTCAATATTGTATCTTGTTGATAAAGAGTATGCATGTTCTAAACAGTGTTAAGCGATGCATTTGACACTTGCAGAACTGTATGCAAATATAAATGAGTCTGAAGAACAAGTTTGGTATTTCTACTCAGACATAAATCAAAATACTTTTTAGGTTTTTCACTGCCTACTAAAAAAACCTTCCAGAAGCCTGTGATCCTTTAAGGTGCAAAACCCAAAACCTATCAAGTAAGCTGTGCATCAAGAAAAATTAAGGCAGTTAACTAGAACAAAACATGAGTCATTAACACTGCAAATCCAAACACTCAGTTATTGTTTATCTGCGTTATTGTGTCTAAAAACTCCCGGTAGGTCCAACAGTGATAGCTATAGAAAAAGAAGCTATCCTTGTGCAGTTTAGTGCACTTCCGTAGGGTATAAAGTACAGTGTGATTTGTGATGTAAGATGCTGTGAGGGCATGTTTGGTTCTTTTACGTCTGATAATAAATAATGGTGGCAAACAAACACCAGGATTATGTTAATGATACTCTGATTATGTTAATCTGTTCTCAGTAGCCACATGGTATGACAAAGTTTCAGAATGTGTGATGGCTAACTGCTTTTGCTGAAAGAGTCAACAGCCATTGCTTTGAGGTTATATGGTTACATCACGAGAACAACAAAATCAGCTTCTTACTCCGTCATCAATCGCAATGACAATGAGACGATGCAGAAATACATGCTGGAAGCAATCTGTGCATAGTTCCTAACAAAAACATTTATTTGCTTTTACGTTGCCCCAGCAGAGGTTGATTTGCTGATTTCCGAAGAAAATAGATTGGCTGCGGCCAAGACGATGCAAAGCCAGAAGAATGGCAGCGTGTTAATGCATTGAGAAGGAGACGTAAGAAATCCCAATCAAAATTGTCATTAAAACTTAATATAGGAATCAATATTAAGTGTCCAGATGGTTTTGGGGCTGAGAAAATAGCTGCATTGTAGCCACACTTATCTTTAATTTAAATATGCTCTCAAGATCTTCCCATTGTTATACACACCTCCAGGGTTTGGAAGCTGCACAACTATTTAAATATGAGAACGAACAAAAGTTTATTTAATGTCACTTTAGCTGGCACGTAGACTAATTTGTGATAACAGGGCTTTGGCTGAAATCACAGCTGATGTTTTCACTGATATTAAGGCTGATTTTTCTGCACTTTTCGCCAGAGCAAGAATTGTAATTCAAACGAGGAGGTAATGCATGGACAGATTTGCTTAATTTGCCTTCAGAAACCATCCCGTACCTTGTGATTTTTTCTTGTCTTGATTTTACGTTGGCTACAAAAGATGGCGGTCGGGCGTGCTAGTGGTCGTCCACGTGGGAGCAGGAATGATGGGGAAGGCTGCTGGGCCCCAGAGGAAAAATAGCTTGCCCTATGTTGACTGGGCCAAGGAGCAAAGTGCCAGTGGGGGATGGCATCTGTACATCAGGGAGCTGGAACACCTTGACACTGCCATCTGGCGCTGGAAGACCTGAGCTGGGGAAAGATTTAGTGGTCGGGAGTTGCTCATTTGTTATTGATTATATTACAGATGTGTGATAATCTAGGGGATGTAACACATCCATTCTTCTTCCCTCCCCTTTACAGGTACCACTATATATTTTTGGTATGTTTCAGTTTGTTGGTTTGCCATTTGGCTTTGCTGACTACTCACTTTGCTTCATATTTTGTATTAAATTGAAGGACTGTAAATAAGAAAGTAACACATTTTCTTTGCTAAATTTTTTTTTCGGAAATCTTATAAAAGAAGCTGTTTGTACCTCTTTAGTGCAGCTGAGAAATGTATGTAAATTTATTTGAAGAGGCAGAATGGAGCAACCCATGTGCAGAAAGCTGAAACCAGAGCTTCTACTCGTTCCTTCTCTAAAGAGCTTGGCTGACCTCGGCAATTAAAGGACAATTTTAAAATGCATTTCTGATTTTCTACTAGAGTGAAAAGCTTTATTATCCAATGGATGACAAAAAACTCCCCTGAATGGCCTGCACTCCTGGGCTTCCACTGAACTGGTCATGAATGCACAAACCATCTGTTTTTCTGGACGTTTGTCAGCGCGAGTGCGGCCCAGGCAGCTGCCCGAGCGGCAGCGGCCTGAATGATGGACCGCGCAACCTTTGTTTCCAGAGCGACGGTCGGCTTTGTGCGGCACGGGGGCCTGCCCCGCTTGCGAGCTTGGGCAATCACAACCTCACTTCAATCCTCCCCTCCCCATCACACACACACACACACAGACACACACACACACACACACACACACCCACCATTGTGCGCACCGACTGCTCTGCTGCCGCTGAAAAAAAGGGTGGAGGCCGGTTCGGCCATGGATGCAAATGGGCCTTTTGGGAGGCATCGTTGCCCCCCCCCGGTTTGGGTCCCATTGGGCCTGCCTGCCCTGAGCCAGAGGAGCCCCACATGTGCCAGCAGGACCGGGGAAAGGTGAGAGCAGCCAGTGGAGCCACGCAGAGCTGGGGGAAGGGGGTGTCAGAACAGGCCTGCTGAATATTACACACTTAAAACATAATCATGTCCTGGCAGCCGGGATGCAATCTGCCCGCCTATTTCCAAATTAATAAAAAGGCCAGCACCGTGTAAGCACACCATATTGGACAATGATTTAGTTCATCTCATGTTTCACCTATACACACTGCCTGCTCTATGTAGCTACCTACTAGCATATTATTGTTTAACGTAACATATACGGTTTACATTAATAGAATGATATGTATTTTAATAAAACTATTTTTTAATCTTATTAGTCCTTCTGCATTTTGATGTTGGCTAACTAATCTATCCTTTTACATTCATATTTACTCATTTCACAGCCATTATAACCAATCCAAAAGGCTGTTGATGCAAAATTATGTTAGATGCAGATAATATTTAGCCATAAATAAAATACATGTTATAGCAATGATATTCAGTCACTGCAATGTGGTAACCAACACATGAATGAGAGTGCCATGAAAAAGAGAATAAAAGTGATTGCAAAAAAAATTTAAAACAAGGCATACAGTGCATTACATGCAATTTAATTTTAATTAATGGGAAAGATGAAATCTTGGCGAAACGTAATTTGAAGAGATCAGACTATAGCTTGTGATAAAAAATTGACTTTGCAGTTTTTGTGACCTTACTGCACAGGGCAGTTAAAATGAGCATTACTGTTTAAGGATGGATGTTATAACAATTGCTTGTTTCTGTGATGTTAAGAACACCAGTATCATACCTAATCCATTCAGAGCCAAGATAGCATACATGAGTAAGTAGAACAGGAATAGGAAAACTGTTTACTGTTTTGTCACGGGGCAACAGGTACAGTGCTGAATAGAAACAAGGCTGAGAGGTAAGATGGAATTGAACCCTGAAGGTTTGGCGTTCAAGTCCCATGTTGTGACCTTCTGCAGAACCCTTCAGAAAAGAAAATATCAGATTTGTGGAGAAAAATATCCTGTATAAAGTGTGAAAAAGTAAAATGCATTTGATAGGTATGTACAAAGCAGCTTACAGATGTTGTACAGGTAGTATAATAATAATAATAATAATAATAATAATAATAAGAAACTTCATATTGTGAAACCTTTTTTACAAGACATTGTACAAATTGTGTATGTCTCACCAACAACTGGAGATCTGGATACTTTCTCACATTTGCCTGTTACTTGTGTTACCAGAAAATCTAGTTGTTTTGTGGGTTTATAACATGCCGTGGGCCCGTTCTGCTGAAATTCTGTTCTACTAGTAATTTGTGGGGGAGCGGGGTGCAAAAAAACAAACTATTGCTTTAAGGACATATTTTCCTGCTTTTCAGTCTGGATTGGTTGCAGGAGGTCAGCAACAGAGGTCAGGGACTGTGATATTCATAAAAATAGCTCAAGCTACACTGGAAGAATCTGCAATATGAAAATATCTGATGCACATGAATAACGTTTGTATGATGAATAAATAATCGTAAAACACTGATTTGTTTTCCTGTTTTAACTCTCACTACAATAAGTCCTGATTGAAATTGTTTCAATATTTTGTCTAAAATATGAACAGCAGAAATAATGTCTGCATCACGTGTAAAATTATTTTGTAACTTAGCAACAGTAAAGAAGACTGCTAAAAGAGCAGCATAAACTTACTGATAATAGTTTTAACACCTGTTATAGGGAGAAATTCCAAAAGCATCAGTTCAGTGTTTGGATATTTTGTCTCCTTTATTCTGGCTGAGACACATTTATTGGAAAGCAAAGAGCTGCTATAATGGGAAAATAACTGAACACAAAAACATAATAAGCTAAATCACATTAAGCAAGAAACCCTCTTGAGGTTTACCATACTTTGGTTTTCCTCTTTTTTTTTTATTTTATGTTACATTTTAAATGTATTATTTTTAAAAAACTCTTAGCCAAAACCCAGACTTGATATTTTTGGATTTTATAGGGAAAAAAGTTTTGGAGATTTTTTAAAGATTTGCTTTAAAGATTTTGTTTTAAAGATGTTTTAAGTCCCAGTTTAATCATCATCCACATATTAGATGATTGTGAGTCTATGAGCTGGTTGCTGATGGGCTCCTTTCATGTGTCACAGTTATGGTGACGCACTTTTTGTTTGTGGGGATCGTTTGTGGTTCCTGCTCAGCGGATTTCAAGCTCAGCAAGAGTGAAGTGCAGACAAAGCATGAAGCTAATTGTTGTCAAAGCTTAATGATGTGAAATGCATTGTTATTGTCCATTATGCTTCAGTGCCGAAAAGTGGGATCTTAAAGCGTGAACTCATTTTTTCGCCGCAGTTCCTGAAGTATTGCCCTTCCATTTAGTTACGTTTAAAATAATTGTTTTTTTCACAAAATAAATGTGTCTGAGTCTCAAACCTATGGGCAACTACTAGAGTAATGTGTGCCAGCAAGCGGTGGTACCAGATATAAATAACCCTATGTCTGTTTCTAAAGCTCTTCATCTGTTGTGAGTGATTTTGATGCTGATTCGGAGAACAGCATTTGCTAACCTGAGCAAACAAATGTAAATGTAACCTAAATTTGAATGCATTCATCAATAGAAAGTACGACAGAATGAAATTACTGAAAAATTCTGTAAAAAAAAAATTCTATTCAGAAAAATTGACATGTACTTATGTCAATGAGTAAAGTCTGGAAAAACTGAAAAAACACAAATTTTGAAACCATCACTTTCAGATCCATGGTGGTCTTTCTCCGCTATGTCGTCTGCGCGCTGCTGAGGCCGAGCTGTGCCTTCCTCACCCTTCCAGACCAGCCACACAAGCGGTTGTACGTGGATGACGGCAACACGGCGCTGCATGGGGAGCGGTATGTAGTCCCGCATTTCCACGTCGTGTTCTGTGTCCACAGTACGCTCCTACAGACATACACACTTTCACACACACACACACACACACACACACACAGTCACACGCACCCGAGCAGCCCCGGGGAGCACAGGCCTCTGTGTACTAGGGCTCCTTCCTCTCCGCACGCTTGTCACGAGTCACACCCGATTAAGCGTGATGGGTCCGCGGTGTGGACGAACTGTCACTACGGGCGGACCCGGACCCGCCGCTCACACTGCTGCACAGAAGCCAAAGTCAAAACTCCGCCGCCAAGGCCACACTCGAGACCTCATTAGTGCTAATTTTGTACATTTCGCTCCGGGTTTTGCGCTATATTATGCATGCTTGTGTTTTATGCAGATAAAATGCCCTGCAATGATATAGTGTGTAGTGTAAAACATGGAGAGGGTAAATTCCTGGAGCAGAACTTGGGAAGGGGGAGGGGGTCCCCGTTTCGTGAGCAACGCTCATGGGCCTTGAAAACAAGTCATTCTCTTTCACAAAGAAATGTCAGAACCAATAAGTTGACACCGCTCCCTCTTTGCATCTCAAACAGTCCCAGACGGACTAACCACCCATGAATCAACAGCATTTCCAGCATCGGACCAGTCCGTCAGAGGAAACATGCGGTGGCGGCGGCGACGACTGAGTTTGAACACCCGGCGACATCCGGCGGTCGCTGAAAGGACCCGCCGTTCACTTCGGCCGCAGGTTCCCACTCTGAGCCGTGATGCCGGGGTAATTTATCACCCGATGGACTGAAAAGCGCTCCTTCATGATCTGCCACATTGTCTCTGACTTTTTAAGTGCCACAAAAGGCGGCACAGTTATAGAGTGCTTTCTCCTTTCACCCGCTGGACTGCTATGTGACGCCAAGCCCAAACACGGGCCTTTGAGAGGGGGCTGGAGAACCATATGGACGGCTAAATGAAGTTCAAACCGGGCATGGCGATGGCCGCTGCCTCCTTTTGTGCCGCAGGGAAGCGCTCAAAGGTGGTGGGCGGGGCGGAAAGTTAAATCCCGATAATGAGATTGCAGAGCGCAGGAGAATGAATGTAGAGGCTCCGTAATGTGGGCCTCTGCAAAGGCAGGGGAAATTGGAAGTCGGGCCGCTTCCCTAAATTTGAGGATCTTCACCCAGCCACCCACCCCCACAATATCTTTCTTCCCCTTTGACGGTTGATTTCAATGAGTGCTCATCGGGTGTGAGAGGATGTCCCATAATCAATGACAATGACACTTGACAGATTGTCCAAGCTAGGGGTCTTTGTTGCGAGCTGATGGAGTAAAAGAGCCCCGGTGGTCACCAAAGGATGAAGATATTTAAAGCCAATAAATAAATCTTAAAAAGCTATCTTTCACAGCATTGAGGGTGAGAGGGGATCCCCCCCCCCCCCTTTTCTTTTTTTTGGATTTGGAAAATCTGCTGCCTTTGAAGGACTTGTGCACCCGAAGGCGTCTCATTGCTCAATCACACAGATTAAGTCAGTCAGACAAGCAGCAATCTGTCCCATCTAATAAAGTAACTTTTGTCATTTAGGACTGGAGTGCTTGAAACCTTACAGGGGGCTGTGATTTGTCACAGGTTTAACACGGGAGCTGGCGGGGGAGGCATCAGACCATTCCCTTTTCCTCAAGAAAGATATGGAAATAGAGAAAAAACGCAGAGTTTTTCACATTGTCACTGTGTGTGTGTGAAGATTGGATCGGACTGCGACTTCAGGCTGTGATTAGTTCATTCAATGTGATGTTTGTGGCTAAGGGGGAGGGGTCATTTCTGGGGGTCTGGGCCAGGAAGGTGTGTGTGGTTTAAATGGAGGATTCCGTTTCAGCCAATTACTGTTTTGTTTTAACTAATGACACACTCGGCATCTCGAGGGCACAAACTCCCATCCCCTCATCCCACAAAGCATAAGAAGAACACGCCACAGCGGAGGTAAGATGTCAATATTTATTTGATTATTCCGTTTTTCCACGCAGACAGGATTCACGCAGCACTTACGTCAGAAAAAAAAAAATAATAAAAAAAAAATAACGCGGGAAGCGCTTTCTCCTTTAAAGCTCCAGCAATCCGGTGATGAGGACATCTGTTTTCATATGGCACCTGACACGCAGCAACCAAAAATCTGATGTCATCCTGTCCAAACTTGTACGCGGCTGGCAGACGCCAGCGGATCCGCTGATTGTTTCTGACAAGTCGCTGACAGCTCCGGAGGTGAGGAGGGCGTGCGACAAAGGGCAAACAGGAGCGGCGGGCTGTGAGCTGGTGCCTTGAGCCGTGCCTCGGCCCCTCCCCTCTACCCCGGCTCGGTCCCCCGCCAGCCCAGGCCTCCCCTCTGCCCCCACATAACCCCAACCCCCTCACAACACACCAGGAAATCAATTGCTTTATTGCCGTCACCGCAATGGGCAGGACTGAAAAGCTTGCCGAGAGAAAAAACGGCAATAACACTGCTTTTAAGAGGATAAATAGATACATTGATAGATACATTGATATATAGACAGACAGTCAGATACATACTTATATATAGATGGACAGACATATGCACATATACACACATACAGTACATACATACATACATGTATACATATATATGTTGGTACATAGATAGATAGATAGATAGATAGATAGATAGATAGATAGATAGATAGATAATGTTGTGGTAAGACTAAGCTGGCTTTTTTAATGATGCTGTGTGAGGTATCAGGTGTTGATTTGGCTGGAGATAGTTCACTAGTGTTCAGAAGGTTGCGGTTCAAAATCTCAGCAATGGATGCTGCACCCTTGGGCAAACCACTTGACCCAAACGGCTTCGGTAGAACCCGTAACACTCTAACCACATGGACACTAAAGCAAACAAATGGAAAAAATGGAGGGACAGATTAGATGAGTTCGAATGGTGAGCCGTGTCAAGAGCGTTGTGATGTTTCGTAAGAAGACGAACGCAGGGCTGGGAGGGTGGATGGATGGTGTACTGCAGATATCTTGGATTCAATAGGGGGCCACCTGCCACTGAAATCTGGATTTCCTACTGCTGGGCTCCGTGTCTAACACCGAGGGAGCCAAAATAGCTCTCTTGACGTGGAGCGTATAACAGATTTTTGGCACTGTTCGTTTTTTATCACATTCATTTTTTTTTCCCTTTTTTTCGGCTGCATAACAGACATCTATGAAAAGATTACTTTCTGAGGGTTCAAGTTCATCAGACTTCCTGATGAAAGAAATTATTCTAAAAGCATCTAAGTGATGATATGTTGTATGTAAATTAGTTTTTTTTTTTTTTTGTTAATCAAACACAATTTGCACAAATAAATGAGCAACAAGGACAGATACATATCTGTGAAAAAAAAATATTTTTCCCCATGTACTGTACATATGTATAAAACAGTAAGGTCTGCAGTACCTGTCACTGGTGGTTAAAAGTACCCTGCTATAAAAATAACATTTAATTTTAAAGATAATAAAAAAAATAAACTGATAATATGAAGCACATGAATAAATATATTCTATAAACACAGCAATTCAGAATCTAAATTAAACCATGTAGACTACTTATTCATCTGTCTGGAATATATTTGTAACATATTCCATATATGTTATAAATATATTCATAATATATATTTTTATTATTTACTAAATGTATTGATTCTGTTATTAAGAAAAGTGTAGCGCATTCTCTTAAGACAGGTTTTGTAGCGAAACTGCTTTTCAGAACCGAAGTAATCGAAGAAACGAAGAGCGAAGTGATCTCTGACGTATAACGGCTCTTTCAAGGGCAGGATGTACTGTTTTGTGTACAATGTTGCGGAGTTTCACCTTTAAACCGCCTACATTTCCTACGGGATCAGGGGTATAAATGGCAAACCGTGGTGTTTGTAGCATGGGAACCCCGGAGCGAAAAGGGCAGGACCGTGTTGACAGCCGCCGGACGGCGAGGGACCGAAGGGAGGCCATTGTCTCCCAAGGCCCATCCCCCGAGCCGCTCATGAACGCCGGCCAATCCGTTGCTCATTCCGGGTCGGGGAACGCCCTCTTGGACCAGAGTCAGAGAGGCGAGTGCCGTGGTACAGTATGCTCCCTCTGATCTCCCAGTCACTCCGCTCTTGTCACTGGATTTGTCTGTTAAGGGCCACAGCGGGAAAATTCAGCAATGCACACTATTCATTATTATTCATTCATTTTATGTGATTTTTCTCTAAAGCAGCTTTCACGGATTGTATATTTAGCTACTTACAATTATTTGCCCATTTAGACAGCTGGGTAACTTTTACTGTAGCAATTAGGGTAAGCACTTCAATCAAGGGTTCTATAGCAGGAGGTGTAATCAAACGCAGGTATTTTAATTGCAAGGTGGCGTCTCTTACCGCCGCACCACCTGCTGCCCATATTAACGCACATTGACTAAATGATGCAAACTGAACTCTCTCATTCTAAAGGGTGCTTTAACCTAGCTTGGCTACATATAAGACGTGTTGCTGAGGCTGGGGGAAACAAGGACACGTAGCCGCGGATGATCGGATCATAGGGAGAGTCAATAATAAGGATACACCTATTAGGCAGACACTCACTGACAGTTGGTAACGCTCGCTAACCAGACTGCTCCCTGAAAGCCGTTTATTGCGAGCGCTCGTGGCACTCCCCGCAGACACGTTACCGCAGGCTGTCAATCTCACCAGACGCTAACCTGCCATGTTGCGCTTGACCTCCATCGCGAAGATTACTGTCTCAGAGCAAAGGCATCCTTCAGCGACTCTGCTGAAAGACGGGGGAAGGGTCAGCGGGAGGCGGGTGGCGACCCACATCTCGCGACTCGTCCGCAATAAAATCGTTTTGCGCATCACAGGTGCGGACACTCGGGGGTATGTGCGTGCGCTTACGGACAAGTAGTCAGGACGTTAGCTTTGTTTTCGGTAGGAAAAATTGCGTGCGTTTGGATGCCTGAGCTCTTTGTGACAACGCCGCCTTGAGGGGTAGGCACTGCTCTCGATGACTGAGCTGGGTTGGGCTTGTTCTCCCAGCCCACCTGTACGGCGCGAGCGCAGCCCCCGGATGGCTTCTGAAAGGAAATCAGCTTCTGGCAACAGGCGTCAGGTGGCATTACAGGAGCTGTTCTACAAGTGCAGAGTTCTTATTCTGCTGGGTATTGGAGGGAGGTGTTGCTGTGATCTCATGAACCTGCAAGACGGGGTCCCACATATTGTGTTTGGTGGGCTACAAAGGGAGTGGGTTTTTTCTCAGGATGTCACACTGAGATGGTAAAACAAAGGATGCATTTTTTTTAACTCTTTGGTGTTGCCCTGCTGGCAACTCAAAGCCAGGGAGGCAGAAAGGTTTCAGTGAGAAACCTCACATCCTTCACCATACAGCCTCACTGCAGGGACCTCTGCACTGCACTGAGGTGGACCACTGCTGATGGGGAGCAGCGAATGATGCTCCATGGGTACCGTGGTCCCATTGTGGTTTTCCTCCAGCTGATCTGACTTTTTCCTCAACACAGAGAACTCACAGTCTGGATGAAGTGATTGCTCTGAACAGCTGGCAGCAGGCAGCAGCTGGTGTGGTGGTTTCAGTTGTCACCTTGTACTCAAAGGACCCGGCTTGGAATTTTTGCAGCGGTTCCCTAAAGCGAGGTTCTTTGAAATACTTCACAAGAAATAATCAAGGTTTATAAATGGGTAAATAATCATAAGTAGCTTAGTGTGCAAACCTAACGTTGGAGAAAAGCGTCACATGAATGAATAAATAACAATTCCGAACATTCACAGGTGTGTGAGCGATTGTGTGTCACTGAGGGTATAAGATAGCGGTTACTGTCCTTGCAGGAGGGACCCGAGCGATAACTGCCAACACAGTAAACCGGCGCACGATAAATGGCATTTTACATATATACTTGTAAAATATATTTACATATATAGCCATATAAAATGTCCAGTAACAGGTTGTGTTCTGTTTAGCCTTTGATTGAAACGCACTGCTTGCCAGCGTCTTTCTAGCTATGAAAATTATAATACGGAAGAAAGATTAGAATGAAATTATCATGGCCCCGAGGCATTTACCGAGTGATGGCAGCCACATAAACCTGACCCAAGAGTGATGATAATACATTAGGTTATGCATGTGCACTGTTATTGCTGTACATTATGTATGTTTCATTTATACTACTTCACACACACCAGCAGCGATGACAGATAGGTAATTACTCTCTGCGCCAATGAACACTTATCAGCGCCGGTGCTGTTTATTGCCGCAACGAGGACCGCTTGTCAGTCAAGGTCACTCGCGCCCGTGTCCTCTTTAATAGTTCCTTCACAGTTGTTGAACTTTGCACGGCGGCTCTTTAAACAAGGGGTCTGGCCCGGCTGCTGCTTTACGAGGCCGGAGTGGGCCCGTTCGCCACCCCCCACCCCCTACCGTTCGCTCCGTCCCGTTTTATTTTTGCCGAAGCTTCCGGCACCGGCCTTTCTGGAGGAAGTCGATCTGTTTCTACGGCAGCGGTCATGTGAACAGAACACATGTTTGTGTGTAAGCGAGTGTGTGTATGCGCTTGTGTGTGTGTGTGTGTGTGTGTGTGTGTGCGCTCACACATCGAGTTCTCTCACGCGTCTATGATAAGTCCAGCTGACAGGACCAAAGGAATCTTTGACTTTCTTGCGGGTCTAATGCTGATGCATGGATGATTCTGCTGCACCAGCTCGCGCTAAATTTACAAGTAGCTCGTGGTTCCTGATGCTCTTTGGCCCTGGGACAAAAACATATTTGGGCTTCTTGCGATTGTCGTAGCCCTCAGCCGCCAGCACTTGTCACAGCTGCGTAATTCTGCCCCATCTCATATCTGCGTTGAGGAAAATATACATTCGGTCTCTTGTTTAGACTGCTTAGGTAATGTGCGCCTGTGTCGCTGCCTGCACATTTTATTCCGTGTGAATTTTAAATATGAAGGGTCTGACTCAGTCTGTTGTATCATTGTATCATATCAAGACAGTGGAGTTTTAATGCTCTGACAGTCTCATGTCTCATGCATGTTTGTATTTCATGCAAAACTAACTGGGAGCCAAAAAAGGGATCTGAAAAGGAAGTGTTTCTACTGTATTATGGGAACAAGTTATTTTTCTTCTTCAGTTCACTTCAGACTAGCTCAATACATATGTAAGATTCGGGTGATGAGGCTTTTTTGAGAGCTAAAAAAAATACAATAACAGGAATATTATAAATTATTTCAAAATAGTGCTTAAAATAATAAGATAAAAACCGTGCACCATTTCATGAAACATTTTATTTCATTGTCAAAATGCTATAAGACATTAAAAATAAATAATTCTGAATCTATTATATAGAACAGTACAAATGTCAAATAATGCAAAGCTCGTTGAAACGAAGGTTAAAAAAAATCGCTATCACAACTCATTTGACCGTTTCAGCATTTTCTTTGACATATAATGCTGATGATCACTGAAAATGTAATTCCTCTATGAATATTGTTGCTGCAAGCTCATTTAATAACCATATACAAACAAGCCCGTAAAACAATCATACGTGATACGTTCCTTAGACCCTGCCATTCATTTTTGCGCCACTCTAGAGGACATGTATTTTAAGTGCTTCTCCCAAATTGTACATGCTACAGTGCTCACGTCCTAAAGCACTCTGCAGAGAATATTCTATGATTTTAAATTATACCATATCTTTATCGCTCACATCTGGAAAACCCTTTAAAACCAAGAAATTTATTTAAAAACACTTTTGCCGGGTCTGTACAGGAAAATTCTGGTGAACACCTCTGGGCTTTCTTTGAATTCTTTTCAAGAAGTTGGTTTAAGGAACGTGGGGAAAATTTTTAAAAAAGAATTTCACCTCTTTGTTTATCAACAAAACATAAAATATTCATTAAAAACTAAAATCTGTTCTTGTTTTTTTTTCAGGCCAAAAAGATGTGCAATGAATCTAATCATAATTTGAGAATCAAACTAAGCCTCAAGTCAGTGTGGAAAAAATGGGGGGGGGGGGGGGGGGGGCGTTACTGCACTGTTATCAATCGGTTTAGTCTGCTTTGCTCTCCATTAAAACTCCTCTGGGAAAGCAAGACTTTTGTGATGAAGGCTTCAGTGCTTTACATAGAAAGGTATCACAGTTCCTCTATCTGCACACCAGCAAACCGCCTGTACTCCTGGGCGCGGCCTCGGACACAGCGAAATCAGAGTTAATGGGGCATGGGGCCTCTCTCTTACTAGAAGATTTGGCTGAAATGACGGTCACACCAATTAAAGCATATTAGAGGGAATGTTGTTGCCCTTGCAGGAAATGTGCAAGACTCTTAGAAATAATTTGCAAGGTGTTACGTTTCTCCAAAGTTTCTATTAGAGGCAAAACAGCTCCTTGTTTTTGATTTTATCCTTTGACATGAATCTCAGTATAGAAAGTTAAAACTGCTGGTATCACACTTCGGTGTTAATAGCAGACTTTAAATTTAATTTTCATTTTGCTGTTGGAAATTGGTTGCATTTGCTATGCTGAACTCTTGTCCATTGCAACTATGTGATTGTTATCTAAAATGGATTAATAAAGTTCTAGTGTTCAGTCGCTGTCTGTCTCTTTAACAAACCAGTTGAATCTGAAAGCGTCAGAACTGCAATTAATCTCATGCATCAAAATATTAAAATAAATGCCCTCAGTTGCTTTCATCATGTCCAAAGTTCTCTTTGGAATGCATCGTGAGCTGTAAAAAAGAACAGTTATTTTTCTTCCCTATGATGCGATGGTGACAGGAGTCACTTTGATATACTTTAGAAGAATGAATTTTCTGTCTGTCCTGCTTTTTTCCTGGGGCTCCATCTTTGCAGACGTTCTGAGCTGTCATTTCGCTACTCTCCCTGACGCTTTTGACACATAATGCTTCTGACAAGTGTTGGACATCAGCCGAAATACAGAATAGGCTGATGATATTTCTTCAGGTGAAGTAGTGAAATGTGAAAAGAGTGTAGAATAAAATAAATATTTGTATAATTCAAAGAGCCATCGATGAAATGCAGACTACACTGAGCACAAGAGTGCTAATGACAATTAATCTTCACTAAACGTAGCACTCATCTGTGTTTATATAAAATAAACGACCCATGCCAATTATTTCCTTATTTTTAGTTTTATTTATTTGCAGGTTTATTCCAGCAGCTGCACCACCCAACTGGTAAGAAAAGGTATGATAGACATACTAGTCCAAGGTTAAAGCCATTATACTGTAACAGGGGAACAGCTTTTCTGTGAATTGTCTTGCACAGGTTCATATTACATCAGTGTTAATTTATGCAGTATTTAAACATGTAGCCATGGAAGCAGAAGTGAGCTGGAATTTTAACTGCTGCTAACCACTAATCCTAACCAATGCTGAATCTTCCACCACCCAGGAAGAAGCACAGCTGAATCAGACTCCTAGCAAACCGTGTGCTTTGCATTTGCTCGGAACACATTCATCTGAAGGAACCAACACTTCCAACGGACTGTTTCTCCCTAACGTTTGCCAGCAGCTCTCCTGGGGATATTTTTACATTTCAAGTCAGCGGCGGGGGCACTTTCACAACCCCCTCAAGATGAGACACCTCGAAATGCTGCCTGCCGAGAGGTGACCGCGTTCTGCCGATCACACAATCTGCTTCAGGCCGCTGACCCACAGAAGGAGAAGAGTGCCAGGTGATATCTGCCGGAACGTTGTGGTTAATATATGTAGGGTTTCAACAGCAAGAGCCAAAATTCCTATTACAACAGTAAAAATATTAGTTGCAATTTCATATGGATTCCAAGACCTCACCGGTGTGACCCAAAACACAGAGGAAGAAAGGCGAAAACGTGCAGTGTCTGCAACACTTTGGGGAAAGAACCTTCAGAAGCGGATGAGGCTTAATCGAAGAGCTAGATGCCAACGCAACAGAGGTGAGGGGACATGTCATTAAACATGCCAAATGGCATGCGCATCTGCTTCAACCCATCGGCACCTGTGGATGTGGGGCCATGGAAGGAGTGAAGCAAGCGTTGATGTAGTGGGCTGATTGGTTAGCGGGAGGCATACTTGTGGTTGCACCAGCCCACAACCATGGAGCCTCAACCACCTAATAATTTGTGGCAATGGGAGGAGACCAATGCATCTCTGCCACCCGTCACCCTAGAAAAGGCCAGGGGCCCTGGCCTGGGCAGAATGAAGCACTGACTTTGATAGGAAAAGCTGAGACGGACATAGAGAAAGTTCCGGAGGACCGGGGGGGGCATGGGGATGGGGTTGATGCTTATCCGAGGGCTTGAAGAGAAGCTGAATTGATGCAAAATGACAGATGATGTACTGTACGAACACTGCCCTTGCGGATAAGAATTTATTAACACTGTACAAGGATTTGGCAACGAAAAAAAACAAGCGGCAACGGAATAGATGTTTAAGTAGGCCTTGGCTGAACCTGCATATATCACCTGTAATAGATGTTACATTTTTGGCAAGACAGCCCATCAGTGATTATTGTGACTCAGTCGCTCAGCGTGGTCAGATCTTTTAACCAGATTGCATCAGTCATTTTTTTTAAAAAGAAAAATAAATGTGGTATGTGTGAATAAAATTTAACTTTGAGACATTGCTACTGTGCCTCCATAAGACATCCCATCAGTCGGGTATTAATGTTGATTTGTTCATTTTTTTCCTAGATTTTACACAGAAATGGTGAAATCCCATGACGCAGTATCACCGCACTTCAATTTACATGAACTGAATTGTTCTTGCTATGAAAACTGCCAGATGTTTCAGGAGAACATAATCAACTGCGTGTCTCTCAACATCACCGTCTTGGTTTGTTCCAGTTTTCACTTCCATTCATGGCCTCGGTTTCTACGAAGTGCGGCTCATTTTTTTTATGGAGTTTGGGGTGTTTTTTTCTTTCCTGCATGCACAATTAAAAACATCAGAATTTGGTATTCACATTTTATTTGAATAAACAGTGCATATGTATTTTACGTACTTTTTCCTAGGTTCCTTCATTCTCTCAAAACTTGATATTATGATGACGAGCTCCTGATGGAGAATCACATTTACACCTCCTCTGCAGGGAAAGGACACTTCCTATGGTGAAAGGAATCCAAGTCTTTAGCGGTCAGTCCAAACGACCATACTTCCTGGGTGTGGTTTGCACTCCTTGTTTACTTCCAAGCGAGAGCTGTATGTAGCCATTATTACCATTATTTTGCATCTGCATCCACTCAAGAAACAGCTGTTGAAAGTTGAGTGCGATGCAAAGTGGCAGGGCCCGGAGTTGTTCTTGTTCATTCGGCTAACTCCGCTATGATGTGATGGCCCCTGGCAGGCTTGTGTGCTGAATTCAACGTCCCTGACAGGCGTCAGCCTTGCTGACCAGCAGTCCCCGAGTTTTGGCGTTCGAAAGGAAGAGAGGAAAGGGGAAAAACAAACAAACAAAAAAAAAAAACCAAGATTTCCCTACCTTCTGCTCTGGGTGCCACTGGATCACAGGGCTTCTGCCAAGACCCATCGACATCAAGGCTCCCGTCAGCAGGTCCCGGGGTCCGAAGGTCACGCGAACATCTGGACCCTCGACCTTGTCCTTTAAGCTTTGTTGCTGGGTAGCATCTGTTTATAGACACAACCCCAGTGACCGTTTGACGATAGCGAAACGAGGCGAATATTGCTTAGAATGTGCTAACAGACAACATTTGCTAACATTTGTCGCAAACAAGCCCTTTTGGCTAATTGATTGACATTGGCATGGTTGTCGCAGACTGCAAGGACATTGGAAATGCTGTGTAATGCTTTATGATTTTGTGCCTTGGCCGACAGTTGTATCCAGAACATTTAATACAGCTGGATATTATGCTGAATATCTGAAATTCTCCAAGCTATGTTGTTGAAGCAATGGATGTTAAAATTCTTGCTCAAGGCTACTACAGCAGGGCCACTATATTTGATAAGACTTAAACAGGCAACTTTTGTGTCTCAAGCCACAACACTAGCACCTGCCACCTTAATCTGCATTTGACCATTTCTTGGGGGGTGCTATGAATACCCTGAAGATGCTGCATCCACCAGGGCTGGTTTGTGACAGATGACAGGTGAGTAGAACCAGTGGAGCTTTGACATCCCTCCCGGGCTGCAACCCGGACTCCGGCTGAGATTGAAACCCTCTCTTGTGGCCCAACAATCCAGCATCCACTGATCAGGAATCTGAGCGACTTTGGCACTCAGGTGCCAGAAGCTGATTTTGGATATCACAAAGCTGAAATTCAGTGCTCTGATATGAAAGACAAAAAAAGATCCTGTATATGTGTGCGTGCGTGCGTGCGTGCGTGCGTGCGTGCGTGCGTGTGTGTATGTGTGCGTGTGTTCATGTACACATATGTTTAAGTGTGAAAGATAGAGTCCTCTGGTGCACGGCAATGTCGATCATTCACCTAACGACCTGGTAAGAGCCAAATGGGTGGTAATAAATAAAGAAAAGCACTTGCTGAACCACAGTTTCTTGACCTTAAGATTTACTAGTGCCATTCTGTACAGCAGAAGTGGCAATGCCATTTAAAACAACCAGGAATACTGACAGGTTTGTATGTCTTTCTATTTTAAATTTATACAGTATGCACAGATAATCTATAGAGAAAAACCATTTATCTTTCTGTATAGTGGAAAACTAGTCAACAAAAGTTTAATATTTACAGTGTTTTTTAATGTGAATTTTGATTTGCTTTGAGGGGGCACGGTGGCGCAGTGGGTTGGACCGGGTCCTTCTCTCCGGTGGGTCTGGGGTTCAAATCCCGCTTGGGGTGCCTTGTGACGGACTGGCGTCCCATCCTGGGTGTGTCCCCTCCCCCTCCAGCCTTATGCCCTGTGTTGCCGGGTTAGGCTCCGGTTCCCCACGACCCCGTATGGGACAAGCGGTTCAGAAAATGTGTGTGTGTGTGTGATTTGCATTGTGCATAATTGCATCTGTATGTTTAAAAATATGAAGCTAGTGAGATATAAAGATTATAATCAGAGAACCTTGTTTTTTTGGGATTTTGACACGTTTCTACTCCTGGCAGACAAGACCTGGCATATATAATCTGAATGTTATTTACCTAAACCTTCATGTCTAGCTACAAACACATTTCCATTTTTTCTTATCATTCCACATATTTAAGTCTCTAATTAAGGGGTAGTTGGTACTGTAGTGATTAGAACTGCTACCTTTGGACTATCATATTGTAGGTTCAAGTAACATCTCAAGCTTTAATACCCCAGAGCAAGGTACTAATAGTAAAATTACCCATATGTACAAATGGGAAAATAATTGTAAGTAGCTGGACATTGTAAATTGCTTTGGAGAAAAGCATCAACTAAATGACTAAATATAAATTCATCTCATAATAGTTATTTTTTTATCTTATGTTTTTGTCCAAGGTGACTTATGATGTTAGATAATCAATTTTACAATGATTTGCCCATTTATAAAGTCAGATAATTTTTATTGAATCAGTTCAGCACAAGTACTTTAACCAGGGGTTCTACAGCAAAAGACAGGATTTGTACCTTGGACCTGTAGCTGGAAAAGCAACAGCCTTAGCGATTATATTGTGTACATGCTACCCATACTACTTGAATCTGAATTTTATTTATAGTTTTTCTAAATAGAAACACTGATTTAAAATTTATCCCAAAGTATCACATTTACTTATGTGTTTCAGATCTTAATTGTTATTGTTCAGATTTTTATCTTTATTTCTACCAATTTAGTCATAGCCAGTTGGCCAATTCTCATATCCCTCTTTAAGGCATGACACCCACGCAGACTCGGGAGGGGTGAACACAGACACACTCCTCCAATGTCCATACTGCGAGCCACCCACTTCTTTTCGCTCTACAGGTTGCACACTTCATGGGGCACTATGACACACTTGGATGAGAGCACTTTGTGCCTACTTCCACATGCAGTGTTGTAGGCACCCCATAGACCTTAGGTATCATCGTGAGCAGTGCAGAGAACTGCAGCCTTCTCACCAAGCCAATAAAACATGCGCCAATTTGTGTTCCCTGGGCCTCCTCACCACAGATGGTACAGCGGGGATTTGAACCAAGATCCCCGCTGTAGGGTGCACAGCATTCTCCCCCATGCACCTATTGCAATATTTTTCAGTTCTTTAATTGCTGTGTTCATATTTCATTCAAGAAAAAAAGACTTGTGAAAACCATTTTCATCATTAAAATTTCAAACTAAAAAAAACAAACGTCTCATAAATTAAATGTATGACAGTTTCTTAGCATTTCCTGTTATAATCATGCAGCACCTCATATTTTTAAAATATAGTCGGTATGATACGCCAAAAAATGTCACAAACTTTTAAGTAAAGGATTATAATAATTAATTTGCTAGGATCATTAAGGCATTAAAATGTAATCAGTTGGAAAAGATTAAATCGTTCGCTATGTTAATAATTTAGCATCAACACAAATTAATACCTCCTCAAGAAAACAATCCCTTGCTGAGAAGCCACAACAAGACTGCATCTTGTCTAAATAACATCTGATCCCAACTCACACTGACAGGATGCAATTAAAGACAGGCAAAGGAGGTTTAGGAAACTTGCATGACCAAGCAGTGCAGCAATTATCAGACGCAGGGGGTGGAGGAAATTAATGAAATATCACAAGAAAAAGCAATAAAAATATATAACTAAATCACAATTAAGAGGTGGCTACAAATGTGTAACATTAAAATGAATAGCAAGTGCCAAAAATATCAGCTTTTAAAGAGACCTGGTAATCATCACTTGTGAATGTAACTTCTAAAGCAATGCTTTATTTTTTTAAAAAAAAAAAAAAAAAAGTAAAATAATCATTGCCTAAATTGTACGAACAATGAAAAGTGCTAAATTTAGCACGTTCTACAAACATGGGGCAAAAATCATGACAGATCATGCCAAAAGAGGAAACCTTAATCAGAAAAGAGGAGCAATGGACACATGTTGGCACTCGTCAGTGGTAGATATACAGATTTTTTTTTGAAAAAAACACAAAACGAGGGCCTTGAAAATTGCTATAAAGCTGAGTCAATATTTCCGTTACCTAACCTCAAGAAAAACTGTACATTATGGGATTTGCAAAGCTTGTACTTACAGTTGGGCTGCCACTTATCCTCTAGTTTCCAATTTCAGAGAGCAAAATACAAAACCTATAGTAATGAGAACAGGACCAAGACACATGAGAAATGGGGGAACAAAAATAATATGGTCTCATGATTTGCCTTTTATTCTTTTGCCATTAACGTAACATGTTTAATTTCAGGTAAAGCTAAAGGATGCCTCATAATGACACCGTCTGTTCCCAAATGTCTAACATGCCAATGAATCAGTAACAAGCAGTCATCTCATTGATGTCACTGGGTCCTTGGATTGCTCTGCATGGTCATGTAACACACACACACATTTTCAGAACCACTTGTCCTATACAGGGTTGCGGGGAACCAGAGCCTAACCCTGCAACACAGGGCGTAAGGCCAGAGGGGGAGGGGACACACCCAGGATGGGACGCCAGTCCATCGCAAGGCACCCCAAGTGGGACTCAAACCCCAGACCCACCGGAGAGCAGGACTGTGGTCCAACCCACTGCGCCACCACGCCCCCTGGTCATGTAACAGTTAGGGAATATAAAGCCATTTAAGTGATGTGGTCAGTTCTGCAGTGCAAACACTTTCGTCATCATTTTTTTGTGTTACGAAATCTTCGTGTCCTCATACAGACTGATGAACAGATCCAAAAGTGGTTTTATGAGCATAACTTCCCCAGTCACAAAATATAAATGTTGCTGAACTTTTAGGGGAGGTTCTTTAAGTGCAGACTGCAGAATTGTTATTTCATCTCTTGTTACTTTCTGGACTGAGATTTTCATCCTTGAATGGACCACCACTGCACTATCTGCACAATCACATTTCAAGAGGGACTAAAGCTATTCTGTAGTGAAAAGGTAACTGTATTATTAGTTGCATGCTTATTTTTTATGTAGTGTTTAAAATAATTTTTCCACCCCTTTTGATTGTCTTTGTTCACACTCCTTTCATTCTGAAAATGCATCTCAAAATAAATAAGCAGTAATGGCTCCTAAACTGCAGTTTGTTTTGATTATAATTGGAACAACACTACTTTGAAAGGCAAGTCCGGACCCAAACTAAGAACAGATTGAATAAAAGCACAAATGTAGTAATGGGACTCTGTAAAGCAATTTTGTTTGATATAAATACTTTCACTGTTGCCATATTGTACTGAGAGAGGTATATTTTTGCTCCCTCCAAATAATGTACATCAATCAATAAAAATGACTGGCTTAGGTGAATATAATGTTAAAGCAAAATATCATACAAAAAACATGATTTGAACATTGTGAATAAAGAAAAATTACAAGAGAAAGCAATAGCAGTAATACTTAATATGAAATATTTAAAAACAATAGAAAACTGCACCTAAAGTTTAGAAATTGGATGCCATTACACAGATGTATCAATATTTGTAATCACATTGATCCCCCTTCCACTCATTAGATTTTACCAGTTGAAGCAAAACATCTTGATGACAAAAACCTGGCAGATTGTTTTTCACCTTGATTTGTTTTCATGGAGAGATGCTTCATGACTGCCATTTTAAGAATATTCCATTTCGTGCCTGCAGACATCTGTTAGCAACATATTGCAAATGAATTATTGAAAATGGACGAGAACCCTCACACACTCATGTTGTGTCAAAGGTTTTTAAGCATTTACAATGTTAAGCTTAAAAACATCATTTGTACAAAAGCAGGGTAACCTGACATAATGTCCTCAAAACATGGTCTGAGCCGAAGTGTTTATGTTTCACTCATTTCTCCTTCATTCCTAGATGATTGTAATCTGCAGAAATCTGTGGTTTGTTAAATATTTAACGTGTCATTTGAAGTGAGGAAAAACACATCTGTTAAAAAACTGTTTCAGATGTAGACTTTATGCAGGTTGTGAAAAGATATTCTCAAGTATGTGAAGCCATGATCTGGCTATTGCTAATGCCATCAGTGACCAGAAGTCTTTAGAATAGAAATTGTCTGTAACCCACAAGATCCCCTACAAGGATCTCATACAGCTGAAGACTGACTGAACTACTGACGGGAATTGTCCGCGACACAGTGATATTTATGCCCCTTTCCCACCATTCACTGGCTGTGGGTCTTTTGCCTGTTTTTTAGATTTGTGTAACATTTTACTACCACAATCTGACAAAAGTGTACATTTACCTTTTTTTACAGGTAAAGAAAAATTATAGCAGCAAACACTTTTGCTGCAGTTTATTGCTGATGTAAGCACAAGTCTCTGTTTTCTGAGTGTGTAGGTGACACAGTGGAGTATAAATGCACTATGGATTATGGATTAACTAATTGCTGTACTACATTTTATGGACAGCCATATAATCAGCTTTGCAAAATTAGATGAATGTATGTTTGACATATTCAGAGATTCTTTTTGTCTGCAGCTGCAGAAAAGGGCATGTAGCTTCCAATCAGTCTAGACAGGATGTATGAGATTTTTGTCAAAGACAAGAGCAGGAGACTGAGGAGTGTGTGTGTGGATCTTTATTGTTGACACACAAGGGAGCAGGCAAAAGTCATGGTCGGGGACAAGCGTGGGTCGGTCGATGAGCCAAAGTTGATCTCGGGGCGAATCTGGAGTCAAAGTTGAGGAAGTGATGCCTGAGTTGGATGCCATGGACATTGGGAACAGGGAATGAGGGAGGGAAAAGTACAAGGCTCAGGGAAGGAAGGGTAGGTAGGCAATGGTTCTCTCAGAGCACAGGAGATGTGGATCTCCCAGATGAGATTCCGCAACAAGGGGTGCAGGATCGGCCTCTTTTACCCTACTGCTCTGATTGTGGTGTAGGTGCGTGCGTTTCAAGTGAGGTCGTGGGCATGACAATTTTGAGTTCAGTAAGAGAACAAATGTAGTATCTAACCAGAAAATACAAGCAAACAGAAGAACAGTATGCAACCTGTACCACAGACCAGTGCTCCGAGGTAAGATTATGTACTACAGGGCCACTATGTTGCCAAATGGTATTACTATGAACTTAGAATTACCAAATGAACCACAGACACATGTACCATTAAATCTATTTTTTGTAACTGTCCCACAGACTTCGACATTTTCTACACTACTTTACTGGCAAATATTTTTTAAAACATATATTGCACCAGTAAAGCTAGCAATTCAACCTTGCGACAGCAGCAGCATGGAGCTGCAGTATTTACAACAGATGGCCCTTTGCCAGAACAAATCTCAACACTGCCTCCACCGGAATGAGACAATGTCAGCAGCATCCAGGGCAGAGCCAGAAGGGTGATGTAAGTATTGACATACCCCTTGAAATCACATTTGTTTTGCCAGGATGAAAACTCAAGGAACAGTACCATGTCACATTGTGAATTCTTGGCAAGGGGTTGTACAATGCCATTAAAAAGGCAAATGTAATTAAATTTTACTGAGAACAGTGAAGTCTTGGCAAACGTCAGGGAGGTCGGGATAAGGGGATGTGACACAGAAATTACTTTTCCTCTTTGCTCTTAATGTGACTCGTCAGAATGAGGAAATATCTCAAAGACAGGGCAAATGGACAAAAATGGCTTACATTTAATAGACCTGCAAGCCTGCACATTCTTTTTAAATTCATTGCTCAGTTTTGGCACAGGCAAAAGAGATCAAGAGATCAAAACCACAACATTTATGTAAAAAAAATAAGTTCCCCTTTTAAAAACACAATGTAACCACTTTTGAGGAACAAGCTTGTATATTTTTAAATTAATTTTTTCATGGAGATGCTTTTTTAGATTTTGATTAATTAAAAAAATTGCACAATTAACAGAATAAGCATTTTGCAAATAATTGGCAGCAGCACAAGCTTGTTTGGGATGAACCTCTACAGGTCACAATATTGTCAAAATAATCAGATAAAGAGATGTGGCTAAGTGTTACAGTTTATATATGTTTTACAGTTTTTAAGGATTTTAAAGTGATAATTGTATCAATTTGGGATTCAATACAAATAAGCGTGCAAGCACCCACACACGCACACACACACATACACACACACAATTTTGCTCAAATGCTTACAATGAACACTCTTACTGAACCCCCAAATATCCAATATCTATATACTTTATGTGCTCCCCTAGAACTGTAAAAGTGAGTCAAAATTAGAATTTGGATAGTGCACCTCTTAAATTGATAAATTTGTTATGAACTGCTGAAACAACTGGGTAACAGACATCTATTTCTGTGTAGCAGTTTGAAAAAACAATCTATGCTAAGGAGTGGGGAGTGTGGGCTTCCATATTCTTGTGAGGAGATCCAGACACATGTGAACCCGGCAGAACCCTGTGGTGTGACATTTCAGCAGATGAAAGCTACATTGCTGTTTAACCTGATGGTTGTGCCTGCTTGGCAGCCCGTCTGTTGTGATCGCTCTTGCGTTGTGTTGTTTCACGAAAGGGCACTTCTGTTAACAACACTGCCAGTGTGTGCACATGTCAGACAAAGGGTCACATTTTCAACATGCAGAGTGCACTGCATGTGTGTGTCTGTGCTTTTGTGGGTTGATGTGTAGGTTAAGAATGAGCAGAGAAGTTGATGGTTTCTACCTCACTCCCTTCCTCGCTCTCTACATGTTGCTAGTCGAATGCATTAGTGTTACCTTCTGTCAACACAGCCCTCATTCTGACGTGGTATTTAGCAGGCCTCCTCCAGCCACTTCACAACCCGCCGATGGGACTCCCCGTCTGGATGATTGGGAACTTGTGGCCCCCGATGCTGGCATTAAGATAGCATTTCCCGGAATCCCCAAATAGCATCCAGCTCTCCCTGTGGAGAGAGACTGAAGGATACATCTTCTGACCGGGTGACAGGCCTGTTAGGGTACAAAATTAGATGCGTCAAATTAGAATGTGACAAATAGTCCTTCGAGATGTTGGTTACATCTCTTTCCACAGGTCTGCAATATTGAGGAATGGTAACCATTGCCCCAGCCCCAAGCTCCACTGCCCTTGGATATACATTTCAAAGGGCAAACCTCTCTGCCTCTCATGAGCTTATAAAGGATAATTAAGGTTTCACCATAAACTTTTTGAGGTCAGCAGTGTATCTTCTCCCTTATAATCCTGGATTTGTCTGTGGGTCTTTCGTCTTGTCGAGAATTGAAATGCTGGGAAAGTCTTGATCTCCTGATGCTATGGGGGCATTTTCAATGGAGAAACAAATGCTAAATTACGTATTGTTGTAAATATAGATGTGGAGTTTCCAGAAAATCCCTACCAGTAGAGTAAAACCCTATTCAACAGATCCTTGTAATGCCAAATTAAGAGTGATTGTTTATTTATTTAGCAGATTCTATTATTACGAAGGAGCCTTAAATGTTAGGTTTGTGTACTAAGCTACTTACAATTATGTAACTTTTTATACAGCTGGTAATTTTTACTGGCAGAAGTCCAGATAAGGTCTTACTTATAGCCATTATAGCAGGATTCGAGGATCAAACTGGGAGTCACCATGACCCTGACTTGGACAAACAGTTAAGGATAGTGAGTGAGTGAATGAATGTTAGAAAACTGGCTCTTTGTGCTGTGATAAGATAACTGTATTGCATCAATTTTTTTTTTTTTGTATGTAAGAGCCTATGACCCCTTGATCTTTAACAATTTCTGAGTCAATAAATGTCAAATGATTAATCAAAATGAGCCTGCTCTGCAATAAGAAACCTTAATAGACTGAGATGTACGTCACTTTGGAGAAAATTGTCTGTTAAATGAATAAATGTAAATGTAAATGTAGACCAGACATACACTCACCGGCCACTTATTAGGTACACCTGTTCAACTGCTTGTTAGCACAAATATCTAATCAGCCAATCACATGGCAGCATCTCAATGCATTTAGACACGTAGACATGGTCAAGACGATCTGCTGAAGTTCAGACTGAGCATCAGAATGGTGAAGAAAGGTGATTTAAGTGGCTTTGAACATGGCATGGTTGTTGGTGCCAGACGGGCTGGTCTGAGTAGTTCAGAAACTGCTGATCTACTGGGATTTTCACGCACAATCATCTCTAGGGTTTACAGAGAATGGTCAGAAAAAGAGAAAATATCCAGTGAGTGGCAGTTCTGTGGACGAAAATGCCTTGTTGATGCCAAAGGTCAGAGGAGAATGGCCAGACTGGTTTGAGCTGATAGAAAGGCAACAGTAACTCAAAAAACCACTTGTTACAACCAAGGTATACAGAAGAGCATCTCTGAATGCACAACACGTCAAACGTTGAAGCAGATGGGCTACAGCAGCAGAAGACCACACCAGGTGCCACTCCTCACTCCTGTTAGCTAAGAACAGGAAACTGAGGCTACATTCGCACGGGCTCACCAAAATTGGACAATAGGAGATTGGGAAAAACATTGCCTGGTCTGATGAGTCTCGATTTCTGCTGCCTAATTCAGATGGTAGGGTCAGGATTTGGCGTAAACAACATGAAAGCATGGATCCATCCTGCCTTGTATCAACAGTTCAGGCTGGTGGTGGTGGTGTAATGGTGTGGGGGATATTTTCTTGGCACACTTTGGGCCCCTTAGTAGCAATTGAGCATCGTTTAAATGCCACAGCTTACCTGAGTATTGTTGCTGACCATGTCCATCCCTTTATGACCACAGTGTACCCAACTTCTGATGGCTACTTCCAGCAGGATAATGCTCCATGTCACAAAGCTCGAATCATCTCCAACTGGTTTCTTGAACATGACAATGAGTTCACTATACTCAAATGGCCTCCACAGTCACCAGATCTCAATCCAATAGAGCACCTTTGGGATGTGGTGGAACGGGAGATTCGCATCATGGATGTGCAGCCGACAAATACAGCAACTGTGTGATGCTATCATGTCAATATGGACCAAAATCTCTGAGGAATGTTTCCAGCACCTTGTTGAATCTATGCCACAAAATATTAAGGCACTTCTGAAGGCAAAAGGGGGTCCAACCCGGTACCAGCAATGTGTACCTAATAAAGTGGCCGGTGAGTGCATATTCTGCCTTGTTAGAGTGCTTAAATCATGCAGATACTGCTGACAACATAAGTTACCAGAATTTATCTGGGAGACATTTTTCCTTTTGTGTTTTCAGTCATTTTAGCTATATTTTGCTTTAGTACAATAGTACTAGTGGAAAAGTATAAAATGCTCATTGTATAAAATGCTGCCCTGCAATCCATTGGCTTTTTGTCCAGGCTGTATCCTGGTCCATCCTAAATGCTTCTAGAATAGGCACCAGACCACTACAACCCTGCAGATACTGACAATGGAACAATGAATGGATGGATGGATGGATGGATGGATGGATGGATGTTATAAAATGCTGTGAACAATCATTTTATTGTTGTGATTTTATCTGTTTCTGATGTCTGTTTTCAACCAATGAAACAAACATCAAGCAAGTGCAATTTAAGAAAATGTATTTACCTATTTCCTAAAGGATGTACTTGGTTATTAGAATTGTACAGCACTTTGCCAAAGTAACAAAGTGCTCAAAAACACATATAAACTAAATAATAAATAGTGGCAACTTAAGGCTAGCAGTACATTGGAATAGCTTTTTGCTTAAAATACTACCGTAACCAGACATTGATTTGGTAGACTCAGATTTTGTGAAAGGTTTAATTAGTTCAGTCTGAGTCTGCTTTGGGTGGCCTGGTGCAGGTAAATTAAAGGGGTCTATTGGTTTAATTAGCCCAGTCAGATCCAATCTGACACAGTGTGGTGTAGCAACGACAGAGGCTGATGAACGTTGAGGCCCAACCTCGTTGTGAAGCAGTCATGTTCGTTCAAGCGCTCCAGCATTAGCCTATACATGCTCTCGAGTCGTCATCGACGTTGACATGCATTTTGTTCGCTCTGAAACCCCAATCTCGTTTGCGCAACTCCTATCCCAGTGCCAAGGTCCCGCACCGCTCCTCTCCGTCTTCATGTTGTAATCATTCATCCTCAAACCAGTTCAGTTGGAAAACACAGTGGGACGCCCTTCCGTTGTCAGCACGAGCCCAGGTCTGCCGTGCGATTTTGCCAATCGCCGTCTCTTCCATGACGAGCTAATCACTGTCAGCCAGAAACGTTGCTAGAGACATTTATGTCGTCTTAATAAAGGCATTAAATCACACATCTTCTCTCTGGAAACAACATGAAATTCCTGAACTGTCGTAAGAAATAGCTCTCTAATTGCTTTTGTGGTCATGCATCCGATTCATCCTTACCCGCCTAGCACCATTCTAGCAAAGCACTGGCATGCACCACTGTCAAATGGTATGGTAACATCTCTTTGACAAGATATGGATTGTGTAAAAAACATTTCTTTTTATGTACCCCTGTCCTCCCTAAAGGGAAAGAGAAAGGATATTTTCATTCTGCATTAAGACCAGTCTGCCTAGATGGAGGACAAATTAGCCACACCCTAATTGTTTCAAAGGGCAAAGTTTTTTCAGCACGATTCTGAACTTTTAAAGGAAAAACTTTTGAAACCAAAGTTTTTGTCAAGAGGACGCAATTTTTGAACAAAGTAAACTTTTAGAAAATTACCATTTTTTTTTTAACACATGCGGAAAATGTCAATAGGAACATTTCAGCAGCTGTAAATAACTGATAAGCATACTAATTGATATTTGTATTGTATAATACATTCAACTGATTTTGTGGAAAAAAATCTGTGTAATATTTCTCAGTGTAGTAATATCACTACAGAAGAGCAGAAACTTGATGCAACTAACAGAGTACTGTACTCACATATTAATGAGGAATCTGAAAAAGTGCCACAAAATTTTTAGAAAATTTAAGATTGCATCAGAAGGTAATGAAGCCCATGTGGAATTTCTTACATTGTTCTTGGTCCACACATACACATATACAGACATAATAATGCAAGGTTCGATGACTATGCTGAAAGATATGCTGAAGGTGACTTGAATTTTGAGATGTATTAATAGTGAGCAGCTCACCGTTATTATTGTTGTTGTTGTTTGTTTATTTATTGTTTCAGTTTTCTGAAGTTATTCTCCAAAGTTGTTTGCAATGTCAGGTTAATACACTAAGTTACTTGCAATCATTTACCCATTTATGCAGCGGGGGAATTTTTTTTTTACTGTATCAGTTTCTGGTAAATATATTGGTCAGGAGCTCTGCAGTAGGAGCAGGGAATCAAACCTCAGTTCTCCAATTAGAAGGTGACAACTCCTACAACTTTGGCAGCTCCCATTAATACCAAGAACCCCCATGTCACTCCTGGGAACCACAAACGCTGTCACACATATGGACTGATTCATCTCTTCCTGCTTCAGAGACCACCTGAATGGAGCAAAATCTCACAATCCATCCATCGCCCAGCTTATTTAATTGAAAGCAGAGATAAAGTTGGCCATGCGTTAAAAAAATACTACACCAGTAATTTTAAAAAGGGTTATCGCAATATAAGAGAAGGGTGTGTGACCTTGAGACGTTTAACATTCCTGTTAATTGGCTAATGATGAAATGTTTTTTATCTCTCAACAACCCTTTAGGATAATTGAATTTGGTTCCACTTTTTTCGCTGAGCTTGTAAAACAAGGTCCTTAATAGTGATAATGAGAAAGATTATCATACAGCTTGTGTATTGTAATTCCTCCTCTTACCTCCCCCACTTTCCTCCCACCAAACTTTACACAGGAGCCATTCTCATTAAGCAGGAAATTAGACCGGAGAAGCCTATTGGTTCTCATTAGCATGCATTGATCCTTGGCTGGGCCTGTGTCCTAACATCTTTTAATTAGCGCACTGCAAATCTAATCAGTGTAATAAACGCTATTAATCTTCCTCTTCACTTACTTCTCCCAGTGAAGCGATATGCGGCCTTTGAGGGCCACCGCAGAGCCATTTGGGTCTCAGTTCTTCCGAGTGGCACCACTTGCCATTAGAGAGTTGGTCCTGATGGCCGCATCATTCCAACCTCATGCTCAGCGAGACACCTGGGTTATTTTGTCTCCCTTCCTGTCTGGTGAGGAGCAAAACCTCTGCAACTGAGCAGAAAATTGCAGGTAAACCTTGCGGTAGAGTAGTTTTAAGAGCGTCTCTCCACGGAACCGCAACAGAACCGAAAGAGATCCAAGAGACGAAGAGACATAGGTCCATCTCCGTCTCGTCATTCCCTCCCGCTGGCCGTGACATCCATGTGCTTTAAGTGCTTTGCAAGTAGGTGTGCTGCCTGAAAAAATTCAAAGGTTGCATTTTTTGTTACAACCTTATTTTAACATTACCACCCCCAAAAGCTTGCAGCAGAAACAAGGCTGGGTACTGTTCTACAAACACCCCTGTAGAAAGCAATATGCTTTCAGTACATGAGAAAGTGCCTTTAGTACTGCTTCGACCCACATAATTTCAATAACACTGTTGACGATGATGAATACTCAGTGTTTTTTTTGAAAGTAATGATGCAATATGCATGTTATATTAATGAACATTTTAAACATTCTTTTGTTCTAGATTGGAAAACTTTGGTGAAGTTTGTAAGCGTCTGTGAAGTGCTTTGGAATGAAAAAGTTTTAAAGAGTTTGGATGTCTTAAAGACACCCAGTTCTCACCTCATTCAAACCTCAGCCACAAAAAAACAAACCCAGAAGGGCAGAGTGCATAATGAGGCGGAGCAGTGCCCATGCACAGTGGCAGTAATGGTGGCCAAAGCTGAGTCCGGTGCTGGGCTGACAGGCCCTTTCATAGCGCGTCAGCACTGACGCCCGTCATGGGAAGAATGTCCCGCGCTCTGCTCTGGCTCTCATTACAGCACATTTATTCAGCTCAGGTTGTGAGACAAGTGCTCCAAGGCATGCAAGCTCAGAGAGACCAAACCACGATAAAAGGCTATATTTTATTTATTTTATTGTGTTATAAAGAATAACTTTAGTTTTTAAAGATATTATAAAGATTGAAAAATATTATCTGGAGGTGAAATTAAACCCAGTTTAATAGTATGAATGAAAGGGCTAATACTATTAGATGTGCACTTTGTGAGGGAAAAATAAAAGTAACAGGAATACGGATTTTTTTTGTTGAAACTTGGAAAGAATACAGAGTAATTAATTAGCTCTCTAGGTGCAGTAATTAGATAACTGTAGTATTATATAATTATACTCTGTGTGTGCATGTATTTTTAGCATGGATGGGTTTTTGGCTAGCAAGTTCAGTGGCTCCTCAGCTTATGACACACAGTTTGGATGTAAAGTAGTGGTCAGAGCTGCTACCTTTGGACCCAAAGACTCTAGGTTTCAGTCTCACTTCCAGCTGTACCCCTAGGCAAGGTTCTCACCCTAAATTGCGCCAGTAAAACTACCCCGCTGTATAAGCGGGTAAATAGTTGTAAATAACTGAACATTGTAAGATGCATTGGAGAAAACAGTCATTTAAAAAAATTAATAAATGTATTTGTAACTCCAAAGTTACTAGTATCAGTAAGTCACAACCAATGAAAGATTAATAATACAGCCATCCCTTGATTTATTCATGAATTACTTTCTGCAAAAACCTTGAACATAGTTTTTAAACATATTTGGCAAGAAATGTATAACATCTTAATTAAAATTTACATTCATTAATTTAGCAGACACCTTTTCACTTTTTTAAGTTAACAAATATACATTAAAATTAAAAGCTGATTTAGAGTGACTGAATTTTAAGATAATTTATAATGACTGAAAATAAAAACACACTGTCTTCGCTTACTCCACTATGGTATCAATTTTTGATCAATTTATCCCATAAAATGTGCAATGTCAACACCAACACTCACGAACCCCAGACACAAGCTGAAAACAATGTGGAAGTGTGTTTAACCAAAGAGGCCCATGCTCTTCATCAGATTGGTCTACTTTACTGACACCTATTGGCTGGCATCATCAGTACAGCTTCATATTGCTCAAGTTCAATCAAAATTTTTCAAAAGAAGGTAAGTGAAGAAAATGCAATTAAAATTCAACTGGAAAATGTGCTAATCTTTGAAAATTGTTAACTCAGCCAGTCATAAGATTAAGAGCCAGCATATACATAGTAAGTGTACAGGTACTGTGCTCAGTTACAGTGTTCACTGTTTTGGCATCATTTTAATTGATACTTCTTTCTACAGAGTTTTGTTGGCATTCGGTATGTTGGATGCATGTGTAAACAGGGTGTTGAAAAAATTCTATCTAGCATGTTGCTTCTGGGCGGGGCGTGGTGGTGCAGCGGGTTTGGCTGGGTCCTGCTCTCTGGTGGGTTTGGGGTTCGAGTCCTGCTTGGGGTGCCCTGCGGATGACTGGCGTCCTGTCCTGGGTGTCCCCCCCTGCACCCTGCCTTGCTGGGTTAGGCTCTGGCTTGCCGTGACTCGGCTCGGGACAAGCGGTTGTCAATATTGTGTGTGAGTTGTATCTAATTACAGAGGATGACATTACTTCTGCTTATCTAACATTATGTTGGTACAAGGGCTATACAGTAGAGCCTCTAACTACACCAATATACAATTGCATCTAACTCCCTCTGCAGGGATGGGTGTAGCTCCAGCATTGTGGGTCAGTGTATAGCTAGAGTCACCAAAGAGAGTCTATCCATTAAGGCCAAGTGTAACTAGTGTGAGGGGTGTGTTTACGTGCAATTGCGCTCTGCCTAAGCAGTGCTGGGCCTTGTCATTCACACAGGCCTGCCGTGTGACTGCACGCTAAGGCACCAAGCATGATGGAACAGGCCTGCTCTGCCCCGGGAGGCCTGGCAGACCCCTCGGAGTATCATGATGAATCATTAGAGTGCACCCACCCACCTCCTTCAGCCCACCCCTACCCTGAGGATCTTCTCGCAACGCACATGTGCCCTAAGACAATGGACGCTGCCAGCCCTGATATTTTTAATTACCGCTGACACTTCAGCTAAAAGTTCACTTCTCTTATAGCTGTACACTGTTTTTTTTCTGCATATTATTTGTGCATTTATTTTTATTCAGACTCGAGGAGAAAAACACTGCATTCAGTCACTGTAAATCAGAGCACGATGTGCAAGTGTCGTTGTTTAGAGGTTACCGATGAAACGTGTTTACAAATAATTATACATATGAGTATTAAAAGACTGAAATTGCCCTTATGTCAGCCACGCAGTGTCTCCTCACATCTTGCCGCCTTATTTCCTAAGCGTTCCTCGCAGCGACTTGGCCCCCCTTCCGATCATTATGAGTTATACAAAACGTAGAAGCTGAGACTGCGGACAGAAGGATGCTAAATGTCACTGGCTGGGCTGCTCGAAAAGCCTGCGCTCCGTTCTCCCAGCGCTCCAGGATTCCCGCTGCGCTTCCAAAGCGAACGTGGGCGAGAGGGAGGACAGGGGGAAGAAACAGAAAAAACAAGAGGGGGAGGGTTGGGGGGGTGCACTCCTCCACGGTGCTCCTGCTGCGCGGGCTTGGATCGCGGGTGCAAGCAGGAGGATGGCGGCTCCCATGTCCCCCAGCAAGGCAAAAAAACTGCAGATCTGATCCTGGAACAGTGATCGGGCGGAAGAAAAAATGGCCCCTGGGTTGGTCTAAGCAGGAAAGACAGTCGCCTTCCTCAAGTGAACAATATTTGCATCAACCTGCTCGAATGCGATGTACCTCAACTACACCGCGAGTCCAAGTTTGGGAATCCAAGAGCAACTGGATGCACAGCAGCTGCTGTTATTGAATAATGATCATCGGGGACACTTAAAAAGGCAGAATAATCTGTACCCCTCATGTGCAGCTGGTTATGGAGCTGTAAATCAAACGTGTCTCACTGGGGTATTCCATGATGCCCCCCATATTACCGAGATTAACGTCTGCCTTTAAAGGCGATGGCTGAGCTACGATGGGTGACGCGGTGCAGGACTCCGGGGTGTGTGGCCAGAATGCACAGATGAGTCCGTGTTCACTGTGCTGACACACATGTTCCACGGCGGGCGCCAGCCCTTGTGCCATCCTTCCCTTTGTCTCGTTCGCTCAAGGAGGCGGAGGCCTCTATTCTGTCATCAACCATATTTAATGGATGGAGTGGGATTCCCATTTTTTTATTGCTGTTGTTTTTCCTCCCTGCGATTTTCATTTACGTGTCTAGTCTGGTCTTTTGTTTTTTTTTTTCCCCTTGTTTTGTATTTTCTGTGCCTGTGCGTGTTTTATTTTTTCTTTTTTTTTCTTGCACATTGCAAAATTCCTGCCAATTGGAATCCATCGCTCCAGGTGCCTCATGGCTACTCCCGGTCCGGGGGCCGTGCCGCATCGCCTCGTCCTCTTTTTCCGGGTTCCTCACCAGCAAAGCGGATTTGACTCCTCCTGATTATAGTAACGAAGGCAAGTCGAAGAGGATGCGCACAGGCCGGCGGTACGTCACATCGGATCACGGCGCCGGGCACCACGCGCTGACCCCCCGGCCTCATTCCTTTCGACAAACGCACGCTCGGGGAGAGGCCCGCCCCACAAGGCCGCGCCTGTCGCCGCTTTGTTTGCCCCTCTGCGCCGTGGCGGATTTGATTTCCTCTGAGAGAGCAGCGGTTGCTCCTTTCCTAATATGTCCTGTTTATGCTGATAGATAAATAGGTCCGTTCGTCTGTGTCAACAATCGCTGTGGGGCACCCCCCCTCTCCGATTAGCAGTCGTTCACACATAAATGGCCCACTCTGACGTTTAATTTGCGTGTGTATGCAAGTGCAGGAGTGTGTGTGTGTGTGTTTTATTCCACTGCGATGATTAGACGAAGATCAGGCGAAGCCCGGCGCGGCTCTCGGACGTGCGGGTTGGGAAAGAGTCAGTTTTGATTACAAAGTAAACGTAGCAGCGGCAGACAGGCGCTACATGCTGATATGCATTCTATCAGGGTGATTTATGCAAATTATGCACATTATTCCCGCGGGAATTTCATCTGAAACTGCCAGGATAAATTGCCGGAAATTAGCCATAAAATTCGCTGCGCGGGGAGCGCAAGGTGAAGGCCAGAGGGAGCCCAAGGACGTCGGGCCGTGGTTCGGTGCATGCCTGGGCTAGCAGCTGCTAACACCACTAGCATTGCTGCTTGTTTAGCGGCGTAATACAATACAGACACGCCTATTATAGCTCAATCCTATATAATTATGTGAAAAACACTTGTGTTGTTCTTGTACCGTTTTGTTTTTGTTTTGTCGGACACGTGCTGCAGATGCCGAATCTGATTTCCATTGGCCGGGAAAAATGGCACAGTAGCCAATAGGGGGACTCCTGGCTATTGTGCGCCGCGTTTCTGCAGAACTGCGTTCTCTCCCATTGTCTCTCGTTTTTGCATGTTGCACTGCTCCGAGGCACAAAATCTGAGGTTTCACGTTTTTTTTTTTTCTTTTAATTTTTTTAAAATTTTTTTTTATTTTTGAATGTCCGGGAGGGTGGGGCCGGAAACCCGGGGACCGAATGGAATAATTCATAAGTAACTGGTAGCCTGCTGAAAGGAGCTGCCAAGGGAAAGGGGGCGGTCGGTGCCATCCGTCGACTTTGATCAGCCACGCGTGTTAATAGCAGACTGGCGGTCGGTAGACGCGTCTAATCAGAGAGATTATGACCGAGGGTTCTTCTTTCCCCCCTCCCCCAGGCCCCACAACGGGCATCTTTGTGTTCACTGTGTTCTCTTCCTCTCTGGTTTGCATGTTTTCAGTTATCATTAAGGTCTTTCTGTATCATCCAAGGACTAAAGGTGGATGTCCTCGATGTGACCGTAAATGGCCAGAATGCAGATTTATATTCTTCTTGTAGAGCAGAAGGCTATTCAGAATTCTTTTTTTTTATATGTGTATATTTTAATTCATACGTTTTAACATCAATTTCACAATAGATTCTAAAGGGGCAGTTTTGTATGTAAAAATCTGTTGCAATGCTTAGGTAAAGGTGCATATTAATTAAATAATTACATACATTTTCAAATTATTTTTCAAAATAATTAAATACATTCTTCCAATCATGTATAAAAAATGTTCATGCTAGATATGCTTAGATCTTACACTCTGTGGAGGGCAAAATGTTGTTACACGTTATTTTCAGTGGTTCTGTTCTTTCAATCACACAAATTCTCATTTGCGGACTTTTTGATGTGAGTAAATAATAAATAAAAATGACTTTAGCCCATATATGGATCTCATTGTACAGAACCTCCATTATCTTTGGATCCTTTATAAGCAACTGTTTTGCTAAGGTTATTCTACTTTTTCCACATATTACCCTGATTTACAATGTATCTACCAGGGTGGTGGGCATCAACATTTATCTTGCGTCCTGTATTTTCCCATTTTTTTTTTTTCTAGATGCTCTCGATAAGACCATGTTAGAAATGGGGAAGCACCATTCAACACTGTCTGATATGTATTGCTCATGCTGATATCCAATACCTTACTACTGCATTTCTAATTTAACATTTCATTTGCAACTTGTTATATGTTTGTATGTGTGGCGACTCCTGCAGGGTTACAGTCAAGATAAAAATCCATAGCATGAGTTTAATCAGTGTGGAAAACGTTACAGGTCATCTTTGGGAGAACCCTTTGACTGGCTCGGTCTCCTCTTCTGCAGTTCATGCTAACAGTCCCCCTGTAATACCATGGTAGCGGTAAGCTGGAGCACCCCAGCGGCGCATGGAGAGGCAGTTTTGCATCCAGCATTCCGGGAGCGCCCACGTCAGTGCAGCTGCTGACTGGGAAGGTGGGCGTTGGAGGAGGTGCTGGAGGCCCTCTCACCACACTCAGGCCCTCCGCTGCGATCCTCACGATGCTCTTCCCTCCAGAACAAAGCCTGCTCACTTTGGCAACACAGAAAGGTCTGCCAGGTCAACTGAAAATGAAAAAAAATACATGTAGGGTGAGTGCAACAGCGGTGGTTCAGGGGGTAGCTGAACCTTGAATGTAAAAATATATCGCAAGCAACCTGTCAACAGCTGATGAACGGGTTCACCTTTATTCAAGGACACCAAACGAAGCTCCTGGCAAGCTTTAAGTCACAGGACCGGGTCATCAAGCACCACGCCACCTGCTGATCCTGTAGCAGCAATGTTCATCAGGCACAACTGAACACACAGGCACACACAGGTAAGGTCGTCAGCCGTCGCACCATCTGCTGATCATGTAACAATAATGGTCATCAGGCATAACCGAATGTGCACACACGCACGCACATTCATGTTTATTTTTTACAGATGTCGGCAGGTCCAGGGGCCTCCCCCCCGATCGTGTGGCATGACAATGTCAACCTGGGGCCGCGAGTGTGTTGCACAGTGGTGAGACTCCCATGGTAATTGTGTCATCTCCCTGTAGTCTTTTTTTCCTTTCTTTTTGCGAGCCACAGTTAATGAATATCAAAGCTGGGAAATGAATCTACCCCAGCTGGGCCTTAATGTGCCTTCAGAGGGGTCACCTCGTGCATGCTAATGAGGCCGGATCGCTCCGGCGGCCCCGCGTCCTGGAGCACGCCGCTGTCTGATTAACCGGGAGAAGTGAGGAGGACCTCCCATCTGCGTTCGTTCACGTGGCCTGTTTCTCCATGCCAGAAGTGTGTAACGGCGGTAAGCCCTGCTCCCCGCATGGCTCTGTGTGAAACGCTGCACTGGGTCGGCAGGTGACTTTGAACGATATACACATGTACACAAACATCTGGAGAATATGAAAAATCTGAAAAAAAATCTCATTCTTGCTCACTGTGAGGAACAGAGATGGTCAAGGAGATTACAAGAGGTGGTGCAAATTTTGTTATTGGAAGCAGCTACAAGCAAGAAAGACGGAAGTGCGTTAGAAAAGGTCGGCAGCTAAGGGTTTTAGTGACTTGTGTGCTTATCATTCTCATTTTTGACAGATTAATAGTTTGCTTTGAAAAGTGTAAAGAAAAGGCTTGTTTTTGTGGTCAAGGGCCCTTATTGCATTTGGAGGTGAACAGGACTGCGGGACCGTGTAGGGGTCACCCTGGAGATCAGCTCGACCGCATGGGCCCAGGACCCTCCCTCCTCTCTCAACCGCTCCCGTGATACACGCCCCCCCCCTCCCCACCCAGCACATAGGGGGCACTCAGAGCTCGGCAGTCGATCTGGAGTTTAACGATGCCGCAAATTACTGCTTTGTGTGATGGGAATTGTAATCCTTGGGAAAAAAAGATCATCTGATTATCCCACAAAGACAACGCCGCTGGAAAAGCAGGATTAGAGGCTAAAACTGTAGTTAAATCTGATTAATCTGGGGAAGGGGGACAGTTTGAGCATAATGTCATATTTATACACTATTCAGGTCTATGTCGAACAGTCACTATGTGGGATGTCAGGTATACAATTCAAGAGAAAGTTTTTGTCGCACTATGTGTCCCTACTGTATGATCTTATGATGACAAGGATCCTCTGCATATATGTCGAACTGCTCATGACACACAAACACGACACAATCATTTGATTTTTATATTCACGTTCAGTACATTGTTTAGAGAAGTCGTCTGCGCTTGAACAGCGAATCGTAATATTTTATCCTTTATTAACCCAATTAATAAAATGGACTTTGAAAGACATGCAAGAGAAAGGAATTATAAGCAAAAGACGCCAAGAATTAAGGCCAAAAGGATCCAAAGTATGATTAAATTTTTATCTTCAACCCCTCCCCCGACCCCGCCCCACCCTCATACACATAAAGAAACAAAGAAAACAATAATCCCTGACCATAACTTCACTTCCATTATAATTATGTCATCTTACAAGTACCAGAAGCAATTTTCATCTGGAAATGGATATCTTTTTAAAATGTTCCGACTCTCTACCTCCCAACAATTTACAGGTACGAGGAGTCTCCTTGGATGCTGATCGCATTCTCAACTATGCTGACATGCTACATTCACCAGACATCAGCTGACCATCCTTCAAACAATTGAAAAGCATGCGTTTTGAGCATCCCAGACACACAGACATGGATGAGCATATAATTTGCTCTGGTGTCTGAAAATGTGATTATAAAGCGGGTTGTCACGGTGATGCATGCTGATTGCTAGACAACTGTTAACTGTGTGACAGAATCCAAACACAGAAACACATAATCTGATATAAATGCATGGCTACGGTATACACAATAAGACTAAACGGTTTAGCCAAAAGCCTGTTTAATGTTTATTGTCTCAATTCAGGGTAAGCACCTTCCTCAAGGGTACGACAGCAGGACTAGGGTTCTAACTCAGGTCCTACCACTTCGAGGTGTTAGCTCTAACCACAGTGCTGCCTGCTGCCCCAGGTATTAATTCATATATCCTGATGTGACTGAAAAGAGAAATGCAAAAGACGAAAAACATACGTTGAGCATTATGCATCGATCTACAGAAAACATATTTACTATATAGGAGTTATATTCTGAGCTAACTTTTTCACCACATTGACTTACAGTGCCGGTACCTACCATAACCTACCCATTTATGCATCTGAGCAACTTATTTGAGTAAGTCAGGGTAAGAACCTTGCTGAAGGGTACATCATCAGGTGGTGGGATGTGAACTACGGTCCTTGGAGTTCAAGGCTTTAGTGTAACTACCGGCACTCACTCCTTCATCGCTATTTATCTATTTTGTGTATAACCGAGCAAGTATTCGCAATTCTACTATTTGAACTTTGTTATATACAGACTACCGAGGGGGGAAGCCATCCACGTTTTCTAGGTCCAGTTCAAAATTTATTTGTGACTCACATCACAATTTGCTTGACTGTGAACACTAAGTTATTACAGTCAGGAGAAGTCAGAATAGGCATTTTAAAATCCTTTGTGCAAATGAATGAAAAACAAAATGCAATATCCAGCCATCTATTATACATCCATCTACTTTCAGTAACTCAACTGAGGGACCTGGTGATTTGAAGCCTATTCCAGAAAGCATAGGGCTTGCATTGCGGAACACCCTGGTTGCCTGGATGGGACAGCAGTCCTTTGCTGGAGAAAGACAATAGCTTTATTTATTGTCGTCTGCACAATAAAAACTGGGCAGTGATTATGTATCTTTTACGTACAGGGACCTTAAGTGTATTTTATGTTGTCTTTTTTACTTTTTACTTTACCTTTATATTTTATCTGGTACCCAAATCATCCTCACATGTTCCACCTTACTTTTGTAACAGGTCTCAGAGGCATACATGTAAGCTCTAGTATTAGGACCTCTGTAGATTTATGTGGTACATGGGCTTAAAGTATTAAAAAAAAGCACAGAAACAATCAGCCTTTTTTTAAAAGAAGAGATTTTCTCAAAGAAAATCCTTACATTTTTCACCTCAGAAGAATGACTTAGACCATCAACATCCCCGTGACTTTTCATAACTCATTTTCTTGTACAGTAACAAGTACATATAATTTAAATGATGAAATGGAGGCATCTAGAGATTTAGGGAACATCTAGGGAAGTTTTTTCAACACATTATAGCAGATGCTTTTTAACTTACCCTCTGTGACAGAGCAAAACTGCCCCAATTTGGGGTCAGAAGAAAATTTGCTTATTTGTTTCACAGTTAATATACCTTAGTGGGAGCACAAACCGAGTTGGCAATATTCTTCACATCTCACATGTCAACACATACAGAAACTCAACTCTCCTTGTTATGTCCGTATATGTTTTATATTATATTAGACTGTGTTACTTACCCAGCAGCATAGTTTGATTTTAGGCATGGAAAAGATCTAAGTGAGGTTTTAGGTGGCCTTAAATATTACCTGTTTTAGGGTTGTCCATGCTCACTTAGATGGAAGTGGAAAACACTAATTTCTGGGGAAATTCGTCATGAATTGGTTTTCATTAAACAATGTATTTTATGAAAATGGTGAATTGTTTTATAAGGGGAAATGGTATTCGTGCAAAAAGCTATGTAAAGTTCTAGTTGTGTCATTTGACATCTAGGTTCATGTTTTACCTGGTTCATGTCTGTATCGTTGTTACCTCTTTTGGTCTAAATCGTTCTGTCTTCCCGCAAGAAGGTAGGGATGCTACTTAAAGGGTTTATTTACTCTTTTGTGATGAAGTATTTCAGATATATACTGCTTGTGCAGCTAATGGCACATGTGAAGTGTTGTGGACTGGAGGTTTTGTTCTTCTGGGTTAAACTGCGCATGGGACATTGGTTCCGACCTTTCGCTTCTCTTGCTGGAAGCATCGTCAGGGTGTGACCACATGTTGTGGACTGTTGTAAATATTGTGTATAGTCCCATTTCTCATTTAATTGGTCTCCTTAATAAACACTTTTGGCACTAACAAGATTTCTTGCAACTTACCAATGGTTGGAGAAAAAAACTCAAAGGAAGCACATCCACCACACACCAGGATGTAAGGTGGGTCACTCTCATATGTTGAAAAACATCCTGAATTCCGATGCCTAGTTTAGACACTTACTTCCTCCTTCTTTAAGTATTCCAGAGCAGAAGTTGCAGACCAAGTCCCGATTTTCATTACAACTCATACAGTTCAGTTTCTACATCAAAAAAAAATTAATTGGCATGACAAACAGGGATCCATGGCATTGATGTCTCAAGTGCAAATCTGTCAGGAACTGCATTTAAATGTCAAAGAGAGTTCTGCATATGAAGGCTTACCAACAGAGAAGTTACTGAAAACCTGTCAATCAGCCTCTAAAACTCCCCCAGATCTAAGTCAACCTTATATTGGCCCGCTCTCAACAAAAATTGCTCATTGCAAGTTCCCCAAGGTGATATTTATGGTAGGGCGGCCTTTTGTAAACCACTTGCATCCAAGGCCGATGCACAAGAACTTCCACAACCACGTGTAATGATAATGAAACATGAAAACATCAAGACAGGGGCCTTGCTCAGTATGGTTCTGATGCCCAACATCTGTATGCCACCATGAGATACAAAATGTTACATTTATTTGACAAAGCAACCTACATTCATACAGCTGGGTAATTTTACTGGAGCATCTTAGTAAAGCTACTTTGCTCAAGGGTACTATAGCTGGAGGTGAGACTCAAACCTGCAACCTTCAGGTTGAAAGGCAGTAGCTCTAATCACTACACTACCAGCTATTCTGAAACAGACTTGTACACTGCACTGATAATAATGACAGCAATGGCAGGTACCAATCTGCCATGTCCAAGATGAAGAAAACCCCGATGTAGTCCTGAAACAGAACTTCCAGGACTCCCTCCACATTCCTCCATCATCTCTTAGGTAATCAGAGCTTACACAGTATGGTATCCTTACTACTTCATGGTAAGTATTTTGATCTGCAGTGCTACAGTGGGAGTGGTTTTCAAACCTGGGTCCTTTACTCGATAAGTAATGGCTCTAACCACTGAATCGATGGTTTACCATCTTGCTGATAACATAATTATGGAAGTGAACTTTTACCATAAATGTATTAACAGTTGCTTCCTGGAATGACGTAATTATTCACTTATCAATGACTTGATCAGTTCCAGTCTTTGCCAATCGTACTGCATCCCATCAGCAAGAGGACAAGTCTTCCATTTCTTTGTCTCTCTGACTGTTTGCCACTGCGAGTGTTTTATGCTGCCACCATGAATTACTTTCTTTGATACTGGATACCGCATCCAAGGCACAGTATATTGCTTCCATGGTACAAAAAGGAATAAAAAAAGATAATAATTCAATTGTATTACTTTTTTGCCAGTTAGTGTAATGAAAAGGGCAGCACATTATAGTGCTCATATGTATATTTTGAGTGTGCCTGTTTATCATCCTTGTCATTCATCATATCTTTTCGGTTTCAGTAGGAGACCTGGTTAGTCTTGATATCGTAAGCAGGACATTTTATGGTTAGAGAAAATGCTTTTTATCTTTAATTTTTATTCATGACCAGTTTGCCTGCCTTTTAATGTCCTCGAGACAGGTTAAGCTGTATTAGTTTTGTGAATAAAGATGCTGTGGTGTTGGCTGATTAAAGCTTCAGCTGGGCAGCCCGGTACAATGACTTGGCAGGCATTTTCTGTTTTTATTTCTGGAGAACAAGATGCGCAATGATGAAGTGGTCAGCGGAGGCAAACACACGCGCACACACGTGCGCACACACAAACTACTAAAGCTACTGATTCATGGCTCTAGAGCTGGCAGTGTGAAGCCAGAGATGGTTTTGAACCCTTTTTGTCAGGTCAAAGCAGGGATTATTTGCTTTTTTAATGGTTGCCCATGATGCCTTTTCACTTCTGTTTTAATTTCATTAAGGGACTGACAACAAATATACCACTTCTGCAGACACAAGCACAAGCGACCGGGTAAACGGAGCCAAAGCCGGTGTGAGATGCGATGTCTAACAGACTTTTGGAATCAGCAAGGAGCTGTAATTGGTTTTGTGTAAAAGAATTCACACCCTTTTAGAGTTACACCCGAGTAGTGAAGCAACTTTCTGCTGTGAAGTGTAGTGCTCCATCCATGTTGTTAAGTTAGCCCAGGGGAAATTGTTTGCGCTGGACTCTTGCTGTCATTCACCATCTTGTCCCCGCCGCTCCCCCCCGCAGCCCGCCTCCACATGGCCTTGAGCCCGAGGGTACCGCTCTACCCAGGGACCCTCTTACCCCGAGGGTCAAATCTTTGTCTGTGTGCATTCCAGGCAGTCAGAGAAGAATTAAACCTACTCCATCCTCATTGTCACTTTGCAAAACCCAACAGTTTACTGACATCACAGAACAAATATCACAATTGTTTGCTTTCTCCCCTTTTATTGTTTTGGAATAGCAGCTGCTGAAAAAGGGAATATCTATTTTCTACATATTGTTTACTTCAAGAATGGATGGAAATTTGCATTCACCCTGTATAATATTTTGGGCTATGAAAAGGGGTGCAAAGTATATATACATATCTGGCAGTTTTTGCACAGTGCTAAGTAATTCCAACCAGGCACATGTATCTTGCAGAACGTTTAATTCATCTGAATTTTGTTAGTGTTTTTAAACTTCAGCATATTTCACAAAATATATTTTTTTAAAACTTTCATCTACCAGACTGCAGTGATTTACAGTATTGATAAATCTTAAGAAAAAATAGAGTCCACACATATTTGCACCATGGAAATAATATGAAAAGCAATCAGGCCAGGAAAATGTATTCCCGTGAATCACATCTCGCTTGTGGAAGTCTTCAGACATTAATTGCTGACAATATTTACATACTAATATCATTCCAAGGAAATGATTGTTTTCCTCTTGCCTGATGATTCATCTTTAGTGATTCAAATAGTTTATGTGCCTTGGATTAGAGGGGACAGGGTAATATCATTGTAGTCTCAATGGGTAATTCAGTGTCTGGATGCAAAACATAACAAGGCTTTAAATGGGATTTGAAATCTGATCTTGGTCTGCAAGGGAAAGGCAAACACATAGGACCTCAGACTCATCCTGGAAGTTTCTCCATTGTCATTTTTATGAATGTAAATCAACACATTTGATACTTACATTTTAGACTCCTGTATTTGTTTCTTCACCAAAACAACTAATTTTTTTCTATTACAATATTATTTGACCTTGTGAATGTGCTGTCTCTGGATTATTCTGTTATATTTTTTAATTATGTATTTTTATCTACTAATCTTTAGTAATGCGGTATACGCAAAAACTATTTACACACCCCAGTGTCGGAATAGCATAAAACTGTTTTGATGTGGCTGCTAATATCATGTTTATTCACTTCTAGGGGATAAACAAATAATCCCAGAGGTTTATTTAATTTTGGTGATTCTGTTCACTAATCTTCGCTCCTGCAGTCCTCCTTCTTCTGACACATTAGAAGGCACTTATACAGAATAAAACATCTTTCCAGTCATTTAAATTCTGAATGTGTTGAAACATGTGGTGAAAAAAAAAAAAAAATCCAAATCACGTGTACTAGTTCTACAGAGACTTAGTGGTTCAAAAAATCCCGGCCCAGATAGCTATCACACGAGAACAGCCAAAAACCTATGTTACATAAATCGCTGTCACATTTTTTGACATCCTCCCACCGGCCATCTGATATCTAGAGGCTGTATGATGGTGTTATTTGCCTGAAGGAAGCTGATTCAATCTTACAATGCAATATTACTACTTCTTTTCACCATTACAGCTACGCTACTTACTGAACCTTTATGCATTCATCCCATCTGGTCAAGAAGAGCATAAAGCCAAAATTTTTACACAAGACGGCTGAACCGAAGCGCAAACTCGTTTTCGTTTGCCCTTAAACACAGAAGTAAATGAACTACACGCATGACCTTTATTTAACTAATGCAGATTTTGTTTAAGAAGAAATGCAATTTAAAAAAGTATGTATTCACCTAGTAGTACTGTCTTTGGTAGGTAGTGCTGCAGACCTGCTGAACGAGTTCAAAAGACATACAATGTTTCTGTGATATTAATCTGGCGACATTTTTTTCTTCCCTCCATCTGGCTGAATCTGTAACATTTTTAGAGAATTCTACATAATCACATTGGGTGCAGCGTCTTTTCCAGGGATTGTTCTGATAGGGCACGACAGTCTCTACGCCGCACACGAAAATTTGGAAAAGTCCAAAACGCCTGTTTTTGCTGACCTTTTTTTTTGTGGTTATTTTTGCCTCTTTGAAGATTTTAGCAAGGTTTTTGATTGTCATATTTCAAAGGTCCCTCTGCATCTTGAAACTTAACTGCACTTTTTCTACTTTATATTACAGTTAAACATCCTTAGCTATTCAGAATGTAAATATCACTGAACATAGTTGTCTATTTCTAAGAAGTAACACCTGTAGATATTATGGAAAAATGCTGGACTGCACCACAACACCTGTTAGTGCTGATAACTGTATATATAGTGAAAATATTAAACTAGTTTTGACTCTGGAAACAACAAAGACAACAGTTACAACTTAGCATCAGTTTCCCCCCCCCCCCCCCCCCAAAAAAAAAAGACTCAGAGGCCACAGAACCACAATTCCACCAAAGCTGCATCTATTGCTCTTTCTGCTATGCTTGACTGGCCCAACATCTGCATGGCTGATGTGGATATCAGTGTTATAATTCACTTTGTTTACTTTCATCTAATTTCAATTGCTTTCCCTTTTATTTTGCTATCATCCCTGTGTGTCTACTTGTGTCTGCGTGATTAAAATATAGCTATTCCTCCTCTTTCACTGTCTACATGCAAACAACCAGGATGTCTTCAGAGAAATTTCATTCATTCATTCATTCATTCATTCATTCTCACTAACTGCTTATCTTTCTTTTCTTGCCTGTCTGGGAATTACTGCACACAGGGCTGTGGGATGGGGTACACCCTGTACGGGGTCCGTCTCAGGGTAGTCCCATATACACACTGATACACCGAACTGGATAAGTTCTTTTTGAAAAAAGAATAAATAAATGAGCGCAATAGCTAATTGCGAATTCATTAAAGTTTTATCTGGTGTTTTATACAGAACCTAACCCTTGAATAAGCTATATAATTAAGCTTTTATAGATTTCACAAAGTGGTTGGATTTATTATCAATCTGAGTTACAAGTAAACTTCTACTCCCAATTCTGTTGAGCTGAGATGCAATTGTACGTCATAAAATCAGAATATCTAACCAACATCAAATTCTTTTCTCTGAATTTTCGCTGTCTTCATCCGCCTGGCCAGACAGTCATCTCCCCACCTCTTCACTGGTTTGTTCTAAGATGTTAACTGTAACCTTTCTTCTACGTGGCTAAACAGCCTCCTCGCTACTCCAGTAATGGCCTGCTCTCTGCTGCTAACTTGGCCTGTTTTTAATAACTGTCACTTGTCTCCTTCCCTGTGGCCACACAGCCGTCTCAGCACTCCTTCATCAGCCCGTTGTTTCATTTTACCTCTAACCTGTCTCTCTCAACATGACCACACAGCCATCTCACTCCTGCAGAATATTTTTGTGGCCTTGTGTAATGCATAGTTCTGCCTTGTTTGCCAGCAACCATTTAAACTCCTTATCTAGGCTGTAAGTCACTGCACAACTCCAGTCAAAGTAGCCAAGTCCTAATTCTTCATATTTTAACATCTGAGTTTGTTGTGTTGCTTGAAATACATCAGAGAAACTTTAAAGGTTTTTGTGTGCAGCAATTTCACAGTAAGATAATGACAGTATTAAAAGGAAATGTTTACAAACCATGGCCTTTTTGTAACATAGAGAAAAGTTCTCAACATGCTTTCACAGGAAGAGCATGACTGTATCTGACGAGTGAATATGTGAAATTTAAATTAATAATACAAGACAGTGAAACGTTTAAGTACACTTCCTGGATTACTTTTTTTTTTCCTATGAAGCACTCGGTTTGATCTGGAAAGGAGCCCACGTCTTCCCAGCTGTTGCATTGCAGCTCCCAGAGGTGAAGAACACTTGTGGGTTGTTTTGCTTCCACTCTTCTGTCCAATTTGTCCTCTACGGGTATTGCCCAGGTGGACTCACACTCGTCACTGTTACTGTATGTTTTAATAAATCAGGGAATGAGCACCATAATGTGAATCAATGAGGGCTGTCCTTTAATTGTCTGTGCACACAACAGCCTTCCGTACTCCACCGATTTGAAAACGCTACCTATCTAGTACAAGTACTAGTGTTTACGCCCATCAGTGGTGAGAATTGTACTTCTACTTACAATAACATCTTGTCCAGTGCAGGGTTACGGTGGTCCTGGGCCTATCCTAAAAGCAAAGAGTGCATGGTAGGGTTCATGGATAAGTTCCCATTCCATCACAGTGCAGTCACACACACAGTCACATAATACAGACAATTTAGAGTAATCACTTCACCTGATGATGAGATTTGTGAGAGTAAATCCCAGAGAACAGGGAAGAACAAGCAAACTCCACCTCTGCCCAGAGGCACAGTACAGGCACTCTCAGGCATAACCACTACCCGCTGCGCCACTGTGCCAACTTTACCTCTAACTGTGCATATTAGTGCAAGTAAATATCTTGGGGGCTACACTATTTCAGATACATAATAGAAAGAAGTAACCATTGCTGTGGAATCGAATGATGCCTTGGCCTAGGGTTGTGGCGCTGTCCTTGGTGCTGAACTGCGCAAACTGCGCGCGTTGTACCTGCCCAAGTCGCACTGTCCCCGACTCAACACTTTGATTTTGTAAAAAGGCCATAAACACTCATACACGCGTGTAACTTTGCACTTTTCCATCAAACAGCCCACCCTGTGCGCCCCCGAGACGCAAGGGCGGTTCCTCTCAACATTTAAACTCCTATTTAACCCTCAGATCCGTGTCACAGGCCCGTTACATCTTTACGACAGTTATTCGATCACTGTTTCATAGTATGTCTCGCCGTTGTTGGTTTGCATAAGACGGATGGAAATTGGACATATTATTATTATCCCTTAAAATAAAAATAGTAACTACCTTGAGCATCAGTCCACAGCCTGTCTGTCGCCAAGTATTGCATTTTAAAGACCCGATAAGATATCGTGCGACATTTCATGGGCTATAATTATTTGATAAAATGCGGATTTATCACTATAAAAAGAGCGTATTTTCCACCAGCGTTAGGCGTTTGCTTAAGGTAATAACCTCTAGAAGAATTATTTGATTTTTATTTTTAAACTGTCAGATTTGTTGCTATTATAACAAACTTGTTTTCACATCAAATGAATCCCTTTCATTTTAATAATGTAATTTTTAAATCGCTTAAACTGAAAATTAATCGAAGCCTTCAGTGTGTCCATGTTCTACCGCTTTGCACAAATTCGGATATATGTGTCTCAGGCCTTAGCTTAGTTTGAGACACTAATAAAGACGACGAGAAAGAAAAACACCAGAAAAACACAGGCTAGTCACAAGGTATAAAATTGTCTTCCAGGCAAATCAAGGTAAAATCACACAAGATGGTGTAAATGTACGTTTAAATACTATTCGTTATAAAACCACATAACTTCTACTGTCTTCCTTTTCTTCTTGAATATTTTATGTGTGGTTTTATTCTGCTATTTTTACAGTACAACGGAGAAGGGGTAAAAAATCAGATGCAGGATTCATGCTTTCTATGTTACCCGCTCGTTCTAATATCAGAAAAAGCTGCGCTACAGCCGTGTCAGAAGAATATGTGCAAATTTGCACCGTTGTGTTAGATTGCATTGCTCTTCCGAAAGTTGAATTTTCTTTTTTAAATAAACACAAACACACACACACACACACACACACACAGTGTCTGAAACCGCTTGTCTCGAGGAACCGGAGCCTAACCCGGCAACACAGGGCGCAAGGCTGGAGGAGGAGACACACCCAGGACGGGACGCCAGTCCATCGCAAGGCACCCGAAGTAGGACTCGAACCCCAGACCCACCAGAGAGCAGGACGGACCTGGCCAAACCCGGTGCGCCGCTGCGCCACCGCGCCCCCTTTATTTATACATAAAATAAAAGTTAAATCACCTCGCCATTCTCGGTGTACCGTGTACCTTATGCCGTTTCCCCTGCAAGGTAAAGATACAGGACAGCATCTACTGTTCTGCTGTATTTAATCACACATTAGAGTTGATATCTTCATTTATAAAGTGTTGAGGTGTCAGGTTTTTGGTTTGCCCTTACTACTGATAACAAAGGTGAGGAACTCCAGCCCTCAGTGTTTCATTTAGTTTGTCACAAATTAAATTTGGCCGGGGGATAGCTCGAATGATGCCGAGCAGTTTACTGTACATGACAAAAGTTATTCCATCAACTCACTCAGTCACCAGTGTCACCGGTTCCTTGTTAACAATTATGCCCGCATTAAACCATTTCCGTACATTGTTCGCCCTGTTGTCACTGTTGTGCCTGGTTTTAAAATTCTGTTTATGTTTTAGTCGACAAAATAACGGTGACCCCCCCCCCCACCATTTGAAAAGAAAAAAAAACATGCCCCCTGGTTAATTTCTAATCATGGTGATGGACAGCAGAGACAGAGGAAAACACCGCGCCCCCTGATTAAAGACACCCAATTATGGCAATGAACAGTGTCGTAATTATGTCCCTTAATCATATCCACGAGGCTTAATTGCCTTAACGATGTGTTCCATTAAACGGATGTAGGTATTATAGTCGACAGTTTTCATACACAGTTGTTTTCGAATTAACATATTATTAGACACCGTCATGGAAATTGTTTTAATAATCATAATTAAGGGGCGCCCAATCTTTGTCACGTAATGCTAAGAGACGTTTTCTCCTGGCCTGAGGGCGTCTGGCCTCGCCACCCAGGGCTCTCCGAGTGACTCCACAGTTATGTTCCGTGGAAAGTTACAGGTTCTGATGGAGCAGAAAATCATAACCTCATAATTCTTCTTTATCATCATCCGTGGCATATGGCCATGTTCCGAAGATCAACAAGCAGCCTGTCTGTTTCCCAAAGCAATTGTAACCAACGCTACGAGCCCTGGCAAGCGAAGGACCCCAAGACATCACACTGTCAAATGCATCCACTCCACAAACAACTCTGGATTATTATGGAAATAACGAGGAAAAAAGTTTCAGGTCCAATCCATAAAAGAACATAACTCAGCAAATGCCACAAGCAACCAAGACAATGACGACTTAGAAAGTGAAGCACTGTTCTCCTTTGGCTAAAATAAGTCATACCGTTAATATTCTGACCAAATCTGCACCGCATTAGGAAGCAGAACGAAAAAGACGAAAAAGACGAAAAAGACGAAAAAGCGTTAGTTTCGTTCAAAATATTTTAATAAAGCTTTCCAGCATTTCACACACGTACACAAGGCCCTCCGCGGTCATATGTTGATTAGTGTATGTACAGCACTCCACATGTGGACCCCACAGTGAGCTCTGGTCCACCTACTGTCACCTTCCAGTCACACTGCGCGTGGAAACGTCGCGTTTTGTACAGCAGAAAACAGTCCAGTGTGCCATGCAGTCCAAAAATATAACATAAAAACAATCCAAAGATGTAAAACAACTGAAATGTTCAGAAAGATGTTGACCAAACGAAAACAAGTCCTTGGGATGCAATGGAACTAATTTAACTGCTTTCAAGAACCATGAAAAAAATGTAGCAATATATAGCACTATATTGCCCTATTTAATTTTGCTTAACGTTTATAAAACGATTGTGCCACGGAGTAATTTTATTTCCCATTAATCTTCGTGCTCTGGACCAAACTTGTATCCCTGTTTCTACACAGCCTATAATTCTTTTTTTTTTTTTTTTTTTTTTCTGAGAAATCACGACCAGGAAACAAAGGTTATATTCATTATACACGCGTTAAAGCAGCAAGTTTGCAACCATGTATAATATTAGCAAATATTCAAGTGTTTTAAAGAGTCTAAATATCATAAAGGAGAGCTGCATGTGGTCACATTAGGATCCCTATCACCGCAAACGATATACTATTTTGAGACAATCTTATTATTTTAAAACACTTGCATCCAAGCATAAACTTCAGTTTGGTTTCCGACGTTCATCCTCACCAGCACTTAAATGATACTTTATATACACAATCAATAATATCAGGAAAAAAAAAAAAAAAAAAAACAACAAAAAATGTAATTTTAAGTTTAAATTAATTTTGTGAATGATACAAAAGTTTTCTTATTTTCGGCATCCTTTTTTTTTTTTTTTCTTTTTCCTCCTCCATGTGTGTCCTTTAAAGTTGTGTGTGTGTCGCAGCGGTGTCTTCAGTCTCTCTCCCTCTCTCTTTTTTTAATTTTTTTTATTATTTCTTCATTCATTATAAAGAAGTTTATGTTCATTCTGGTCTAAATGAGTCTGTTTTCGGCTGATGCTGACCGTGCCGCGCGCTCTTAAGGCTTGTCAGTGCACTGTTTGCACAGGCTGGAGGTGACGTTGTTGAAAAGGGCACATTTGTCGGGGCAGGAGGAGGCTGCCACCCCGGCCGAGAACGGGTACCCGGCGGGCTGCTCGTAGGTGCCCAAGCCCGGGGTGAGAGCCGCGGTGGCCGGCAGAGACGCAGCAGAAATGGCCTGGCCTTGGTTGAGGTACGCCACTAGCCTCCTCATCTCCTCCAGAGCCTGCGCCTGCATGAGGATGTAGTTCTTGGCGAGCAGCAGGGTGGCGATTTTGGAGAGTTTGCGCACGGAGGGGCTGTGCGCGTACGGGATGACGGCGCGCAGCTCGTCCAGCGCGTCGTTCAGGTCGTGCATCCTCCTCCTCTCCCGCGCGTTGATGTTGAGCCGCAGCATCTTCTGCTCCTTGTTTTTCTTACCTCCATCCGACTTGGCCACGGACGCCGCCGTCCTCCCGTCGGCCATGAGGACCATGTCGCACCTGCCGTCGCTGTCGTCGTCCGGGCTCTGCTCCCCGCCGCTGCTCTCGGCCGCCGAGGTCCTGTTGCCACTTTCGCCGAACTTCACGCACAGAGATCCTGTGGGGAGACCCAGCGCTCCCGCTCGACCCCCGGCCACCCCCCCGGGTTGCACTGGGTCCGGGTCACTTTGATCGAAGCAGTTGATGGGTGATTGGCGGTCCCGGGGGGGCAGATCGATACCGGCCGCCGACCTGAAGCTCTCCATCTTTTTGTTGGAAACGGCGCTCAGAGTTTTTTGGAAAATGTCTGCGGCTCCGTTCACGCTCACACTCCTCCTGTCCATAGTCCTCGCGCTCTGAAGTTCGGCTCCTCTTTTTTTTTTTTCTCTCTCTTTTCTTTTCTTTTTTTCTTCTTTTTTTTTTTCCCTTTCTCCTCTCTCTTCCCTCCCCCCGGCTGCGCGCGCCTGCGAGGCTCGTGCGCTCCCGGTCCGCTCGCGAGCTCGTCGGAAGTGAGGCGGCGGGTGACGGCGGCGGCGGCGGCGACGGCGGCGCTGGCGAAGACTGCGGCTCGCGCGCTCAAAGTTGCCGTGCGCGAGACGCTGCTCTCTCTCGCCGCGACGCACCTTCACGAGATCTCCACTGCGATCTGCCACAGCATCAGCATCATCAGCATCATCAGCAGCGGCATCAGCAGCAGCATCAGCAGCAGCAGCGGCGGACGGGGGAGCCTTTTACATCATTATCTGGGAGCAGGTCGTTGTTATGAAGGAGACTCGCCCGTTGGGACGGAGCTCTCCACCCAATCAGGTTAACGTTTTAATTAATGGGATTAATACGGTAACAAACAATTCCGGGCGCTATCTGCCCTCCCCCCCCCACATACACACCCCACGCACACCCCACACCCCCTCCTCCGTCTGGATGCTCCGTGATCTCCGTTCTGATCTCGGGAGCTGCTGCTTACAGCTTTATAAAAGGCACCGAGGTCTATTATTCGCGCTACCATCTGTACAGACAACTTCATACATATGTCTGCGAGGCGCTGCGTCCCATTAGGAGCCCAACAACTGCCCTCAACCTCACATGTGTGCTCACTTCACCCCCCCCCCCCCCCCCCCCCATTTCCATAACAGCTCCTAAATTATGGCCACTTTTTCACATTAACAGCATAATTGATCGACGGCGCATCGGCCCGCTAACAGATACGAATGAGATATGAATACTGTATGCATACGAAAGTGTAATTATAAGCATGTGCGTTTTGATGTTATATACATGCAAATGAATCATGAATGTACGTCTAGATTACATACTATGTGTTTGAGAACTGTTAATAATTGATTGCAATCAATTGCCATCGTTTGCTTTTCCTGCGAACTTTCTCGAAAAAAATGATACTTCTTGAGCTGAGTTTTTTTTTAAAAATGTCTTTGTTGTAATTGCACACTCTTTTGGAGCAAACTGTGAACGTCCTGCACATGCAGCTGTGTTCGCCGCTCTCCTGTAGTGACACGTTCAGCCGTTCGGAGCGGTTCTGTCCGCGGTTCTCCATCTGCAGATGAACAGATGAAATAATTTTGTACAATTGTACAGTGAAAGTGGGAAATCCGAGGAATCATGCGTTCATCCCCCGGGTTTCACTGGAACCCTTTTAATTGTGACGCTCAGGGTTGGCCTCAGGTGTCGAACCCTTTTCAATACTTTGTGTTTTAATCCTCATTTCGCCATATGGTAATATTTTCCGCTCATCATTGCGAAGGGAGAGAAATACTTTATTATTTATCTCTGCGATGGATTCACGGATGAGCGTTGCTGTGGACTGTGCAGTTCTCGAGAAGGTACCACAACAGCAGAGGGTTCTTTAATTTTTTTTTTTCTTTTTCAGTTTTCTATGGAGACATTCCCACTATGTGGGGACTGACAGTTGTGAATGGACTTGCACAGGGATCCACTTGCTGCTTCACCAAAGCGAAGACCTCGTTCGGAAATCATTAAATTACTTCAGAAATTCAAGAAATTAATTCAGTCACTTTAACTGCTTTTCCCGTCAGGGTGGCCTTGGTTCGGAGCCCATCTCAGAATCAGCCGGCGCAAGGAATGGAGGGGTACTCCCTGCACGGGATGCCAAAATTGCCACATTTAGGGTAATTTAGAGTCACCATTGTGGGAGGAAACCCGGGCAGACACACACTCCACACAAGCTGAGTTGGATTCGAACCTACGCCCAAATACTGAGGTGCTGAGAGCGTCACCGTTAGAATGAAGCAATTAGTACACTAAAATGTTTTTGTTTATTCTAAGCCTACTTTACGCGCTCAGGTGAAAAAGTTTGTTAACACTCAGGCGAAAGTGGGAGTTTGAGTTAATTTCTGGGCACTTTTTTCAAACTAAAATATGTATTAATACACACATTAAAATCAGCAGAATGACTGGGCCTTCCTGGGCGTCATTGTGGGCCTAAAATGAAACGTTGCTGAAGGTGTCGCATTATTTTCTTTAAAGCAAATACCATAAAGAGATGATAAAGGTTAAAAGTATGTAAAATATGCAGTGAATATAACAAAATATCATCATACAAAATGCAAAGTCTCACGCGTATTACTACGGGACTTTGTGATTTTGTGTAGTATGATTAGTTTTTGTTCTGGTCCTTTTTCAATTAGTTTTTTTTGTAGTTATTTTTCACTACCTGTAGCCACACACACCGGTATTGTCTGCAGTTCGGGAAAGCAACCTTGCCTTCAAAATCAAGAAACAACTTTAGAAAAAAAATCAAGTTTCACTGTCGAAGATGTGTCCCGTTTGAAATTGCTTTTGCAGACAGCGCCATCTAGCGGTGAACGTTCGTCTCTGCACACAAGCGAGCGACAGCGTGCGCGCGCGCCCGCACACTCAGCCCTCTCGCGCTCAACAATACTGCAACCGTTGCTGGGAGTTTAATAAGCAGTTTAATTTATGTCTATTTTGTAAATATTTGTGTGTTCAGCTACGACTGGAGAAGAAGAACACTACCGAAGTATGTTTACTCTTTTTTACTCAGTTTCCAGCCGGTTTGCTCCTGATTTTAGAGAAACAACATTAAAAACAAAAGATTTGCTGATATCTTTATGAATATTTTCTTGCAAATGCTTGTGCGCGAATAATGGTTAAAATATTTTCTTCGTGAAATATGAGCGCCACCTCCTGGTGAAGACGTAGCTGCACACTCTTTTACGGGCTTCAAACAAAGCACGATAGGTAAGAAAATCATTTAAATGTTTTCCCTTTCTGCTGTGAGTTACATGTTTTATAACCATGTGCTTTAACGGGTCACAAGTGACAATAAACCATTTTCAGATGAACCAGTGAGGGGAAGTTAGAATTCCATTGCTTTTATAATGCCTGCTTTTGTTTTCATTGATTTGGAGGAATAAAGTCAATTTGACATTAAATGACAATTGTTGCTTTACTGTAATCCCATCTTCATAACTGCAAAACACCTGTTGTGGCAAGACGAAAAACATGTAAATTGCCTGATATGGAGGCATTTCCAAAGTGAATTAAATGATATTCTCATGCGACAAAAATGAGAAAAATATTTGTAGCAGATTTGGGTGGGAAAAACTATTCCAAGCAGCACTATTTGGGTATGTGTGGTATCACCTGGATACTGACCTTTAACGCATCCACAGAAAAGAGACTTTTAAAAAAACTAAAGAGTAACCTGGGAACACAATCCAAACCTATTTTTCATATAAAAACCTTAACTTTTCATTGCTTCTCTGCTTGTGACCCTTAGGTCTGGTGGACTCCTGTGCTTTATTCTTGTATCTCACATTGCTATTTTCATTTTCGTTTGTCTGACACTTTCTCCAAAGTGACTCACCTTAAGATACCTACAGCTATTTACCCAGTTTTACTGGAGCAACTTAGGGTTAAGTACCTTGCTCAACAGTATAATGGCAGTAGGCAAGATTCAAACCAACAACCTTCAAATCCAATGGCAGCAGCTCTGTGCAATTCACTTTCAGCTGCCCTTTTTTAACCACAAAAGTCAAATCAGAAAGCAAAGTGTTACTATTCCTACAGCCACTGGCCAGTAAAGCATTTGGATATCGGTGCAAAACTAGTGAAGTGTAACAATAGCAGATGGATTTCATCTGTTGTCATTCTGTCAACATTTGACCTGAAGACGTTATGTGAAAACTGCAGGGCTCGGAGTGCAGCAAGCTGTCGCTGGGGCCACTTTCTGCGTTTTGCCCTTGTCGCAGCGCAAGACATCTCTTAATGGGTACCATGTATCCCCCATGCATTCAGGAATGGGCCCACTGCTCATTGGCCCCATCCATTATCCTGCATGGAACATCCAAGGTTAAAGTTTTTGTCAGATTTGTGCGTGTGTGGGGGGGGGGGGGCTCTGTAACAGATTGGATTGCTGGGGTAATATTGCGTCGGTGGCGGAAACTCTCAGCCTGCACAGATGACGGGATAAAGAGAATCGCGAGCAGATGAGCGCCAACGGCGTCCACTTTATCAGGAGGCTGCAGCAGAGCACCTTCATGCCCAATCAGCCTCAGCTAATGAGACAAGATGGGCCAAGATGGCGAAACAGCAGTTGAGAGCAAATGCTCCTTCTTCCCCCGAACGGCCTGCACTGCGGCAATGCTTTGCTCAATGCTCAGCGTCAACCGCCACATGTTTAGCAGCAGAACGGAATTCGTTATTCCCAGTTCAGCACTGGCAAGTGCAATGTTATATACTGTATGTAAAACAGCGAATCAGCCCATACTGTACCGCATCAGTCTTGAACCTTTTTTGTATCCTGTTCTACTGTGAAGGAAAGGAGCAGATTCACACACGCACACGCACACGCACACACACACACACACATTTTCACAACCGCTTATCCCATATGGGGTCGCGGGGAACCGGAGCCTACCCGGCAACACAGGGCGTAGGGCCAGAGGGGGAGGGGACACACCCAGGACGGGACGCCAGTCCATTGTAAGGCACCCCAAGCGGGACTCGAGCCCCAGACCCACCAGAGAGCAGGACTGTGGTCCAATCCACTGCGCCACTGCACCCCCCCAGAGCAGATTCATTTACATTTATTTAGCAGAGGCTTTTCTCCAAAGTGACATCCAATGAACTCTACGTAGTGTTATCAGCCCACAAAGCTTATTCACCAAGGTGACTCACACTGCTAGATACACTACTTACACTGGGTCACTCATCCATACATCATTGGAACACACTCTCTCTGTCACTCACACACTATGGGAGAACCTGAACAGCATGTCTTTGGACTGTGGGAGGAAACCAGAGCACCCCAAGGAAACCCACACAGACATGGGGAGAACATACAAACTCCACATAGACTGAGCGAGGGTCGAGCCCACATCCTCTCACACCACCCAGGCGCTGTGAGACAGCAGCTCTAGTTGCTGCACCACCAGTTCATGCATAGAGCCTTCAGCATGTCATTTTTTATTAACACAATTTTGATAAAGTCCATTATGAATGAATGTTCAACAGCTGGCTTTGTAATCTAGTGTTGCCTTTCTTGGAGTATGAGCTGTGTACAGCTGATGAGCTCGCGGAGTAAAAGTGAAACTCTTATATGGAAATACAACAAAAGGATTTCAAGTTCAGCCATTAAATTTAAAAAAGCAAAAAAAAAAAAGTAGAAAAAGAGGATTTTTTTGTAAAAAAAAACAAACTTTTAATTAATTAATGAATTAATTAATTAATTCATTACATTTTTAAATAAAAAAAATTAATTAAATTGAAAAAAATACTCCTGGATTCCATTATTTCAAGCATTTTACTAAATAAAAGGTCCATCTATCCATCCACTGAATTGACATAACTGCTTGCCCTGCGCAGGGCCATGGTGAGCCAGAGTCTGGTTGGGTATAATGTGAAGGGGGTACACCCTGTATGGGATTGAAATTTGACAATTATAAATGACATTCTTCTGCTAAGAAATACATTTAGAAAAACTTTGTTACCTTGAGTTTGTGAAATGTTTACTCTAGAGTGTGTACACAGTGTTTTATATGTGTGAAGCATGACATCAATCATTTTTGTTACCAATTTTTTTCTCATTCCACTTGAAATCTTTCAAAATAAATTTTTCAGTCTGCTTGTTAATCATTCACTCGTGAGGTTTCTGGTTTGAATCCCACATACTCACACTGAGGAGTTTCTCTTTTAATCATTTGAACTCCAGCAAAAAAAGATTAAGATTTTTCCATTTTATTCCACCTACCAACCTACTTTACCTTATTTCAATGGGATGCTGTGGATGTGACACATTTGTATTTTCAGTATTCTTAACTGAGTTTTAATGTAGTTTGAAATAAATTTAAAATAATTCTTAAAAAAAGGGGGCGCGGTGGCGCAGTGGGTTGGACCGGGTCCTGCTCTCCAGTGGGTCTGGGGTTCGAGTCCCGCTTGGGGTGCCTTGCGACGGACTGGCGTCCCGTCCTGGGTGTGTCCCCTCCCCCTCCGGCCTTACGCCCTGTGTTGCCGGGTAGGCTCCGGTTCCCCGTGACCCCATATGGGACAAGCGGTTCTGAAGATGTGTGTGTGTGTGTGTAATTCTTAAAAAGTGAAATAAAAGTGTTATTCTGTGATCTTAGAGCACCGAGTCCACGGTGTACCCTGCCTCGTGTGATTCTACACTGAACAAGCAGTTATTGACAGTAGATGAAGGTAAATTTCATTTATCCTGTTAAATGTAGGTTTTCACAGATCTGAACCTGTTCATAAGGGGAGGGATGGATGTATTATTCAGCTTTTGTTAACTGTAAATTCTTGGTAAAAGTGACTTTGAAGTTACAAATAAATTAAGTTATGAAAAGACTTCCAGTCACAGTTATTTCAATAAGCTGAGAAGTCACTGTGCTGCAATTTTGTTTTCCATTTCAACATTATATTTAAATTGTTAATTAATGATATAATATTTAATTTAATATTTAAATATTAAATGAATTAAATTAATGATGTTACACACTCGCACTTTTCTCTCGTCGCTTTGGAGGAAGGCGTCTGTTAAATGAAATTGTCTTCTACAAACATTCTTTAAACAGTCGAGAAATAAGCTTTAGATCATTTTTCTTGAGCTAATACCCATAACACACCCACTTCATTCACTTCCAGCCTTCACCAGCAGAAGTGCCTTTTGAAACCTGGTTGCCTCCAACCAAGCTGTCTAGGTGTGGGTGTCAGTCTGGGAGGTATATGTGGGTGACTGGGTCTTGAACAGTGTAGAGTAAATGCGGTAAATAGCACACCTAAGTATAAAGACTGGAAATTGACAGGGTGCTAATAAATAAAAAGTGGTGCTGACAGAACACCTCCTATTTTCTGCTCTTCTTACTGCAACGTTGCCAGTGTTGTTTGTGATTCTACATACGACTAATTTCAGTGTAAAGAATTAGGGTGTACTCTACCATGTGAAAATAAAACAATTTGAAAATATTGTTAACTTCCCCATTAGGTCCCACACTACCAGACACAGTAGAAAGTATGGATATTAATAACACCATAGTCCTTTATGCAATTTTTTTGAGGAATGCCTGAAAGTGACATCTGAATAATTTATCATCACTGTATTTTGGGGCAAAAACAATTTTAACAATCACTATTGCAGGAAACAATAATTTTTTTTTTCTAATTGTGGACTGTACTTCTTGTAAATATTTATAAGTATAAACCTTTTATAAATTATGCCTATGGTGTGCTATACACTACCTATCCTGCTCTTTTCTACATAAACCATACTACTACATGGTGTGTGCTATAGAACACTGTGCACTACTCTGTCCAAAAACATCATTGCATCAACAAGTAAACACCTTCTCAGGTGAGTCATGGGATAATCGGTGCAATTAGCTGACACTGTAAATTCTGGTCATGCTGGTAAACTACAGTGTTGCTTGAAAGTATGTGAACCCTGTAGGGATGCTCATTATTCTCTTACAAAGTCTTAAAATAAACATAAAATCTAGATGTTAAACCTTAAAATGGCAGGTCATTTTAATGTTAAACTAAGTAGTTACGACAAACACTAGAAAGTGTTTTTTTCTCATCTGATGAAATAAATAGCCTGTTCTTGTACAGTAGTGTGTTACTATAAATTAAGGGTTATAAAGACTGAGAAAAATTGCACTATGGACAATGTTTAAAAAGTCCGCTAGGAAAAGTGTCACGTGTGTGAATGACCATGAGGATCTCGCAAAACAGTTCCACGAACGCTGGAAACTACAGCCCCTCTTTTTAAATGGATTGTTTTTTCACAGACCCGTTTAAACAAAAGTTTTGCCCTGATGTCTTCAGCAAATCCCCGTATAACTGTGGTTCTCGATCCCTAAGGGCAAAATGCAGGCACAGTTGGCCAGGCATGATGCACACAGCATTGCAAGATCTCAAACTATTTAATTAGCAGCAGCTCAACATTTGCTGGCACTTACTGGCACTTCTATTGTTTTCTGAAACTGGCAAATTTGACCTTAATTTTATTTATTTATTTTTTTTGCGCTGTCACTGATAACTGACAAGTTTTAAAATGTGAAAGGTCAGGGTTTGCACCGTTATTCACTGCGTATCACCACAGCTTCATGATGAGTCTGTGTTGGTGCCGTCCTGTCCAAAGTGTTTTTTACTGCTGTGCGCTGCCTGTAATAGGTTTTGAATCAGAGAAACTCTGCTTTAGGAGAATTTCTCTTGGGCAAGAGACAAACTTTCTGAAGACGTGCTTTTAGAAGCCTGCGTTCCTGTTTCTCCCAGTGCTCCATGGGTAAATAGAAGTACCACGCTGACCATCTGCAACGAGGAAGCCCTGGGAACACAAATCAGCCCATGGCGCTGTGTGCCCCGATGGCTCGGATTCTGCGCTGCTCACAGTGACACTTCTCTCATATGGGTGCCTGAAGGGCTGCGTGTGGAATCGGGTGACGTGACCATTACTAAACTGCCATTAAAAAGGAAGAAAAAAATCCAGAAATGGGAGTTTAACTCATCGTTTATGAGTTAAAGCTTTCAGCAAATCTAAAGCACCAGATGAGGATTATTCACACAGATATAATAAGTTTAATTAAACATTCAATAGACAAGGCTGAAGAAAAGCAGTGCATTATGCATACATTTAAAGAATGCCCCTTTTTTCCCCATATCTTATATTGTTATTTTGAACTGTGTTTTAGTGTTTCATTTTCTGGGTTTTCAGCAGACGTTTGTTGAACTCGTTCTACGTTACGTGGTATGATGGTATAATTGCAAATGTTACTTTCTATGTACTCCATACATCGCTTCAGCTCTCATTCTCTCTCAGGCATATGTTTTTACATGTTATTCTGAGGTCTTCTCACTGGTTCTCATTTATTATATCTCTCCATTATTATTTTTTAACAGTACGGGGCACCTGGTAGTGTAGTGCTTAGAACTGCTGCCTTTAGACTCAAAGGTTGTAGGTTTAAGCCTCACCTCCAGCTGTAGTACCCTTGAGAAAGGTACTTACCCTAAATTGCTCTAGTAAAATTTACCCAACTGTCTGAATGGGTCAATATCTGTAGGTACCTTAACATTGTAAGTTGCTTTGGAGAAAAGCATCAGCTAAAGCAATAAATGTAATAAGCCTAATTTTCCCCCCCAAAGAAAACTTAAAGTATTGGACGGGTTCATAAACACTAGGCTTTCATACCTCTGTTGCGGATGCAAACCCAGTTTCATTCAAATTTGACACCACGTATCCACTGTTAGGCTCAAAATTGTCTCGCAGATGTGGTAGGTGCTGAGCTCTGGTTCAGCCATGCTGAAATCTCTCAGAAAGGCATCAACTTACAAATTCAGCTTTGAGTGTGTGTGAAGTGTTGACATTTCATGTTTGTTCTGCAACAGCTCCTCACAATGGTGAATTTTGTCTTGGGCCAGCAGGTGGCATAGTAATGACAAATGCTGCCTTGCAATCTAAGTACCCAGGTTTGAATCTCACTTCTTGCTTCAGTACCCTTGAGCAAGGTACTTACCCTGGATGGCTCCGGTTAAAAAAACACCCAGCTGCCGAAATGGGAAAAAAATCGCTCTAAACTGCTTTTACAAAAAACATCACCTAATAAACAAAAATACATGCTATGTAAATGGCTTAGTTTCAGTTTGCTTGATTCTGTGGTATCTGATGAAACTTATGAACTGTACTTTTCACATATTACCTTATCATTTTTAATTCCAACTCACATTTGACATTATAGTTATATGTATTACTGTATATGTACATTATAATTGGAAAAAACAGTTATCCTTTTAGAATTTTTTTTTTTACTTTTAGCTAATTAAAGTTGAATAATCTTGAATGCAGTTTTGTTTCATTATTTTTTTTAAGCTAGCCTATTCATTATTCTGCCCTACAGCGTGGCAGATCTATGTATTAGTATCTAATTTCCACTATAGTTTCTTTTGCAGGCCGTGGCACGTTGCAATAAATCATTCTTGCCTGAAGAGGGCAGGCAACACTAAGAAAATTGACAGCTTCATATAGCTTAAACACACACACACTTTCTGAACCCCTTGTCCCACACAGGGTCACGGGGAACCAGAGCCCACCCAGCAACATAGGGCGTAAGGCCGGAGGGGGAGGGGACACACCCAGGACAGGACGCCAGTCCGTCACAAGGCACCCCAAGTGGGACTCGAACCCCAAACCCACTGGAAAGCAGTACCTGGTCCAACCCACTGCGCCATCATACCCATAGCTTAAATACACACACACACATTTTCAGAACCGCTTGTCCCATACGGGGTCCCAGGGAACCGGAGCCCAACCCGGCAACACAGGGTGTAAGGCCGGAGGGGGAAGGGGACATACCCAGGACGGGACGCCAGTCCATCACAAGGCACCCCAAGCAGGACTCGAACCCCAGACCCACCGGAAAGCAGGACCGTGGTCCAACCCACTGCGCCACCGCACCCCCTATAGCTTAAATAATATACACTTATTAATCACTTGTTTATAACAATTAATATTTTACTGGGATACTAGATACCAAATGATGGGGACATGAAAAAACATTTAGGCAGTGTAATTTAAAAAAAAAAAAAAAAAAAAAAAAACCTGATTGGTCCCTCCTTGCACCACACACACACAATGTCTACAACTGCTCATCCCAAGCAGGGTCACAGCAAACTGGAGCCTAATCCAGTAACAGAAGGTGCAAGGCCAGAGGGGAAGGGGACACACCCAGGATGGGACACCAGTCCATTGCTACTCACCCTGAGTAGGGCTCAAACCCCAGAACCACCACAGATAAGCCCCCCAGACCCCCCCCACTCCTTGCACCCCCCCCCCCACACACACACACACACACACACACACATTTTCTGAACTGCTTGTCCCATATGGGGTCACGGGGAATCAGAACCTAGCCCAGAAACACAGGGCATAGGGCTGGAGGGGAGGGGACACACCCAGGATGGGACACCAGTCCATCACAAGGCACCCCAAGCAGGATTCAAACCCCAGACCCACTGGAGAGCAGGACCTGGTCCAACCCACTGCACCACCACACCCCCCTCTCCTTGCACGATTTAAACTTAAATGTATACATTTGGTAGGCACTTTCCTACAGAGCAGCATACAAGTCAAGGTAAACAAAAATAAATTTCATAACAGAAAGAGGGATTACGTACAAACACACACTTATTAAAGTATACCTTGTTACCACCATTTTGCTGACACACATGCACATGTACCTATCAACGAAGTGACATACAAATAGAAAAAAATGCAAAGATACAAGTAGTAGATGGTGAAGGACTAACTTTCAAAGCTCTCAGGAGCTTGGGAAAGAAATGAGTCTGAAAGAGATGTGTTTTTAAACCCTTCTTTGGTTCTGCAAGGGATTCAGCATGGGGGCCTCATGGGGGCCCAGAATGAAAACTGGCAGGTTTTGGATTTTGGATGCCTTGTTGGTAGGACCACCAGTGTAAGAACTGATCAAATATCTTCAGGGTAAGCACTAATCCCATCTACAGGGTAAGCATATCGTACTACCGGTTAAGCACATTGCACCTCTTCAACATCACATGTAACTGCAGAGTTTTTACTACTAGGTTTCCACATCTCGCTTAAACAGAGACAGCGCCATAACCATCTAACTTGGCAATCGCCAACTCCAGTATGACTCCCTAACCCCTCCTCTATTTCACTACCCTCAGCCCACCAACCTTCCTCCTTCTCCAACAGCCAAAGATCATAAGGTGTCCCTTGAGGGGTTTGAGGCTCATCAGTGCCATGCTGTCAAGATCAGAACCCTTCAGGAGGACACCATGCCAAAAGTGCACTCAGCAGTTGCTCACTGCCCCCATAGAAACGCACCTTATTCATGCCAATAAATCACTGAAACTACTTCCTGTCTGTCAGTTTCCTGTCACGCGTGACATGGCCGGGGCCATAATGTTCCAGGTACGCATCCTTTTTAGAAGAACCACTAAGGAAACTTTCACTGCACACCCAAACTTAAAACACCCAAATAGTTTTTTTTTTGGAATGTCTATGGTGCTTGTTAGGAAGGTGCTGGAATAGTCAGAAAATTACTGGAAATACAACCATTCAATCAGAATGTATTAGGCCAAAATTTAAAGTGGCCTGGTATGAACGCTGCAAGTCATACGGTTCTTACATGGGCAATGATGTGGCCCAACTACCTGGTAAAGGACAGAAGCTGGTGGAGTTCGGAGGAAAGAGCAGTTCCAGAAGCTGAAAAGGCAAACAGTGAGCAGACGTGCAGACGAAATTAATCAAAATTTGAGAAAATTATGATGTTTAAACGACTCAATTAACTCATCCCGAGCGAACTGAAATATTGTTGAAGTTCATATTGTGCATTTATTATACTAAAGATACATTTTATAAAATACAGTAATACCCAGAGACAGGCCCATTTGACTTACAAGAGTTTAAAGTTTCTTTTAATACCCTAATTTACATTTTTTTGTTTAGCAGATGCTTTTCTCTAAAGCGACTTCCAGTGAACTCTATGTAATGTTATCACCCCACACACCTTATTCACCACAGTGACTTATACTGCTAGATACACTACTTACACTGGGTCACTCATCCAGTGGAACACACACACTCTCTCTGTGTCACTCACTCACTATGGGTGAACCTGAACAGCATGTCTTTGGATGGTGGGAGGAAACCAGAGCACCCAGAGGAAACCCACACAGGCACCATGCAAACTCCACACAGACTGAGCAGGGACCAAACCCATATTCTCTCACATCACCCAGGTGCTGTGAGACAGAAGCTCTAGTTGCTGTGCCACAATGTCCCCTTTTTGAAATTAAGAGCCATTTCTACACATTTTAAAGAACTAAATTTGGATTTCAAAGACACCCTAATTGCTGAGCAACTCAAGAAATTTACATTTACATTTACTCATTTAGCAAAATTTACCTTTCTCCAAGCAACTTACAGCAATTAACTAGTATGTAACTGACCGTTATCTAGTGAAACCTGATGCAACAAACTCCCTACAATCATTTGCATATCTATACAGTGGAACAATGTAACACACACATGCACACACAATACAGACAATTGCAGTGCCATGAAAAAGCACGGCCTGATACCCTCTGCTGTTGCAAATAACAAAATCTAAAGGGCACCTGGGTGAACAAGTAACACCTCTTTAAAGCTTCTTTCATTAATTTAATTAACAAACAAAATTGCATCAGTGATGCTGGCACTGTGAAAAGAAAAAATAATTGACCCCTAGTTAAATCAACTCAATTATAGGTATAGAGTCAGCAAATTGAACATGGCCAGGCTTGTTACAGGCAAGCCTCTTCTGAATAAACTTCACTTAATTTGACCCTTAGAATTAGGGACAAGTTCTCAGCACAAAGATTCAATAAGCAGATTATACCATGATCAAAAGAAATTTTCTGCAGAGATCAGAAAAAAAAATAGTTGACTTCCATCAGTCTGGAAAGGGTTACAAGCTGTTTCTAAGGCTCTGGGGCTCCACTGAAGTACAGTGAGAATCATAATTTCTAAATGGAGAACACTTGAAACAGTAGTGAGTTTCACCAGGAGTGCCTGGCCTGGCAAAATTTCTCTAAGGAAGCAATGTAAAATCACCCTGGAAGTGACCAAGAATCCTAAAAGGACATCCATAGAACCAAATGTTTCTCCTCCTCAGCTAACATCAGTGTTCATGACGCCACGATCAGAAAGACGCTGGCAAAACTGGGCTTCCAAGCCTGTTGTAAGTCTATTCTATGGACAGATAAGTCAAAAGCAGAACTTGCGGACTTAGGTCCCATCATGTCTAGGGTAAAGCAAACACAGTATTTCACAGTAAGAACATCACATGCACAGTAAAACATAATGGTGGTGCAAGAATGCTTTGCTATCTCAGTGCCCATATGACTTAATTGAAGGAACTAAGCATTGTGCTCTGCATCAAAAAAATTTTAAGAAAAATGTCAAGTCATCCATCCATGAGCTGAAGTTAAAGGGTCATACAGCAAGTCAAAGTCTAGAGCTAAACCTAATCTTGATGCTGTGGCCTGAAGCATGCAGTTCATTCCCAAAAAACCTCCACAGTCTATAAATAAATTCCTCCACAGTGGTGCAAAGGACTGATTGTTAGATATTGAGATATTGGAAGGGTTTGGTTGCAGTCATTGCAGCTAAAGGTGGCACCCTTTAGTTAATTTATGAAATAAATGTAAAAAAAAGAAAAAAAAAAAAACTATTTGTTCACTCACACGCCCTTTAGATTTTGACTGAAGACCTGAATGTGGAAGAGGGCAAATACGTTTTCACTGAACTGAATATTAGCCAGTTTGTTTGAAACTATGTCTTTGGCAGGAAACCCATACAAGCACAAGGAGAACATACAAAGTCGACACCAGCTGAGCACAGATCGAACCGATGTCCAGTTGCACAGCCCAGGCACTATCAGACACTACTACTACAGCTTGTTTGATGAGTGAGAATTTGTATTGTTTTTGTTGATTTCTTTTCATTTTCATCTTTATGGTTTTTTTTCTTCCTTGCAGCTCAAATTAATAGATAAACATTGAATGTAATCCACATATATTTTGCTTGTGATCGTTTGTTATATGTTATATAGCTACAAAAAAAGTTGAACAAACGCAAGTGTTGCAGAGCAATTAATAAAAGGAAACTGTCTTGTGATGTTGCATTATGATAACTCGTTACCTGTTGCAGTAATTGTCGATTTCAATGAGTCTGGTAATATTTTGGCGTAAACTGGTGTCTGCAACCAGTGGTGCAACCAGTTTAGCCAGCTCCTGCTCTCTGGTGGGTCTGGGGTTCAAGTCCTGTTTGGGGTGACTTGCGATGGTCTGGCATCCCTTCCTGGGTGTGTCCCTTCCCCCTCCGGCCCTGCACCCTGCACTGCTGGGTTAGGCTCCAGTTTGCTACGATCTCAGTCACGATGAGTGGTTTCAGCCAGCGTATGTGGTGCCAATTTCGGGCCTTGGGAATCCATAAAATTTTTTACCATTTAAACTCAACATTTAAAGCTATGAGAATTAATCTTATGAAGGTCTTTTTTTTGGACATGCAATACTTTCAGAAGGTGGGGGAAGACCATAATGTTCTTTTTCTCTGCCACAATGACCACTCTAATAATGCTGAAGAATATTTTTGGTATACTAGTTTTCAATATTCTCATTCTCATATTTCAGTAGAAATATAATTTGGAAACAATGTAATATGTTTACTGTAATTTGCATGTTCAAATAATCTACAAGTGACTGTACTAGTGGTCAGTTTCAGGACCACCGGTAGTATATTTATATGAACCCATTGGTTATAGACCACTAAGAACAAGAGAACTACTAGTGAGGCCACATTGCCTAGATCTTTAGGGTTTTATTATTTATTTGAATGGTACATATTTAAGACATGGTAAGGTTGTATGAAGCAGCTATTATGAAATCACAAATAACAATTTTCTGTAAAAATGTTTTTAACATATTTATTTAAAGGAAAGAACAGTGTGGACATGACATTGATAACATCATTGTTGGTTCAAAAATAGTTCTTTAATTTTGATCTGCTCAGCGATGCATCAATAAACATTGAAGCACACATTTGTTTTTCATCCAGCAAGAATAATGTATTTAAATTTTGAACAGACTTTTTTTTTTTAATTAGGAAGGAAAGAACGCCCTTGCCTTTTTCATTAGTCAAACCTTTTTATGAAAAATTGCCTACCATTACAGCTATGAAGCTGGCAGAATGTATATGGAAGAGAAATCTTTCCTTTTGTTCTTTTAAGAAACATTCTGTTGCATAGCAACACAGCCAAGTGCAGAGATCAGTTTTTGAAGTGAATAGCCATTTAATTTGTAAGTGGTCATTTCCTCTGAATCGCCCTGTACTTCCATCAGATTACTATACTGAAATTCAGCTTCACCTGGTGGGATACAGAGCTTGTTCTCCCACTGTTGCCATTTGTGCAAGGTGGTGATGATATGCAATTCCTCTTGCTGAAATCAGAGCACGTTGCCACTTTGACCACTTTGAGAAAATACGCTGAACTACAGGTAAATGGTAGCACTGGAAATGTTTGAAACTATATGTGCATAACCTAATATATACGTTGTCAATGTAAAATAGGTGGAAGAGACTATCGCACCACAGCTTCAAGATTCTGGAGCAGGTTTGCAAAAATATGGTAACATTGAGAAGCATGTTTAAATTAGGTCACATATCCAAACTAAAAAAAAAAATCAACATATTAACAAAAAAATCACATTCTATATGCTTTCCCTTTCACACCTCAATTTACTAAATTATTGGTGTTATTAATCTTTACTTTGTGCAACACTACCTCCAGGGTTAGACAACCTTTCCTGATTTACCGATTTATAGTGCAGAATATTATAACAGCTGAGGGTTAAGTACCTCAATCAAAGCATTACATCGGAATCAGTGTTCAAACTAGCAATCTTTTTTGTGTCTAAAAATTTTCTTTGATGTAGGCTATAATTATATATAATAGGGTGTAGATGGTTGGCACCATCTGTGATGGTCAGTGGATCTCTTTATGCCACACACAGGCTTGAAAAGTCTGTAGGCCTCTCCATGGGCAACAATGGAATTTCTCTGCAATCTGGGGAGCAATGCACACATTACCTTTTAAATGCAATCATTTGTGTTTTTCCTTGTACATTATGTTGCAAAGACAGAAGTTAACAGGCTCATTGCACTTACGGTACCTTTGGATAATGCCAATAAATCCTATAGTCACCTTGCTGTAGTACAGCAACAAACCCTGAAGCGGAGATAGGTTGAGACTGATATCCCTCAAAAATCTAGAATGTGCCCATGTCAGTGGGAAAATTGGAATAATCTGGCCCTCACACTTTGTTCTCCTTTTAAAGCAACATATTTTGTAATACATGAACTGCAGTTTATTTTAGCTTGTCTTAGAACTGTATTTAATTGGAAGAGAAACCCCTGCTACCTCAACATTTTATTACTCTTTATTAAAAGCCATATTGCATTAGCAACCTCTAACATAAAAGCCACTATAACCACAATAAGCCTTACCAAAACTACACTCATAATGTATGCCGTATTTGGCGAAGCCTTTCACAGTTGCTCAAGAATGGATTTCACCATGTTGGCTGTTTACAGAAATACCTCGCTCAGTTCCATTCTTCTCAGGGTAAAATTCTTCTCTTCTTATTGGGGGGTGTTTCATTTCTGGAAACTCCTCTTCTCCAGGCTGGGAGATTTCATCACATTAACCAAAAGCAATGCAATTTTGTCCCAGTATGCATCAGGCATGAGACCATTTACTGCAATGCTGTGGCCACCAACAAATGTGTGACCTGCATGAATAAAATGTGCCTGACTAAACTAACTTTAGCATTATGAATATACAGTATATATATATATACAGTATAAACTCTACATCTATATTATATATATATATATATAAAATAGAAAAAAAAACTGCTGAAATACTAATCACATTTTTCCTGTTGACTGATGTTTTTTCCAATTGGGAAAAAAAAAAAAACTGTTCTCTTAAATATATTTACAGTATATATATATATATATATATATATTATTTAAAAAAATTCTGAAAATCACATTAAGATGTTAATTTCTTTCATATTTGTAATATATCATTTCCATATTCTCTTTTTTTTTTTTTTTGCTACTTGATAAACTACATTGCAAATATTAACCATGTTTAAAAAAAAAAAAATTCACATACAAGACAAAACCTTATAAGGTTTTCTGTTTTTACCTTGCAGTTGTACTAATCTTTGCTGCTCTCAGTGTTTCATCTTTTTTTGGTTTTGATGTGTTTTAATATCACTGCAAAACTACAGTCAAATGTATACCTTTCAGACAGTAACATTTATTCTGCTCTGTGTAAATGAGTGTGCACTAGTTTAAATAATCACTTCAGGAATCCACATGTTTTTCTGATGAAAATGCAATATAATCTAAACAATATTTACAACCGATGTACAGTACATGAATGCCAAGGAGAAACAGTAGTGTCTTGCCTGTGCAGGATATCTCAGGGTCTCTTTATGCTTTTGCTCACGGTGAATGTGTTTCAAAGGGACACACTTTAGACAAGGCCGTGGGTTCACTTATGCAGACTAAGCCTCCAGCCATTTTTTGAAATGTTTGATTGTGGATGAGGGGCAGTGATTACTAAAATGATCTGAACCACATTCTCAGTTCATAAAGAACTCCTCACTGTTTATTTCATACTGGTAAAACATACTGAGAACGTCTGCAATTGGACGGTTTTATTGCTGACATACCACTCTAGAGAAATTTGCAAAGTCATTATGGTAGCACAGCTTCAACCTCAGGTACTCCTACCAATGCTGCCATGCAAAGTAAAATTCATTAAAATCATTTTTAAAGGACCTGATGCCCAGTGGTGACATAAAAATATTATCTTAAAATTGAATTCCATTATATGTGTATTAATTTTGTGCAATTTGTGCATTTATGTGTATTGCTTTCAATCAGTATTGATGGATTTCCTACATATCTGTCTAAATAAAATTATCAGCCATGTATAATTTTTAAATGTACTGTTAAATAATTATTTTATGATCATGTTTTACAAAGTTCTGTGAGTGTTACCATGCTAAGGACAATGAACTGGTTGCTATGAATATAGTGTATTGTTAAATATTGTTATAAATTTTATTCTTTTTTAACATGCTTAAAAATATTTATGTCACATGGACCTTTGCTGCATAAATTAAAATGTTTCTTTTGTTGAGATTTAAACTTTTCACATATTTAGAAACAAGCTGTTGGTATTTGAACATCGGTGCATGTGGTGAAGGAAACAAACTGTACTTAAGAGTCACACATCTGCAGCTATGTCTCTTTCTCCTAATATAATGCAGACATTGTATTTTCTATGATATGTACGTCGCTTTGGATGTAAATGTAAATTTGGCATATTTTGTAGTCGTATATGTTGTACATAGTTCTATAATATTACAGTTAAGGAAAGCTGCAATTTAGAACTTTTTATTTCAAACTAATTTCATAGCAATTTTCATAGCAATTTTGAAGAATTCAGACTTCCGAAGTTAAAGTTCATGAACTGCTAAAATGTAATAAAATTATTACACCTTAAAATAAATGGGATTTTTTCATTAGGTTTTCTGATTTCATAGTTGTTTACATGTTTCTTTACACCATCAAAGATATAAAGTTAGATTTTTCAAACACTAAAGTAGCTACCATAAAATTACACTGCAGTCTTAAATCTTCACTTAAAATGTCTCTACTTTTGATGTATTTAACAATACATGAAGGCATATAAGTATTTTTTGTTCCTTGCAATGAAAATCGAAGTAATTAAATATTAGTTGTGGGTACTAATTTTTTAATTTCAACAAAAATGTATTAAATCTTGTAACCACATTGTATGAAATATAAATATACTAATTACTGTCACCTTTTAGCGCAACAACAAGAGTAACAATAATAATAATAATAATAATAATAATAATAATAATAATAATAATAATGAGAGCGATTTCGGGAAATTCAACTTGTAATTTCAGCTTCCGCCGCGAGGTGGCAGAAAAGCTGTCATTTCAAACCCTTCTGAGGAAAGCAAATATTTATAACCCCAGTGCAATAAAATTCGTTACAAATTGGCAGAAGGTACTTTATGCTGACAAATTTGAAAAGGCAGAAATTTCACCGACGACTTAATTGTTTGTTTTTGGATTTAGTGAGAGAAACGGATAACTGAATTTGGAAAAAAAAAAAAAAGAGTATTTCAGCACGATTACTATGTTGCATCTGGGAGAAGCATAAAAATAAGGCATGTATTGTAACTCCCAGATTATATAAGGAGAAATACCCAGGCAAATAAAATATTTGAACAGCTTGTATATCCGAATTTAGAGCGCCTGTGATGGTATCATTTAAGGGTGTAAAATGGCCGACTCTTTGTCCGACAGTGATGGAGCCTAACGCGGTGTAAAACTCGCACTTCGCATTTATTTAGTTGGAAAAGCACGTCGCCTCACAGTGTGTTTGCGTTCTGTGCGTGCGTGCGTGCGTGCGTGCGCATGTGTGTGTCTCGCAGTTACGTGCTGGCAGGTCCTGCTCGGCGCTGCGATGTACTGTGAGAAGAACGCGTTTTCCCCCTCGGACATCCTGCAGGAGAGCCGAACAATGGTCCCTAAACGCGATCCGGCCGCAGTTCAGCACCAGGCGCGGCGGACAGCGCTCTCGCGTCACCGCGGTTCCACCTGAGCGCGCGAGCGGCCGCGGGATGCGGCGCGAGGCTGGACAGCTCCCCGTCCGCGAGCTCTCGCGTTCGCCACATGAACGACACGGACGTCGCGACGGCCCACGGCGCGAGCGCAGCGCGGACACGAAGAACATCTCTCTCACACCAACGCGTGTCGCTCTCAAAGACTGCAGACCAGAAGTATTCGGGGTTGCAATGCTTAGTTTTATTGGAAATATAATCATTATGAGCAGCAGGGCATACAAAAAAAGGGGGTGTTAGAATATGTATAATAATTTCTTCTCCTCTTGCGACGTTCCTCTAGTTTGCGCGGTTTAATTAGATCGCGTCGACGCGGAAACTAGGCTCCTCTCTTGGCATTCACCGCGTGCCTTAATTGTATGACATTAAATCAAGGTCCGCTGTGAACACGGAGAGTCGGAGTCTGCGGTCAAAGCACATCGCTGCGCATCAGACACAGAAACACTTCTCCATTCTCGAACATCGGAGTCTGGTTACGGTAGGAAAGAAGTTTTTTTTGTTTGTTTCTTTGTTTGTTTGTTTGTTTGTTTTATAAATAAAAGTACGTGTTTTTAAGTTTTGGCGTTTCTGTCTCCCGGCGTTAAGTTGACACATCTCTCCAGGCCTCCGGCATTTTTGCCTTTACAGTGACAGCGCTGTACCGTTTATGTCTTAAAGCTTCAGAGCGTCGAGATTCCTGTATAAATAATCCGCACGGAATGGGCGCAGATGCGTTTTCTGTCCAAAGATCAGCCGTTCACTCACCTGGTTTTGCTTTTTTTTTTTTTTTTTTTGTTTGTTTCTTTTAAAGAAATGTGTTTTTAATGCAGAGAATCCGTTCTACGTATCGACGTTAATCGGGGAATGCGTCGTCGTGGTAGGAAGGCAGGAGGACGCGTTAAACGGGGCTACTCGCTTATATAGGCGGCCATTACTGCGGCTCGGCGCGCTGACCACAAAGGGTTAAAGTCGTCACCAGCGCAGTATTTTTGGAGCTCGATTCAAAATGATAAGAAGCCCGAATCCAGGCCCGGTGAAAGGATGGCGGTCCATTTGATCTGCTTCAAAAGGACGCCTGCATTGGTACAGAGGGAGAAGCGCTTACGTCCATATTCCTCTCCAAACACCTGGAAAGAGAAAGCAGAAAAAAAAAACGGGCTTCATTAACCGCAGATAATCTCGTCACACTGCATTCAGTTCCACAGAGTATTTTTTGTGCCATTCTTCTCTTCATATCTCAATTCCTTATTATTGCATCATGTTGGAAAATTATATTTATTAAATGATATTCTAGTCAAAATCACATAACCGTCTCCAGGTCCAGAAAATGCTCAAGAAAAGGTGAGGTAACAGCAATACCGACAGAAGAAGAAGAAGAAGAAGAAAAAAAAAAAAAAAAAAAAACAGGGATCTTTACAATGCAACCGCGCAGCTCCGAATGCAGAGATTTACTAACCCGTCGCGTGCCCTCCGCATGCGCGCGCCGCGATCGAAGGCGAAAAAGCCACGCGACGCCGTCAATTTGGGCTCCGCGGAGCCGCTCCTGTGTTTATTTCCCACTCCGTAGCGTCTAAATGGTGCCGAATTCACTCCCCTTCAGTCTTTTCCTCTTGCTTGCTGATCCAGACTTTGGGATTAATGGCTCTCGAGCCAAACAAATAAGGCATCTGCCTTCACAGCACAAGAGGATTACATGGGAGGGGGGGGGCAGGGGAGGTGGGGGGGCGGTGACGTCACCGGCCAAACAGATGTTTGCCACCAAAGTCCCTATCATCTCTGGGTGCCCTTGAAACTAAAGTAAATGCATGTAAATCCCACTTTCAGCCTCATCGAGCTGTTTATTCGCCAGTCTGTAATTTGCAAGAAAAGCGTTTATTTGTGGCATCCGGTCCCGCACTGCGTTCGGTCCAGTTTACATGTCAGCGCACAGAACGGTTGAATATTACATCATATTACCACAGTTTTTATGGCAACGCGCAGACACTGTCGATCCTGCTCGGTACCTTTGCTGCATCCAAAAAATGTGAGTCTGAATATTTGCTAAATGCGTGCGATTGCCACCCCCACCCCCTACGACGATGCACCCATAACCCCGTCCTCTCATCTGACGTCTCACCCCTCTTTCGAGTAGGCGCGTGCAAACGCAGACTTCGCACCTGCAAATCAGCCAAAAATACAAGTTAAACGCCCGGAAACATTTGTGGACCGGGTTTAGGCTTCAATTTTCGTATAAATCTAAAAACGAGAGGTCAGTGGGCGGCTTGACTGTCATTGGAATTTTGGAATGATAAGAAATTCGCCGATACACTGCGGTCAAATTAAAGCAAAACCGCCTCGGAGGCGAATGCGGAATATTATAGAGTCTAAAAGTTGTGTTGTTGTCATGTCGACGCGCTAACCCTCTGTGAGCACCCTCTGCATGGGTCTATTAGCATAAACTGCAGTAGAAATGCATTTTAACCCCCGATTCAAACGGAGCTGTAATGTCAGCAGTGCCGAACGGCGTGCGTTCGCAACTCTCGCACGCGCACAGGCATGCGCGCGCACGCAACGCAACACAAGCGCACGGGAGCGCGAACGGCGCCCAGTCGTCCTATTATCGTATTAACTGAAATCTCAAATGGATGAAAACTATAAAAGGCAAGGAAAAAAACAACATTTTCAAACATTCCATAGTAATTATACACTAACACATATCTGATGTTTTCAAAAGTACGCAGAACGGTAATAAAGTTCTACCGCATTGCAATATATCTGCGTTAAGGGTTAAAGCACAACTGGAGGATTGAACAGTTATCTTTTAACTTTGATTTTGAATGGGTGTGTTCATTGCAGCCTGCTGAGCAGAACATTAGTAGCAAAATTATTATAATTTCTTTTACCATAAAGTATACACCAGTAATGGTAATACTCCATTATAGCAATGAAGATTATTCTAACGACCGTTTCAGACAGTTGCGCACTGTTACATAACATTGATCAGGAGTTTAAAGCAATAAGGATTTTTGTCTAAAAGTTTGTCTAAAAGCTTTATGAAAACAGCAATAAACAAAAAAATATATAAATGAAATTGTGATAATCTCAGCCTTTCGGTCATAAACACCTCAGATCGTTGCGAGAAAAGGCAGTATAAATGAGGTTCCAGCTCTTGGTGATCTGACCCTTTTGACCCAATATTCATGTTTCTATTGTCTACAAGCGTCAGACGACGGCTGATGTTCGAGCCGCACTCATAACGCCTCCTGCAGCCAAACTCAGGGCACAAATCGGTAAAGTATAAACGTTTATTTCTTGTTTCCTCGTTCATCCGCGATGTTCCTTTGCAATATTTTGAGTCATGTGCCACAAAGACGACGTTGTCGGAAATGCCGATCATCCGTAACACCGTCTAACACCACCTAACAGCAGTTCACTCAGACTCTGGCAGGAGAGGCGAGCGCGTGCACGCGAATCATTTCATAAATCATATTTTACAGAGAACTGCGGCTTCCTACTTACCGCCGCCGCGTTAGCTCTCCGCGCCATGTGCTCGATCCCGCAACACGTTTATTTATTTATTTATTTTTTTTGTATCCACATCCCGCGTTATGCTGCTCGGTTTCGTCTCGAGGCTTCCGGCAGAAGAGAAGTCGGTGCGAAGCGCATTGTATTCCCCGTCCTTCTCGCGCACCGCTGCGGATTTGGGGAGGTCACCGAGTGGACCCGTTTTCACCGCGGTCCGGATTCATTCTACTTGTGAGCCCGATGCTCGGATATCTGCAAGGCACGGGTGCATTTTTTTCACCCTTTTTTTCCCTTTCTTTTTTTCAAAAGAGGGCAGGTCGCTTTATGCATTACAATGAGTTAAATCGCCCCATCTCCCCCTCACTCTCTCTCTCTCGCTCTCTCTCCCCACACGCGCACACACACACAATGCTGTGCAGATTAAATAGTCATAAATGCAAATAAACCCGTTATATATGTATCCGCAATATATATTTCTATATGTATATTATATGATCGACCAAAATAGTATGAACAGACTGTGTACAATAATACACAGGGAAAGATATTCAACCCCTCGAATATCTTTCCCTGTGTATTATTGTACACAGTCTGTTCATACTATTTTGGTCGATCATATAATATACATATAGAAATATATGTTTATTATATGATATAATATACTATATAATATATATACATTACATACATTATATATATAATATATATACATTACATACAATATATATATAATAATATACGATATAATATACTATATGTATATTATATGATCGACCAAAATAGTATGAACAGACTGTGTATATCCATGATGCGTATTCCGATGGCCCATTTTTTTATCTTAGAACTTCATGTTATGGACAAGGGCAATTCCATATTTACTCTCCTGGCAGTTCTGTTTTACTGCTCTTGTATCACTCAATTTGTCATCAGTGCCTATTAAATTAGGTATGCATTGGTTTTAATTAAAGGATATGTTAATATCCGAGAAGCAACATTCTTTGTTCTTCAAAACTCTCAGTGTTTTTACTTCATAACACATCTGCCGGTGGACATTTGCTCAATCCGCATTGCACTTGTCCAAGAGGACCGTAATCCTGCACAGGAGAAGATTAAAATATATAAATAGAATAATGCTAGAAAAACACTGAAGGGGAATGAATAATTATAATCCAAACACGATAACAGAGATTTGTATTGCGTTTTTCCCCCTCCCAAACATTCGTCTGTTTATGCAATGCACTCACATTTATGCGGCAGATAAACCATCAATTCATTTCTTGCTCTCAGATGATTTTTTTTTTTTTTTTTTTTTTTTATTCCGCTTAATGCGCGTGCATTCACGTGCAGGAGTTGGGGGTTGGTCTCGTTACCAATTCACGTGTCTAATTTATTTGATAATGTGCACATATGAGACATTTTGATAACTTAAAAATCATACAGATAACGGATTTTAATTAATAGAAATACTAAGACTTTTTTTTTTCCGCCAGTGCCGTTTGCAAAACGAATTTTAATTTGGATTTAAAGGAAGGAAAAAGGGGTTGACTTTGTACAATTACCCCAGAAAGTAACCCTTTGCACTCTGCTAGCTCGACCGCACCATATAATAAGATCCTCTCTGCAAAAACTAACCTTTCAGGGCACTTTTTTACGATAAATGTGAGTGGAAATCCATGGACTCGTGGAAAACACACAGATGCTGCGCAAATCCAGTTAGCAGATGGATGCAATGTGTCATATGTGTGTCATGTGTGTGTCATATGTCATGAACATCGGAAGCCTCGTGGTGTTCAATTAATAATGAATTTGTGTAAGAGCCTGTCTTCTTCACTTAGACCCGTCCTACTTTCCGGTATATTGACATCTCAGAGGCGCAGATCTGGGATGCAAACACACTTTAGTGTGATGCTCAGATGAACCTAAACGGAGATGTGGTGGTTCTTGTTGGAGAGAATTAATTTCAGATGGTTGAGAGACCGCAGTCAGTGCGTCCCCCGCCCCCCCCCCGATACCCCCACCCCCACGCCTCGGGCACTTTGAGCAGTCAGATGAGCGACGCGCTGTGTCCACCGTAAATCAATGCTGGGTAGCGACAAACGACGTCTTTACGTCGTCCTTTTTTTCCCCCAGCAATTCATATTTGTTCCACGTTCATGCCTCCTTCCCGTGGCTACGAGGAGAGGCGACCTGTGTGATGCGTCACAGTGTGCTTCACACGCCATACCTTCACCGTGAGAAGAAGGGCAACGGCAGGCGCCGGTTAGAGCGGCCCTAAACGTGCGCTTTTTCTGCCCAATATATGATATTGACCGCAAATAAACAGGTGCGCAGCGCGCCGTTCCGCTGTTCATTTGGCGCTTTGATACCATGCAGCAAAAAAAAAAAAAAAAAAAAGAAAAAAAAAATCTTTCCACACAAGAATCGTACAGTTTAGGGATCCCACAACTGACGACAAGCGAGATAAGTTAGTATCTTTTGTGATAGACTACGCTAACCGTCAATAAATTTATACTGTGGGTTTTTTTTTTTTTTTTATATATATTTTTTAACACAAAGTCGCATACTGGCAAGAGCAATTAATTGAACTTAATCAACGAGGCTTTTATTAAGAGTATTACAGCAGTATCAGAGGACAAAGCAAATTACAATTATATATACATAGAAAATTTTCCTGTTTGTTCCCAGTAATAATTTATTGATTAAGACAATTCGGGTTCAGCAATCCGTCTGCAGCAGTACGCGCTGCAGATGCGTTGGTTCAGAAATATCGGCGAACGACATAAAAACTTTTTTTCCTCCTTTTTTAAGAGCTTACATTCTCTGGGAAAGCGCCATTGTTGCTGTTAAAACAATGGGATGCAGCGGTGCGGGGATGAATGAAGGAGCCGCGGGACGCGATGGGGTCAGTGCCCGGAGGTCTCCGTCCCGGGGCCCCTTTCCCAGCGCGCCACAATGGAGCAGCGCGAGCTCGGGCCTCCGCGAGGTCACAGGGCAACCCCCCATTGTCCCGCACTTCAAAACACATAAACATTTATTAATCAGGACTGACCAGTGGCCCCCTGCCACCCCCACCCCCCCTCCCTCCCCCAACCCAACCCCAGAGAGGACAAAATCGGGGGTGGGAAAAGGAAGAAAGAAAGGGGGACAGGAGTGAGCGGAGTCTCCAGATGCAAGAAGGACCATTAGGCCTCAAGTGTGACACGTGAAAGTTTGAAATCTAACGATCCACACATTAGAAAAAAGCTTCCAGACTCGACCGATGTTCCCTCGGAGGACGCAGGGTCTCCCGATGCCCGACTGCAAGGAAGAACTTTCTGGAAAGCAGTAAGAGCGACGCTGACGGATGATTGAACGTGTGCTGTGTGGACGGGTACAATTCGAAGGAATCCGCACACACCGCGTTGCACCGGGGCGCACCTCACACACCTTTTCGGGGGGACGTTGGTGTCAAACTCGCACACGTTTTCTTACGACAAGCTCTTTATCTGCGGCGCCTTCGTGGCGCACGGTGATTTTTTCAGTGAATCACTACAGTAGTCGTACAGCACGGATGTAGAGAAAAAAAAAAAAAAACACAAATCGAGGGGCACAAAATTCGACAACAAGACTCCTGTTTGCATCACATCTGCGTCTAATAATAATAATAATAATAATAATAATAGTCGATTTCAATAAAACCGGGGAATAAATATTTTATACATATATATATATGTATTCACTCGTGTGCAATAACTCGGGAGATACGTATTGGTGTTGCGAGGTACGAACGAAAAGGGGAAAAAAATTATTTGATAGCTAATGCAACTATCTTTCACTCTGCAGTTTCTGTCTCGAACTGCAAGTCATCAGTCCAGCGCAACGGGGCTGTATTTTCACCTTGTTTTTAAAGGTACGTTTTTAACAGCATCGGGCCCTGCGGTTGGTGGCGTTAAGTGAAGCCGAGCGACACGCAGACGACGCTGAACGGGGATCTTCGTTTTATCTGCTCTCACAGGTTCACTGCATTTGCAATGAAACGATCGCGTGTTTCCGAATAATTTCAAATTTGTGGGGCCGTTTTCACAACTTCGCGCCCTAGACGGTCAGTATGTGCGGCGATGCCATTTTTTTCGTTTGGTCCCCACAATTTTTCGTTGATTTCGACACGACAACATCCGAATTAATTGTTTTATAAAATGGTGGGGGGGGGAGGGGGGGGATAAGCCCTTGAATAAATTCGTTGGACGCGGTCAGTGAGCGACGCCTCCGCGGTTACCCCGAATACAACCACGTGCCAAAGAGCCATCGGTACAGTTTCTCCAACATTGCGGAGCCAAACACATTTATTTAATGTCTTATTTATATACTGGCACGTGGCGTTCGTGTCTAACAGGCGGATCGCATTTGCACCCACTTGCTGCAGCTGATGGCTTCATATATAACCTATGTGTAATAACCTAGAGAATATGCTATAACCTTTCTATAACCTGACTTTGAAATATTACATAAGATACATATTATGCCATAGCTTTGAAAAACTTCTATTGACATTTCTTTTGTGATACAAGCAGCTAGACTTATCTTCAGCCTTTTTGTATACAAAAAAAAAAATAAAAAATTAACACATTGGTGCTTTGCAGAGAAATAATGATGCTTTCGTTGAGGAGGTGGGCAATGTAAGTTTTCCATGGAGCCCATGATCTCTTGTCTTACCTGGGACCAACTGGACCAATCAGGGCTGCAGATTCACCTGGAAGACCTGCTGGGCTTGAAGTCATACATTGCAGTGCAGGGTCCTTTGTCTTCTTAATACCCTTGAGTAAGTCAGACAGGAAACAGAACAAGCACACATGACACATCAACTAAACATCAGACAGCCTGCTATATTTATAGATTGTGTGTGTGTGTGTGTGTGTGTGTGTGTGTGTGTGTGTGTGCATAAAACACAATTCAATATGCTGTGATGGATGGTACATGCATAACAATACAAACAAAGCTGTGGTCTTTGTGGCATAAAAATACAAACATGAAGTAAATGTATTAATCTTAAATGGTGCAGAAATTATTTCAGCTCCACATTGTTCATTGAAAAGACATCAGCATTTAAAAATTTCATAGTTTCCCTAATTTCATAATGCCCTTCTCTTTAATTTATTCAGATGGATCATTTCATATTTTCATTTGCTTTATTTCGAATATTTCAAAGATATATGATTTTAAATTGTATACATTAAATTTTTTACATACTTAGATTCCTTAATTGCTGTAGCCAAGCTAATTAAAATTAAATATTTCTTAGACTTTTGTGAGGATAATTTTTTCGAGGATACTGAAACTCAAAATACTTTTAAGTATAATAAAATTTGTATTAAAAGCACCCCATGCCTTTATATTTATTTTAAAAGCCCCCACTACAGAAGCTAATGATGATTAAAAGGAAAGTTATTTTTCGAGTGTCAGTCAAGTTGTCATGGCAATTACAAGGCCAAGAAAGCATTTGTAATATTGATGTGTCAGCAACAATAGTATAAAGGGTAAAGCGCTAACAATTTCCTTAAGCGGAACAATACCTAACTGCAACCGTTGATCATAATTCTCCTAGTTTGTGTCAAAAGTTACCATCTAGGAATTGTATGGTGATTATGGAAACATTCCTTACACAACATGTATAGAAATATTATTGAGGTCTTGAGTGGAGCAGAGATTTGTTTTTCCCTCTGAGTATATCAGAAGGCAACTTTGTTGAATGGATCAACTTATTTATTATGTATCAAATACATGAATGTAAAATAATCAGTTAAAAAAATAACAAAAAACTTTGATTAGGATTCATAATAGGTTTTTTGAACGGGTCAGAACAAAGACTTAAGTAGAGAATTTTTTTGCACACCAAGTAAAAAGTCATGTTTATCAAAATTTGAATGTGTGGTAGATCGTAGTGACCTATCCGTAGTGACCATTACATCTCATAATATGTGTGGTCCCTCACCGTTTATCCAGGGCTCTCCAGGTTTGATCTTCTCAGCACCTGCCTTGAGGTCCTGCTACCACTGGAGTTCATACCTTGTGTTATTCCTCTAGCCCTGGCACTTCCACTTCATGTTCCAGTGGGTGAAACTGGGGAGTTGTTCTTAGAGGATGTGGCTGACCACCCTCTCAAACCCTCCACCCAGAAGCTTTTCTGCTCACTTAGAACACATCCATCTCTGGCTGTAGTCTTTTATGGCTCAACAGAAGTTCCTTGCTTTCTTGACATATGCTCTTCTTCTTCATAGTGGCCTCCAACAAGTGTGACTTGGGTTTGTTGTTTCCCAGACCAGTCCAGCAAATCTCTGTGTTCACCTTTGTAGAGGATTTGGCAGGTCTGAGGTTTGATTGCTTATCTTCACCAATATCTGGTGCGTTCATTTATATACATTTCTGTGTGGTATCCTTAATTTCATTTGTTATAGCTCCTGTGATAGTCTTTACCATCCAGACTGGAGCAAAGGGAAAGTAATAGTGGACAATCCTTCCTTTATTTACCAAGGTGATGAGACTTGGTGGGTGCAATTTGTCTTGGGCGAGACAACCTTAATTTGCTATGGACCTCTTGTAAGGGCTTCCCTGATTATCTTGTTTCTAATCTACAAACATGTCTTCTGAGTCTTTTTTCATGTCTGCAAGGATACAGGATGTTTAGGCTGCAGTAGCCATCATGTAGTACATATTGAGGTTGAGTGTAAGGATTTGACTTGCTGACCGCCTTGCTAAGGTAGCATCCTGTTTCTCTGTGAGTGCCACACATTTCTTGAAACTGGAATTCTTAAAGATGACCCATGTTACCTACATAAAGCTTTATGTTTAAAGTCAAGGTGTAAAGTAAAAACTTGGTTTTAGCCATCATAAAGATGCTTTTTTATTTTTTCAGGGATACTATAATATTACTATTTGGTCTCGTATGTTGTAGTTCAAAGTGAGACTTTTTCATTTAGACAATGTGTTAAAAGGGAATGAGCAAAAAGTTTCAGCTACCAAAGTGCGGAAAATTGTTCTGAATTAACGTATCATATGTGAAGATTCATAAATGGAACACGTCTGTGTGTAACTGTTTTGTCCTTTTCAGAAAGTGAGTTAGATCTCATTTAGCAGAGATCCAGTAAAATGGTGGAAAGCACCAAAAGCAGAAAAATACAATTTGTTCATATCTGGGATCCTGATGGCTGAAAGCATTAGCTACATATTACAACATATTCTCATAAGTGTGTTATCCCACCGGTCAGCAAATCATAATACAGAAATGACAACTGAGATGCTAGGATTTGTGTTATATGCAGACCTCTCACATACATTTTATTTAGAAATGGTTACATTTCCCTGAAAAGGGGGCCCTGGTCTTCCATCAGTGGTCTCTGAAATGATCATATCTCGAGTCTATAATTATGACAGAGCAGCATAGCACATACAGTCCTTTAACAGTGTCCCCCACCTTTACACAGCTTACCCTTCATGTCCTGAGGTCATAGCAGTAAAGAAATGAGACATGGGCGGAAGTTTTACCCTGACAAGTGCGGGGTCAAAAGCACATGTAAGGCATGAGTTTCACTCATACAGGGAAGTAAAATACCAACTGAACTGAGTGGGAAAATGTGGAGACAAAACTGTAGGACATCATAATCAGACAGATCTCAAGCTGCTAGTGTTTCTCTGCCTCATTTTATTAAAAATGAAAGATGAAACAAGACATGATATGAATGGTGTTTTCAAGTTCAAGTTAAGAAAAGATAATAATAATAATAATAATAATAATAATAATAATAATAATAAAGCTGTTTGATATTATGTGCACAAAAGCAATGCACATATGTAAACCAGAAAGATGATTTTATAGTGCAATAATTCCAAACAGAACTGGCCACCCTTCGCTCTTGAAAGGAGCGACAGTGTTTATAAGTTAATCTTGTGATCTTACATGCAATTTGTACGCAAATTGCATTCGTCAGCCTCACTCACACTCCAGAGGGTTGTAAATGGGGGTCTTTAGGCTTGATGATTTTCTTCAATTTCTTCCATTTCTTTTCTCTTTTTTTCCCCTGCTGCAGCACTGATGACAGATCAGGTGACAGACAGATTCCATGTGTGGCAGATCCCGATTTCGAGAACCTCATCTCCGGTGTTGGGTACATACTCACTGTGGGAACAAAAGGGAAAGATACAAGGAAAAAGTTTTTTTTTTTTTTTTTTTTGCTGCAACAAGCTCACCCCGAGACACAAGACATTGGTTCTTTTAGCTCAGAACTCTGGTCTTTAGCTTGGAAAAGGCTGCAAACTTTTTTTGGCTGCAGGCTGAGGTCATTGAAGATCTGACTTTGGGTCCTAGTTACAGCCAAACCCATAAAATATACCTAAAAAGAGTTTTTGCAATGATATCATGGTGATAAAGCACAGCTCATTTTATGCATGCAAATAATTTGTGTAAATCTGCAGAGGAAAAGCTTGTAAAATCAGATTCAAAGGTAAATTATCTTCTAAGTCAGGCCCTGGGTGAAACATCACTTTACTTTGTTAACCGAGACACACTTTTGCGGCAAATCGGCTTATCACTCTGGCAGTGAAGCAGGTTAAGCTGTAGTTTGAGTTCTCTGAACAGATTTTTTTTCCCTGTTCTGAAGCAATCAAAAATCCACCAAACTAAGTGCAGGTATTCAAGGACTAGCTAATGACAGCACGCTGCCTGTAAGTCTGTACTTATAGTTGCAATAGATTATTTCTGTGCTACATTATGCCATGAAGTTTTTGGAAAATCAATACCCAACAAGTTCTCCGAGGATAGGTAATTTTTTTGGATCAGTATAGTTCATGTCCAAGTGAAAATAAGGATTTTTTAAAAAAAATTAACAAGAAAACAGAACATAACTGGGTGCTGAAAACAAAGAGAAAGAACCAGTTCACCAAACAAATTCAAATATACGGAAATGCATAATATGCAAGTGGAAAATATTCCAGTATTTAGCTGGATTTGAAATACAGCCCTAAGTTCCGCAAAGGTGAAGAAATCTAACAGAATTCATCTAATGTTAATTATGATGCAGAATTTATGTTATTATAACTGCAGTATGATCATAATGTTATTGTTTTCCCAGAAAACCAAGGAGTTCATTTGTGTATAATTAATGAATTAACTTTAATTGTGATATTTTTCAAAATATAAGCAATAACTAGCTATGATGCATGCGAGTGAGAGCTCCTGGCTCATTGTTTTAAGTTTATTCTTCTGTATTGCAGCAGTCATTTGTTTGTTGTCTCTCCATTAAAACTGCCAAAAAAAAAAAAAATCAGGCCGACTTTAATACATTTTATAGCCTACTGTTCCGAAGGAATTCAGTATTGTGACAAGGGGTTGCTGGTTCAAAACCTAGCAGGAGGCACACTGCTGTAGATTGGAAAACGGTTCCTATTAACCTAAATTGTCATTCATTCATCTTTAAATATTTTTTGTGTTATTGCACATCAACATCCTTCACTTCTAAAATGTTCCAGTATAAACTAACTGGGACACAAAGGGCAGACGACTTTACTTTGATTAATTTTTCATTAAAATTTCAGGTTATTATCTGTTATTTTTAAACTGCCTTAACGTGATAATGATGTCATTATACATGTTCCATTTTTGAATTTAGTGACTTGACATGTCTTTTGTTATTAAGAAATCAGTTGGCTTTTGGGTGCCGCCGCTGTGCTGCGGGACGTTTGAATAACAAAACGTTAAGTAATTGTTCCTCTGCCTCCAGATCATATCTGAATGAGCGACATGGCCAGCTGGCAGGCATCGTTTCTTTCGCTGCAGTTTCAGAAGCGAGGCCAGTCCCCTAGCCAGCAAATCCAAATAACGGTCCCTCCCATTCGTGCGGCTGACTGTCACGAACGTGATGGATGTCTCTGCCTTTTAACTTTGCATCTCGCAGGTCAGCTAAGGAGCAGGGAAGAATAGGGAGGCTTCCACTCCGATGATGTAACCGAGCGCTCAAACGGCTGTCGTACCCGTGTGTCCATTCACTGCTGGTGACTTTCCTTGAAAAACAATCCCAAAAGCACTTCAATCACTCGTGTTTACTTTCGCCGCTTCCTTCTTGTGTGTACTACCATAAAAATGAAATGCTTGCATCATATTGTACTATTCGCCCTGTGTCATTCACTGAAATGGACAAAAGGACTTTTGCATTTTCAGTCTGTGAAGAAGTAGGATTAACAAGGAGTACACTAAGCACCAGCTTTGCATAGTGTTAGGCTTCTTTAGTTTGGTTCATGTGTTTCTCCAAAACAATGTTAGGTTTATACAGTCAGATGATCATAATTATGTGCACTTTTATATTGTTGGGCAGATTTTACCGAAGTAGTTCAGGGTAAGTACATTGATCAGTTGTGGGTGGGCTTCGAAACCAGGATTTTAAGTTTTGAAGGCAACAGCTGAAACTAGGCCACCTGCCACCCTATGAAAGGAGTTACTCATATATTCCATCCATCCATCCATCCATCCATCCATCCATCCATCCATCCATCCATCCATCCATCGTCAACAACTGCGTAATCATATTTCATTCATCCCTGTCGGAATTTCCACCGACAGTAAAATTTTCCTCCCTGGTTGTTCTGATTTTTGTTCGTCTCATAGAGTTAAGAGGCAGCTGAACACAAATGTAGCTGAACGCAGACTGGAAGGTGGCTGCCCACGGACGGGTCCACATATCTCCATGACTTCTCCAGTTCTTGAAGCTGATGTTCAGACATGGGACATATCTGGAGGCCTGTTCAGCTGCATTCAGTGCAGTTTTGTCACTTTTTACAAAGCAAGATTATTATTTTAAATTTTTTCTTAGAATTTTATTAACTGAATTACATAGGGGCAAATCGAATATATGAGGTAACATAAAAGACGTTTTATACTGTTTACATAATTAATTTTTATTTTTTAATTAACAGTGCCATGTGTCAATCATTGACCAGATTTAATTTCAGATCTAGTGCATACAGATGAACGCACAATTACCACAATCATTCCTATGCCTTTGGCGCTCGCCTGATTCAGCCGCAAAATACCTCTTAAATGATGGTTGTTGGTGTAAAAGCAGAGTATGAAGGGGGAGGATATAGAAACAGCGAGTGGTAAAAGGACAAAGCCAATCTGTTGTGAATGTTACCTATGCCCCTACCACACTGTTACTGGTTCTGAGTCTCATTCTGTCCACTGAAACAGCTGCACACAGGTGTATGCACCTTTTTTTAATCTTATTTTCAAGTATGCACTGTATTATAAGCACATATACTGTCCAAAGCTGTTTGTCCCAAGTGGAGTCACGGTGAGGCAGAGCCTATGCCAGCAACACAGGGTGCAAGGCTGGAGGGGGAGAGAACACACCCAGGACGGGACACCCGTCTATCGCAATGCACCCCAAGCAGGACCCCAGACGCACCAGGGAGCAGGCCCCAGTCAAACCTGCTGCGCCACTGCACCCTCTCTCTCTCTGTCTCTAAATATATATGTATTTTATATATATTTATATATAAAAATTACTCTGTCTTGATTATCATACCCTCTGTTTATTTTAAAAAAAAAGTAATTAAATGAATAGAAATATGACTTCAGCTGTCAGGGACCACATCAGACCCATAGACATATTAACCTCAAAGCACTGATCCAGATCAGATTAACCAACTCAAGTTCACAATACCAGCCAGTCTTTACATATGGTCCCGTGTGTTTCCGTAACCCCTCTAATACAAAATGGATTCATAAATCATGAAATTTATTCAAGAGAAGTTTTTTTACTGCTCACAGTGTAATGGATTTTAACATTGTGTAGATAAATTAAATACAAGTTTTATACACAAGAAAGCCATTCAGAACTGCCTGAATATATTATGATTACGTTGTAATTTTAAAAAAGGTTTAAAAATACCACACATGAGGATTTATAGTAAACAGGAGACAGCCAGCAGCCCCAACCACTGATCAGATCAGAACCGGGTTCATTTCAATAATCCAAGCCAAAATGAATGGGCAAAAAACTTCTCTGTTAACATGTGGATGGTCAGATGTTCACTGTAAAACATTCTGACAGCATTGAACAGTATCAGCTAGTCTTTTCCCCTTTGATAGTTTAGTACCATCAAGTATGGACCGCGTTGTTGTTAAATTCTGTTTTATTCTTGGGAAGATGGCAAGTTTTCCATTTTATGGAAAATAGGGCTACTAAATTTACATTGCATATTATACATGTATTTTTTCCTATGGGCAAGAACCCTGCTGTCATATGACATTTTATGAATGCATCATCGTGTGTATCAGCAGGGCAAATGAAGTGGTGCGTGAATGTCACCTGGAGGGCTCCTCGCAGGGCTGGTCCACGAAACGCCGCAACAGTCCTGCGGAGCAAGTCCCCACAGTCTCCAGATCGCATTCATTTGCTTTGTCAGTAATGAGTCTGAATTGTTAGTCTCCTAATAATGAACCATAATTATTGAACTCTTAAAAATAGCCCTAATTGTTAATGAGATTTCACCACAAAACATTTATTAAATGATTTAGTTTACCCCAGCAGTATATGCACATCTTTTCACTTCATCTGTATCACTACCCTATGTTTGACATGAACATTGGGCATACAGTCCTTAAAGTAGCATCTGCTTGGTACATTCAAGGTGCACATACACATAAAAATCTATAACACAAACACAAATGTATTTATCTCATGTTTTTTGCTAAATCAACTCACAATATTAAAGCCAATAATTGCAATAATTTATCCCTTGCAATAATTTACCCAGTTATACAACTGGGTAATTTTGCCTGTATCGTTATCGTTTCTCCTTGCATAAGGGTACTGCAACAGGCGATGGGATTCAGTCCCGAGTTATTCAAGTGCAAGGCAGTAGCGGCAATCAGTCCCCTATCTATTACAAACTATACCAGTTCATAGTATAAACTATAAAATCCCACATCCCAAGCTGAGTAACACTATATGCAATGACCTCTGATATCTATGTAGGACCCGAAAGTAAACAGTAATGGGAAGGAAAGGCATAGCCATCAGGAAGGTGGGAATGTAAACATTAAATTATTTAAGAATGTTTAATTGAGTTCAGCAGGTAAACCATATAGACAGAACCCTGTTGGTTTTGCATTGCATTTGCGTAATTGAAGAATTTTTTTGCCTTCTACACTGACCTTAGACATTAAGGCCGGGATTAAGAACAGCGTCCTCACTACGGCACAGTCACGTTGCTTGTGTAGCCATGATAGTAATGTGTTGTGAAACAGAGCCCTGAGCAAATCATACTTGGTGCCCATGCCAGCAGAACCGCAGGTCTAACTATGAGTTCTCGCTCCTTCTAAGCGCACTGACCAGAAAGAAAGCTGCATTGGTTACATTTACATTTATTCATTCGGCAGATGCTTTTCTCCAAAGTGACTTAAAGCTGTGGGTAGACAAAAATATGCTTTACAGCACAGAAGGAGCTTTAGATATAGACACAGCTAGTCCAAGCCTTACTGCTGTTTTTAACTATTTGGAAGGGTGCAGCACAAAGGATTAAATATGTATTATACATATTCGATTTAATATTTATATCTTTAATTATCATGCTTTCTGCAATGACTGACAGAGCTATTATTATAATTTCAGCTGTTTGTTCATGCATTTTATTCAATATATAGTGAATCTATGAAACAAAGATTAATATGCTCTTCAAATAGTTTTCCAATAATACAGATGTGAGTTTTCCACTCAAGGGAAATAAAGTCATATTTACTAAATGCAGTTAAACTGACTAACTATGAATTAAGAACTGCCTAGAACTACAAGACGCTGCATACCAACTGAGTGATAACAGATTAATCTTAATTTATTAATGTTTGGGATCAAATTATCTGCGAGTGACAGACAAGGCTTCCATAGGTAGTTTGTGAAGGCTTGTGTGCTTTCTGGTTTGCGTTCAAGCTCATTTCCATGTTCTTCATGGAGTTTATTATCGACACAATATATACGAGCACGCAACCTCTCTTATCCTCACCCTCCCAAAGAAGAAACATTTTTTTTAAATTATAAATGCAAGGCACAAAATAATCTTGATTTTTTTTTTTTTTTAAATCATTTCAGTTTCATTTTCCAATATAAAAATGGTTTCAGAGAAACACAGTATGAGGCAGGGATGGGGATTCAAACCTAGCTGTGACTCCATGGTTTTGAGACTGACTAAGACTGGTTTAAGTAGATGGGTCAAACCTCTCCTGGCCATATCATAATCAATATCAGTCTTTCTTGATATTAATGTATAACATATAGACTTATTATTCTTCTCCATTTATATTTACATTTATTCAATTGCCAGGTGCATTTTCTAAAGCGACGTTCAGCTCAAGGTAAACAAAAGCGCATTTCAGAAAAGACAAAGAGCTTTAGATATAGACTGTTGCCGAATTTGTTCGTCTGATACGCATTACTCAAACAGCTGCCTGTAGAACTGAGAGTCAAATAACAGATGCAATGATGATCATAACAAATGATGTGATGCATATGTATGGAGCTGTTAGGAGATCGGGACAGAAGTGGGACAGAAGGAGATGTGCTTCCATTGTATTCATGCCTTCATTCATTTAGTTCATCCATTCATACCAGAAGGTGGCTGAAATATCTTACACTTTTGATACCTTACCTAGGTATACATTGATTTTTTAAACGGAGGAGCTCAGGTTAAATGTCTTTCATAAAGGGGACTCTGCTTGAGACTTGTATTTCCTACCTTTTCCTTGTCCACCCTGCTACCCACTGTCTTTCTCTTTAGGCTCTCATTGTCTTTCTCCGCTGAACGCTGCTCAGTCAAGGACACTGCTCCCCCATAACCTACAGTCTGTCATTAAGCTCCTCCCCCAGCCCTGCCATTCTCGCTCCTTGGCCTCAGGCCATCTGGTCCCACCCCACCCCCTTCCATTTGCTGCTCCACATGGACCCCTAGCCTTTCATCCTTTGCCCCTAAATGGTGGAACGCCCCTATCAGAACTGTGCAGTTCCTCACGACCTTCCAGGGACACTTCGCGACCGGACCCATCCTACTGCTCCTGTGGGTAGCCATGACTTGGGAATAGACTCCAAAGGCCTCGCACGGAATGGTCCCCCACTCCAGCTGAAGTGCTCATATATTCATGGCCACTCTCCGCAGTCCACTGTGGCACACCCTCTAGCTCTGCTTCCTGCTATATTGCTTAGGTAATGCTGGAGCAACGTATAAACTTTTGTCTCCGTATAGATTACTTCAGTAATTGTCTCGGATTGATTTTAACCACTAGCCTCTATATTGCTTTTGTCCAAGCTCCTCCCTTATCTGCATGGTTGAATCTGGCCTCCCGAAGTTAAGGACATCAAGTAAGAAACTGAAAGGGAAAGCAGAGGAGTACATACAGAGGAAAAAGGGAAAAAAAAAAAAAAAAAAACAAATGTAGTAGGATTGGTTCAGTATTATTATTTGTTTAACATTGCTTATGATATACTGTGACCGAAATTAACAGCTATTTGTATTAAAGAAGATGTAGATGCAGAGAGGCAAATAACATTCATTCGCTTGGAATTTTTTTCTTTTTTTTTTTTTTTGGGAAAGGAATAATCTGAACTTTAGGGAATAGGTCATCGGCTGAAATATGTTGTGGTGGGGGATATTTGTTTTAGCCCTTTTCATTCAGTTATCACAATCCAGTTCTGACATAATATACCTAAACTTGTTCAGAATTGTTCATACCCATAATCACAAGGCGGCTTTAACAGCTCAATATATATCTGACATGGGACTACGAAGACACATGGCTGGAAATTTATTTGCGAGCACAACTTTGAAAATAAAGCAGCTTGAACCTCTTCATGCTGTGTGATTTACAGCCCTTTGCCGTTCTCATTAAACATTAGTGTCTTGCTAATTTTTCCTGGTGAATTTGGTGAACTGAACTATGGGTACCTCTCTATGTGGACACACAGCAGAAACGCAGAGCAGTCAAAAGTGGGACACAGCAGAACGGGTAAACCTGCTTAAAAAAAAACACTTTTTTTTTGTGCTGTGCAGTACATTTTATTTAGTGCTATTTTTATTTAAAAATGCTTAGTAATAAAGCCATGCTGGTGCAGTTTAAATTTCAGGCTGCAAAACTGAGTACAGCCTTTCAATAACCACAACCCAAATAAAATATCAATTACTGCAGCGACTGCACTTCACCACTACATGAACGTGTCTGTGTATCTCAGTCATACATTCAATAAGGCTACATTTTGGTAAAAGAAATAATTTTACTTTTTTTGTAAATATCTTCACTAATTATGAGAGAAGAGCACAAAATTGGAGTGTGTGTGTATTAACTGGATCTAAGCTCAAAATACTGGCACTGATTGAATGAAAACTGAGCCACGACACCAAAGATTATTAATTAAAGAAACCTGCTTAAAAAATACAGAAATAAATCCAAGCTCTGCAAGAGAAGCACGCTTGAGCACACATCTTCTGTTTGTTGACCTAAATAAACATAACAAACAACACACAGGCACACACACATACGCACGCACGCAAGCGTGCACACACACACACACACACAGAGCAAACAAACAATTTCTAAATTAGGAACCAGGATATTGTGTGTGTGTGTGTGTGTGTGTGTGTGTGTGTGTGTGTGTGTGTGTGTGTGTGTGTTATCCCCATGGAAAGCTTTTTCCAGAATATTCCGGATAAAAGGCATTTGATCAGTTCAGGTCTTGGTGGTCATGTGACTCCAGGTGAATATTTATTCTCTTCAAACATTTCTTTATGAACTGGCTCTAAAAAAGAAGGTACACTGACCAGATGATGCATTTCAGCAGTAAACAATTGGAAAATGAGAAAGCACTGAGGTGTCCAGCTGCATGTGATATAATACCATTTTTATGTACAGTACTAACCACACACCCTTATCTGAGCATTTGCTATAACGTGTGAATGATCGCGACACTTAAACAGAGAGCCATGCTCTGCAGCTATGTATACCATGGTTTTATTATAGGATCCCTGTGTACTTGCTATCTATTTTTGGGAAAATGTGTTTTTTGAGATGTTATGGAAATATTAAATCCTACTATCACACAGTTACACACACAAATGTAACAGTGTCTGCTCTGCTTTCATTTCCCTGTGACCAGTCCCTCGCTGTACCTTTGACCTAAGGGGTATTTATCACTTTCTATGAAATTGTGTATATTAAATGAATAAATATACAGGCATGTACAAAGCAAAGCCAGAAAATGTTCTTCTCTGCTCCAGCTTTGCACGCTTGCATCACTTGGTGCCATTTTTAAAACGATGCTTTCGCAGCAGACACAAGAAATTAATTCAATGTCACTTGAACGTCTCACCGGGGGCAAAAAATGAAGCCACTTCGAGCAAGCTGGCTTGACATTTGAGTGGAAGCTTCTTAAAAAAAAAATTCAAGCTATTCACTGTTTCCAAAAAACTGGTTGTCAGACACACATTTATTCAGTAGTATCAATTTTTACCAAGCCCATGCAGAGGGTGATGAAACAGGGTTTACAGCTGCATTAGGACTATAATGTTAACAGTGAAGTGCAGTGATTTTTTTTTTTTTTGGTTATGTATTCCACCACAAGACTAAGAATTGTCAAAAAATAGATACCAAGAGAGATGTAGTTCTCCAATAAATCTTTGCTGAAGAGCGAATTTAGGTTTGTCAAGCTCAGGAGCTCCAGATGATTGGAAAAGCCTTTCGATGGGAAAACGTCAGGACAAGAGGCTCACAGCCAGTGTGTTTCTTCTCAAACACAAGGTTTGTGGTCATGGAGACAAACAGATCAATAGCTCACCCTCACACTGCTCTCCCTGCCAGCCAGGCCAGCATTCACCCAGAGAAAAATAAATAACTTTCAAAATTATTCTCACACAATTAAAGAAGAGATTGTTTGCTGCAATGGTATCTGTCTATGGAGCAAGTCATGGAAAGATGCAACCAAATATGAAATCAGGACATTGTTTCATTTTGAGAGATTCTTTGGTAGAAAAAAAGTATAATATTAGTCCCGATGAGGTGCTTTTTGGGAAAAAAATATACATATATATATTTTTACATATTTTCATTTAAACTGAGCAAATTCACAAGTCTCAGAAATAAGTGCATTTATTTCATGGTCTCGACCTTAGACCACATGTACTGTGTACAATACTTTTGCATAAAGATTTTTAAAGGACTTTGTTGGGAATCTCAGAAATAGATTTAAATGAAATTATACCGCATATAAAAAACAAATTGAACCATACTAACTGGTTTTGCAACATATTACAGGCATTCAATGCAGATGCAGTGAATCTAAAAGCAGCCTTTCATTTGTTGACTTCCCTTTCTGCAGTTCCCGTTTCAGTCTGGGTTTTAATCAATTACCATTTCGGATTTTTATGACTGTTAGTTCTCACTCATGTAGAAATCTCATTGCTGTTTTATTGCTAGGTTTGGACATTTATCATTTTCACATGTTGTTCCTTTAATAGAGCTAGATTTTTACTGAGATGGCATATTCCATCTTTGAGCTTCATCAAGGATTCAAACCCACAGCCTTTTGAAGTCATGGGGTTACTTTCTTAACCTTTGCTTTATTGAACTGTTCTCACCTTAGATAATGGTGCCATGATTTCCATTAAACATGTTCAAAGGAATAAACAGGATGCCAACTGAATAACACTGTGCTGTTGTGGCAGAACAACTACTGTATCTGAATGTAATTCCCACTTTTTTGGTGCCGTTTTTGTGTAAACTATCAGTCACTTTAGGGTTACTGAGTTAAACATGAATTTGTAGTTATCAGGTTTTCTGTACAGTATCTTAGAATGCTGCACTTTTTATATTTTACATTTTTTCCAGACTTGCTGAGTGAAAGTGTTCTTTGTCTATGGCAGGATATTCAAACACCACCCTTAGGGTGTAACTACAGTTACAGAAAATGATGCAAATAGGATTAGGAGATTTCATGGGCAAATGAAATGTTAGCAAGCAAATTGACAAAACATTGGTAGGAAACAAAATGATTGATTCTCTCAGCACGTTTTAAACAGGTGTAATGTAATTTCGCTATAGTGTACACACATGAACAGAGTATCCTTGGTGTTGCTCTGACTTCACATTTACTGCACATCAAGAAAGAGAAATTCGTAATTTAGAATCAAAGAAAGACACGGAAAGTTTTGGAAATTGACTGATTTATTGCAAGAAATTAACCTGATGCTTTGCGCACTTGTTTTAATATTGAAATTAAGAATTTAATTCTCTTTGTTTAAAACATCAGTTCTTATTTGTGCATCACATTTATTTACAGAATTTCAACCCATCAGAACCAATTTTGCTGTCTCTTTCCCTGTTAATTTATTTCTTCATAGGGTTGTCAGCTCACTCTATTCATGTGACATAAATTCATTATGTAACAAATTCAATAAATTATTTTTTCAGCATTATAAATTTAAGCTTTCATCACATGAAGTATAAAACCTGGTGAATATTTATTCTGCATACAGTATTTCACAAACCAAAACATGCTGACCACTATTTTTTTGTGTTAACATGCTATTTTACTAAAGGAAAAGTAATGTAGTTGTTAAAATGTTCTTTAATGCAGTTTCATACACCTCCTACTCTTTCATCTTAGAAATGTCTAGAAATACAAGTCTGAAACTTTCTTATTAAGAGTTGAGTGTTTTCTTTTTCATAATTATTATGTCATTTATTCATGTGGTAGAATAGATGTCTTGTTTTTTAACAACACTGATATTTATTTTCAGATATATTCTTTATTGTTAGTGTTCAATAACCAGGTTTAGGCAAAATGATAAAGAGGTTTTTGGGGAATCTGTCCATTTTACATTATATATTATGTAAAATTTCATCTCAAGTATACATTTTATATTATATATTGTACAATACACTGTGTATAATTTCAAGAAAGTATACATTTTATAGTATAATTTCAAGCACGTATACATTTACTTCAAAGGGTGTGCATAATTTCAGGTAAGTAAACACTGCATTATATACTGTTTATAGCTTCAAGGACAGTACACAATTTAGAATATTTTCTGACCATAATTTCAGGAAACTATACATTTTTAACAGCATGTCGTGTGTGTGATTTCATGGAAGAACACATTTTACATTATATACTGTTCATGATTCAAGGACAGTATGCAATTTACAATATATTGTGAGAATAATTTCATGGACCTATACATTTTAACAGCATATAGTGTGTATGATTTCAGAGAAGAATACATTTTACATTATATGCTGTGAATATTTTAATGGTAGTACACATTATGTAGTATATAGAGATCATAGTTCCAAGGAACTATCCATTTTACAGCATATAGTGTGTTTGATTTCAGGAAAGAATACATTTTATACTGTATACTGTGAATTTTTTAGGAGAGGTACTCATTTTCCATTGCATGCTGTTCGTAATTTCAGGAAGTATGCATTTTGCATTGTGTGCTGGGTAAATAATTTGAGAAAAGCGCACATTTTCCGGTATACACTGTGCACAATTTCAGGGAGGCTTGGTAAAGCTCGTGTTGTCTCTGGCTGCCTGCTATCCAGTGAGCAGAGGCAGGGAATTGGTTTTATTGTATTGATCTGCCTGCGCTGTTCATTTCTTTTCACCACAGTTAATGCAGTTTAAGTCCATTCCGTTCATTAGGGGACACATTTTCACATCTATAATTACACTGTGATAGATTTACAAAAATTTAAGGAGCAGAGCTGATTTTAATCAGGTTGATCAAATGACGAAAACCGTCAAACGCACGGCTGAGAGCTTGAAAATATCTTCCCTTTAAATAACATTAAAAAATAAATTAAGATTCATGTAGTCTTTTAATTCCACCGCATACATATATTTGTGCCTATTCGAATGGGGCGGGTACGGGTTAAAATAGGAACAGTTTTCCGTGAAGAACAATTTCCCCTACCGCCTGCAATCGTTTAGCAATAGGCCTGGCACTGAAGACGCACAATGTGCCAAGTGATATGATTGTATTAATCCAGCGAATAGTGGGATGAACATATGTTTTGCCCTGATTATGATCCCGGTGACTTCCTGTTCACAGCTACGCGCTGCCCTTTTTTGCCTACCACTGCCTGTGTGTTGGAATGAGAAGAATATCTGCCGGGAGTTAATGCTGATTGCAGCAGCTGCTTACACACGGATCTCCATGGCAACCGCGATGGTTGCTAGGCAACCGTGTTCTTTTAGGGACACTGGAAGTGCCCAAAGGCTTGCTAAAAATATATAAGAGTATAATACGCTGACAATGCCTCAACCTCCTCCCCGGTTAGACGCGCAAAAACAAAGGAGATGCTGAAACCGCCTGCCTTGTAGTTGTAGTCAAAGGTTTAACTGTGTAGGAATGCAGCAGCAGCACAAGCAGCAGCAGCAGCAGCAGCAGCAACAGCAGCAGCAGCAGCGCTTGTGTTTGGAAAAGCGGTGCGCGGGGGAGGGGGTGCGGGATGCTGCACTCACTGTAAAAAGACAGAACGAAGGAGTGAGAGGGTGATAAACTAAAGAGTCTGACAGGGAGATGCAGTGAGTAGGGTTGAGAACGGCGCTGGCCGGGTTTCCGAGAGGCGAGACCCGGCCTGGATCCACGATGAGCCTCGAACGCGGGTCAAGCGCTGCGGGAGAGGAGCCGCCGAGAGGCCACCCTGGCCGGCGCCGTTGCGTTGTCGCGCTGCGACGGGCCCGCGCGCGCGCGCGCACACGCCGGGGGAACAAAGCATTCCTGGAGAAGCGGTGACATCACTGCAGACACAGACAGCTCAGCTGTTTGCGATCGCATCCTATAAATAGTGGCGAGGAGCACATGGGCGCTGCTGCTTATGCAGGGAATATTTAACTCTCCTGACCCCGTAGCAGGAGCTCTTTAGTCGAAGCGAAAATCCCCCTCTGCGCCGACCTGCTGAGCGGGCTGTCTTACGCTTCCGTCAGTATTAAGGTGACGAGTCGCTTCTGAGCGCGCGCGCTCTGCGTGCAGCGTCAAGTATAATGCATGCACTTCGCATGATTTAATGCGGAGAGCAAACATACAGACAAAGGATGACATCTGCCAGGTGAAAGGGGCGCACACGCACTCGGAGTTTGCAACAATTTCACTAAAACACAACTTTGAAACGATGATCGTCATGTTGCGGGACAATAGCGCGAAGTGCGAGGACGGTTTTTGCTGGGAGACCGATTTCTATCTCTCCCACATCCGTTTATTGGGTCAGAAAACGGTGTGCCCTCGAAACTGGACCGCAGCCATGAAACATATGATCTCATGAATAGTGCAGGAAGGAGGGAGAGAGAGGGAGAGAGAGAGAGAGAGAGAGAGAGAGAGAGAGAGAGAAAAAAAAAAATCAAACTGCTGAATTTCAAGATGATGACTATTTACCCATGATGCCCTGCGAGGCTCTTATTAAAGAGACACACCTGCTTTCGTGCTGATAACGCTCTGAGTCGCAGAGAGGAGTAATTGTCATGCCTCCGCCACGGAGCCGCATTTGTGGGGAAATTACTAACGGCCTTAAGAAACTGACTTATTACGGTGTCGGGTATGCGTAACCTTCTTTTTTGTTCCCTCTGTTTGTTTTCGGGAGGCGCGCCGTGTTTGCGCGGACTGGCAGAAACGGGGCCGAACCGGACGCTGCAGGAAGGGGCCCCGCTTAGAGAACATGAAGGCCGTTCTCTCCACACGTAGATGTAACCACACATTTTTTGTTTGATTTTTTTCCCCCCTTTTCATTTGGTGGCCCTTGGCACAGTGCCAACATCGCCGAGAACCAACCTCCCCCCATCCCCCACGCCACGACCACCGCCACCCGTCTTCACGGCGGCCGCAATCCAGGCCGGCGAAAGCGTTGGGCCGACGCACCGAGGATGGTGGGGGGGGGACCCAGGCTCAGGGGTGCGTGGTGGGTGCGGGCGGTGGGGGTATGGGAGGTATTTGGGCCGCTGGCCGGCCGCCAGGACGTGTGCGGGACGGATGCCACGGGCGGGGCGCCACTGGCTGGCAGCAGCGGAGGAGCATAAAGGCATTCAGTGCGGTGAATGTGCCTTTGTCTCGGCGGGCCGTGCCAGGCTGCCTCTAATGAGGGCCTCCTTTGTGGCGGGCCTCTCGACATCAAGTGGGTTGGTGGGCTCATTAACCTGACTACAGCAAATAAAGGGGCCCTGCACAAGAGACTCCCATGATAGCACACTTAAAGCCGTTAAAACCCTCTCGCCGCCTTTGAGGCCTTGGCGTCGGTGGCACCACAATAAATGTAGGGTGTGGGCACGCTGCGATCAGGGCGGCCTCGCGCCGGGGGCACTGCCCACCCTTCCGCTTCAGGTGTCTCTTGTTTTTTTTTTGGTTAATTTGTTATGTATTTATTTGTTTTGGATCACGTTTTACTGAGGCCCGCCGTTTCACTTGTTCTCCGGCACCACGTGCCGTGACCTGGTTCTGCCGTGACCTGAGGAGCGGAACGCTGCCGGAAGAGGGAAACGTCCCGCGAGCCTTACATGCGGCAGCCTAGCTGCATCAGCACCAACTGGTGTTCGGATGACCTCGGATATATTGAAAATACATTTTTTAAGTTGTTTTCAAGCAGATTCCCAGGATTAGAGAAAGATGAAAAAATCCTTCCTAGAAAACCTTGAAACCTTCAGTCAGCTTTTTTTTTCCCCCGAAACACCTGATGTTTCCACAGACCATTTTCACCTGGGCTGCCAAGCAGTGTACTTTCGCAGCATTGATCATTCATTTTGTTTGCTTATTAATTTATTTGACACATTTCCCTAAAGCCACTTCCCATATTAGATTTGTGTACTAAGCTTATTAGAATTATTTACGGATTTAAATAGCTGGGTAATTTTTACAGTATCAGTTCAGGGTAAGTACTGTGATCGAGGGCACTACAGCAGGAGGGGGATTCAAACCCAGGACCTTGGAGCGCAAAGCAGCGGCGCTCACCACCTGCTTACCTTCACATTTATTCATTTTGCCAATGCTTTTCCCCGAGCCAACTTACAAGGTTATGTTACTTACTTTTACCCCTTGATACTGCTGGGAAATTTTTTTCACTGAGAGGGTTCCAGGTAGCTACTTAGTACAAGGCAGCGGCTCTAGCCTCTCCATCCCTAATTAATATTAAAATTCTGCTGCTATACACCAACACTGCAGGTTTCACCAGCAACGTCTTTATTTCGTCCTTTCCGTGTTTGTACAGTTTTGTGTTCACCGGGGCTCAGCGTGCTCTCCTCTACTCCCGCAGGAGTCTCTCAATGGAACGGACGCTGCTGGCCCTCGATCCCCGGCCCCAGAGTCGACGGCGTGGATAGGAACCCGGCAGTCACCGCTGACGGACCCACGCAACGCCGTCTCCCGTGGTCGCCGTTGCCACGCATGCCATCTCACAACAAATCAGCGCCTCGGCTCACGGTTTCCACCTCTTCTTCTCTACGTGTGTCGATATTTACTGTTCGCAGGCTCGCAGCATTTTAAATACTTTACCTACATCAGCGGCACGCGCGGCCCCTGGGGTAAACATAGCTTTACGATCAGCGGGGGAAGGGCAAACGGGGTGGAGTCTTTCCAGCAGGGCATCCGCAGTTTTGCCCACCCTGCGTGCTAACCCGTCAGCATCCGGGTTCGAGCGTCAGCGGCCTGCGCATCTTTTCTGCAGCTCCTCGCCGGGTCCACCTGAGCTCAGTAAACTGCTCACTCTCTATAAGACCATATGCGGTCAGGTGTCTGAAAGGCAGACACCCTCTTCCTATTCTTTTCTCCGAGACGGAGAAATGACACCGGATTCTTACTTCTTCAGCTGAATCATGACACATTTATAGACATTATTATACATAAGAACCCAAGGATTTAAAGGGTTGATTTTTTTTCTTCTTTCCGTCTCAGGAACTAGATTTATGACCTAGTTAGGTTGCAGGTTCAAGTCCTAGGAGGGCTCTTTCTTTTATAGCCCAGGGCAAGGCTGCTAATCGGGATTTCTTTAGTACGATGGCTAGCTGCGTGAACAGAGAAAATGTAAAATTGTAAAAATATAAGCTGATTTAGACAGAAATGTTTGACAAATACAACACAAAAGGGGCCTGTGTTCTACTATTTTGAAACTTAAAGGTGTCCATTTATTTGTAGAATATAACAGTTATACCAGGGCTCCAATTTAAGAAGAAAAACTACATTAAATATTAATTTGGTCCAACCCTGTAGGAGAGAAATGATTCAGAAGCAAAGGCATAATATAAGTCCTTTTATATTCATGTAAACAGGGATTAATACAATTTACCAATTTACCTGAGTGAAAATTCTGAGAAGCTGTTAATTAGCAAATCTATAATGACTGGCTTCATTTCATTTATCCCCAACAGTAAAAGCAAGAATTATCATTATCTTTTCGAAGCAAATAACATAAACACAAACATAGAATCAAAATGTATTAAAAGCAAAAGGCATTTTCAACAGCCCATGTATTGACTCGTTCACACTGAGCTCAAATTTTTCACTGATAATAGCGTAATAATCATCAAATACAATTAAGCAGAAACAAAATGTAACTCAATTACTCAATTAAGCAAAAATTTAATTAGAGTAAAAATATAACTGAAGTGTAGAGCAATAAAAAATCATTTATATTACACTTAAATGTGTAAGGTAGACTAATGGCGTCACCATGACGGGCAGTGTGTGTGTGTGTGTGTGTGTGTGTGTGTGCTGTATGTGGAAGGGGGAGGCCTCTGGGCCACGGATGTAGCCGTGAGACATGTTCCTGTGGCTGCGCCTCTGCTGCATTGCCTTCAGCTCCACCGCTGGCAAACCTGCACCGCGCGGAGCTTCTCTCCGCTTCCAGCGCCGCCGACGCATTTTCACTTTGTGTTTTTCCACCATTGCAAAGAAATATAAACAATGCATTCAATTATGTTAAAAAAATATGTCTGAAAATATAAAGTTAAAAAAAAAAAGCCTAGGCAGACATTAGGGGGTTCCACTGCAGTTTTATATTTGTAAACCCCATTAAAAGATACATTTAAATTTATTTTAATTAAATGAATTAATGAAAAAAAATATATTCACATGGAGAGCAAAGAACGACTGGGTTTATGACACTGACAAATTGCAGGCGGCTAATGTTTATTCAAATGCAATTTACTGTTGCATTATTGATAGCGCTGTAAGAAACGTCTTCGGAGCGGTGTCCGCTCTGCAAAGGCCCCGCTCTTCCGTCCAGGATCGCGTCCGCTCGGGCCGAAAAGCAGGAGGCCGCAGCTTTGACGGAACGGTTCGGGACCAAGCGCCACGTTGAAGCCCAATCCGTGGACTGGGCCTCCCTTGATTTTCCCCAAGCCCTTTTACACGACTGCGACTGAAAACAGAAGGTACATTTTCTGTCCTCAGACAGGACCCGCTGACTCCATCATTCTACATTCTCACATTAATTTACCATGCTTTTGTCCGCAATTGCACGTTTGCACCGCAAATTCCGAACGCTTCACAATTCCGCAACCAATCAACCATTTCGAAACATATTTAAAGGAAGCAGAAAAAATTAAATGCGTTTTACAACAAATTTTATTAATAAATATATACAGTAAATATTACTATTATTTATGACTTCTGTGCCGGGTGAGGTTTCCCAAACATGAATACAAAGAGCGCTGTACGTATTTGTGATGTATTCCTGTAGCTTTACTCCTCGAGCCGAAAACTGATTGTCCCGGGTGGCTGCAGGTGAAATATGACAATAACACTGCATTGTATTCTCCCTCATAAACTAGGCGGCACAATGTCTTCCTTTTCCTTCCATCACTCCCAGGTGCATGATGGAGGAAGGAAGGAAGGAAGGAAGCAAGGAAGGAAGGAAGTCAGGCGGCATTTCCCGGCGAGCCTTCGGGTACCAGGACACCGCTCAGGTGGGAGGGGAGGGTAGTCGGGGTGGGGGCCCGGGGCGGGGAGGGGGTACCAGTGGGGGGAGGGGGCTCACGTGCGACAATTTGTCAGTGTGGGGCTCAACAATGAATTGCAGTTTATCGACAAGCGCGCACAAAGCTCCGAAGGCTACAACAAAAGCTCAATAAAAGTGAGCGATAGCCACGCTGAGATGTTAGTTCTCTCTAATTTCCTGTAATAGACTTCTGTATGCTGCAGAATTTAATTTAAACCGGACGGGCTGAGACTGGAGTATGTTAGTCCCCCTTTCCCTGCCTCTCCCCGTCTCTGCCTGTCTCTTCCTCTGAAGTGTCGCGATGCCGCGAAGAGCCCCGCAACATCTAGCTGCAGCTGCGATGCGATACGCAAAATCACAAGACGGAAATCAATCTGTTGCTTAATACGCAATCTTGCTTTGAACGCAGAAACAACAAGATTGTGAAATGGCAGCATCAAAAATGTACAAATATATATATGTAACATATGCATATTCTATATATGAAATCATTAAATATGAGTAAAGGTCATACTGAAAGTAAAATACTCTTTTATTTTGAATATTCATACAAAATAATACAGTATATTATGAAGTGTATTATTTAAGGATATTATACAAAATTTTATTTTGTCCATACAATCGGCACACGGTGTGTCACAAAATTAACGTTTTCCGTTCACCCGTCCGTCACTTTGGAAGTGCATTCATGTTAAGTGTGAACATTAGGAACACTTGGAACAATTAAAACATTTTCTCACATCACTTCCTTTGTGCACTAAATATCCACCTGTAATAAATTATCCAAGGAACATTTTTTTTGTGCATATGCTTTTGAGATGCCCTTTATATAGCAGTAGGTCCAATGTCCATTTACGGCTTACTAAATTTCCAAGTCCTCTTTAGAAATGCTATGGTTTTTAAAAATAGCATCATTATTATTCAGACTGGATGTGAAATTTACATTTAGGACCTTTTCTTGACGTAAAAAATACCGGTGGTGAGGATAACCTGCTGTCGAAATTTTTTGCCTTATTTTTGCCCATTTTCTGTACTTCACCATCCTCTCATGGACCCACACGAGCAGCACGGGTTTTCCTTACTGGACAAAATGCTTCGGGTTAGGATGCTTGTAGACGCACATGCTTCCAATCCGCGGCAACGTTCGGCGTTGGAACCACAAAAGACTGCAGTTATTGACTTTGAGACGGCAGGACGCGCCGTGTTGTGGGGAAATAACTGCTTTACTCGGGCTCTCCGCTGCAACGAAAAGCTCTTTTTCACAAATGTGTGCATTTAGTCTTTTTTTTTTTTTTTTCCCACAAGAAAATGTTACTGTCGCTGCTGATGCCAACAGCGTCTTTATGAATCAACACTGGAATTTACAATCTTTAAAGCATCCAGGAAGCTCTGCAGTTGTTTACAGTTATATACGTCGCCGCAATGTGCCTAAAATATTAAAGAGCATCCGCACAAAATGGTGACAATATTGACATTTATCCAGAATAAATGATCTGATTTGTGTGATGAATGTTTTAACATTTCATTCAGTCTGTAGACAGTATATCTGGGCACACATGCAGAGCTCGGTTGGAATTTTTCATTTTGCTCTCTCTCAGATCGTGCAGAACTGTTCTACATTTTGTGTCAGATTTTCGCTATATTTTACATACTAAATTAAATAAAAAGATGTAAACGTTGTTTGGCTACATGATTTTTTTTTGCATTTACAAAAGGGGAATTTACAGCCAGTGTCTGGATGGCTCAGTGTTTTGTTCACCGTTTTAAAAACAAGCATTAACCTACAAGTCACATGATCTACCATAAATAATAGTATTTACACACGAAAACTGCAAAATATCCTTTTTTAGGACAAATTTTATATTCACTATAACATTTCTTGTATGCTGTGTTAAGATATATTTGCGCTGATCAAAGCGTTTCTGACGAATAACAGTGATTGTATTCAGAAATATAGTTAAGACAGTTTGCAAAATCAGCAAAAAAAAAAACAACTTTTTATCAGTAAATAAAAAAATGCAAATCCACATTTTAAATAAATAAATAAATAAATAAATAAATAAATAAATAAATAAATAAAAATCTGCAGCTCTATTGGACTTTGGAGTAATATTGCAGTATGATGGGAGCCATGATGACATTTTGCAGTGTGTCAAGCTGGGGAAAAGCAGTCGGTTATGGACGGCTGAGGTGTCAAACAGGCCGGTGGCCCCTGCGCCAATTCGCAAGGGCCACATGCTGCAGGTTCCAGGCTGTAAGAAGCAAGAAGAGCCTAGGCTTTCAAATTAAGAACGCTCAAATTGACACTGGGCTGTAAGAAAAACTGTGAACTCAGCGAAATTTAGACAAAAAAAAAAGAAAAAAAAAAAGAAAAAAGCATTTGAAGCGCAAGCAGAACAGGGGAGAATGATAGATTAGGAAAATAATCTTTCGGCCGATGACCCGCGATACCGTTATGTAAAATAGCCTCGCCTTGCGTTCATTAGCCTGCTGTTTGCCTGCTCATTTCTGCCACACTTCTAATAACACAATTTAAAAATTTTGCCGGCGTGGTCAAGACGACAGCGGTCATTTGCTGCTTTTTCCGTAGGAGCCGTTTAGTATTCCGCTGTCGCACGAGCCTGTTTCTCGGTCTCCGGTTGCCACTCATGACAACGTGTGTCTTAGATAAGAAAGAGGTTTGTGTTTAAGGGCTCACTGACATGCCTGGTGACAAATGCAACTAAGGCACAGACAGTCGCTGCCGTACGACGCAATATTGATTTTCATTTGAAAGGCTAATAGTGCAATGTGCCAGAGATCCTCCCACCGTGCAAAGTATATTCTTGTCACGTTTTTTTTTTTTTGGAATATAATGGTGGACGATTTCAGGCAGGCAAATGCTAGCTGACATTCTGTAATAGTGGCTCATGCGGGTTTTAGTGTGTGTGGGTCGTTTGGGTCCTTCGACAGTCCGCTTTGCTGCGTTTTCGCTGCCGACACGCTCGACACGGATTTAATGTGAATTCCGGGGCTGGGGGGACGTCTGTCTCCGAGGGCCGTCCATCCCCGAACCGCACCTTCATTCAATCGGGAATGGACGTTTACGCATCGCCCGAGCGAGGCTCAAAGCGGGTCGGAACCGCTTAGAAAGCAGGGGCCCGCAGAATTACATCCCGACCGTATTATCTTTCCATCTTTGATTAACTGACACGCATGCAGTCCAACACAAGCATTAAACTTGCATTCGCTGGATCCTCACCGCGACAGCGATTCCAATAATAACGTACAGTAAACCAATAGAGCTTAACCCTCCACAATTTTTTTTTTCTTCTCTTTCGGAGCACAGTGTGTTTACGGTTTATAGCGCTGTATACACTTCGCATCAGTGCAGCAGTTTAATCATAATTTGTTTGACCAGGTACAGTAGTTTCCCAACCCGCATAACGGGCTCTTTAAAATCGAGCGGCAAACACGGCGCTGGAATTTGTCAGAATGTGTTAGGTAGCTGAAGCTCCCCGTTGTCTTATATAATTTGGATAAATGAGCAATTTTCTTAGTCCCCTTATCCGCAGTGCTTGGAGTAGCAGCCCGGCTGGTGCGTGCAGAGGACGTTCTCTGAGTGTGTCTCACTTGGTGTGTCCTACGCTGCCGTGTTCGCCCTGCAAACACACTACAGGGGCCTCTCAAAGAGTTACAGGACAGGACCCGGTGATGTATGAGCTAAAGTCGGGTAGCGCGATAATGCTTAACCAACCCCATGTCAAAACCACTCGTTCATTTTCCAGACAAACAACTGAAACGTTGCAGGTCTCTATAATTTCTCCGCAGGATAAAGGTTTGTCCGCGTGCCCGCTCTTGTTCGAAAACATTTCAAAGCCTCTCAGGCAATTACTTCACTGGCTACATGATCAATTTTAAATAATAAATTAGCATATAATTATGAGGTGGAGGCCCACTAATGTTTTCGTTGGATTCAGGACGATTTCTTCTGCATGTGAAGCTGGCCAACATGACATAAATATTCTGTTTAATTTAGCAAAAAAAACGGGGTCTGCCAGCGCACTTCTGCAATGCGCGGTACATTGTACTTACTGTACATCCACGCCATTACAGCAGAACAAGCTGTCCTAGATAAGAGTGTCAGCCAAGTGAATAGAAAGTAATAGAACGCACTGCTCAATGTGGGCTTGGATTTTTTTTTTTTTTTAAATCTCCGTCTTCTTGTCTGGCAATGGTTTAATCTGCCGTCGAGATCCGCATACCACAGCGCCCGCCGTCCTTCTTGTACCGCTCTCGTTTCTTCACAAGGAAAGGGCAGAGCTGTCATCTTTTATTTTGGAGCAGGAGCTTCAAGTTAGGGCGACTTACACGTCTATTAATTTTGCATTTTATTTACCGAGCCAGTGGGGTTAAGTACATTTCTCCAGGGCACAATAGCAGGTCCCTTCCTAACATGAGCTGGTAGATCCTGAAGAACCGTTATAGGTGTTTCTCTGGTTATGTCAAGAGAGGGTTTGTACCCAGCGGGTGGCACGAATGGAACGGGATGGGGGTGTGACAATGTTTCCGGGTGATATCTGGCCTCTGTTGCCCCAGCGGAAGATTTCCGCACCACCTCCACCCCCAACGCCTCCAGGATTCTTCCCCCACCCCAACGCAGCTGCCATCTTAAATGATCGCTCCCAGACACGCCTTCTCCCAGAGCCCTGCCGATGGAGCGCCGGGGGGGCGGAGCCCCGGTCTGAGCTACCCCCCCCCCAACCCCCGCTGCCCCCCTCCCCCCAGAACGCTATTGCAGGGCACACCTGCGCCGCCTCACCTCTTCGCATGCTGTGCCGCAGACGTGGATGCCGCTGTGTGTTTTACACTTATTTATTTATTTTTACTTGTGCCTGCAGAGTGCGGTGACAGTGGGGCCCGGTGGGGCAGCTTGCCATCTGTGCAGGTACCCCCAGTCCCCCACACCCCACCCCAAGTTCTGCACGCACACCCACACATACGCGCGCACACAGATAGGCGCGCAGTCTCCCGCACCCTCGGCAATGACTTCCCCCGGTGCCTCGCACTTGTTGAGCGTGGGGGGCTCCATCTGCCGTAGCAATGGACCGTCGTCTTGGCCCACCGCCCCGCGTCCGGGGTGCCAGAGGACACGCAGACGCGGAGAGCCAGGAAAAATGGAAGGAAAGGAGGGAGGGGGGAAGGCAGCAGGCAGCACGGCGCAATCGGGAGATGACATTGAGCGCAGGCGGGCCGAGGTCAAGCCGCTCGACACGCCACCGTATGACATCATTAACTGTGGACGCGGGAGTCGGCCTTGGCACCGTCTCTGGCTACGCCGAGCCAAGAACCGCGTCGCGTTCCGTTTTGAAAGTCAGCTCACAAGACACGGTGAAGAAAAGCCACTCGACTGAATCAGGTTAACTGCGCTAGAACATCCGGAACAGTCTGATGTGCAGCAGCCTGAGAATGTGTGCAACACAATAGAATAGCAGCAGTTGTTATACGGCACCGTATCCTGAAGAGACACTCAAATGCAATTCATTGGGCATAGAGGTCACAGCTGCTGCCTTTGGTCCCCAAGGTCCCAGGTTCGAAACCCACCTCCAGCTATAGTACCATTGAGCAAGGTACTTTCCCTAAATTGCTCCATTAAATAAACCCAGAAGTGTAAGTGGGTAAATAATTAGTAAGTAACTTAACATTGTGAGTCGCTTTAGATGAAAGCATCAGCAAAATGAGTAAATGTACATAGAGCAACTAAGGAAAATATTTAAAAAGATAAATCTACGAATATAGGCAATGCAGTTATCGCTGGTGTACTTTATAACGATAAGGTGATGGTGAAACATACATCTTTCAAGAATCGAATGGTGACGTGTCAAGTGGAATATGTGTTTCTTCCGCGTTTGCTGGAAAAATAATAATTTGCACAACTCAGCAATGCAGGACAAATCACAGCACTTTGAAATTAGCTGAAAAGATGAAATTAGATGAAAATTTCAATGTGAAAAATTTTTAAATATTTTAATCCTTTTTTTTAAAAGTCTTTTAGGCCTTAATAACCCCTTAAACAACTGAATCACCAAGAATGAACTGAATTAAAAAAATTTTTTAAATCTTTTTCATTTCAGATTTTAACTGGAGAAATAATAAGAATAAGAATAAGAATAATATCATAAAAGGATGTATGAAGTTGATTAAAAGGTTTACGGTTAAAAAATAAAATAAGAAGCTAGCTGATGACTCAGACATGGCTTTCTGTCATGCCGCTCCACAGAGCACGCTGCGCATGACTCACGCCCCGATCCGATAACATTTGACCTTAGATTTGACCAGATTTTGCTTATGCCTCAGTTGCCGTGACATTTTTTCTTTAAATTTGACAACACTTTTGAGCAGCTGTCACTCACACAGCGCTCCTCATTAATTACTTTGGATAAGTGAGAGGACTGTGCGGGGGGTTGATGACTGCTGCGTATCTGGAGCTGGATGGTCCAGCAGTGGAGGGGCTCGTCTGTGGAACGCCTGTTACAGCTTCCTCCGCCCGTGGCCTACATTCTGCCCCTGATCTTCCTCCTCGCTGGTGTTCAGGCAGCACTGCATACCCCTGCCAAACGATGAAATATTCAGCGGGCTGCAGAAGCCGCATTAACCGGCTGCAAAACCTGGGATGGGGCTACGCTTCCCCTCATGCGCAGCTGGAATCGTGTCCAGCGCGACACATGCACGAGATTGCCAGGCCAGCTGGAGGGCGATCCCGGGGGTGCCCCAAGGAAACCGAGAGCAGACCGGGTCCCTTTCGTTCGAGCGCTCGACCCTGAGCCACATCGCTTCGCAGAAATATTTCATGGCGCTCTTCTTCGGAGGAGTTTCCTGCGTCGGCGCGATTGGCTGCGCGGGTCAGACCACGCTTCCCGCGCGCAAATGCGGAGCCTCAGTCTGGGAAGAAAAGCGCCGCTGAAGCAGAGATGGGGCCTGTGGGTGGGGGGTGCTGGGTGCTTCTGGGGGCGGAGGGATGGATGAGGAGCCGGTCGGGGGGGTGGCTGTGGGGGTGGGAGGGGGCCAAGAGAGGAGAGCAGCTGTTTCCCTTTTCTGTCATTATCCCCGACCGCGTTTGCCGAAACCCATTGGACTAGAGACAAATAATACAGCGGCCCACGATTATGTGATGACAGGAATTTACCTACTAAGTTAATCCTGCATTTGGGGTTAGATTTCGATTAATTTCCCTCGGCCTCCGTGTTCATCCTCGGGAGGGCTCGGTGGGTGGGGCTGCCGGGCCGGCGCAGGGGGTCACCGCGGAGCGGAATCGGTTGCGGCGGGGGGCGGCGCACACACACACGCGCGCGCACACGCGCACACACTCAAGCTGTCATGGTGCATTAGAAAAATTCGGCCGAGGAGAGCGGATCGGCGTCCTCCTATTAGCGTAGCTAGCGAGCGGCACGGGCCACTCCCGGGCTATTAGCAGACGCTAGCCACGTGAGGCCAGATACTCGGAGACAGTTAATAACGGCGCATATTAATCAGGACTCCGGGCCCCGTTGGAAGAGCGGGCCCTCGAGGGCTTGATTTCCCTCCATTAATTCCGCGCGACGGAAGTGGAAGGCTCTCGGTCCCCGCCGGGCCTCGCACACTTAGCGAGTTCTCCAAACGCCATTTTCATTTCGAAAATAAATAAATAAATGAACAAATAAATAAAGAAGTCGTTCCCGCTGACGTAACAGGAGAGGTCAGGGGTGACGCTTCCACGGCATCAGGGGCATGAGCGGCGGGGGGACTGATTTCTGCAGACTAACAGCAATGCGCCCTTTTTTCACGCACCCTGGAGCGCAGCTTTCCGCTCCTTCAAATCATGACATAATACGACGTGGAGAAAAAACACGCCATTTCCCCACCTTTCTTCTGCGTAACCGACATTTTGCCGTGCTTCTCCCAATTCTCAAAATTGAAATCGAATAAGATAAGACAGGCAGGTCCCCCTGGGTAATCAGCTTTATTTAACGATTGTATATTTCCTATTACGCCACGGATTTGCGTTTCTTTTTCCCGCTCGGAAAGGATCTTTATTCAAAGCGCCACACTTGCTTTATTTTGTTCTGCACTAACCTGTGCAGTTTGAGAAGAAAACTGTATGTTTTGAATGTATGCCGCGTGTCGCAATGTCGCGTCGAACCGCTGGTCTTTCACCGGGATGTGGCCATAGTTCCGGAATTGACTCTTCGGCGGTGATCGTATCGTGTTCCGTTCAGACCGGATGTCCATCCCTGCTGCACCCGCAGCGGATTAGGAGTTCGTTCACAGGTTTCTTTCTGCTCCATTAACAGCTGAATGAACTCGTCCAATGTGTTGTAAAATTGCACCCAGCCCATTCGAAAACACTGACGCAAGATTGTATTCCTAAGTCATTACTGTGGGAATGACGGGACCCCGCTGCATAGCGACCCTCTGCTTTTCCACGCGAAACGCACGCCACCAGCCTCCTCCCTTCCTGCACCACGAAAGTCTCGAGTCCATCCTCACGCATCAGCTGTTTCCGCTGTGTGTTTTCAGCTCTGCCGATCCCTATCACATGTCACATATGATGTCTTTTTTTGGAAAAAAACCATTCCTTTTATTACAGGTTATACTTTCAAGTATATCCAGATCTCTCATTTATCAAAAACTCTCAGGTCATGCATCATACTATATGTAAACGTATTAGCGCAGAAACTGTTATTTGATTAGTAAAGTGGAGCAACTATGTGCCGACATGGTAATGACATGTTAATCTATCATGTTACGTTGCATCACATCAACTGATTATAAACTGTATTTGCATAAAGATATATTTAGGTGTCAAATTCAGCTGTCCAGCAAGTGGCATACTGTGGACAGGAGGATATTCACCTCCACCTAATATGAACATCTAGAGGTAAGTTCACCTGAACAGTAAGGCTTTCAAAATGATGGCTTTTCAAAAATGTAATTCTTAAATATACACACCCCATAATTAATATATTTATATATAATATACGTGTGTGTGTGTGTGTTGGTTCGTTTAACTCAAATGTTTCTGAGTTTCTCAAAAATTTTTGCACTTAGCATCTATGGGATGATTAAAAATCGGGACTTCTGCAGTGTCTCTGCAAGATGAATAAGGATGAGAATAAAGGCGTGTATAAATGCCGTCAGTCTTCCAGAATGGCTCGTGCGTGCGCGTATAAATCCGGGCCGCCTGTAGCCGGGCAGAACCGGGATTGTCCTCCGCTGATTAGCCGGGATGTCTCAGCAGTGCAAATGAGGTTGCTCTTATCCTGCTCGAGCCCTAATCTGATTGCATCATTAATGGTTAAGCCGGCACCGGAGCAGGCCCGTCCTGTCCTGGCCCAGGTGGTGTCCTCGCAGCGGGGTGTCGGCGCTAATGGGGCCCCGCATCCGCCGCGACGCACTCCTCCTCGTTAAAGCTACAGGCGCCCGGAGGCGTCCCGCGCCCTCCTCTCGCGAGCGCCTCCGCCGCTCCGCCAGGGCGCAAGGCCGCGAGAGCGGCGCACTACGGTAACGCCTCATCAACAATGGAGGAGGAGAAGGAGGACGGCAAGATGCTGGCAAAATTGGCTGCGGCGATAATGTGCCGGAGTACGAGGGCTCCCTCTTTACATCCTCCTTCCGCTTAGCCAGGGTCTCGGAACCATCCCCCCACCCCCCCCACCTCCAGCCCCACCCCTGCATGCCACTTGCGCTGTTCTGGTTGCTATTTCAAGGAAAGTGCAACCTTTGCCTTGGGCCTTAATTATGTTCAATTTGCTTTGCTGGAGCTGAAAACATTTTGAGGGGAAGAAAAGCTCCCTGACCTATTTATTACAGAAGCGCTGCCTTTCTTCAAAGAGTTAAGCTACGCAGGGATCATCTGAGGGAAACGGCGCCTCGGTTTAGCCGACACTAGTTCGTTATTTTAACAAACGAGCCCATCGTTTAATCGAAGCGTCATCGTCGCATTTTTCACGTGCTTCAAGTCTTTCTCGAGTCCGTCGAACATTAATGCGCCATCACCAGCTATGACAATTTAGTCGGTGGTGCTGAAGATGATTTACCGCATGCATTTTGTTTGGTTCTTACTAAACAATGCAGGAAAGCAGACCGTGGCATGCAAATTTATTCCTATTTTTAAGAATATTTAATACCGTATTCACATTACATATCCAGTATATGTATGTCCTCACATGTGCCCGTTTTAGGTTTGCATTTTTAATTAACGAATTTTAAATCACAGTGAATGCAAATGGAATGGCGTTACATTTTTTTTTGTTTGTTTGTTTCAAATATTTCCCGTCAGAATGTTCAAGTCCAGCACACATTATTAAAATGAAGTGCCAAGTGCTTTACGTGCACAGCGAAGAGATTTACCAGAAGCATTTAAATTCTTTATCGTTGCGATTCACCATTTGCTCGGCAACATTGTTCCAGACAATACTGTAGCTATAAGCCCCATCCCCCCAAACTGCGCCAACCGCTCACCCTCCCAGCCCCCCGTTAGAGCCCATCTAGATGTATTCCCCACTTAATTTATGTAAATTAGAAAACAACCCAGGAAAAGCATTAGACTGTTATTTATATTTTATTGCAGGAAGGATTTTGGTATTAAAAGATATCTCCTGCACTAATTTTTTTTTTCTCCATTTCAAAAGAATGGCCACACAAGCAACTACTTTAGCATTTTACTCTTATTTCCTTAATTTGTCTTCTCTTTCAAGTAGGCATCATGATTCAAAATTCCTTTTCGAGCACTATGTGTAGGTAAAGTGTGCCCACCTTTAAATTTACATTCAATTTGCCTTACTTAGCCAGAATCAGATAATAGGAGTGTGCTGTTACCCTGTCAATTCGGCTCAAATATAATTTCTTTTTTTTTTGTGTGCAGTAATAAGTGCAATGAAGAGGAATATCGCCGCATTGTTATTCAATGACCTTAATTCTGCACACTCCTAGAATCTCTAACACGTCAGGATGAAACTCAAGGGAGAGCCAGTCTGGGCGCAGAGGAAGGATATGCTCACTGCACATTTTTTGTCTATATATTTGTGTGTGTGTGTGTGAAGTGTAGACAAGCGTGATCGGTGAGTGTTGCATCGGTATAGAGGGGGTGGCGGGCATCTGTGGACAGGGGAGCAAGACCACGTGTGTATCTTCAGATGGAGATCACGCCACAGTGACGACCCCGACTATCAACACAGGGGACGTGTGAACTCTCCCGACATCCTGTTCTGTGTCGGGTCTTTGGGTTGGACCTTTGGGTCGTTCGAAGGACGTGCGACACCGGGGTCTCTTGGCTGTCGCCGAAAGGGCACGGTCGAGGCGCTGCTGATTCAGCTGATTAACTGTTCACTCTGCTGATTCATTTGCATCGCCCCTACGGATGTGCCGCATCGCCGTTCCCACGGTGACATGTGAAAATCATCATGAGCAGCATCTCCCTTCAGTGTGTCATAAACCGAACCCAACAATACACTGACCTCAACAATATGCACATTAAACCAGTGCTTTCAGCACATCCTTATGTTAAAAAAATAAATTAAACTGAGACCCTGGCAGCCAGGGAGCACTGCCCTATAACTGCACCGAACTGGAGCCACTGTCAAAATTTCACCTTACACCTGACCTCAAATAACCTTCAGTAACCTAAGCATACAGTAAGTGTGGCCTTTCAACCTTAGGTGAAGCCTTGCGATGCACTGGATAATTCCAGAAAGACGATAACAATGACCTTGATACGTCTGAAGGTCACCAGCTCATATTTATTCATTTATTTTATTTTAGGAAAAGTGTGCCACATTCAGCATTTCTTTTCTGAAGAGTCTCGTTCACAAACACACGCCACCTTACTGTAGTTGCTTCATCATCTCCACTTAAGCCATGGAGCAATTCTGTATGTAAATTTGACTTTTCTTTTCCGTGAAATAAAGAACAGACAAAAACGAATGTTTATTGATTATAGTGTAAATTTTATGCTAAACGTTGATGGCGACTGGCCACTTTTTTATTGCCTGTGTCTGCTGTAATTCAACATGGGAAGCAACACAATCCAAGGTGGATAACTGCCAAAGCATCATGTCACTGTGCTTTTAGAAGCAAAATATACAAACATACCTGGGCACTGCAGGGGGTCCGTCTCAACTGTGGTTCGATTCATGTGCAGCTGATTCATCCGGAAAAGAACAAAAACAGCTAAGCAATGCACTATGGCTGACATCCAAGGAAAATGCATCAAACAATAGCTTGATACCTTCTTGACTCTGTTTTGGGGTGAAACCTAGAGGAGAAAAGATGGGACAGTCTTCACACATTTCAACAAACAAACCTGGCCTGAGGTGCAGCAGTCATCCATTGAAAGGGATATACAACGTACTGCAAACGTGATCCAAAAGGTTTTATCTGAAGATGATGTGAAGTGATTTCAATGAATAGAGTCTCAAAACAGGAAACAGAAAACAGGAATTCAACGTGCAGCAAGGAGCCTAAATAACTCGAGCGGATTCTATTAGAGCTGTCTTTCGTTTGTCTCGCTCTACAGGCATCTCCCAAGCACAGGTGGAGAAGTGCAGTCAATTTCACTGAAGGTTAAGGTCCTGGGAGGAGAACCTGTACCGAGGATTGCTGTACCAAACACTGAAAGTCTTTACGGAGAAAAAGACCTACACTGGTTGCCAAGACTGGTGTCCCATCCTAGGTGTTTCCCGTCCCCTTTCAGTCTTGCGCCCTGTGTTTCCGGGATAGGCTCCGGCTCGCCGTGACACCGCTCAGGACAAACGGTAGTTGACATTGGTTGGTTGGTTGCCAAGACACACAAATATTTCCTTTAACCTTCTAAGACTGAGCAAAAAAAAATCTTTATATTAATAGCATTTCTGATCATTTGTCCAAGCCCTAACCCCCCAAACTCCGCCTCATTTAAAACCCCAGAATGTCCTCTTTAAGAAGCATTAGGACTCAGGCGCATTTTATTATGAATAGCTTGGGAGATGCACTGAAAAAAAAATGTCCTCTAGAGTGGACAAAAATTAATCTCAGGGGGACAAGCCTCTGGGAGCTCTCGAAGCTCTCGAAGCTCTCGTGTACAGAAGGTGTCCCACTGCAGTTCTGCCACTGCTGTCGGTTCCCCATAACAGAGTCAACGCAGACTCCTGTTAATAATTCCTGTAAATAATGTGGCTGCGGCAATGTTGTGAGATGTCACTTTTACAGCTGAGGGGCTGGTCTCCAGTCCCATTTTCATTTACTTGGCAATTATTCACCTTAGCAGGTGTTTTCAGCCAAAGTGACTCATGTACATTTCACTTTCTCGCTTTATCTTTACACTCAGTGGGTATTTTTACCGAAGCAGTTTATGTGCAGTACCTTAGCGGGGATCTTTCTTTGGAGCTGAACCTCTAACTTTGTGGATATAAATTTATATGTACATTTATTTGTACACATATAAATTTATGAAGTCAGCAGTGACCGGAGCCTTTTTGACACATCAAAAAGGCCAGAGTAGACTATCCTGGTGCTGGACCTGCATCACTACCAGCGTGTTCTTTTTTGAAAATACTGTACATAACATCATTTATTTTTAAACAGTTACGTGAAATGATTCATTTTATTTTTTATGTACAGTTTGATAAAGTCTATACCTGCGAATGTGTATCACAGATGCATGTTGCATACACTGTGTGCATATTGATAACTGGCAGGAATGTGGAATTTCAAATCAAATGCAGAAACATCTGTATTTGCACACCGATTCAGTGCTGCGTTCCCATATTTTTTTGGCGCGTCTCAAAATTTCCTCCACAGTTTTGCCGCCGCTTCTGCCTATTTATCTATTAATATATTTTTTTATGTTTGTTTATTTATTTATTTTCCAGAGGACAATTAGGGTCTTCTGTAATCCAGCATGATATTAATTGGAATTCACAGCATGTCACCGAGAGCACCGTTTGTTCCAGGATTAAATCAGAATTCTGATACACCCACTAATCAAAAATGACAAATTGCAGCTCTGATGCAGGGCCTTGGAGCAGGAGTGTGCCGCGTCCAACGGAGGGGGCGTTGTGAAGATGTGCTTTTGGGCGTGTCATCCCATGATTTGACAGTGGGTAGGAATTTCGGTTTCATCCTTTGCCAAAATACGGCAGAAGTGTGTCCGATCAGTTTAAAGGGATGCTGTTTTTTCCCCTAAATTAGCCCACTAAAACAAAACGCGTTTCGTCGGCATTGGAATTTTTCGCCCCTTTTCCTGTTGTGCAGCCATGATTTCCGAGTCATTTAGTGGTTTGGTAGGATTTTCATTTTTTGTATTTGCACTTAAAAGGATTTTTCACTAATATATTTCTGGAATGTGCTATAACCTGCTCCTGAACTTTCTATAATTTATTAATTAATTTAAATTTTAATCATTGTTACATTCAGATGTGCCAGCCGGAATAAAGTAGATACCCCTGGATTCTTTACTTGTGGACTAATACCTCTAAGGGATATTGTGCTCTACATACAAAATTTATGACCATTTAGGTTAATTCATACAGGACTGGAGTGCTTCACAACATGCATCACTGAACTATTCTCCACACATTTAAAAGCATCTGTGAGTCCACATCCTGAAAATCACACACATATCCAAAAATGTCATGCCTGCATCTCTACTCCGGGTTGATGTTTCAGAGAGAGGAACACAAGCCTTTTCACGTCTTTCAAACAGCAGGGAATGAGCACAAACTCAGAAACTATTAATCCTGTATTAAGGACAGGATGAAATAGCAGACACCTTATCGACAGCTTTATTCCATATTCAGAAGAAAATTGCAGTCGCAGAGTCCATGTGGCCTGAAAACCCAAATCCTTAGCCATCTTCTGTCCTGTAAGGTCTGTGTTGTTCCAAAAGACAGCAGGACATTGTCAGCAATTTATGACACCCCAGCATGTTCTCGACGGTTCACAAAAACGAGCGCAGGGCAATATTTAGACATAGAGGGTTTTACTCATATTATCTTATGAACTGTGAAATTCAAGTGGCTCTCTATAGGAATACTTACTACAGGGGGACTCCTTGAAGTCATTATTTGATGTTTATCTGCAAGTATTGACCTTTCATTGAAGATCATTGAGAAGAGCAAATTGTTTCTACATGTTCTGCAAAATGTCAGCTTATTTATGCAATTAAAGTGGAACCAAGATTTTGCATCTATGTATAATGACTCAAAATAATTCAAAGCATTGAACATATTATTTGAACATAAAATTTAGCTTTGCATTATACATCTGTGTACTGCTATTTACCAGCTTTTTTTTCCAAGTAAAATAATGAGCATAATTTTATCATTTTAAAACAGGTTTCGAACAATTATAGAGACAGCTGTCAAACACTCCCTTCCCCCAAAAAATCAAGACTAATAGTGTTCTTTCATTAAGTAGTATTCATGAAGACATATAAAATTCAAATCCAGTTGAGATTATTTTCCATTGTGAAAATCTAGGTCTCGAGTATTCACTGTAGTCACAATTGATTTTGCTTTGAATATGTTTCCTGATGCGATGTCCATATCTGCATATTCTTCCACATTTTTTAACTCAATTTGTCTGAAAAGGTCTGTATATCTTTATGTGTGAACCCTATAATCTAATCATCGCTGATCTGATGCACAGCTGGATCACAGGACAAGACAGTGCGAGAAGTGGAATGTCACACATCCACAATTCTGAAGCAGAGTTCTAAAAACATCATCAAGAAATATACTTTCACAATGAACAGCAAAACAATTTTATTAACAGCTTATCATACAAATATATTAAAAGATGTCAATTAAACTGTGTATGTAACACATTAACGATATATTTTACACCACCTAACCTTCCAACAGGATCATTAAAAAAATGTGATTTAATTCATTATATGTAGTTCTATCTGCAAAACAGGTAGATATGGGAAATAACATCAAACTGGAACCTGGTACCCTACACCAGAGTTATCTTTTATTGTGTCAAAGGGAATAAATTTGGCAATTCTGCAATATATTATTCCATTAAAACAACAATCTGAAATCTTTATGTTATGCCGTTTTTCAGTTTACTGGGTTTCTTGAAGGATTATTAATGCTGATAACATCAGATTGTAACTAATGAATGCGACCAGAATGTATCCATCAGCAGTGGTAAGTTTGTACCTCTGAATAATATATTCGTGCCTTGGGATGCTGTTTAAGTCTGATTGACTTTATTGACACATTGACTTGTTTGTCCAAAGAGAGGAAATGCTTGTTCAGGCAGGGAAGGCTTGGGGACACTTTCCATGAAGATCCACACATAAGACCTTCATAAAACATTCATAATCTATACGCAATGCATTATTTATGAGTGCTTATGTACTGCTCGTGAGGGCAATGGTGCATTGAGCATGAAGGTGTATGAAGTTCTTCCGTTGAGCTATTCAAAGACTCAATCCTAGAATTGTACAGTTGTCAAAATTTTCCTCCTCGTGCTTTGTCTCTGAAGACATGATTTGTAGGTTATGTTGGGTTATTTAGATGAACTGCTGCTGGCGGTGTTACTCATGACTTGAGGAAGTGGGGAGTGCCAGAATAAGGGTGGAGTGGAAATCTCATGGTTTTCATGGTAAGGGAAGGTTTAGAAGTGGATTACTGTTGCCTTCTTCCATGCATGTCTTTAGAATGCGTGTGTGTGTGTGGGGGGGGGCGGGGGGTTAATTCACACAAACACGGGGAGAACAGCCTGAGCTGGATTCAAACCCCCAGACCCAAAATCACAAAACAAGAGCTGTGAAGCACTAGAGCTACCTGCTGTGCCAGTGTGACCTAACTGTGACTGAGCTGCTTCTCCTGATATCCATCCCTGAAGACAAAAACAGAGTATTGAGCCTAACAGCACCCACTACTTTTTAAACCTAGTGTTCCCCCCCAAACACACACACACATACACAGACACACTGCAAGACTCTCCCCTCTACTCTGAAGTGTTAAATCACGACTGCAGGCAAATAAGTTGATCCCATTAGAGGAGCGGTCAGAAACAGAGGCTTCGTTCTGGAGACCTGACTGATAGGATGCAGCAGGACTCAGTTGCATCAGTCCAGACCAATAAGACTCAGATGAGCCTCATGCAAATGAGAGCAGAGCTACTGGCCACAATGAGTCAGCAAGGAGATCCTGTTTAAACATGTTCCAACAATGTCTGAAAAACAACACGTGATAACATACATCTCTGGCCGAACGCTGCAGAGGCGCACGTTCAGCCTTCCGAGCCGTATGCTTCACTGAAACTGCTACAATTAGCAGAACATGTTATATTTATCAGCAAAACACCACAATGCAAATGACTTGAGCAAATACTTGGGACAAGCGGCTCCAGACAATGTGTGTGTGTGTGTGTGTGTGTGTGTCTTACACTAGTCTGTAGTCCATTTTTAGAAGAAACCTACACATAATACTAGGGTATAATAAACAAGAAAGGCCTAATAAACTGTTAGTTTTATTATTATTAGTCTTATTCTGTCTTTCAAATAATTATTATGGGCTATGATTTTTTACAGTAATGCACACAACATTAAAAATGAACGAAATAGTCTCTGTTCCAGATTGTTGCATTCGTTACACCATCATGGAATAATACAGACAACCATAATGCACCATAAAGAAAAAACCAAGATAGAGCTTCAGCATTCAGGACCTCAGTCGAAAATGGAGCTTGGAGACGACGAAGTTTAAAGGAAAGCACAAGGTAAAATATACCATAAAAATCCCATAAATGTTTCAGAAGAGCTGGTGCCGAAGAAGGCAAGCTCAAGTTGTTTTCTTTCTTTTTCCCAAGACCAGAGCGCAGCTCTGCATTTAAAAAAAGAGTCCTTAACGTCGCCCTTTTATGAAATCCAAGGACTTCAAAAGATGTGATAAAGCAAGTGTTACAGACATGCTTTAAAATAAAAAGAAAATCGCGTGAAATTGATTGCCGTGCAGCAAGTCTGTATGGGGATGCTCAATATTAAAAGCACAGTTTTGATTTTGGCCTTTAGGATTTAGCTGTAATCACGTCTGCCGTCAATCCCATTAATTCACACCTCCATCATTCACAGCCTTAACACACACTCTCTCTCACACACACACACACACACACACACACACACACATTTTTATTGCGGTGTCTTATCTACCCCATCTTCATAGTCAGCGAGCACTTGTGTTAAAATGAACAGCGGTTCTTCTGAAGACAAAATTCCAAATGGTTTACGAAAAACCTCTAATACTGGCGAGGGAGCATGTTTGGGCCACAGAAGGTTCCAGAATGTGCAAATGACTCATTTAGCCATGGACTGATGACCAGCTGTGGGCTCATGAAGATGTTTCAATAAGTTTATTTTGCAGACATGACACCCGTGCGGAGCCCCGGTTTAACGGGCATGTCATGTATGATATATTAATTATAATAACCATGCTTTAGTACTTCAATATTCAGCTTTTTATACAGATTATTAAAAGGCTCTGGCCCAGTGAAAACTGCATATGGCTTTGTTACAGCTCTCAGGCTTCATCTAGTGACCAAATCTTCATCTAGTTTTTTCTAATATATGCATTATAAATGCATTAGTATAACACAAAGCATTTTATTTGTGACATGCTTGTCCAGATCCTTATCTAACAAGTACGAATAGAACTCTGTCTATGTGTGTTCTACGCAAGCTTATGAAAACAAATTAATGAAAATTTACAGATTTTTTTCTGAAGACCGGTATGTGTCTGAAATTGCTTTTAATTCCCTTTAGCGCACAGAGACACCGACTGTCCCAAATATTTTGTTTTCCCAGAAAGACAAAGTTCAAGCTGGACGAAAGCGTACGGATGTCGAAAGGCAATTTTTATCGCTGCGAATGAGTGGTGTCGTCCAGGCACGCACGCACGCGCACGGAGGGTTGTTGCGCACGTGCTCAAGTGATAAAGGAAGATCCTCATTTGCATTCAGTTCCGCGATGAAGGAGAAGCAATAAAAACGAAAACAATTAGGTTAACGAACGGCCCGGCTCAGATCCACCGGGCGCCTTGCGATGAGCCTAGCTTCAGCTGCCTAGAGGTGTGAACCGAGGGGGATGGGGGCGCGAGGGGGGTCACGGACCCCTGTCGCCCTGCTCGGTGGCACAATGCCGGGGGGGTCAAAGGTGAGTGCGGCGGTGAGCCCCGGACCCCTCCCCTGGCAAGGAGGGCAGATGGGGCTGCCGTTGCCATTATCTGCAGGAGAGGCAGCTGGCGGAGGGGAGGCCCCCCCGCCACAGCAAGCAGAGGAGGGGGGGGGGGGGGGGGGGGGCGGGGGGCAGCAGGTCAGGTATGCATATGAGCTTCATTGAGAAACACCCTGCACCTTAACTCGACACACTGAGGCAAGGGAACGGGTGGCAGAAAGTGTCAACATATTGTGACACCGACTGGATTGCGTGGCAGTTCATTGTGGACCCCCCCTCCCCAACCCCTCCCCCCGCACCCCCGTTCCACACCCGCCTCCTTCCGATTTAAGAGCGAAGCGAGGGAGCAGTACATCAATTTAAACAACAGACTGCTTACAGTTACATTACAAAGGAACCTTTTTTCAGTGTGTTTGACGTAGCTGCCTATAAAACTGCAGACATTTCTTGTAACCAATTAAAGAATTGAGCATTTGAGCGAAGCATTAAAGTAGAGGCGGGGAATTGCTATATGTCAATAAAAAATATGCATTGGTGATTAATGCTACGTACTTCAAGTTATGTTCTGTCCTTTGCCGTATTTTTCGGCCTTTCTGTAATGAGTCTGTCAGAAGGTGGAGTTTGATATGAAAACGCCACCACAACTCTGATTGACATTATTGTTGAAATCCCCCCCCAGCTCCGACGGTAGCTTTATGTGACACCGTTAGCGCGAACGCTGGCAGTAAAAACATAACACGGCAGTTAATCCACTCACTGTCACCTGCCCAAGGTGCAGATCTCACTCCTGTAAAATCATAATAATTCCATAACCTGCGCAACACATTTTATTCCCCATGAAATATACCATTCGTGCTTTTGTGGAAGTGATTTTTGCAGCTGATCCCACAAGGCCTGGTTTCCAGCCTCCCTTTTTTGCCCAGAAGTGCCCCGGAAAGAAGCTACAAAATGAAAACAGCAATCATTTTTATGAGATTTTCACAAGAGACAAAGGCTTTTTTATGTATCTGTTATACAAACAGTGCGTTCTTTACAATTTGCACGTTATTAATTGAATAGATTAGCAAGAATATTTTTATTTCGGCTATTATTACGATGATTAAATTTAAATGTGAGTGAAGCGAGAGTTGGCACCGGCCGTTTCGGTTTTGTGTGTTTTACTTTGTTGGTATTCAATACCTGGAAGATGCTCTTATCTGGAGAGAGTCACATGAGAAAATGCGAGTCATATTTCGGAGCCTGCTGGTACCGCAAGGGCAGCCGAGTCCTTTATCGTCACTCGATGTTACCAGAGCCGATTGCATAACCCCGAAAGCTCGAGGACCGTTTATTAGAGCTGTTGTATTTTACAGTTCCGTTTTTTTTTAACCTCCCCGTGATGGACGTGTGGGTTAATACGGTCCGCAGACAGGGGGGAGCCTGGGGGCGCAACGGAATGAGATTGAATATTAACTGTCTGTAACGCGCGCGGCTCCGTCAGCCGCTAATTCGGAGCCGATTTCCTCACAGGGTCCCGCGCCTTGTAGGCCGCAAATTGTGGCGCCCTGGAACAGCGCACCCGAAAGCACCGGCAATCCATCATGTCCATTTACAAATATTTTTTTCCCTTTCATATTAATTTTTGATGGTTTCGTTCAAGTAGGCTAAACGTATCAGAACGAAATTGTCGGCTCGGGACGTCAGAAACGAATCCTTTAAGATGAGCGTTGAATTCTGTTTTCCTGATGAAATGAAACCCCGGGCCGGTGTGGAGAACCTGGAATGAACTTGTTTTTGCGTTCGGAAGCCCAGCGGTGTGCTTGCTCGTGACACGGGTGAGAGCAACAACTGCCGATGGGATGCCGAAGGTAAAGGTGGTGAACAAGGTAAATGTTCCAGAAAAGGAAAAACCCAAAAGCGACTCAGCCTCGATTTACCGCCATCGGTACAGTTCAACGGTTTAATTTTATGCAGGTCATTCAGGTTAACTGGATATATACATTTACATTTACATTTATTTACTTAGAATCAGAATCAGCTTTATTGGCCAAGTATACCTGAGCATACAAGGAATTTGTTTCCGGTGTAGAGCAAACCTACAGTACACATTCACACATACAGGCTACACAAGCATGATTACAGATAATGCAGCAAAGAACATAGTACAATGCAGACAGAACACAACAAATGACAGAACACAATACCATGCAAATATAACACAACTACATGACCAAGCATAGAAAAAAGTACACATTGACCTGTAACATAAAGTGACATTACAGTGCAGTGATTGTCAGTTATTTAGAGAACATATTGCACATGGGTATGATTTTGCACAAAGTAGGGGAAAATACTTGAAATGACAGTAGTAGTACAGAGTCTACTACATATTGCACATATGTAGTATGATGTTGCTCACAAGATATAAAACATATTGCATATGGGTATGATGTTACTCAAAAGATATAAAGAAACATATTGCACATTTTCTCCAAAGCAACTTCCAATGAACTCTACGTAGTGTTACCAGCCGACACACCTTATTCACCACGGTGAATTACACTGCTAGATACACTACTTACACTTGGTCACTCATCCAAACATCAGTGGAACACACACACTCTCTCTGTCACTAAGCCATAACTTTTACTTTTATTGTATATACTGTACGTATAATATATGGGTAGGAAAATCCACATCCAAAAACAGAAGTCATCATATTTATTCAGGTGGCTGACTGTCCAGTCATCCTCCCGTATTTATATTTGAGCTGGATTGTTTGTTTGCAATTTTATTCTTGTTGTTTGCTGGTATTTGAATAATCGGCCTGCGCTGCTTTTCCAGTGCAAATGTAGCATTAAAGCATTCCAATTTTTTGAGATGTAATACACGCGTAATCTGCTTTTCGAGTCGGGATTAGATTTTCACGTTATAACAAATCAGTGGGATGACACAAAGGGCACAGACCGGCGGCTTTAAACATATTAATTCGTGAAGACATTCTTCCATTTCTTTCCACAGAGGAATGTTTTAATGAGTCCCGGTACATTTTTACTGAGGTATGGAATTTCACTTACTCCCAAAAGCGGTGTGTAATCCACGATACGTCCTACACGTGTGGAGTCAGACACGTCCTTGCCTAGCAACCCATAATGAAAACACAGAGTTTTTAACACTGGGTAGAACAGGAAAAAGGAGGCAAAAAAATGAAGACCACAGATGTAGGTATCTGACTGAAATGCAGTCAATCGTTCTGATTGCACACATTTGCTGTTAATGTACATCTCCGATCCATTGCAGTTCTGCTGCGACAACGGACCCTGTCACACAGCCTCGGTAAGTCACCCTCCGAGCCCGGATCAGGTCACACCCTGGCATCATACACCTCGAATATATAACGTATGTATAAGTGTGTGTCTGCATGTTCGTGTGTGTTTATGTGTACGAATGTGTTCATGAGTGTATGTCTCTGAGTTTGGATTTGTGTGCATACGTGTGTTTTGGTCAATGTGTTTATGAATACACTGACCCATATTTATTGGTCAATGTCCGTATTTATTAATGTGTGTATGCAGTTGAGTACAGAGGTTGGCTTTCCCACCGGAACTGGGGATGGTATTGGGCTGTGGGGTCTAGGTGCGGAAGGTAGGATGCCCGCTACACATTGAGAGCTGGTGCACATTCTCCACTGAGGCTTCTGAGGCCGCCTGCCCTGGCGACACAAAAGGAGCGGAGGAAGAACACGTTTCGTCGCCAGGGCTCCTGTAGATGGAGGGAGAACAAGAACCACTCCTCTCAGTCGTTCTCCAACAAGTGGACGTTTAGAAGTCGAGACATCCATAACTGCAACCGTAACTGATAAATCCATGTAGATACACCCGCTTACCTTCTCTCATAGTTCTGATATTTGGGTTTCATCTGTTATTGATTTTCATATATACGAGTCACTCACAGCATTTTTACTCCGTGGCCTCACTCAGCATTGCAACAGTCCATGCCTACTGAAACCGCTTGTCTCTTGAACCGGAGCCTAACTCAGCAACACAGGTTGCAAGACCGGAGGGGGAGGGGACTCACTCCGGATGGGACACACCCAGGATGGGACACACCCAGGATGGGACATCAGTCCGCCACAAGGCACCCCAAGCAGGACTCGAACCCTAGACCCACCAGAGAGCGGGACCCGGCCAAACCCGCTGCGACGGTCAAATCGAACTGTTTTTAGTGGATCCCTCACCACAATTTACATTATTCCTTGGATTTACTGCAGATTTTCTTAGAAATAAATGAAATAATACAAGATCATACTTTTCTGTACTACTAGAAGAATAAAACACTTGGTTTAACCTGCAGCAAATTTATCCTATACATCAACAAAAGGGTTTTTGCATCACCTTGTGTGTGTGAGGCATTTCACAAGAATGAAATTACTCACTCAGTGTATAGAAAATACTACATTGTGCCAGAAATTATTTGCTTAAACAAACACACTTGTAAATAATGCTTTTAGCAAGTGCTTTTTCTCTGCTTGTGTGTGTGAATACTTAGCTGTTTTTATCGGTCTAACGGTGTGTTTGCACTGGCGGTGTTAAGCTGCTCCCTGAAGCCCTGCATGTTAATGAAGACATTAGAAGAATTAACCTGTGATCCTACAGCAGGATGGATTTCAGCGAGTCAATATGTTGTCACATTGACCAGCTGGGCTCCCTGGATATTGACCCGGGTCAGCAACCGATTTAGGTCCCTTTTCATCTCTCCGCACATTCCGCTTCCTGATCCATAGCTTTGACAAGTGTGACAAGGAGCCGGAGTGCTGATGTGAATAATAAGTTGAGTGACTGATGGGTAATCGCATTTCTGAAATGAATTGTGCATTTCAAATTCCTCATGATGGACGAGGTGAGAGTTTCACTGTTGTTTCTGTCGTTGCAGATGTCCCCCATACTGCCAGAGATGCGCGAGCTGTTAATTCAGATCATGCATACTGTGTTAACCTTGTATTTCTCTGATGCCTCTGTCCAAGTGATACTGCAGTGTTAAGCAATTAGCTTTGCAGCGATTTACCCCTTTATACAGCACGGCATTTTTGCTGTATCGGTTCAGGGTTAGTACCTTGTTCAAGGGTATTACAGTGGGAATGGAACTGATATCTGGGACCTTCACCTTGCAGAGGAAGAGGCCTGTCCACTACACAGTACTGCAAAAGTCTTAGTTGTTTTTCATGGTTATTTAATGTCTTCTGCATTAGTGTCAATGGGAAAGAGCATATTTTCGATTTCCAAGCATTCTTTTTGCAAAAAGTTACAGTATTACAGTAAAAGTTTTGTATGTCGTTAAAGAAAAAAAAGCACACACACACACACACACACACACACACACATTGTCTGAGACCGCTTGTCCCAAGTGGGGTCGTGGCGAACCGGAGCCTAACCCAGCAACACAGGGCGCAAGGCTGGAGGGGGGAGGGGACACACCCAGAATGGGACGCCAGTCCATTGCAAGGCACCCCAAGCAGAACTCGAACCCCAGACGCTGGCCAAGCTTGTCGCAACCCTGTTTGGGATAAGTATTTGTTGACGATGGACGGTTACTAAGCTTTGTAGGAAGTTTATTAATTAAGAGCATTTTTTTTGGAATCATTCTCACTTTACAGCTTTTTTCCCCCACCAAGTGCCTAAAACTTTTGCACAGTGCTGTACACATATATATATATATATATATGCATATATAAGGGGGACGCAGTGGGCAAGTGGGTTTGGCTGGGTCCTGCTCTCCGGTGGGTGTGGGGATCAAATCCTGCTTGGGGTGCCTTGCAATGGACTGGTGCCCTGTCCTGAGTGTGTCTCTTCCCCCTCCAGCCTTGCGCCATGTGTTGCCAGTTAGGCTCCGGGTCGCCGAGATCCTGCTTGGGACAAGCGGTTTCAGACTGTGTGTGTCTATACAGTATACTGTATATGTGTGTATATCTTATAAATAATTCCAAACAGGTCTAGGAGTCTCATTTTCATCGTAAATACACTGCTTATTAGTACAGATGTAACAGAATTTGAAAATTTACATTTACATTTACATTTATTCATTTAGCAGATGCTTTTCTCCAAAGTGATGTACATCTCAGCGAAAATACAATTTGTGCATTACATTAAGAGAAAGAGACGTGGCTGAAGATGTGCGACTCTCAAGTAAACCTAGTTTGTTACCTTCCACTTTATGCACCGATGACATCGCACGAAAACATTTCCGGTTTATTCATTGTAAGCTGAGAGGCAGAGCTGTGCTTTTTTTTTTACAAAGATGTAATTTCAGGGGGACATGAGCCAGTTGTCATGTATAAAATGTAAGCCTCTGTTATTTTAAGTACGTATTGCATAAGTCTTCAACTGCTTTTGTGCGACAGAAGGCACGGCCTCCGCACTGTCCATTTCCTCGATTTCTCTCAGAATGTTTCTGGAACTTCACGAGACCAGCTGAGCCACTTTTACCGACTGCTACGGCTACATCGCAGGTGGCGACCGCTGCGTTCTACTCGTGCAGGTGAGGAGAACCCTCCTCAATCGCAGTGCCGCCGAAAGGATCCCGCATCTTCGCAGGGCAGCCCACGGGTTGATATGTCAGCGAAGCCCGGCAGCATCCAGCTGGGGGGTTTTGCGCTACCCTGCTGCGACTCAGCCCTGCAAACAAGAAGCAGATCTTAGCCTCGGCTCCTGCATCAGCGGTGCTGTGTTTACCATTTCCAGCACCTGGGGAACGCTCCTCCGGTCCCCAATGAAGACCACTTTAAGCCGGCTCTTTTCCTGCCATTAGAGTTCCAGTACCTCTGAGGTCTGTGTTTGCCTGGGATGTCATCAGGGTATTTTTAAAAATTCAAGACCACATGTTCTTACTATTCAAGGCAGAACTTAAGCAGCTTCAGTACTGCCTGCTTTCATAGGGCTTTCCTCCATCCATTCATTATCAATAACCTCTTGTCCAGTGCACAGTCATGGTTGTCCGGAGCCTATCACAGAAGCATAGTGCTCGAGGCAGGATACACACTGGACTGGAAGCTAGTCTATCGCATGGCAATCACACACACACACACACACACACACACACACACACACACACACACACACACACACACACTCATTGTTTGAAACAGCTTGTCCCAAGCGGGGTCACGGTGAACTGGAGCCTAACCCAGCAACACAGGGCGCAAGGCTGGAAGGAGAGGGGACACACCCAGGACAGGATGCCAGTCCATCACAGGGCACCCCAAGCGGGACACAAACCCCAGACCCACCAGAGAGCAGGACCCGGTCAAACCCGCTGCGCCACCACACCCCCTCTACATATACACTCACTAAGGGCAATTTGAAGCTGCCAGTTCGCCTGAAACACATTTCTTTAGACTGTGGGTAGAAACCAGAGCGCCTGTGGGAAACCCATGTGAACACGAGGAGAACATGCAAACTCCACACAAACTGAGCTGGATCTGAAACCACATCCAAATCCGCAGCCCTGAGGCTGTGAGGCACCATGTAGGCCTGTAGTGTTTTCATAAATTATAATTATAAAACAATTATATGGCCAGTTGAGCATATTTTCATAAAATTAACAGAAATTGCAATAAACATCTCAGCACCCTAGGGAATATGTGTCCCCTGGACCTCGTCATCAAGGCAGAGAAAAACACAGATCCCAGGGTTCAGAGACACTCAACAACATGGCAATAACAAAAATACGGCAATCTGTAGGAAATGGCGCCATCAACAACGGTGTAATATCTGCCACCGTGATGCTGTGGAGCATTGCTTGCTTGGAAACAGGCCATTTTTGCCACTGTCTCACCCGCTATAATGGTTGTGTTTCTTTGAACACTAGTTGGAAGTCAGCTGAAGGAAACCCTCGGGTTCGAGCTAAACCGCAGCGATCCCCACGGCTGTCATAGCACCTCCCGTCTCCTACCTGTAAGTTTCCCAGGTGTCCGATCAACAGGAGCATCGCTGACAAAATCTGCATCATGAGCACTGGCTGAACCTGACAGCACCAAGCGGGCCCTGCTTGTTTTCCTGTCACTGGCCCTCTTCCTCCTCCCCACCCCATTTTACTTTATTTTTAATGCAAGAGGGATTTCATTTTTCATTATTATTTTTAAATCCAGCTTCCCAAAGCCCATGGGCCTCAGTAAATGTGATTGATTTACAAAGGCTGCGGCAGGCCACCCGTCTAGATGTGGTTTCGTAACACTGAGACACAAAGACGAGTGAATCCATCATTCCCCTCGCCTCACCATTGTTCGCTTAATGCATGCTGAAGGATCCAGGTCAAACCGTGAAGCCAACTTCACAGGTTAGTGCCATAACTTCGCTAAGTCCCCCATCCTAAGCGAGAGCGGCGGGCGGCTCGAAAGGCCGGTGCTTCGGCACATTTTACCCCGTGCAGATTGAGCCATCTTACAAGAACGGCCTCGGCGGAAAGGAAAAAAAAAGGCGATTTGATTCTCCTATCCACGCTCATGATATCCATTTCCATCTTTAATGATTCGGTAGAGGGGATTGAAGCCCTATTTTTCAGACGAAACCTTTTTCTCCGAACAGGCTTACTTAGTTTTTCGCATTTATTTTTATTTAATTTAGCTCTTCCGTCCCATGTGACGATAGTCACCGAGGCCAGACGGCCGCGGAGTTTTGAAGACCAAGTGTTTCGTGCCCATGAACCGCCCATAAAGAAGATGTATTCTTTCGCAGCACAAAGAAGGAAGAATGCAGTTGGAAACCATGCACAGCGTTGGAAGCATTTCCGTGAAGAGGAATTAATCTGGTCCAAACAACCTTTTATTTTCCCCAGACCAAGTCGTCAGCCTTGACTAAAAGCAATTTGTATTTTTTTATTTATTTATTTGGTCCAGTGCTATCTACCCATACAGAACTTTGAAAGTAGTGTGCCATGTTGTTTGGGGGGAAAAAAAATGCTGCTTTAATCTGATTAGCCTTGGCTAAAATCCCGAACCCGGGCTGAAGTGCAGTGCTTGTGGTTTCTGAACGGCTTATGCTAAGTCTGCACCATGGAAATAATCTACTTTTAAAACCCAGGAAACAAATCAACTGTGCTAAGGACATAAGTCGCTGTCATTAGGGAGTGATTAGGATAAACATTTTTATACACTCTGCTTGCTGGCAGGCTGGATTTGGTTACTATCCGGGGCAAACCTGGGGGGTTGGGGGCACATCGGCCATATGTGCTCTTCTATGCACTGGTGGCTTGGAGGTTCTGCTGAAGTTCTACCTGCTCTTCTCACCATACACACACACACACACACACACACACACACACACACACACACACACACACACACCCATGCACACACATATTCAAAGGCATATATACACATCCATTTATTTTAATTTAACATTCAATGATTCGGGCAAAGCTTTGTATTTATTACACACATTTCATCAAAATTAACTGTACACATTTACATTTGTTCATTTAATTGTTTACCAGACGCTTTGGTCCTAAGAGAAATATATCGTATGTCTCTAAAGTTATGCTGTAATTAAATTCGGAGTATTTCATAAAATATTGACAATGTCATTTATTCAGAGAAGAAAAGTGCTCATTTTTTCCACAGTATTTACTACAAGAACTTTAAAAAACAAGTTAGTCTACCTGGAAGATTAGTTATTTACTTTTTATAATGATCTTACCATTAAATGTGATCAAATACAAATATAGCGAAGATTTAAAAAAAAGTAAATGCACTCCAATTTGTTAAATGACACATATCTGTAATTAAACTCTTTTATATTTCATGCACACGTCCACCTACACATTTTGTTCAAAACCAGTTGACAGCTGTGATGTCTTATTTATTGCTAATCCTAACTTCAGTTCAGGGTTTACATAAATGACTCCAACAGGACCATTTCTGAAATGCAAAAAAATATTGTTTTTATGTTTTTTTATGTACTAAATATTCAGCACATTTAATATATGGGTGTAATAAATCTGGTCTTTTTCTATTTTGTTATATTTTTTAATATTTAACCCATATTTTTATAACATATGCTGATCTGTATAGGATAAATGAAAATCATTACGGCTTTTGTATGAGTTATACAGCTTCATATTCTGTATCTCTAACACATGCAAATGAAATCCACATTTGAATAGTCTTTTCAAGGTAATTAACATTCAGAAGTTGGAATTATGTTTTTAAAGAGTTCTTTTTATGTAGACTAATTTGTACACTGTTTTAACATTTCAGTAATTCTTAATAAACCAATACATTATTTTGTACAACTAAAAACAGTCTTATCAGAAGACTTAAAACACACTTCATTAAAACAGTTCAATACAGTATCACCCTGTCCATTGATTCCTTAAAAACAACGACTACATTTTCAAATTACAATGAACAAAGTAGCCTATAAATTAATAGAAAATGATATTATCACCCATCCTAGAAAAAATAGGCCAAAGTCTGTCTCTGGATTCTGTTTCTTGTACGTATAATCCATGATATGCAGAACAGATCGGATTCTTCTCGGCACAGACTGCTAAGAAAATAACATCTTGGCTGAAATCATATGAAAGAATAAAATTAGAAAATTCATTTTGGGGAATGTTTTCTGGTACATTCCATACACTAAAAAATTAAATAAAAAATTCTGAGGGCATGATTTACTATTTCCTTGGAGCTTACAATGCATATATAAATTCATACATTTGTCTATTGTTATTTTTGGGCAAACGTGCAATCTAAATTACATGGAACATTTTTTTAGTCAAGGTGATGCTAAGTGATTTCAAATGGAGACTGGAATTATGGGATATGCTTACAGCAGTGAGTGACAGGGAAAGCCGGGTCTCTGTTACAACCTTCACGACACTCCTGTTTATGCTGTCCATTCACACTAAGCCAGTCCTTCTTCATTTTCCTCTGTGTGAAACAGAGTGCACTCCTCCTTTGTAGACCTTCATTCTTTCTGCAGCCTTTGTGCCTATGTGTGTGTGTGTGTGTGTGTGTGTGTGTGTGTGTGTGTGTGTGTGTGTGTGTGTGTGTGTTGCATGTCGGATGCATGCTGGATGATGCCTGCATCTGTTCCGTATCGTCGAAGGCACCATGGCGACACCGAGGGCAGCCGTGGGACCACTCCGCATGGAACTGAATTATTAAACAAAGCCTCAAAGAAATCACTGCAGCCACGTGCCCCCAATTCCTGTTGTTCTAAGAGCTGATAAACAAGTGGTGAGTGCTGCCTCGACACTGGCATCACTCTCGTACTTCTCATTTACTGAATTCAGGGTTTTCTCTCTGTTCTGTCATTTTGAAAAGAGATAGAGGAAAGCCAGACTTGTCTCAGTTTGTAGATTGTGAAATTCGTGCATATGGGGGCTACATTGATCCTAGTTAATATTCCAGACAAGTTGTTGGCGTTAATTCATGCTTTCATCCGCCTGTTATGCAGAGGAATGAAAAAATGTGCACAGAAATAAATCAAGGAGATAAAATTATATAGTTCTTTATACTGGTACAAAAGGCTATTTAATAGTATAAAAGTAATCGTGCTCTTAAATTTATGCTGAGGGTTCTACTATCCTAAAGTGTTTTGAGATGTTTTGTGTTGTTGACTGATATTTTGTATTATAAATTCATTCACACATATTTGCTTGCTAAGATTTTTACGTTGTAATGTTGTAATACATGCATTGAAGTGTGCCCCACTTCACCCAAATTTCACAGATTTTTTTTATACTGAGGGCTCACGGTTTTCTTTTCTAGGGAACTTTCTCTCCAGCTTTTTGGGTTATGCCATGTTGTAGCACTGTTACTGCGACATTATTGTATTGTAACATTATTTAAGATGTGAGTACCATAAATATTGGCCCAGTTTTGTAAAATCTCTGAGAGTTGTTAGCTGACCTGTTGAAATGTAGCCGGAACATCGCACATGCTAAACAGAATCTCTTCTGATTTATACTGACCTGGGGAGATAAAGGCAATTTTATTGCTAGGAGTTGCCTGCTACCTGCCAGTATCTGCTGGCTGAACCTAAAGAGTGGTTCCTTTGGGCCTGTTTGGCCTTGTCTGAGACTCTTTGATGCGAGGTGAAGGATGTGCGTCCTTATCAGTAACTGGCTTGGATTTGTGGTAATAAGTGCAAAACCTCCGGGCGCTATCCTTGACCGAGACCGCAGAGGCTGGCCAGGGGCCAGCGCTGCCGTGCACAACCCAGCTCCCTGGCATCCTTTTAGCAATGGGTGTAGACCTTGCTGCAGACTCTGCAGTATACCAAGTGGTGGTCTGCGTTGGGAGGTGCCATGGTTTGTGACTGTGTTTCCTGTGAAGGCTTGACTGTTACGAAGGAAGGTTTTTTCCTGCAAAAAAAATTCAGGTAGCTCATTTGCAGAGTCAGAATGTTCTTATGGATCAGTTTTCATTCACCCAGGGCCAACCTTTGATACTTATGCTAGTGACTAGTGATATGGAATATTTGGTAGATATAAGTGAAGATTCAGAGGCATCTGTTCTTCCTAACTGTTGTTTGTTGCACAGCGTTTCTGTGTACCCAAAAGAAGTCGTGATGCAAAGGCACAAGTGTCATCATTATCTTCTCACTAGAAAGGACATTGCTGTCCTGCCTCGAGCTGGATGTTGTCCTTCTCTTGTCTGAGATTGAAAACTTTGAGCTTCGTCAGCTTTCCCCATTTGGAGTCATTATCACCCAAAAACCATCTCTCAAGGATAATTGCTTCCAAAACCATGAGATAAATTTAATTCCCACCACCCTCCTCTCCTGTTGCATACAGTGGACCTGGGTGATCATGACAGCTTTTTCATAAGGTTTCACTTCCCCCGAAGCAAGGTCCAGGACTGCATTCCCAAAACAGCTTCTATAAATACTTGTAGGTAAAATGCAGGGTGGGGGAGGGGACAGGGTGTTCAGTATGTTGGAAAACACAATTTGTAACATGTTTTCCAAAAGGTATCTAGTCCCCATACCTATATATCTACCAGATTTACTACCTTCTGTGTTTTTTCAAAGGTACCAATGCGCATCATGCTCTGATAGCTGTTCTTGTGAGATGAATAAACATAGAAGAAAATTTGTCCAGGAGCAGTTGTGCTGTTAAACAAAATTTCCATGACCTATCATTTCACTGTGTTTCTTTTCCAGGTTCTTGATTATCGGTCACCATCTAATTTTTTTAGTTATCTTTTTGCTGGAAGACAAACTGATCAGGGGGAGTGGTGGACTCCCTTGGAACAGAGATTTAGTCGCTAGGCATAAAATAGCCAACCCCCATCTTCCAGTTGACTCTACAAGTACCCATTGCTCTCTGCCATCTATTTTTGAGGTTATAGGCCTTCTTTACTGGTGTTTCTCTACTTTTGTCATTTCCCCTAACACCGCATACTTGCTGTGATCTGATCCAAAACCTGATTTCATTAGCTTCTCATATTAAATTTGGCAAATGTTTCACTGGAGCTTGTGAGGTGCCAGGGGAGACCAAGATTTTGCAGGCTACACCAAATTTCAGGACTTACATTAAAGATCCTAGGTGGACCTATATTGCACTCTATCACATGCATAAAATGCTAAGCTCATGATTTCACTTAAGTGATGAAAAATACATAACTTGTCATAAGAACAGATATTTATATACGTGTAAAACTGTTTGTCCTCGCCGTGTATGCATGGGTTTCCTTCAGGCGCTCCAATTTCCTCCCACAGTCCAAAGACATGAATTTCAGTATGACTTGGTGACTCTAAATTGCCTTGCATCTATACATTGTTGAGAGACTGGCTGTGGCTGTGTGAGGATACCCAGGGTTGGACTGGCGTCCCATCCAGAGTGTATCCCTCTTGCTCCCAATGCTTCCAGGATAGGCCTGACGTGCATACAGTAAACATTTCCTTGGTTCGGCCAACCCAGCTCAAGGCAAGCAGTTATTGAAAGTGGATGGATGGACTCATATACATGTGTATATCTATCCTCATTGCTGAAGTCTGTGCAACTGTTCTAACCCACAGTCCAAAACAAATGAAATGTTGGACTTGATTTTAGAAGCTTTTAAATAGTACACGAGGACTTTCTTGACCTTTGAATTTTTTAATAAGTACTTAATAATGCCATAGACCCTATTTGTTCAGGCAGATGTACTTTTCATTTTCTCACTGTTTGAAAAGCTATAACTATCGCTGAAATAATCAGTTTCGTTGAAACTCCTCCGACTGTGTTATCTGGAGTTCAGTCATTCTAGCAACACAGCGAAGCAAGGCTGCCAAAACAACTGTTAAAGGTCTCCATTCATGAACAGTGAAACGAGTAACTGATTACCTTAATACATTGAAAAACTGACACAGGAATTTATGTTCAAAACATTTCGAAAAATAATTGTAAAAATGTATTTCTTTTTAGTCTTCAATTAAATTCAAATAGGTGCTTACAGGACATTTAAATTCAATTTATTTCAACAGTGCTTATAAAAAGTGTACAAATATAACCTGGACATCACTTTTTGCAGTGATCTTGTATGAAGTACACATAACAAGTGGTGTTCAGGTTATTTTTCTGCCGTTGTTTTTGCACCTGGCTTACATCAGTAATCCCACATCATTAGGTCAGCCCTGGTCTCTTTTGTGGGGTCACTCGGGGCCCAGTTCACGGCCCGGGAAGGTACTTGAACCTAAGAGGTATCTTGTCAATGTAGGTGTGATCAGAAGTACGAGAATCTTATCAACACGTTTCCTTCACCTGCGGTCTGGTCTCTGGAGAGGATGGGAAGCAGCTCCACCACACAGAGGACACATCTACGCAGCACAACACCTTCAGAAAAGGCGAACACCGGTGAGAGAAGAGACCGGAGGAATTTCACACACATATAAAAAAACGCAGCGCCGCTCTGCATGAACACAGTGGTAGCGTGACTAGAAAATTCCTGCACGGCTTGCAGAGTGACTGGGAGAAACGAGACCTGCTTTACATACAAGACACACACACACAAGTTTACAAACACAAATGCACGTTTCACACTTCAGTGACAGCGCCCCTTTGATAAAATCTCCTCCAAGAAAACAATTCCACCATTTCCAGATAAAATGATTCAGAATTTTAAGATGATTTAGTAACTGCATCTCCCTGTTTACAGCAGATGAAGACACTGACCTGACACTTTTCTCCAAAGCGATTTACAGCGTTAAGCTACCTACAATTACTTACCCATTTATACAGATAGGTAACACTTACCAGAGCGATTTGGAGCCAGCACCTTAACCATGGAACTACGGCAGGAGGTGGGATTCAGACCTGTATTCTCTGAGTCCGTATATGGCAGCCTTAACCACCATAATACCTGCTGTCGCCGAGACCCTTGCGCTTCTTCCGAATTTCTTATCGGAAATTTTTGTGATGTGGCTTGCTTTGGATTATGAGAAATATTTACAAGAATAAAACAGACAGAGGGGTGGAAAATGGTTACAGCATCATTAAATTTCAGTTTTATTTAATGGGATCAAAGTAAGTCTACAATCTCTGAGGAACCCATTAAGCAATTCCTCCAGTGTCGCCCCACCCAGCAAGTGGAAGTGTTGGTCATCCGCGAGACAGTCTTCCATTTCCGTAGCTGACCTTCTTTGCGGAAGGTTATCCTCACATGTGCTGTGACAGGAGCCGCTACTGGCAGTGTGACGTCGGTTTGACAGTCCTCTAATTCAGATATTCGTTATATGATATTTCTCCTAATATTCCGATTAAGCTGAATGACAGCAAAATAAATAGGTGCATGTATAGCACAGACTGTGGGAAACAAAATGAAATGAACATGCAACAAATATATTAAGTTGTGCTGCTGAACAGAATCACATATTATAATCATTATTTAAGCAGTGAGCAATTAGTTGTCTGTTAATGCATTTTAATTATCTGATGTTATGCTTTCAAATAGGCAATTAATAGCAAATAGGATTCATTTCATTCACATTTAAATGTTTTAAGGTTTCATTTCCTCAGCTGAACAGTTTTAATACATGATATTATTTTATTAAAGAGGGGAAGCAAAGAAATTAAAAATATAATTTGCAAAAAATAATTTAAAAAATGAAGGTCTTGGAAAACGACCTACTTGTAACTTCTTGTTGAAATATAAATATGAAGTACTTCTAGCTAAAATATATCAAAGGATAGCAACAATCATTAGAAAAAGAGGTAGAACTGCACGCTTAAAAATGAATCATTGTTATAGCTGACAGACTTAAGGACCACAGCAATAATGTCAAGCGATCTTTTTTGATTCATTGCAGACAGAAGATAAAAAGAAATCATTTATTTTATATGTATATATACACACACACACATTTTCAGAACCGCTTGTCCCTTACGGGGTCACAGGGAACCGGAGCCTACCCGGTAACACAGGGCGTAAGGGGACACACCCAGGACGGGGCGCCAGTCCGCCGCAAGGCACCCCAAGCGGGACTTGAACCCCAGACCCACTGGAGAGCAGGACTGCGGTCCAACCCACTGCGCCACCGCACCCCCTGTATATATACAAACATATACTATATGTTGGAAATAGAATATATATATATATACTGCTATTTATACATACATATAAAAAATAAAAAATAAAAATTAGATATATATACTGCTAAGAAAAACATATATACCCAGCAAGTGAAAATTCATTCTCTTGGCTCAGGCTTCAGATCAGGGAATCTGAACTATGTACTTTATCCACAAGTAACTATGAGCAAAAAATAATTTCAGCTCTGTAATGCTTTGTCACCTGCATGGCTGGTGGTTTCTGCCCACGTAGGATGATTGAAAGTGCAAGACTGAAGTAACCGCCAGCATCCTCTTAGGCGGCTCAGTCCATTGGTTGGTCTTTTTCGGATGCTCTTTGTTCTGTCAGTTCCGGCTTTGATAACATGTGACTTTCGGAGTGTAAAGAAAGCATTTTGCATGCTAACGACTAAGACAAAATATTATAGACCTTACTGGTACAGTCACAGGGATCCTACAGTTCTCCAGCCTGTATAACAAATATGTTGAGCTCCAGATGTCAATACCATAAACTGACTTCTGAAACCTAATGCACATATCTATATACTACAAGCATGTATAACATACCTTTGGAAGCAGAAAAAGTTTCTGACATTTTTTCTGAAAATATCATTTCAATTACATGATAACCTTTTCTGAGAAAATCGTGCTGTAGAGCTTTCCTAATGACTTAGGAGATAACATCGTTGCGTATTTGTTTGCATATCACATCATTTTTTTTACAGTACGTAACAGCACAAATGTGGGAAATTCTAGAAATGAAAGGACTCATCTATTTGGGATTTCTTCCATCAAGGCTTCTGCAGTGGTGGGAACCAACACTTATCCCTTAAACATTAGAAAAACGAGGAACAATCTAGCTAGGCTTCCTACTTTTTGTTTAATTCTATGAGTAATAATGGCATACTCCATCTCTCCAAATAAAGAGATGTTAAAATAATTCTCAAATCCTCGACACTGATAGAAAATTCCACAGGAGCGCATCCCCTCGGTGCTGTATTGCCAGAGTTCTCTGTCGGAACCGTTTCGTGAATGTTAAGGATGCCCGAACCCCCTCCTTGAGACGAGTCAGCCATGTGGTCTGGAGCAGAAGGCGGGCAGCGCCGCAGGTAAAAGGAGGGTCCGCACAATGTACATACACTCGCTCGCTGGATGCCTAATTGCCATGTCTGATCCTACTCCATTTGCATCTAATTAGTGTTGGCCATAAAGACTTGATGTCACTAATAGAATGAGAAATGTACCCTCTGAGTTTGGTAAGAGTAATTAACAGAAATGCATGCGTGCGTCTGGGGAGGGGGGTTATCATGCTGTGTTGAAGCTCAGTTTCTGCTGCTTTGAGGCCTGTCTGTACACCTCTAGTTGACCCACAGAGGGAAATTTCATCTTATCCTTTCAGTGGTTTTCAGTGCTAATTTGTGCGTTCCCACATAGATTCATGCGGGACGTCCACCGAAGTCAGGACGGAAATTGCGTTTCTGGCATGCTTGATGAGAATAATCTCACATGGACACCCCAGATAACCTAACGGCGCAGCTCAGAGAGGGGTCACTATTTCCATGACAAATGAGCACTCCATCTTTATTTGTAGACCTTCAGGTGCAATAGTTTCCTATTTCTGACAATATGGACAGTTTTATGGCCAAATATATTGTATGACCTTTTCTTAGAGAATCATTTGGTCTGACTGCAATCACTTTTCATAATGCTTTTCAAACTTAATGCTTCGAGAAACACTTTTTTTTTGCGCAGTCGTTTGTTTGCATTTCATTTTCAAACAAATTCTGCACATTAGTCGTTGCTCTGTGTTAATATCGTGTGCACTGTAATACATAGTGAATTTACACATCATTTAACACATGATGAAAGCCAGTAAATCTGGTTTCTTCTTTTTTTTTCTCTTCCGGTGCAGATGAATTTACAGTCTTACACTCTGGTCTCTGAGTGAAACTTGAATTACATTAATGCACAAGAGCTCTGGTGCAAGGAAATCTGTGCATGTAGAGCCTCTCTGCATTTCCTCTCCAGGGAAACTTGCTCCTTATTCTCTGAGCACGGTGTCTATGTTCTCAGATCTGAAATTAAAAAATCCAATCTGCATTTCATGGGACACCTTGCTATTTATATTCTGATTTATCAATGCAATGCAATCAGGGTGGAAAACATTAGCTTAATCAAAATTAGCCACTGATGAAGAACAAGACCAGTGTGGAGCAAAACACCGATACTCTTAACCCATAAAGTGTTGAAAGATGCACGAGGAATTTCCGTAAACCAACCATGAAAATGTAGTTTTGAAACGAAGTCAGAAAGGTGTTGGACCAGCTTTTATTCCCATTTAACATGCTTTGTGTAATGAATAATCTAATCTAATGCAATTTGAAGCATGCTACTTTAGATGGCTAAATAAATAATATAAAGACATCAGACTGAACTGAAGTGTTCTTGTTCAGCCTTCTCATGTGGGGTGAAGCCGCCTTTTAATACAAGTTCATAATTAGTCGCATGCATAACCCGGAGTGATTAGCATGGGCATAAGGTTGTTAACACAACATTTCCCTATTTCCCCGAAGAATTTCCATTTAATTAGAAAGCGCACTGTTCATTTTTCAGTATGCGCGTTTCTTTGTGCTTAATGAAAATGGGTTTCGGCATTCATTATGTTAAGGAAGGCCTAGAAGCTGGCACTCACCCTGAAAATGCTTACACACCATGCTGGAGTGTCACATTTTTATTGGGACCTCTTATAATTCCCTACATACACTAAAGGATTTGGGGTCCTGTGTTAGGGTCTTATATTGAGTTTTATGCTAAATGGCTCCCAGAAGTAAAAATTGCTTTGTCTTAATTATGCTACCTGCCTAATGTTCTCTGTTTGAATACTGCTTTTGTGTCCATGTATATGTGTGTGTGTAATTTTGTGCTAATTGGACTCTTTGCCCCGAGGGCTTAACTTAAAACTCAAACCAAATCAAAATTTTGTTTCCCTCTCCGTGTTGCCTGAACGTTACCGCGTGCAAGGTTCGGCAATATTTAGACCTTGTTACTGCAGGCGGGAAACGATATATGTGAGGAGAAAAGTTGTGAGAGCAAACACTGCATGGCTGTGATGTTCCAGTGTCTGCACCCACACACACAAATCCTCAGCTGTCTTGCCCATTTTTCAGAGTATTTAATAATTAATGCTGGACATCGTATAATATGTGTGTCTGCAAATAATACTTGACATCCAATGAAATAGCCCTTATTATGAATTTGTGACCTGGGCTGATGTTACGTCCAGCTTTTAGTGCACATAACACTAAATAATACAGCTGATACATGCCCTCAATAAAAAAGGTAAAAAAAAAAAAATATATATATATATATATATATATAGTGGCAGCAAAACATGCATACTGCTTCATATGTAATACCAACACACATACATTCATATTTCATTAAAACACTACTCTCTCAGAGTAAAGGAAAAAGGTGACTGATTATAAACAAACATTAAAAAAAACTGATTAATTGTGCTGCTGATTCTGTTTTCTGTGTGGGCTTTTAAAGCGAGGTTTCCACTTAATCGCCTGGAGTGACTGACGTTCTGAATCTATTAACAAGGTCAGAATTTGATCAGCACAGCCTATCGATCTGCCACTCTTATAAGCCCACAGAATAATGCATTGTAATGAGCTGTGATTCCCCGTCAAACAGGAGAACTGCAAGCTTGCTAAATGAGACCCGGCTATATTCGTTGTGATTGCCCCTTTATTCCACAACACATACAGACAAAGAGCACTGCTGTAAAAATTGCCCAGAATTCATTGTGTCTTGCCTGGCACTTCTCAGGAAATATATATATATATATAGATGTATTCACAGATTGTGTTTTTGTTTGTTTTTCGGACTGCATTTTCTGCAGTAAGAAATCAATCTGTGGTCGATACATAAAATAAAGTCTTCATGAGAATTAGAGAATTGTTTTTTAATTATTTTTAAAATACTGTAACACTAATGGGGGGGACGTGGTGGCGCAGTGGCGCAGTGGGTTGGACCGGGTCCTGCTCTCCAGTGGGTCTGGGGTTCGAGTCCCGCTTGGGGTGCCTTGCGACGGACTGGCGTCCCGTCCTGGGTGTGTCCCCTCCCCCTCCGGCCTTACGCCCTGTGTTGCCGGGTAGGCTCCGGTTCCCCGCGACCCCGTATGGGACAAGCGGTTCTGAAGGTGTGTGTGTATAACACTAATGGTGTTTTGAGAGTGTTTTGAGCCAACCATTTGTTAAAGAATTGTCTCTTATTTGTGAAATAAGGAGGTTGATGCGGTGGTGCAGCAGGTTTTGCCAGGTCTTGCTCTCCGGTGGGACTGGGGTTTGAGTCCTGCCTGGGTGCCTTGTGACAGACTGGCATCCTATCCTGGGTGTGTCCCCTCTCCCTCCGGCCTTACGCCCTGTGTTGCCAGGTTAGGCTCCGGCTCTCCACGACACACCTTGGGGCAAGCGGTTTCAGACGATGTGTGTTGTGAAATGAATGTATCATAAAATATATTTTCACTTTCCCTGTTTTTTACACTATTTTGCCCATACATTGTACTTCATAAACCAAAAGACTTTAAAAACCTGATGGACTTTGTGCAGAACATCACACCACTGACGCCAGGGTAACATGCAACACTAGGGACACCGCTGTAGCGTATTCTGCATTTTACAGCAGTTCAGCACAGTTCACCACTAACATCACTGTAGCACATTCCACAACTGAAACCACTGTAGCACATTCCACTTCTTATCCTGATGTGGCATATCCCACTACAGTCACCACCGAGGTAAATGTCAATACTGACAGAACTGTAGGACTCTCCACTACTAACACCAGTGTAGCACATTCCATTTCTTATACTAATGTGGCATATCCCACTACTGACACCACTGAGACACATTCAACATTGACACAACTGTAGAACATTCCACCGCTGAAGCACATCTCAGCCATGACACCAATGTTGCTGCTGTACAAGAGACAGTCAGTGATGTGAATTAAACCTCCAATTCTCATCCAAAAGGCAACAGTCATAGTTGCATTGCAATGAGACTACAGGCAAGGCTTCTTGTAGAGGACTACAATTACATTTTTTTTTCACTTTGCAGACACTTTTTTCCAAATCATTTTACATTTGTTTACCCACTTACACAGCTGTGCAATTCTACTGGCACAATTAAGGGGAAGTACCTTGATAAAGGTACTACAGCAGAAGGTGGGATTTGAACCGGGGTTCCTTGAATCTAAAGGTGACAGCCTCAGGCACTGCACTACCTGCTGCCACAGCGATAGAAAGATATTCACATTATTTTGTATAATGTTACCAATGCAGTTCTCATACAGTTCCAGGGACTATTTTAGTTGTGTTCGTTATGTTTCCTGGGCTTTATGCTTGGGATTATTTTATGAAAAAGTAGGTGTACCCAACATCCAGCTCTGCCCATGAGTACCTCCAATCAGCGGAGTTTCCCAAACCTACTGCTTTCACTTCCGATCAAGTAGCAATCAAAACCCTGACGCGTTTTATTAGGGAAAACGTGTCAAGCTTGTGTGGGATATGCATCCACCTGTCTTTTCACTGTGGGAGGAGGGTGGGATGAAGGGGTAAATTATGCATTGTGCTATGTCAGATTGACAGAGTATCCCTGTACAGCCTGGCAGAGAATACCTTGAGGGCCCTCCTCAGTAGACACTGTCACTGGTAAGAATTTTATTTTGTACATGTGCAGTGCTGGATAGCAACCCTTTCTATATATAAACGTTCCTATTTACAGTGTCTAGCATAATTTTTGAAAATCGAAGTTATATTTGCTGATAAATGTATTAAATCACAGGACTTAAAATAACCATCTTTCCATCTTCACTTCCCACTCATCCAGTTCGGATCAGAAACGCAATAAAATTTGGAAATTGCTCAATGTTGCCGTCATTTAGATTTGCAGAGCCAATCTCAAGAAAGTGCGAGGCAAAGGTGAAGTAAACCGTGTATGGGTGGGAAGTACATGAAAAGGCAATCACACACATATACAAACACGAGCAGACAAATACACATATACATACACATACTTAAAGCAAGACCACTGTCCTGAGATCAGCGACTTCATGTATGACTGCATATGGAGTTAAAGCTGAGAGGGTCAGCAAGTACGAATGAACGAAACTGCTGTGAACATCAGTGGAGGACAAGATTCAGTTTATGATATGTGCAAACCTTCCCTTTTACCTCTGCTTAAGTAAAAAAAAATAGAAAGCGAACATTTAACAGTTGGTGCACTGATAATATTTCAAAGCATAATATCTTATTTTGATACAAAAGGATTTAGTCATAATAACTATTATAAATTATCAAATTTCTTTGCTGTTAATTTTTTTCATTGTCTTTCCATAAATTGTGTCGGCCTTTTGGAGAATGACTGACAATGACTCTGTTAGGATTCATCTTGTAAAAAGGCCAGCTAAACATTCTTTCAGTTATCAACCAAATTCCATGAAATACAGTCTAATATACTGACCTATTTTCACTGTCTTTCATTCTGCATAGCAAATGATTATTGTGCTCAAATCCATAGAAGACAGGAAGAAAATTCAGATTAAATTCAGAGCAAATTAATGACTTGACCTGGTCCATGCTATTGATGCTGGGAGGAGAAGGATGGGGATTCAGAAGTGGGAGTGCATAGATTTGGGCTGGGGTGTGGTAGGTGAAACTGCAGATTATTGTAGAAAATGCCAGCTGCAGCTTCTGCTGTCAGGGTTAAATCGGTTCTGACTGGTGATGTTCAAGTCATTGCTGATTTTTGTCAAGCCAGCTTCCGACAGTATTTTTTTTTTTTCCTCTGGGATGGGGTGACAGAAGCTACAATGGATGTGAAAACATCCTACCACCTTAGCAGTCAGCCCAATAATTTTTCCCCACTTGTGTTTGGCAGAAAGGGGTAAAATGTCACTATTAATTTTAATAGCCTCTGCAATCACCAGAGCTGTAGTTCTGGTATCTACTAACAATAATAATAGGAAAATGGAATCAAAAAATTTGGCAAGTAAGTTTGGGTGGTGTGGTAGCATGTCTTACCCGAGCAGCAAGAGCGATACGAACCCCACACACGTCCCGTAACCGCCCCCTCACTGCCGAGGCACGATCTGCAATTAAACCTCTCCGTTAATAACCGGAGCAGAGGAAGAACACCTCTCTAATCTTGATCTGCAAACATTCGCATCAAACCAGAGGGCTCCAGCGATGTGTGCCCCAGCCCATCCCCCCTCACTCCCTGGTAACAAGGACACGCATAGAGCAGCCATTTCCTCTTCCGAGGCCTTGCTCTAAAGCCCTGCACGCCATTTGCCTCGAGAAGGCACGACGGTTACGGCAGACGGTTGGATCAAACCATCTCAGGCCGACAGCGAGGAGCTGCTTTTTCACCGACTGCGGCAATTTTCACGACTGAGGTTAAATACAAAATGACATGCAACGCAATCAGAGTTAATGGATTGTTCTACGTTTGCTCTGCAATTATTTTGCATTGCTGCAGCTGCCGTTTTTTTGGTTGCGTTTTGCTTAAATCTTTTTGATGCAAGCAAAATTGTTTGGGAATCCCATTTTAAAATGAATCATAAAGGAAATTGGTCCGAGGGTAAATTCATGAAAAATAATGACATGGCTGTCCAGAAGACATGCAAAACACACAGCTCTAGGTGCATTTGGATGACAAGGATGGCGGCTTCGTGCTGAAATGGGGGGAAGGAGTCAGACAGCTCGGAGCGATCTGAATGATTCAGCATATTTCCAGGGTTTGGGAGTGTGCACCAAGCCACCAAGCCTGCGGCCATAAAGGCTGAAAGCCTGGTCCCCACGGAGGCTCGATGGGTGACAACAGATGAGTGACTCTCCTGTGGAATGAAGGAGGGGGGGAATTAATGGCTTGGTCCGGAGTGGCAGGTTGGTGACATGGTCTTTAACACCACAGTAATGATGCTCAGATTCAATATCAAATGTGATGACGACAAGACCTTTCGAGCCCAGGTGCAAAAATGCTCTTACGTAAATTTTTTACTCTAAATAGACATTCCACTCCAGGATTATTTCTAATTTTTTTCTTATTTTATGAACACTTTTAATGGGTTTGTGCTGGTTCATTTATCTTGATGCTGCAGTTTTTTTTTTTTTTTTTTGTCTGCATGCTATTGTTTCGTATTTATCCAATGGGACTTAAAGCAGAGTGTATGCATATCATGTAACATGTGTATGTTTGGGCAGGTGCACAATGCAGAGAGCGATAGCTGGTGTTTAATATGCACAGTGTGGGAGAGATGTACATGGTTTACCCTTTCTGTAGCATCTCATAAAGCCTACCCCTTCCCTTGTCAGTTTGGTGGGTGGGGGTGCCCACTGAGTGGGTTGTTAAGGACTCTACCCCTGTGGGCATGTGGAGCCCTGTACACACACCTACCTCATATAAAACAAGCTGAAAAGGCCCCCAGTGTATCATATGTGCATCTGTGCTGCTATTTGTGACAGTGGATTTGCTCACACCCACTGAGGTCTATGAGAGCAGATCCAGTTAGAAACAAAGCAAGGAGCTTCCAAGTCTTGGTGATGGTTCTTTGGCATCTTTGCCATGTTTATGCTGTGCTACAACCCAAAGACTGTTATTAAATGCATTTATTTATCATTGCATGCACGTGTTTTGCTTGCAGAACAAATAGTCCATTGTGATCCTACACTATATGCCTTAAAGACAATATGAAGGGAAGGATTGAGTCAAATTAGATTCATGATGAAACCTTACATGGTTTTCATGGCAAGGGAGGGCACAGAAGTGGCATACCACTGCCTTTTTAGCACAGCTTTGGATTGCGAACATGGGGAGAAGGTGAGAAGCTCCTCCTGATCAAAAGCCACAGCTTATGGCACAATGCTCAAATTCAAAGTCATGCACAGAATTTTTTACTTATTGTAGCTATGTCTGAGATTTCCACAGACCCTAACCCTCAAGTGAATTGAGGAACACTTGTATTGATAAACTTTTATTGTGTGTGAATGAACTTACTTTGGATTTACGATTTGAACCTACATCTGAGCACACAGCTCAGGCTCGGTAAGGCAGCAGTGTTGTCCACTTTACCTCCGTCGTATAGAGGATGTGCTAGCATTTTCCCGTAGTGTGGCCTACTAGCCAATCCATGTAGACAACCGTGGAAGAAGAATAAGTGAAAGGACAGGACTCATGACACTGAAACTGTATCAATAGATTTCAGTAAAGCACATGTGTGTTTCACGCTGTAGGGTCAATACAGTCCTCCTGTCCTGCTCTTAATTTCTCTCAGATTTCCCACAAAGTGCAAGAATACCATATAATACCACGCCGACTGTTTTTAAATCAGGTTCGCTGTCTTTATTTTAGGAAGCACGTGGGCTCAGCCCAGAGTGAGGAGACGCGAGGCATTAAACTAAGCACATGCAGCTCTGTGCTAATGTGGCATTTATGGAGTGTCCTACCTCCCCCACCCACTGGAAAACTCCCAGCGAGGCAAGTGAGCTCCAGGACTCGGCCCGTGGCAGCGCGTCTCCACCCATGCATCCCTGATTCCTTTCGGCAGGTCGGCACGAGCCCCCGGGAAGAGCAGGGTACGGCTGAGCGCAACGAGGAACGGGAATGAGTTGCCAACCTGGCTGGAACAAGGCAGGAGGGTCGTAAAAAAAAAAAAAACAACGGGGCTTTTTGAATGTGTACAATGTTCGCACCTTTTTTGCTCTTATGCTTTATATATTTTTAATTTGCCAGAGCTACAGATGCAGGAAAACAGGATGCCTTTCAGATGCAGAGGATGACAGGGTTGAAAGGATTTACTGACACTTTCAGTCCCACAAATTGGCCTTTTTAACACTCCACACTTGCATATTTTCTCAAGTTAATGGTTTCTCTTGCAAAACACAAACCCAAAAAATTGCTCTGTTGGCACTGGAAGGCTAATAGCCGGCCCTGCGGCGCCATGATCGGAGCGATCGTCGTGATCTTTCTCAAAGCCGGCCAAATTGCGACCCTCATTAAAGACTTTGGGTTAGTTAGGTTTCTCAACTGTGAAAAATATATAAGGCTGTGGGGTGTGAGAGAAGGACCAATTAGGGGTCCAGAAGAGGAGCAATGGACAGGACTGACAATGAGGTTCAGCCAATGGACGGACAGGACTGACATTGAGTTTCAGTCAAGGAAATGATCATCCTGCCCTCAGGCTGTATGCGCCAGGTCTTCTCGATCCGGTGACACTTCGCCGAGGTCTTGTTACCACTAACACTCTCAAATAACTCGTAACCGTCGACACCGACCGTTGACAAAACGTTTGGGACCGAGACATTACGCAAAGCAAAAATGACGACAACGGAAAAATAACCCAGCATCTACTATTGTTCCGTGACCCCTGGTCCATTTATGAAGCGGCACTAAACGCACGGGGAAGGAGAGGCATGCTGGCCCTTTAAACGCAAAAAGCTGGGTGGATGGAGGAAGCTCGCGTCACCAAAGTCAGCAGCATCGCCAGTTTAAGCGCTGAGGGAAAACACTGAACTCGTTCCAAAAAAAAAAAAAAAAACGTGACTATGCATTAATGTGTGATCACTAAAAAAGTTTGAACGCTTTCCCTGGGAATGAGCTGTGGGGGTGATGTACTCTGGAGGGGGGTGGGGTGCGGCGGGGTGGGGAGAGACTGCACTGCGGCTGGTGGAAACAAGCACAGCTTGCAGATTATGCCAGACTCTGAGCCGCAGGGATCCCCCGTCATCACCGGACCATTTTCTTAAGAGCTCAAACGGCTTCCGAGGCCTCCGCCGAACCCGTGGTCCCCTTTTCCGAGTGTGTCTGGAGTGACGGTTTGTCAACAACGTCCGCTCGAGCCTGCTGTGATAACCTTACATAAGCGCTGTGTTAGTCACACTCAGGCTAACAGAGAGTGTAGGCACCTCTGAAGTGAGACTCCAAATTTAATTTGGCCTTGGACAACTCACAAGGTTGTGCTGAAACAAGGGTAAGACGAGGGTGAGGAGATGAATTTATATGGTGGCATCATATCAGAGGGTTGTCAGTCTTATGGATGCTTCGCACCATGGTCTGCATTTAATCCCGTAATTCAGTGCAACCTTCCCAGAGCTGCGCGCGCGCGCACACACACACACACACACAGCATTTGACATGTTTGCCACACTGATGCATCTAACCACTTCTGAGGTTTTTCTCTGGTGCATTTCTGAGCAGCAATATGCGGAATAAATCAGTCAACCTAAAAGCTTCTAACAGTCTATAACAAGGAGGAAGCTGTACGACACATTTAGTTTCAGCCGCGCTTCCCTGTGGAAAACCTCCATGCCAGGAGTTGCTCATGCTTAAATCATATCGGAATTTATTCAGCGTACGCTTATATGCTTACTCCAGTGTATGTGGCAGATATTTTAATGAGGTCTATTGTAGCGGGGGGCGCGGTGGCACAGTGGGTTGGTCCTGGTCCTGCTCTCTGGTGGGTCTGGGGTTCGAGTCCCGCTTGGGGTGCCTTGCGACGGACTGGCGTCCTGTCCTGGGTGTGTCCCCTCCCCCTCCGGCCCTACGCCCTGCGTTACCGGGAAGGCTCCATGACCCCGTATGGGATGAGCGGTTCAGAAAATGTGTGTGTGTGTCTATTGTAGTGTTAATATGTTTGATCACCTTTAAAACAACTGTTGCAAAGACTGCACCAAATTCTTACGTCTGGCAACAAACTGCAGTCCCATAATATATTTGCGAAGGAGGAGTTGTTAAATACTGTCAAAGATTATTAACGTCTGTTATTAATTATGCAGATGAGTTGTTGCAACAAAGCTAAATCCGCTCTTGAAACTCAAGACCCACTTCTACTGCCAGCTAATGTAGTGCAGTGTAAAAGTTGCAGAAGCATGCGGAGTCATCTTACTTTATGTTGCATATTTTCAGTTACCCATCCAACCTCATGTGCTACACTTGACTTCCAAGATGTGATCACACTTTCTTGCCAGATCTCATAATTAAATAGCTTTGATGCACATTCCTGAAGCAAATGAAGTGGTTTTTTTTCTTTTTTTTTTTTTGGGAAAATTGTGTTACTCTCTCATGCTGTGAGGTCAGATTCCCGCTTGCGATTATGCCCGACAAATTTATGATAACACAGATCATCAACCGTTTATTTAAGATGATACAATTACATGATTTACGACAAGAGACTGAACATGCCGCCTCTTTCCCCCTGTTGCCTAAAGAAATGGAAATCTTAATTACTTTTTTCTGGCCATTACTGTTTAATCACGCCGGCGCATTTTTAAAATATGGCAGGCTAAATAAACAAATGTTTGTGAATCACATGACATTAGGCTCCCTCTCATTTAGGGGTTTTAATGGATTTTATGGCAGTTATATCCGTTTAACTCCTGTAAAGGTTTTTTAAGAGGGAGGTGTAAATTTCCCCCTCCTGATAAGAGGTTCTTAGGCATTCAGCAAAGTTTGGGTCAGATGCAAGAGGGTCAAGCGTGCAGACCTCCAATAGCGTCAGCAGAAAATCTTTACAGGAGCAAATTGGTCTGGGAAGAAAGAGAAAATGGAGAACAGCAGAACAGCAGAGTGTTTTTTCCATGGTGACTGGCGCCGGCCATCGCCACTCGGATGCAAAGCATAAAAGGTTTTCATTGGACTCAGGTGAGGAAGGATAGGGTGGCAAATATACTAACCCCTAAATAACTTTTAAATCCAAACCAGGCCCAGCAGTGGGAAGGAAGTCTGAGAACCTTGAGCCAGTAACACCAACTAGGTTTGAAGATGCCTACAGAAGTTCATGCCTCTTATTACTGACTATTGCTTTGATTGGACAAAGCTGTTTGGAGGCCCTTTTGTTAAGTAATGACAAAATGGAACTATTTATTAAGCAACTTACGGCAAAATATCTGAATGTATTAAGTGAGTTCTGTAAGGGTCAGTCGGACATCTGGTGTCCCCAATCAGACGACCTTCAATAGGTCAAGGACAAGCAGTGAAAGGGCAAAACCTCAGACGTGATACTGGGCCTTAAGTCTACATTTTAATTAATTAATTTATTAAAATGTAGACTTAAGGCCCAGTATCGCGTATGAGGTTTAAAAATGTATTATTTCATTAAGGTAAAGTCTGGATCTTTGAGTTAAATACTGATCACAATAAACTCTAATACAGAATATTTCCTCCAAGCAATTTAATATTTTTGCTGAAATTTTATTAATCAAATTTTTAATCTAATGATAATTGCTTGTTATCACAGGTACTGACACAATTATTCGGTCATATTGATAAATACATTTACATTCATTTATTCATCTAGGTCTTTCCTCCAAAGTGATGTACAAATGTTATGTAGCCTACAATTATTTACCGATTTATAGACCTAACAATTTTTTTAGTATTACTGCAGCAATGTAGAGTAAGCACTATGCTCAAAAGTACTATAGTAGTAGGCAGAATTTAAAGATGAGCTCTGCAGACCTTCATATGTAAATTCATGTATTTGTAACGCATAACAGTTTCAGAAGTTTGCAAATACTGAAAATAAAAATCTCAGTAAGAGGGAAATCAAATAATAACCAGGCTGGACGAGCATTTTCATTGTGTCAGAGGCCATGTTAAGGTTGCAAAGCACTAGTATAGTACAATTTCAAGTATCAGAGGCATCATTAACAAATGTAGTCGGTGCTGTTTCAGTGCTCCAACAAGGGTGGAAACCATAGAAATTTCTGTAATATGTTGTAGGTATCTAAATATTGCAGATATGTAGCCACTCAATGATCATTAGTACAGTTTTAATGTAGTTGCTAACTACGACACACTGTCACTTTATTTTCATAACAGTTACCCTACTCTACAACCTGCTCGAATGTCAGATGTAGACAACAGAGACCTCTTCTGTGCTGCAGTGCATTTTTATTTTCCCCTTTTTTGTGCCTTTTTTTTCCCAATCCACGGAAAGGGAAGACGGAGACTAATTTGTGTCGTGACACGTGCTCGTCTCTGAACATCTAGACCTGTAAACACGGTCCCCCTGGGTCAAAGAGTCAAGACTGAATTCTTTAGCGCTGCGAGTCGAACCAGCAAACTCCACTTTATCTAACTCAATTTGCATTCTCCGCAGCCAGCTGTGAAATCAACAGCATTTGAGCACTTGTTTTGGCGAATCCATTTACATATGAATTGCACACATGTAGAAAGCATCAGGATAATAGGCTACAATTAAACACAGACATCCCTGTGTCCCGCTCTTTTCTTCCTTTATTGCTTTAGTGCTGGAGATGAGAACCTCTCTCTCAGTCAAGATGCTGAGATTCAATGCCTGTAGTCAGTGTTAGCGATTGAAGCCTGAAGCCTAACATGGGCAGTAATATGGTGGTGTGGTAACACCTTTGAGGGTTTGCCTTTCACTGGATTAACAAGAACCACCTGACTGTAACTCCAAGTGATTTTACGATGTTGGTCGAACGTTGTTCTCCACTAGTAAGATTTACTCACCTTTGGTACACAAACACACACACAATTACAGTCACTTAGACGCTGTTCATGCTTGTATTTTGGGTGGCACGGTGGCACAGTGAATAGCACTACTGTTCCATTGCACCTGGGTGGTGTGAGAGGACGTTGGTTCGATCCCCACTCGGTTTGCATGGAGTTTGTATGTTCTCCCCGTGTCTGTGCGGTTTTCCTCCGGGTGCTCTGATTTCCTCCCACACTCCAAAGACGTGCTGTTCAGGTTCAGCCATAGTGTGTGAGTGACAGAGAGAGGTTGTGTGTGTGTGTGTGTGTGTGTGTGTGTGTGTGTGTGTGTGTGTGTGTGTGTGTGTGTGTGTGTGTGTGTGTGTGTGTGTTCCACTGATGATGAGTGACCCAGTGTAAGTAGTGTATCTAGCAGTGTAAGTCACCGTGGTGAATAAGGTGTGTGGGCTCATAACGCTACATAGAGTTCATTGGAAGTCCCTTTGGAGAAAAGCACACACACACACACACATTTTCAGAACCGCTTGTCCCATACGGGGTCACGGGGAACCGGAGCCTACCCGGCAACACAGGGTGTAAGGCCACAGGGGGAGGGGACACACCCAGGACGGGACGCCAGTCCGTTGCAAGGCACCCCAAGCGGGACTCGAACCCCAGACCCACCGGAGAGCAGGACGGCGGACCAACCCACTGCGCCACCGCATGGAGAAAAGCATCTGCTAAATAAATAAGCATAAGTGTGTTTTACATTCATGCTGTTGTGTGTAAAATCTGGAAATTGCTGCAACGAATGGACATGGAGCACTGCTTGGTGGACAAAAGAGGGGTCCTTGCTGGAGGCCAAGGCAGCCCAGAATGGGCCCTTCAGCTGTGGACAGCCTGTCCTGATGTACCGCACGCTCTGCTGCACCAGTCTTCTGCTCTCAGGCCAGGTGTCACTCGCTACGCCTGGTGCATTCCGACAGGGGCGGACCAACATTCGGCCCCTGCTCGCTTCCCTGTGCTCCTCAAAGCGCTTTCAGGTCGGACTTGTAGCAGGCATCTCTCACCATGCTGAGCGATCGCGTTGTTTGCTAAGCACCAGGTGTCTCACATGCAACCCCAGCAACAGCAGGTCGAGTTGTTGGAGCATCTCTGACCGACTCTTTGTGTGTCTTTTGACTGTGGCTGCTGGCACGTCACCCTTCTCATGCCTCGAATCTGCCGTGAGGTTGAGCGCCCAGCCGCAGCACCGTGGCTCACAAAGTGTGGCTGTTTCCTGGGGTCCTGCGGAAAATGACTCAGCAAAAGACACATACATTGTTGTAAAGACCCTTTGCATCTGCCTTTTATTGTTAACCTCATCTGAAAATTATACAATTATTAAATTGCATGTAATTCTTAAAATGAAACTCTCAGAACATATGAACACCTAAAATATCTTATTTCCAGTGACTGGCTATAATTGTTTTTGCTGTATGCAATGTATTGTGGAGCTCAATTTTTCTTTATTTTTTTTTTAATAGCAGGGCTGTGTTATCATTGCAACACCTCATCAATTCTGATTTCCTCCAGAACAGCTGGATTTACAGTAGTTATGTAATTATATTTCTCCTCTTTAACTTGGCATATGTTAGCCTTCTGCATTAGACAGATACAGATGTTTGCTTTCTCCGCAACAAAAAGCCTATGTTACTGCAAGATTATGTTGACCACAAAGACATCACTCTGTCCAACTATGAAAGCAAAGCAAAATAAAAGGTACGCTTAATGAGAATACACACACACACACATTTTCAGAACCGCTTGTCCCATACGGGGTCACGGGGAACCGGAGCCTACCCGGTAACACAGGGCGTAAGGCCAGAGGGGGAGGGGACACACCCAGGACGGGATGCCAGTCCGCCGCAAGGCACCCCAAGCGGGACTTGAACCCCAGACCCACCGGAGAGCAGGACTGTGGTCCAACCCACTGCGCCACCGCACCCCATTAATGAGAATAATAAATTCTAAAAAATAAGTAATTGTGAATTAAGATAAAGTTATAATAAACATAAAGATATATTATTAGCAATGTTACGACAAGCTGGTTGTGTTTGTCAGTTTAACTGAGTAATGATTCATTTCAAATTAAACGCAGTGTATTTATTTGAATTTTAAGGTCTTTCGTGTGTGAAAAAACCAAATTCAACAGTCGTATTTTAATAAGGTTTCACTCTCTATTGTTTCCTGCTGAAATCATTGCACAGCTCTGATTTCTACTGTATACTTATCTTCACACCCCAGCCGAACCAAGGCATTTAACAGCTTAGAAATGGGTGCAAAACAGTAAGTGCTCAGATTCTCCTTTGTGGTTAACCTCTGTTCATTTTTCCTGAGACTGGCATTTCAACAATGGGCATTTTCCTCACTCACTGCTGGAGAGAACCTGAGTTTTGCTCTGTTTTGCTCTATGGGGTTTGCTCAAGCCAAGCGTTCTCCCAACGTTGTCCGCTACCGCACACAAGTCAAAGATTACGATTCTATTTTTTTCTTCAATGGGACAACATTGTAGTGGGCGTCCTCACAGAACAAGCAGGCTGCACAGAAAAAAAAAAATCAATGGAATAACACATTGTCCAATATTCTCTCCTCTGCCCATGTTGGAGTTCATATATGCCATCAACCCCTGAGGGTGAAATTGATAGCCTTCTTTTTCTGTTCTATATTTTTGCACTTGTATGTCAAAAAAATGTGTGTTTGAGGATGATAAATGTTTTCCTCTCATATATCCCAGTTTGTGATTTTTAAATATCAATACCAAGTTCCATCTGCCAATAAAACAGGAGCCAAGGAAATCATTTTTATTTTCAAACCAATGAACCCAATGCGCTGTCTAAACTAGACTGACTCATAAATGTGCTGCAAACCAGCACTGTCTCTGCTCAAATGAAGGGCCTCATGAAAAAAACATCACTTAAAACATTCAGCATCTGTAACAATTGCCACTCGATAAGTTATCCTACAATGGAGGTAAGAACGGGCGTCGTTCCCACATCTCCTCACCGTCAGAAAATAGAGCGGAGAATTAATGTTCTCTCTGTGTCGAGGGTTTTTCTCTCCCTGCTGGATGGTGTGAAATAACCTTGTGGGGTGAGGTGGGGCACTACACCCGGCCTAGTTTATTAGCAGTGCCACTGCACCTCAACGTAACACGGGGGGCCTGAGAGCAAAGCGAATGGGACCTCTATTGCACCTGTTTTCATTATCGATGTGAACCGTCCATCTCTGCTGGATTCCGTTTCATCATCTGCCTTTCTTTGGATGGCCACCCCGGTCTGGGCCTAGCCTCTTCGTGGACCACTATTAGCGTACGCCGAGATTTCTGGTACACATTCTCATAGATCTGCAGACACAGGGCCAGCACTCTGCTCACATGTCCCAGGTAGCTACAAGAGTAAGTAAAAAATTATTTGCAATAATTTTTTTTTTTAAAGTTAATTTTATTGCGGATCGAAGTGGTACATTTAACATGCAATTCTGGTTACAAATGTACTGCAAATAAAATCCCACTATGTTTTGATGCATTAGTGAAGAATCTTTATTAAAAATTCAAAAACTACCTGTACATTTTTCATTACTGTAGTCAATTCTGCTACGATTTGTAACTTTTGACTTATTTTCTAAACCTGCAGAACAGATGTCTAATAGCATACATATACAAGTTCTTATTTAAAATTTCTAGCAAAGTCAAGATCTATAACAAAAGTGAAATAAAAAGTCATTATATATCTGTCGTCAAATCCTTCTATTGCATTTATCAGACACTTTTCTCCAAAGCGATTTACTATTAATACACCATAATATTTAGTTGACATTTTTTCATCCAAGGCAACGTATGTACAATGGTACATATACTACAGTACCCTGCTTACAGTCAGTCACTGTCCTCTATATGTAGCTGTGTAGTTGATCTGTTTTATAGAAATAGGCTCCAGCAGCAACCAAAAACATACTGAATCTCAGGTAATGGCAACAATCTCAAAAAGCAAGTGTCAAAATGTGTTACTAATGATGTCAAGATAATGAAACGTGTACCCTAATATTATGTGCTTGTATTCCTCCCAACATCTTTCAAAGAAGTTCCATTATTCTCAGAATATCTCCATAGCTCTACAAGGGTGACCTGGCTGGGGCTGGAGATGGAACACCACTGAGAAGATGGAGCAAAATCTTGGAGGCCACTTTGGGCTACACTTTCTTAACTGCAGCTGTCAGGAAGAGTGCAGGTAGCAGGAGGACCCAGGATGACTTCCATAGGGGGGTCCACCCATTTCCACCCATTAAGGTATAAATTAATTGTTGTTATCATTACGGTTACTATTAGCAATAGCAGTAGTACTAACTGTAGTAGTAGTAGTAGTAGTAGTAGTAGTAGTAGTCTCCCGAAAATGAAAGGCTTAAAATGTAAAATTTAGATTAATATGTACAGCACATGAATATTTTGATAGTGTAACATTTATGTTTCCAGTGCTTCTTAAATGTACATTGGCTATGCACTTTTTCGTTTAGATTTTTTTTTTTTAAAGTCCTATTTTTTTTAGTTTTTATAAAGCTCAAGATCCTTGAAAGTAAGCTCATGGTTACTGACTCCTATTTCTGGCTATCGTTTCTGTTTTCTTTAAAAATTGATTTTACGTCAAATCTGAGGTAACCCTTTTGACATTGTTTTTTTTATTATTTTTTGCAGACAATAATGGGCAAATTATTCCAAAAAAGTAATTGAGGTGAGATAGTGATTAAGTGGGGTCTAATTTGTAACCAAGGATGAGCAATAAATAACGAGCAGTGGGGCCCAAGGTTTGTGACAGCGTAATGACAGCCATAATGAATATTCATCTCGCAGGAAAAGCAGGTAATGGTTCTAATGGTAGTTCAGGTTTGTCACCTTAATCATTCATATTTGAAGAACTATTTATTTTATTTATTTATTTCATAAACTGAATGCCATTACTGCTGATGAAGAAAATGTATTTTGTCGGGGAAAAAAGAATACTTCGCACGTGCACGCCATTGTGTTTCTTTCATGCTCCCAAAAATGTATATTTATTTAATTTGGGGGAACAGGATATTCACAGTTTGCTCAGTGGACTAATTATCATAATTATACATGTTTCTATGGTAACCCACAAGTCTATTAGTTTTGATTCATTATGTTGTTATACCTTCAAGCAGATTTTAATTACTGGGTAGTAGTGTACAAGGATGTTGCTTGCTGGTGTTTTACACAATGGGTCCGAATTTGGTTTTAACAACTGAAAAATTAGCAGTCATGGCTATATAGATATTATATAGAGCTCATTTGTATATAAAGCAATATATATGTGTGTACGAGTGCATGTATGTGGGTGTCTGCCATTAATTTCACAATATAAAATAACCAGCAGTGAAAAAAGTTTGAGAAACAGACAGTAAGGGCAATTTCTTGCACACAGAGGCATTAAGTGATTTTTTTGTTGTTGTTGTTGTTTCTTTAGCTGTAATTTGTTTTGAAGCGCTGTAAATGTATTGTCTGTTAATTGCTTTACAATGTTTATTTTAGTGTTAATTACAGAAGATTGTTAAAACTGCTTTAATTCTCAGCAAAAGATAATGAACCCTTCAAATATAAAAATGAAGATGCCAAAAAGAAGGTTTGAAAGTCTTCACTTGGTAAAGTCTTAATGACTTTGCTGCTCTTTGCTGGTTGTTTTTCTTTTGATCAGTTTTTTTATTTTTATATCTTTATTTTTTAAGAGAGGGTTGTATAATTGGCTTTGAATTTTGTTTTCTTAGAGTCCATATATAAATGTAAATGTTGCTCTATGTAATGGAAAAAGCCATCTCTTCACTTGTTATATGTACACTGATCTACATTTTTCATTAAATCAATTTATAATTTAACTGATTTATATAGCTACATATTTTTTCCCGACAGCAACTCAGGAAAAGCAGTTTTCTCAAGGGTCCAACAGCAGACTCCCTTCTGGGACTCTGCTGGGACTTGAAGCTGACAGCTCCGAGTCTACATGCTTGCTGTCAATGTGGTTCTGCAGCTTTTTGCCGCTGTCAAAATTCTGGGGAACATTTTCATAAAGTACAGTAAAATACAGTAAATCAAAGTAGTTCACACTGTGTTTAACAGGATAGAAGAAACCATGTTCAAACCGCAGTTGTGATCACTTAGGTCATGAAATTTGCATGATCTGTCCCAGGACAGCAGAGGTTCTTAACCTTTACAGGCCATGGACTCCGGTATGTACCTGAAGAATGCCAGAAATTCTAGAAAAATGTTTTAAATTAATTCTGAAAAAATATCACACTCATTTAACTGCACTGAAACTTATCTTCACAAAGAATTATGTCTAGCATAATAATATTGTGGTATTATTTATCTTTACATTTTTTATTTAGTTAACCAAAATTATTTTCAATGCAAGCCTGCTTTTCACAGACCCTCTAAAGACGATCCAATGACCCCTGAGGAGTCCATGAACCCGGGGTTAAGAACCCCAACACCAGAGGCCAACCTGGGCCGCACTGTAGTCTCTGAGCAGTTCTCCTTGTCCTTGCTGCTATTATTGCCATCTATTGTATTGTTTCTAAATTCTACATTTTGAACACTGATAACTCTGCAGCTGTTATCTCCACTAATTTGATTGTCTCCGAGTTAAAAAAAAAAAATGCAGCATGATTCTATCACAAAGACATGGAGATGTTCAAATACGAATTACCTACCTCTGCCTCCATTGTGCTGGGCTCCCATTGTTAAACCAGGCCATTACTATGCAGATAAAGACTCCGTTAATTACAATGCTCTTCAGCCACCCTTTTGAACTTTGCTTTCTGTAGTTTCTGCAGGTAATGCAAGTATAAGGGAGAGGTAGAGCATGTAAGAGGCATATGTTTAGCAATAACGTCCTTGATATGGCACCCATTATATTGTTGTGCCTGCTACTTCAGCTCCATCATTACAGCTATCTGAAATTTATATCCAGTTAAGTACCATACTAACCGTTACACCTTTTCATATTCTACTGTAATGACATATATCTCTGCAAAACAGCAAACTGAAAACAGCTGAAAAATGAAGCACAAGACAAATATGGTAAATAAAGTAACTGGAGTGAATTTTATTGTGTATGTGTGGCAGTCGGATTTGAATTAGATTGGACTGCGAATCTCGACACAGACATTTCTTATTATTTATTCACTTAGCTCATGCTTTTCTCCAAACCGACTTATTGTGATGGGTTTGCACACCATGCCGTCCACGGCGCTTTACCCATTTATACAACTGCGTACTTTTTGACTGTATCACTTCAGGCTAATACCTTGCTTAAGGGTACTACAGCAGGGAGTCTAACCTAGATCTTTCTGATTGCAAAGCAACAGCTTTAACCCCTACACCTTTTGTCCTTCTGCCACTAGCTCCTGGGAAAGATAGATAGATAGATAGATAGATAGATAGATAGATAGATAGATAGATAGATAGATAGATAGATAATGTCACACTAGCTTCCCCTCAAACCGATGCTCATATTTAACTTCCAATGACCTATGAGAGACGTATCTCATTGTACATCTCAAGCGTGTAAATAAACTATTTCTCAGATTGAAAAAATGCCCATGACTGAGGCAGTAATTTCAATTTAATCCATCTCCTCAGGAGATCCACGTTTCAGAAATTCCAGTTTAACAGAAATGCAAATGGAGTTCAGGTCAGAACAATGAAATCCGGGGGAGATGAAGTGCGCGCGAGCGCCGTTTTGTTTGTAGCTCCGCGGCCTCCTGCCTCGTGGTATTTACATGACGAGTTGTACACTGCTGCCAGATGAGATTAAAAAGAAGGCCTGTAACTGTTCATCATCATGTCTCGCAACAAATCTGCATGCGGATGTGACCTTGCAAGTGCGGCCGGGAGTTCTCTAATTATTCCATAACAGAAATTACAGAGAATAACTGATTTGAGAATTTCGCAGACGGTGACATAAATAACCACCAGTTCCGTTTTGTTTGGTCCTCAGACCTTCTGGAAGTGTGTACGTTCATATGTGCATTTGTGCGTATGTTAATGTCCAGAAACGGGTGTGTGTGGATAGGATAGCATATGGACCCCTTACAGAGTGGGGAACATTATAGAGTAGGACCTGATATTATAGAGTAAGACCTCGCATTCTTTTGTGTGACCTCAATGTAGTCTCGTCCCGAGGAGCTGTCCATCTAAAGGTGCTGAATGAAGCCTCGTGGAATGTTATTTTAGGTTTGGGTTTATTCATTGTAAGGTTACAGCAGCAACGACATTGCTTTGAACAGGTTCAGGAGTAACGGTGAGTATATTTGCTTGTGTGTGTGTGTGGATACCCTGGGATGAGCGATGAAGTGCCACACTTCCACACAGTGATTCTGAAATAGGCTCCAGACTGGCACAACCTTGGCTGGATGAATGGTTACTGAAAGCGAGCGATGAGTGAGTGAGTGAGATTCAGGTGTAACCTATATTGGCCTAAAGCCACAGCACACATCCAGCATCGTTCACACTACAGTTCACAGACAGCTGTAGTTAGGGTTAGGTTAAGTGGTTAGTGTAAGGCCTAAGGTTAGGGTCAGAGTGGCTGGTTAGGCTTTGGGTTAAGACTGGGGTTAGGTTTAATGGTTAGGGTAAGGATGAGTGGTTAGGGTTAAGATTAGTATTTAGGATTACAGTTAGGGTAAGAAGTTATGGTTAGGTTTAGGGTTAGGGTGAGCGTTATTGGTTTGGGTTAGTGTTAGTGTTTAGGGTTTGAGTTAGGGTTATGATTAGGGTTAGGGTTAGGGTTAGGTAGGGATAGGGTTAGGGTTAAGTAGGGTTAGTGTAAGTATTTAGGTCTAGGGATAGGGTTAGGGATAGGGTTAGGGTGAGTGACTAGGGATAGGGATAGGACTAAGTAGGGTTAGGGAGAGTTAGTTTATTTAGTATAGTTTTTCTAATAGTTCAATATTATTCCCCTCACAAGTGCTTAAATTTTACTTCCCTCTTTACGGAACTTTCCTCCGGAGTTTCAAGTTACTAATTTCGTTACCTGACCCCCCCTTCCAATTCCCATGAGCACATGCCACAAGAGACTATAGAACTACAAGACAAGTCCTCTACCTTAAAATCAAAACAATATGCCAGGGCACAGAGCCAGTAATACTCAATTCCCTGATGTCAGACAGCTGCCCTGCTTCATTAATTGTATTATTGTTAGGGGTAGTAGAAGAATAGTGGGAGCGCTATGAAAATTGTACTGTAAATATAGTATTAATAAGCCTTTGCTTGTAGCTGGGAGAGGGGTTGCGGAATGAATGTTCAGACCCTCCAAGGATCTTGACAGGTTCAGTCTTGGGCAGGAGCTGAAGAGCACTCCACCTCCCACTTAGCATTGCCACGCCCACTTTTTAGCCACTCCCTCTTACTGTTAAAGTTATTATACCCATTTATACAGCTGGGCAATTTTACTGGAGCAATTTGGGTAACTACCTTGCTCAAGGTTCCTAAGAATGCTAGAGCTGGAGGTGAGGTTCGAATCTGCAACCTTATTCGATCCTAAAGCTGTACAACTACTCAACCAGCTGCCCCCACAAACAGCGTGCACCCTACTACACACTCACAGCACACACACATAACACTAAACCTCCCACACTTCATACACAGCATTCACATTCCATACAGCAGACACACACCACACACTCCAGGTACACACGTTGTGTGTGAATGCGAAGCCCTTCTCTGCTCTTCCTGCAGTGCTGGCTATCTGGAGATCAGCATGGGAATAAACCGAGATATGTTCTCCTCTGGCGTGTTCCACGGAAACGCCAAAAACGGTGGGCTATTTCTGTGTCTCTCTAGAGCAGCACTTCTTCCTCTCCGATGTCCCCCCCTCCGGTATCACCATGCTCCGCTGGGGCTCCCGGCTCTATTTATACAGCACCGCACTGTCCTCCAGGCGACCTTGCTGAACAGAGCGGGTGCAGCGGCCACCACGTGCCACACTTGGTGTGCGCGCGTGCAAGTGTGTGTGTGTGTGTGTGTGTGTGTGTGCGCGCGCACATCGGCTCTGGCGGGTGGTGCGAATTAGCAGGGAGAGGTTCGATATGGGGACTGTTGTGGTCTTCCAAGGAAATTCCTGGGTGCGACTGCTGGACCTGTGTGGCCAGCCGGTTCTCGCAGCGCAGAGCACAACAGGCCCGCTGCTTCTCCTCGAACCGTCGCTCCAGCGCAAGGCTCCCCCCCGTCGACATGACTGGACCTGACGGGCGATCCTTCCGGCACGGGGGGGCTGAGCTCGGACTGAACTTTTTCAGTTTTGCATTTATATGCATATCGGTGTGCGCGTGTGACACGATACATGTGATGATGGGCCAAGAAGGAGAGAGGCAGCCTACCTCAAGTACGGCAGAGGTGATAGCACTGGAGCCACACCATTCGAACCCATGTGCGTATTTATTTAGATCTGTGTGTTTTCTCTTCACCTTTTCAGCACTTTTTTTTTTTTTAACTTACGTACTAAATACTGAGGAGGCCTCTAATAATAAAATATAATAAAATATTAAAAACCTGCTAAGGCTGTTCTTATGATTCGAAACACCGTTCCATTACCCTGTCGGCGTCTTTGGTTTGTTTCTTTGTTTTCACGTGCTCTCAAGTTCTGCTCTCATCAGTTTTAGAATAATTTCAGAAAACTGATGTTAGAATCGAAGTCCCCACAGCGACGGGTAAACATGCACGCTGTATGTTTCATCTATCTGTTTTCATCTCCCAGCACATGGTCTTATGAATCTGTGCTTGTGTGTAACGGTTTGATGGTGTTTGTACCACAGATGTGTGTGTGTGTGTGTGTGTGTGTGTGTGTGTGTGTGTGTGTGTGTAGAATGTTGCCTGTAAGTCACCTCTGAATGCCTCAGCAGGGACTCTCGCAGCCACCGCCCAGTTATGGATGACAGAGATGCGGGACAGAGGACGGGCAGGGATGCGAGAGGGGAAGAGGGGCGGCGAGACCATCGTGAAGCCCTCCCCACACCCCCCTCCCCCACGGTGACACTCCGCTGGTCAGTTGACAGGAGGTGGTGGTGGGGAATGAGGGGTGCACGGTGTTGTCAGGGCCTGGCTGCAGGAGGCGAGACTCCTGGATTCTCAGTGCTGTGGGGGGGCACAGTATCACCATGGGTTAAAAGTGGGTAAGGCAGTGTGTGCCTGCCGGTGCCTTCACATCCAAACACAGCATACCCCAGATGTGAGGAGTGTGTGTCACAGGACACCTTCACATGGTGACCGAAGTCCCTCTCCCGCGGCATCGGACATGACCAACCCTCTCCTCCGCCTACACGCACTCGCACTCCAACAATGACCCACCCCCATGCAACTCGGAGTTCACTTATTTTGGCACCTGCGCTACTTCCGTGTTTCTTCTACACACATGATTTCCTCCAAGCCAACCATATGGAATTGCCAATTACACACCCTTTATGTCAGATGAGAAACCCTGGTACTGACTAAACACTCATTTTGTGGTTAAACTAAGGGGCACAAGGGCTTCACATACTGCATGTATATACTGTGTGCACATATATAAATGTATATATATATGGTAAAACTGAGATTGAAATTTAAATGGAAACTAAGACACGTATATAAATGTAATGCATAAATTGTACTTTTGCTGAGATGTACGTCGCTTCGGACAAAAGCGTCTGCTAAATGGATAAATGTACATGTAAATTTAAATTTGAAATGGAAATCTTACATCAGATGAGCGTTGACTCTTTTCTGATGTCGCCAGACCGTTTTGTTGCGTTTAGCACAGGGAATCTCACGTGTTCATTCAGCTGCGTTGCTAAAATCTGTGTTCCTTCCGCATCAGCTAAAAACCGGCATCGTCTCTGGGCCAAAATGGGAATTTTCTCCAGAGAACCGGGAGTTCTGTTCACAAACGCATTTGATCAAAAAACTGAATGCAGGTTCAGATTTATGGTGTAGTGTTCCCATATAGAGCTTATTGTCTCAAACCTATGTTTTCACTTCCGTTTTCTATTTCAGCGTTTTTACCACTGCAGACTTCAGGCTTGCATGGCTTTGTATCACCTCTTTATGACTTGGAGCACATTTTGAACCGAAAGGGTCCGTGTGAAACATTAGTATAACATTAACGGGAAGGACGGACCACAGAGGAGCACGGAGAAGCGACGGCGACCTTTAGCAGGGCACCTCTTTCTTCCCGCCCTTGAACATGGAAGGTTACCGTGGAAGGATCTGAGCCCCCGACAGATTTTACCGGGGTGCCGCTTTTAAAATGTAGGTCAACCGAACCGCGTAACGCCGCCTTATTGTCCGATCGCTGCACTCTTCATCACCCGGTACCGACGTAGGTACACTTTTCCGCAAATCCGCGAGATTAGGAATTATTCAGCAACGTCGCTAACAGCCCCACGGCTCCGGATCCGCGAGCAGGCTCTAAGCCTGCCAGCAGGGGCCGGGGCCCGGTTTAGCCCCGCCTAGGGCCAGGTGTGACCCAAAGTGTGCCCACGTGCTCTACGGAAACGTGGCCAGCTTCTGGGACACCCGGTGCACGGAGCCAAAAGGCTCCCGTTGCACGAATGAGGCCTCGCTCAGAAGAAAAAAAAGGCTGAGACGAAACAATGGCACTCACTAAATACAGGGCCCCCTCCCGCTCATACCCCCCCTCCCGCTGCCTAGATCAGACCGCCTGGAACTGCCTAGCGTAAAGGGAAGACTGCCACCCCCTGGTCCTCGGGAATCGCTCCCAACTTTCCTCGGCAGATAAGAAAGGCTCCAGTCCTGGAGGAAACCAGCTATTGTGGAACCCCTGAGACCAGACCAGTCCAGTAGCATCACTACATGCAGCATTCCAGAATACTCCGGGCATCTGCACTGATCGCTGCCTTTTCAGCTAACGCATGCGGGGGACATCTGTGACTGCTTCCAATATTGACAAATATGTTTAGTTTGAGTCCCTTTTGCGAAACCACTAGCTGCAGATATTCCCCTTTATGATCATTATATTGCTCTCAATAATTAGTCGCAATATGAAACAGTAATATTAATAAGACGTGGGTGCTTTACTACTGGTTAAATGGTTCAAATTTTAAGGTGGATGCAGTGTGAGGATTTGAGGATGAGGTCATTTACAGCTCATAGAACAACGAAAACAGTCCTCAACAGTCTCTATAAAACACATAACAGGTGAGAACAGGTATTTATTAATGTAAAAAAAATTTTTTTTTTTTAAGCAGAACCCTCACACACATAAAGCAGCATGGTGGCATAGCAAGTAGCGCTGCTGTCTCATAGCGCCTGGGTGGACATGGGTTCGATCCCTGCTCGATCTGTGCGGAGTTTGCATGTACCCCCTATGTCTGTGTGAGTTTCCTCCGGGTGCTCTGGTTTCCTCCCACAGTCCAAAGACATGCTGTTCAGGTTCCAGTGTAAGTAGTGTATCTAGCAGTGTAAGTGACCTTGGTGAATAAGGTGTGTGGGCTCATAACACTACATAGGAGAATTCATTGGAAGTCGCTTTGGAGAAAAGTGTCTGCTAAATAAATGAATGTAAATCTAAATAAAGAGGCATCCCCGGCTGTTTACCCGAGGAGGCCGGCTCATCTCTGGCCCCCGTTCAGGACATTTGACCAGCAGAGGGTTTGGCAGCGCGGCCTGGCTCGGGACCAGGATCCTGCGTTTAGGAGGGGATTAAGGAATTCCGGCACACTGGTGAGGGAGAAGCCGGCCTGGCGGGCAACGCACACACCGAACGATCCCAGACACAGCTCGAGCTCCTCTTAAAGCTTCTCAGGTGACATTTGTCTTGAGATGTCCTTCCTGCAGGAAATTTCAGCCATGTTCACGCTCTCAAGACGTGCAGCCTCGACTCCGGGCACCCAGACGTCAAAGAAGTCAGGGTAATCGTCCTGTGGATGCAGCAAGTAGCACGGCAGTGTAAGGGACTGCTGTTGTGCCGTTGATCAAGGTCCTTACCCTTGAGTAGAAATATTCGTCTGCACGAAGGGGTGAATGTGAAAGCGTGAAAGTAAATAACAGGTGTAACCGTATTAGCGTAGTAAAAATAAAGAGCGCACCAGCAAATCTCCGCCCGACAGGGAGACTCACACAAAGCCCACGTACGGAATTTGGGGCATGGTGGTTAGGGGCCAAAAGCCCTAAGGTTTGAACAATGTACAATCAACACGGGTAAAAAAAAGCGGTACACGCAGGTTTATGTTTTACCCAGAGATGAAAGGAAAGGGAAGGCGAAGGAATGTTCACAAAAGCCGGAGCGATCACAATTTTTCACACTCGTCCGCGTGGCTGCGTCGCAGCGCAACTCCAAAGCACTTAGCAGCGATCAGGGTGAACTGCATGATTGACGTGACAAACGGAGAACAACGGCCCGAAAATAAAAATGAGTCACAAAGATGCGTTCTCTGCTGTATGGCTGTAGATTGCGTAGAAAGCGCAGCCTGCGTTTAGCGAGTGGGAAAGGAGCTCCGATTGGATGGATTGATCACTGCGGCTGTTTGATGTGTTTTTTTTTTTTTTCTGGGGCGGGGGGTGTATTGATTTGGACATAATCAGAGTCAAGCAGACACGGCCTCTTCAATATTTCAGAAAAGGATTAGAGAGTGATTCCTCTGGATTTGATATAGGCTGTTATTTTTTGGAGGGGTAAGTGTCCATGGAACATCTGCTTTTTAATGTGTAATAATAAACAAGTTAAAACAACAAGTCGGTGAAGGGCTTTTACTAACAGCCATAATACTGGGACAAAGTCTGGCAGATAATGTACATACAGGGAGATTTTTGAACCACTTCTGAACACAGACAGAGACACTGATCAGATCTGGTGAAGTGCTAGTTATCTTAACCTTTGGTTAAATGTACAACATTACTAAACATTAATCAATAGTTACATAAAAAGCATAATTTAATTTTGTGTATTTCATAGGTATCTTTCATATACAGATGAAGTCTGTATATAGTTCTTTTTCCATGAATGGAGATTACACCGTGAATATCAATTTCTAAAATATTAAAGTCTAAAGTGACAGTTAAAATAAAAAGTTTACGCACTTTGCTCCACCAACAGACTCCAGGTGGGCAGACAGAAATCCATACTGACATAGACAAAATGCTTCTCAGTAGATTTTGAGCAAAGCTACATTTTCAGCAGCAATATTCAGGAATTAAACTGCCCATAAACTGTGCCTTTTTTTTCTTTTTAAATCAAATTTATTACTTGTTTGAATTTGTTCTTGAGTCATTTGTGATTCACTCATAACTGTGAAATAGCTGTGAGAACTGATACAAGTTCAAACGCTGTTTCCACGGGAATTTTTTGCACTAGGCAGCTGTAACAATTTCCGGCGTCTGTTTGCTAGAATTCATTGGAATTAAATAACATCTTCATAAAGTTAAGCCAGTAAAATCCCACAAGGATGGAAAATTCCTCAAAAACATAGAATTTTTCTGTATAAAGTTGCAGCACAGGACTCGTAGAGCTGAAAGGAGCAGGTCAGGGCGGAATTGAATTGCATGGATCATGAGCATAAAAGAGATAATTGTATTTTGGATGGAAGTGTGGAAAAGAAAAAAAAAAAACATATTAGACCTATCGGGAATTTTCCGAAGCAGATATCGTACACAATGCAGGCATGTATTGATTTCTTTCTCAGATACCGCTGTGGAAAAAAGGCAACGGCATGGAAAAAAATTCATCGCATGCTGTCGGCATCAAGTCAAGAACCTGCGCGGCTTGTATTGTCACGAGAAGCGGCTTATTTCGCACCTAAATGTCAGCACCGAGGGCTGCGAGCGCACCGAGGCGTGTGTTGGGAGTAGGACGTCCTCAGTCATCGCAAACACACCTTGTTACAGGAAACCCAGCGGTAGCAGAATGTGATACATGCTTCGCTTTTACATACTGAAGCTCAGTATACAGTACATATCGAAGTTCTTGCATGCGTACAAGCTTTAAGCACGAAAACATGACCCCGGTTTCATTTCCTGTGCAATGAATGAAAATATATATTTTTGGGGGCGGCAGGAGGGAAATTTAGTGCTCTTACAGGACGCTGACATTTAAAAACAAACTGGCAAAATCCTGAAAGGAAAAGATCTCTTATGAAGACCGCTACAGGGAAAGGTAAGGTGTACAGAAAGTACTGACAGCGCTGCAGCATCGATCGGGAACTGGGTGCCCGAGCGTATTTCGGTTCCTGCTGTACCTGCTAAAGCCTCAGGTGATGATGCACTGAAGGGCTACAGGCCGCACAGAAGGTCTGCTCGGGCGAGTTTTTTTATTGAAACATCCTTCCACGTGCATACTGGCAGCAGCTCACTCGACATCAGATGCCGAGGAGCTCTTTGATGGCATCTAGGTTAAGCAACTGCACTTCTGACCTAATAACTGCAGCTTCCCAGAGATACAAAGTCCCCTCCGTTTCCCATTCCAGAAAGGTATCTAACCTAAACTCCAGTAACTTCTTGTACATATTTAAAGAAAAAGGTGCAAAACTTTAAGCTCGTCGAGCTGCGTTGGATAAAAAAGCATCTGCTGAGCAAAAGCATCCAAGCTGACAATAACAACTTTGACTGTCATGCATTTTCCTTAGAGGAATGTTCTCCTCCACATAGAAATATTGCACTGACAAAACTGCATTGATTCATCTCTGCAAGACGCAGGGAAAAAAAGGAAGAAAAAAATCAAGACACCTGGAATGGCTGATATGAGGCAAGAAGTCAGAGGATTAGTTATAAGAATTCAATATTTTTACTTTGATTACTGCAGTAACAGTATTGAAAACAGTAGCCAGTGCCAGCTACCAATTAAGCTAAAAGCAGTTATGGGGTAGAGTTGCACACCGTGGTTCAGGCTCCAACCTGTAGTGGGTCATTTACAAAGAGCCCTTGTCATGCAATAGACTGGCTTTGTTCCACTGAGGAAGGGAGGGAGGGAGGGAGGGAAGGAGGGAAATTGGCTGGGATTCACTTCTTGGCTGCCCCCAACATAAGTCTATCAGATACCTACAAGCTACTGGATGTTGCTCAGGTGGTCACATCGTTCCTCCTATCGGTTCTTACCCCCTCCTGCACTACCCTAGTTGACTTTCATGGTTGGAAAAAGGCAAGGGAGTCCGCCAGATGTGATTTGGAGGGGTCACACCAGCGACACGCGTAGGTGAATCAAAGGCGACGATACGTGTCCCGAAATTCAGGGATAAAATCACAAATTTTGAAAGGGAAGAAAATTTTCATAATCAGCCAAGCACAACTAACCGCAGATTTCCAGACGAGAGACTTATTGGCGCAGCCAGCAATGACAATTACGTAAAGCTGTAACTATTTCTGGTTAGCGACCTTCCTACATCGCCAGTAGCAGAACATCTCAGAAGCTTTGCCATCTCACTATAGAAATTAAACTTGCAATTATGAAAATAGAATTAAGCCCCGTGTGTACGTTCAAGGTGTATTTACAAGGTAATTTCGGTAAAGCTCACTGTATTGCAAAATTCTGTTATTCCACATAATGTTGAGAAATGCAGACTTTTTTTTTTTTTTTTTCCAAAGCAATTTGAAACTGTTGGTTTCTATTTATTTTTACATTTCTCGTACGGTTCAGGTGTTCACCGGAGACCCGATACCCATCTGAGCTCCAGGTTATCCTTCGTCCGTGGTATCCAGCTCGCAGGGTTCACAGCGAACCACGTGAACAGTGATTATGAAAAAAAATCCAGCCTGCCTTGGTCCAGTTGCACCAGGGATCTTATCACACAGGAGAAGACATTCACTTACATGAAGAGGAGTAAAGACAATAAATAATGTATGGACCTTGGGGAACGGAACAGGAAGGACAGAATGACATTAACTCGCTGTAATTTCAAATCGTGAACATCTTTCCTCAAGATCTGAAGGCACCATTGAACGTGTTGATGAAAATGCAAAGGAAAGTTGAATTGAAAACTATAGATACATACAGAGGTTTTAAATAACAAAAAATAAACGCATGTATTTGAGACACGCGTGATCGAAAAGCAGCCGTGTGTGTGTGCACAGAAAGTTTACAGACGGCGAAACCAGGCGCTTTTGCGAACACGGAGCTAGATGCCGAAGGAACGTAAAGATTATATATGAAGCACGATGCACATATGAGAGGTGATGGCGCTGTTGTAAAGGACAGCTCTTTCACTGGAGTCGCATCTCTGCTACGTCACTGTCGCGTCAAACTTCTCAACTCGTATCATGTAAGAGAACCTTGAGAAGATTTCATTCCAGCTATGCATCTGTGAGCTGACTTTGCATCTGTGAATTAAAGACACAAACAAGAAGCAGCAGGTGGCCTCACGGTTGGAGCGGCTTCCTAGGACTCCAAAGCCCCGGGTTCGAGTAGAACCTCTTATTATAGCGTCCTTGATGAACTCACCCTGCAGCGGTATAGTGAAAATTGCATGCCTATATAAATGGGCTACTCGCTGTATAGTAAATATCTCATTATTCCAATCTAACGCTATAAGCGGCCGAAGAAAAAAGAACGAAATCGAAAATGAGTGAAGGAATGTTACAAGTTCCACATTGCAACATTTCCATTTAGCGACAAACACCGTTTCAAGTGTTATGGACAACAGTGCGGACTTTGCTACCGTTTTTTTTTTTTCATTTTTTCTTCGGTCAATTTTACATGGCGTCGTCGTGCGTGAAAAAACACGACGGCCGCGGAGGTTCGTCTCATCCGCGTCTAATATTCTCTCAGCTGAGATCCAGTATCTAATCCGGTAAACGGGATACGTCTGTCGAATCCAAGTCTGAAAATGGCTTCCACTTGGCGATAAACCGCAGCGCTAGGTGACAGGGCTAATTCTGCTCCGCTCCCTACGCTGGCCTTGTCTAATTAAAGACGCATATTTATCGGGAGGGCAAGGCCGCATAAAGCCGTGCGTGGATTTGCAGTTTACCGCGCCCGAAAAGCCTCTCTGCGCTAATGCTGGCTGACCTTGACCCGGGCCCTCGAGGTGAGATACCGTGTCGTTTCGGGGGGCTGCCGGCTTCCGCTGTCTTCCCTTCTGCTCCGCTACACCGTGCAAGGGTAGGTTGGTGGGAGGGGGGTTGGCTTTCCTTCCTTGACCCGTCATGCGTATCGCTCCTCCATCATCTTAATAGCTCCGTGTTGCCTTTTTGGGTCAGTTCTGCCGCATCATTCATATACCAATCCATTATGGCTTTCTCTCTCTCTCCCTCGCTCTCTCTCTCTCTCTCTCTCTCGCTCTCTCTCTCTTTCGCACTCGTTCTTCCCCGTTTCGCATATACGCCGCTGAAAAATCTATACGTGTCAACCATCCAGTCAGAGGAAGACAAAGGCGCCGTGTTAATTACCCATCATTTAGAGCAGCACGGAGCAGATGGCCGCTGATGATATGTAAATGGTTGTGCGTGCGTGTGTGTGCTTCGGCGTATGTTTGTGTTTGTGTTTCGCTCCGTGTGTGTGTGGTGGAGGAAGACTGCGAGCGCAGCACAAGGAGACCAAAGGAGGAAACACGGAGAGGGCTGAGGCCTGGGGGAGGTGGGCTTCTCCCAGTGAATAGAGATGTCGATTATTCGATTCTTCTTTGACAAATTGTTAATGGCAAAAGCCGTAATTACAGGGTTGTGAAATGGCGCAATTATTTGCAGTCTCCTTTGGGCCGAGCGTCTGAACATTTGATGCGAGATATATTATGTTATGTGCTCCAGCTGAATGCTAAACTATTTGCATGCTAATAATTTGTCATTTGCATTTTGCAACGCGCTACGAATGCTTTCAAACTTCTTAAACTGCAAAAGCGTTCTCTCGAAAAATTGTATGTTTATTTAAGGACGAATTACCTTTCGCAGTTGCCGGAAATGCATCAAACGCGTGACAGTTTACAACGGAGAAAACGTGGTACACTTTTTGAGGGAATTAATGCGTTCTGTTTCTTTCAGAATCTCGGCGCGATAACGGTGCATTTCTGCAACTGAAATAATCACCAGCGGTGCCATTTAAGCGACATTAAAACACACATATTTGCAGTCGACAAAAATAAACAAATTAATAATGTAAATGTACGTAAACATATTCTGCGCAGCGCTGAGCCGTTTGATTTTACGTGTAGAAATGACTGTCTGCGTCCGGTTCCTAAGTGTGGGTTATTTCAATGTGGAAGTGTAGCAAAAGATGATCTCCTATAATTAAGTTTTTCCTCTGTAAGCTACTGAAAGCCCCCCATTGTGTTCGGGGGGGTTCGCTGAAAAGGTAATTCAAGATGCATTTAAAACCTGGCATGAATGAAAGCGTGGATCAATGAGCCTGGATGGAGTACAGCGCACACACAATGTGATATATGTTACACGGAGCAGCACATCCCATGTACAGGAAGCAATGAAACCACAGCGGTGGAGAGCGTGCCAGCGACGGGATCGATCGTGCTGCTGGAGACACTCGTCGGCCCTGCCGAGCCTCTGCACATCAGCCTTTTACAGCAGAGAATTTCTGCGGCGCGGCTCTCGGACGTGCGCGTCTCTGTATGTGTGGGTGTGTTCTTCTGTCTATACCTGCATGTGAGAGTATGATTGCGTGTGCGTGAGCGTGTATCTGTGTGTCTTTGAATATCTCCCCGTGTCTGTTCAGTTGCTTTCGTGTTTGCGTTCCCCTGCTTCTGTGTTTCGGTGTGTTTTTGTGTGCCGGAGAATTTTTGAAGGCATTTTTATGTGTGTGAGTGATTGGATGTATGTTTGTGTACCGATGGGTGTCCATATAGGCAGCAGTGTGTATGCGCATGCATTTTAAGCATTCGGAACCCCCCACCCAGGCTGCTGCCCTGTGCCCTTGGGCATCCCCTGGGGGTCCACACTACTCAGCCAGGGTTCCTGCCGCAGGCCTGAGAAGCCTGGGACTCGAGGCAAATCAAAGATGAGGACGAGCCCCCTTCGCTGCGGGGACAGGAGGACGGTAAGCAGGCCCCAAAATAAGACAACATTGCAATGACCTCTCTCGCCTGCAGTATTCCACAGCAGTCTGGTCATGAAAAACCAGTCAGTCTGTGTGGGAACAAAGTAGAGCAGAGGACCACCCAGCCTTGGCCTGTGTGTGAATGTAAGTTCCTCCTACTGTGTCCAAAAAGCGTTTCTGAGCAATAGATGCTTTAAAAGGATGCATTGGCATTGGCGCATACACAGAGAAAAGCATCAGGTAAATGAGGCAATGTAAATACAAAGTGTTTTATCACCTAAATATTTTCTCTCTGAAATATCATTACATATACACAAGAATAACATCTGAGGGGGTAATCAGACTGCACCGACCTAAGCGAGTGTTTAAGTCCCCACTTCTGTTAATATTTTCTGATTTATTTGGTGTTTAAGGCTCGAATGTAAGTTGAAACACTAAAATAATGAACAGGACACAAAGAAGCAGGCATTTCCATTATAACTGAGACATAGACTCACCGGGTGGTACAGCGAGCAGCACTGCTGTCTCACAGTGCCTGGGTGGTGCGAGCGAACGTGGGTTTGATACCTGCTCGGTCTGTGTGGAGTTTGCATGTTCTCCCTATATCTGTGTGAGTTTCCTCCCATAGTCCAAAGACATGCTGTTCAGGTTCCCTGTAGTGTGTGAGTGACACAGAGAGAGTGTGTGTTCTACTGATGTATGGATGAGTGACCCGGTGTGAGTAGTGTATCTAGCAGTGTAAGTCACCCTGGTGAATAAGGTGTGTAGGCTAGTAACATTACATAGTATCCATTGTAAGTTGCTTTGGAGAAAAGCATCTGCTAAGTGGATAAATGTAAATGTAGATTATTTGTGGATGAGAACATATGCTATGGTATGCAGTCCAAACACAGAAATACACAATGTGCAGAGGATACTGAAAGTAGGAATGAACAAACCAAAGTTAGGTTACAATGATCCACTCCAGAAAAGTAAAGGTTTTCACTCAATGTCACGTGCTTCCAGCAGAAGATGTGCTACAGCAATATCAGCAATCTGATCCAACATTCTTGCTTTGCTGTCAAACAATTGTGTGTTAATGTAAGCTGTATGCATGCACACAGGTGCAGTGTGCAACCCATGTGGGAGCACACTTGAGTTTCACAGGCCGGACATGTAACGCAGATGCAAGCACTTTGCAGAAATTCTCCTATTAGATGCCTGCTCTGCCCCCACCCCAACTGTGACTCAATAAAAACACCCTCCTCATGCATCCACATTCCCCATCTACAACTCAAGTCTGCATATGTCTACATACAGTGGAAGAATAAGTGGAGGGAAGAATTTTTTTTTTTTTTTTTTTTTTTTCCTTTTCCTGAGCCAAAGCTAAAAGTTTCCTTTGGACTGACGCATTCAATTTGCATGGCTCTTATTCTAGCAAAACAGGCCGACGTTTCGAATGCCGTGTGCATATTCCTAGAGGTGAAATTCACAGTATTTATAAAATATTTAATTTGACCCCTTTTCTCGCCCACAAATTCGGGAGTAACAAATGAAACATTTTACCTGCTGTTAAATAAATTGTATCTGACCGCACAGCCAGAAACGTTTTCAGATAGATTGTGAGCAAATGTACATTCACATTTCCAGTTATGCAGTCTATCTTCATGTGTTGAAAATGTGCATTAGCATGGAGACTGAGCCTGCAACATTCACTTGCATCAAACCAAGGACTCCCTCTGCTGATAATACAAGGGAACGTTCTAGCTATTCAATTAAATCTCGGGGTTTAGTACCAGTGTCCCAAGACATGCAAATGTGTGTTTAAGGGTGGTGCTAAGGAGCAGCTGTTCTCAGTCATATTTTGTTCATCATGAGTATGTTTCTCTTATGGATATCTAAAGCAAACTACATTTATTCAAAATGAATAAACAAAAATGGCTATTAGAAACAAAAAAATATATATTTGACATGGGAACTGTCAGCTTGTTTCATCATTGTGGGAAAGATGACACAGTACAGTATAGGATGGCATTTAGGTGGCATTTAATTAGCAATGGTGTTTAATAGATTGTTTAAGTCTTTGTTCTTAGTTGTTGTTTTCACTTATCAGTATCAATTATATCACAGGATTGGAATTTAGCCCTTAAAGATATGGCAAAGGAACACGCTGGCATTTAATAAAGCTGACTTTTAATCCAAAGACAAGACAGAAGCCTTGATTGTACTCAACCTAGAACTGTTACCTGACACCAAACCACATTTACGTGGAAAGGATGCCTTTGGTAGATTAATCTGATGAAAAATGGAAGGAATTAAAATGCTTTGATTGGCTGCTCTAAACCAATACACTCTCCCGATTTCACAGAACTCCTCAGCATCCAGTTCAGCCCTTTCCATGTCCTCTCTTTCTTTCCAAATCAAAAAGAATTCAGGGATTTTCCTTTTTGCTGGAATTCTGAACTGGTCCCCGGTGCCAGCATCCATGTTGCCATGTGTGTTCTCCTTTGCTAGGGAAACGGTGTATAAAGTGTGTCCAAATCCCTAGTCCATTTCCGGTGCCTCTGATGTATAATTACTGACGGAGCTGTGCCTGTGCTACCTCTCCAGATGGATGGGGGTTGGGGCCCTCACAGGCTAACACAGGCAGTAGAGGGAGGGATTGGGAAGGAACGGGTGGCTATGCAAAACATTTGGTGCAGCATCGCGGATGGAAGGCCTCTTTCATCTTGTTCACATATAGAATAGGCAGACATTACCAAACACACACATACACACGCAGCAAAATAAACAATAGAGGAGGGCACTTCCAAGACCTGAACCACAAGACCCATTATATACACTCTGAGATAGACTCAGATCTGTCTACCGTCCAGGCATCCAGGTTGCCTGTAACCCTGGACATTTGCTTGTATAAAAACCACCCGGTCTGGCTTGCCGCTATTCTGTGATGTAATTGGTGACAGGGCGGTAGATGGAGGGTCACGTTCATCCTCACCCCCAAAATGCAGCATCAAAGCACCAGATGTAGACACATCCCTCTGTATAATTTATAAAGGACGGCGGTCGCCTGGTGCCTCAAAGCTGGAGTTGGGCTTTCTCATCTTGAATTCCGCAAAGCAAGCCTTAATGCTTTTGAATGGCGTCTTTAAAAGGAGCAAGATTACGAGTGCAAGGATGCAACATACCATAGACATTATTGTGAAGGTCTTTAAATATGTATACCGACATATTTAAACGGACGAATATCAGTCTCGAATTTTTGGTCATTAACTTTGTCACTTTTGCCACATTAAATATGCCGCAGGTCTGAAGGAAAACAGTTAATAAATTTTCTTTGAAAAAATCCAAAAAAAAGAAAAAAGTCAGAGCACAAGGGACTTAATGCACCGCCTTACTAGTTCGAATTCATGTTGGCCCCTGTTTCTCAGTCTTCTCTCAATGACACTGCTGTGACCAGGGTGCCATGCAGGTGGGATGTTAAACTACAGCTCAAGGTTAGCACCTTAGGTGGATCAGATTGAGGGACGTACGTATATATGTATTTCAGAGGAGAGGCCATCATTAGGATTCAGAGCATGACCTCCCCCATCAAGGCGGATTTTTCACCTCAGACACGTGTCAGGGGGAAGGCGTCCATTGGTCCAGGGACCATGCGTTGATGCGGGGACCATCTGCCTCTGCCATGTGAGGGTTCGACAGACCTCGGTTCCTTTTCACACCCCATTGTTGGCCCATAAATACATATTTGACAAGGGTAATGAGAGACTGTCATTAACCTTACAGCGGAGCAGCCAGGCTGAGACAAAGGAGAAAGCAAGACAGGCCACCGTCTGCAAACGGATTTATCTTTTTCTTCTTGATCCATTTTAATTCGTCCACCATTTCCTTTCAGTTCAGATTTTTGAGAATATGTCACCTGAAGAGAGCTTGGATGGTTAACAATTCTAAAAGTGTCCCTAAATCTTTGTTGCACGGAAAAGGTTTCATTAACCATGTAGCATTTTATTTGTTTTCACTATGACCGACTCAGTTTGGCAGTAAATAATTTAAGAATGGAATAAAATATAATAATTAAAAGAATAATAATAATACTACTACTACCACTACTTATAATAATAATAATAAAAATTCTTCTTCTTATTATTATTATTATTAGAAGTAGTAGCAGTAGTATTATTATTAGTATTATTAGTATTATTAACATTACAATATGCACATACATAAGGGAGCCTATAGATATCCCATCAGCCGGTCCATTAGAGACTTTTTACAATAAATAATATTTTAAAGGTGCCAATTTCCAAAGCAGTGACACATCTGAACTTTGTAAAAGTGAATATCAGGTATCTCTTATGTGTATTACACAGAAACCCATTAAATAAACACAGGAAGTCATGCAGACAATGAGTAAATGTGTGCTTTTAGAAAAATCATATTCAACTGATTTATCTTACCCTGTGAATGTCTTATTGCTGCTCTACTAGCTTCCTAGCATTGCAGCACGACTGCTGCCTCTACTTCAGTTCTTCTCAGAAAAGTGATTGATAGAATCAGGACAGAACACTGTAATCTCTTCAGCTCGATGGGCGAGGAATTTCAATGGCGTCTGGCCTGTCAATGATGTTCAGATGTGCAAATCCAAACACGGGGTAACCCGCTGTGTTGGAAACTTTTTCTGATGTAGAAAGAGATCCGGTGAGAGTAAACAGCAGTCATCGGGACGAACGGTAAATAAATAAAAAAAAAATAAATAATCAAAACAACAAAACATAACGTTCATTGCAAAATATCCAGCACTAAACACCTTCCTCTTGTTTCAGCAATGCACGGAATTTACACTTGTTTTCGGCTTCTACGCTGTCATACACATAGTAATTATAGAACCTGGAGGAACAGATTCAGAGCGAAAAAATGCGACTGAAAGTAGCTGTCTTTGAAACGTGGTGGCGGCAAATGTCATTATGTCAACTGTTTCATGTAGAGCCACTCTGTCCCTATAATAAACATAAATAAACATAAGTAGCAAATGTAAATTTTAATTTATTCGTCGAATGAGTCATCACTTGTTTCTTTAAGGCAACCTTCACATCGGAGTATCGGAAAGCACTTTGCAGCAAACAGAATGAAACAATATATAAGGCCCATAGCAAAAAAAAAACATAATCATATACAAGAGCTATCCTATTTAGATATTTCCAAACCGGCGAGGAACAGTTTGAAGGTCTGGTCCTTTCTATAAAAAGAGGGAAAATTGAATATATGACATTTACATTTTCCTCAAGCGGAGAGTGGTTGTTTTGCATATATGCTTTAATGAATGAGAATAAACAACTTCCACAAGCTGTTTTCTTGTAGTCACACAGAGCACTTTTTATTACTCTGAAGATGTTTTGGTCCTCCAGCCCTCACCAGAGTGGTGCAAGAGACAACACGCTTGCAAACATAACCGACTGAGGAACACCAGGCCACAGATGGAAATGTGTTGGGGATCACGTCAGAACAAAGAGAACACGCCCGGGGTTCTGAATACGTTTCCGTGGAAGCGGATTCATTAAGGTCTCCAGACCAAAGTCAGCAGCAGGTAAAATTCTACCAGCACTTAATTATTAAAAATCCGTATGAGTCAGAATTCCTTCCTATTTATAAGACTCATTATGTTCTTATCTCTATTTTATTTCCGTGTACAATGAATGCAGCCAGTTTTGTACAGCTAATCAGAAAAGGCACCAGAGGACCTGCAAGTACCATGTTATTACTGCTTTTATATTTCCATGTATTTATTTAGCTGATGCTCTTCTCTAAAGGGACTTGGAGTGTTACGCTACTTACAGTGATTTACCCATTTGTGCAGCTGGGTAATTTCTTACTACATCAATTCAGGTACCTTGGTAAGTGCCTTGTTCAAAGGTGCAGGAGTAACAGCAGGGACTTGAACCTGCGCCCTTCGAGTGCAAAGCGGCAGCTCTAACCACCGGGCAGCTATAAACGACTTCTGCATGCTGCTGTCTTAGAGTACAAAATTCGACATGGGGGGCGGGTGGTTCTGGGAAAAACAAGAGTACAAGGCTGTGGGCCCGGATGGGGCGGAGTCTGAGGGCCCCCAGGAACCCCAGCGCACTGGGAGAAGTGTCCTGCGCCAGAGGGCGGCGACACATCTCATTTAGCAAAGTGCCCTCATTAACCCGCCTTTGCCTTAAGCCGCCTTAACAGTGACCGACCCCGAGCTCTGGAAGTGCCTACGTCGGCATGCTGGGCGCTCGGAACTCTAACAGAAGGAGCTGGGTGGGGTGGGGAAGAGGGCGCGCGCGTGTGTGTGTGTGTGTGTGTGTGTGTGTGTGTGTGTGTGGGGCGGGGGGGGGGGTGGTTGCTGGGGAGGGAGGGACGACACTTGTAATCGGATCATTGGCTAAAACGAGTTGAGTCGATGTGATCAATAGAAACTGCACACGCAGCAAAGAGCTCTTAATGGCTCTTAATCTCCATTAGGGGCCGAGAGGAGGAAGCCGGAGTGAGGCTGCGTGGCATCCCGTCCCACTTACAGTGCCGCCCTGGGGATGGAAGCGTCTTGCTGGGAACACGGGGGCCCGGCCTGAGGCTGCGCAGCACGAAGACGCCGAGTTGGGGGGCGGGACAGAGAGCATCGGTTGCATCGCTGCAGAAGAGTCCCTGGAGAGCCCTGGCTGCTGACTCCCAGGGTAATTAAATATTCAAGGCAAGACACCCGTGACGTGAATCCCCTGCAAGCCCCGTGGAATTAAGAATTCATACCACCACAAATGAAAATTTTATACCGCTCTTAAGAGTTTTACTGTGTTGGATAAACCCTGATGAGTAAATTTCACGTTGCAGCCTCCTTCCCCACCGTCAGGTAAGAGCAGATGTATTACACCGACACATAATTAAGGCAACACCTAACTCCATAGTCCGTGCAATGTGCAAAAAAGAGAGAGATCAGAGATGCTCAAGGAATCTAAGCCTGAATTCATGGAGTGGAACCCCAAGGGAACACCATCAGCTGGCTACTGGCAATTCGTATGCACTATCATTAAGCTTCCATTTCTTACATATGTATTCACACACACACACACACACACACAGGCTGTAACTGCCCCTCCCAAGCAGGGTTGCGGTGAGCCGGAGCCTAAGCCGGGCAATACAGGGTATAAGGCTGGAGGGGGAGCACACACCCAGGACAGGATGCCAGTCCGTCACAAGACACCCCAAGCAGCGCTCGAACCCCAGACCCACTGGAGAGCAGGACCGGGCCAAACCCACTGCGCCACCACACTCCCCTATGCATATATTTCCATATATTATTTTACAGTGTTGAAGCACTGTGTTTAATTCATTAGCAGCCTTCCTCCTCTTTAGCTGGTTACCTTGTCCACTAGGGCAGGAGGTAGGGAGCACTAAATGCCTTAAGTGGATGTGAACCAGCTCACTTTTTACATAACATAATAGCATCTGGATCACACACCGGTACTGCTGGAACCTGTGTTAATTAAAAAAACAAGGATTGGACAAAATGCATTTTTCAGCAGTAATGTTGGCTCCTATATTGTGTTGGGGACAGGTGGCATACTGGTGAGACCCATTGCCTTGGAATCCAGGATGAGGTTCGTATTCCTGATCAAACTGTATTACCCCCCCCCCCCACCCCCATCAAGGAATTTACCATGAATTCATTCAGTAAAAATTACCCACCTGTGTTAATGGGTTCAATAGTTGACAAGAAGCTGTCTCCAAAACTCACATTGCTTACAAAGCATGATTGTGATAAATTTGTACTATTGACACTAATCCGAAATTTAAACCTGGTATTTTACTGCTCGTTTGTGTATCTTAATATTTAAGAAAAAAAAAAACAATTGGTGTGGGTATTGGAATTTGTCTGTGTCTTATGCACCTACTTGAACGATGAACCTCGGTGTAGCAAGCGGTAGGGAACAAACTAGGTTCGCTTGAGACTTTCATGTCTGCAGCTATATCTGCTTCTCTTAATGTAATGCATAAATTGTGCTTTTGCTGAGATGTATGTCGCTTTGGACAAAAGCATCTACTAAATGAACGAATGTAAATGTAAATGTAAACCTGGAAGATCAATTTGGATAAAAAAGATAAAAATGTGAATCGCTGCCTTTTTTCCCTCCTTTTACTTTACTTTGTGCTCATATATTCTTTGCCACTGTGTGTTTAGTGCGTGCTGAAGTGACAGGCAGCTGTTCTAGTAAAACCTGTGCATTTTTTAATCATAATGTTGGCGTAGATCTCTTATGTAACTCCCCTTGGTCTCTAAGACAACGGCATAGCCAATAACTGGGAGTACAGTGGGGCTCCTTCCAGGGAAGCACAATCATGCAACTTCATCATTATTACAGCAGGAAGCTTTGATACCTTTCCTTTAATATACACTGTCAAATGCAATTAACCGTCCATGGAAAGGGACCGGTGTCCTGCTGTGAAGGTTTTATTGACACATGAAAGGGAAAAAAATTTAAGAAATAAAAATGTAACAGTGTTTCGGTGGTTAGGATGAAGACAAATGAGCACAAACATTGTCTTCCTTGGCATCGCACACACATAAAAAGGGGTTAATCGCAGCGGTCACTGTTTGCGGCGAGAGATTTTGGCGCTCCTCCAGCCAATGACCTCAAATGTGCAAAGAAAGCAGTCGTCAGCAGGGGGTATATCAGATGAATAGAAACCCTCTGATTAGAAACAACAACAAAATACTAAAATGAAAGCATCAAAAACAACAAGTGGGTGTGAAAATCGGGGGGGGCAGGGATAAAAAAAATTCATTTGGAATATGTGAAATACGTATACCACCCTTAGCACTAGGGTTAGGGTTAGGTTACGGTTGGGGTTAGGGTTAGGCTAAAAGCTAGGGTTAGGGTTAGGGTTATGTTAAGGTTAGGTTAGAGTTAGGTTAGGATTAGGGTTATGTTAGGTTTAGGTTATGTTAAGGTTAAGGTTAAGTTAGGGTTAGGGTTATTTTTAGGGAAGTGTAGGTTACGGTTAGGTTAGGGTTAAATTAGGGTTTGGTTATGTTGGATTTAGGTTACAATTCAGGTTGTAGTATAATATATTGTAATATATTGTTTTTTATGTAGCACCATGGTCCTGGAGGAACATTGGATTTATTTCACTGTGTACTGTACCAGCTGTATATAGTTGAAGTGACAATAAAGCCACTTTGACTTGACTTGGAATAGGGTTAGGGTTAGGTTAGGTTAGGTTAGGTTAGGGTTCGGAGTTAGTTAAGGTTGGGGTAGAGATAAGGATAGCATTTTGTTGGGTTAGTTTAATATAGTTTTTCTGACAGTTCACTATTATTCCCCTCACAAGTGCTTAAATTTTACCTCGCTGTTTATAGAATCTTCCCAAAGAGTTTCAGTTTCCTAACTTAAAAGTGTCATTTCACATTTACTTCTAGAGAATTCCTTAATGCGTTTGACACATCTTGTCATTTCAGACATGACAGCTGGTTGTTTGTTCAGTGAATACATAACCGGGATCAAAATCAGAGCACAAAATAAGAATACAAAACAGTGGGATTTCCTCCCATCCACGGAGACCTGGAGTCCACACAAATTAGACGGGACTTTATGCTGGACATCTGAAGGAGCAAATGCTTCTCGGCCTTTTGGCTATGATCAAAGTGTAGTATCAGTGATTTTAGCGGGGGCAAAGTGGAGCCTAATACAGGACTGTGTGCAGCATGTCCGCAGTTTTCTTGGGGTGAAGCTCTGCTCCCTGGTGGGAGTTTCTTTTATTTTGGGGTAACCCATGAAGCCTAATGTGCAGGGTTTCAGGTGGTCTGTCCACCGTCCCCGCTGGGTGATGTGGAGTTTTTACTTCTAGTAGTTTTATTACTTAGTCCAGCTTTCCCGCCAATGTCGACAGCTCCAAGGATCCAAGAAACAATGACTTCCACAACAAGGATGGTGGTTCCGGGGATGCAGACCAGCTTGAAGAACACTCTTTGCTTCCGGTGGAGAAACCAGGAGGACGACAGCAATTTCCCGAGCAAATTGCTTTTTTTCAGAAGGGTGTCTTAGGCCTCCTGGCCCTCAACGTTGAGGATGTGGTCTGTATCCAATACAATGGACTGTCGCTGTTCTTCGACCTCCCGCTGCTGACCAAAGGGGAGTACTGCAAAAATTCTGAAGATGTGTAGGGAGAACGCCAATCATGCCACCTTGCACCCCTACTCCGGGGCTTTGGAGGAGCAACCAGAGGATCGTGAGGGTCCACGTCTTCGACCCTGTCGTGTCAGCAGCATCCGTGGAAACTTTTCTGAAGGAGTTTGTCGATGTCATCGGAGGACACAAGGACATGCGGGATGAGCTGGGCTTTTGGAATGGGCAAAGACAATTTCAGGTATGTCTTCACCCTAACCCTGCAGGGATGGATTGTTTTGTCCACCCTCCTACATATTTTAACATTTGCGGCGGCAGAGGCTACCCATTTTATCAAGGGCAGCCTCCCTTCTGCTGTCTTGTTGGGGTCGGAGGCACACAGAGAAGTGCAAGGACATGAGGTGCCAACGGTGTTTGGAGACCAGCCACCTGGCCAGGGACTGCGTAGGTCCCTGCCACTGTTCCCGATTCGGAGAGAAGAATATCTCTTCCGCAACTGCCCCCAGCGTAGGCCATCCTAAGCCGGTGAGGTGCTGAGCAGTGTGGCATCGGCACACGATGGCCCGAAGGCAGTACCACCGTCAGCGAGTGCTGAGGGTCAGACAGCAGCGATGGCGAAGACTGAGGTAAAGGATAGTTTTGCAGCGGCCAGTGTTGACAGATCCCAATCAGCCAGCACTACTGTACTGCCTCCGGCCGGAGGGAATTTTTGCTGTCCTGATTAAGAGGACATGACCTTGAAATTTTCACCAGTGACCACGAGGAAGGAAGAGACAAAGGAGAGAGGCTGGGCATGTCACCGGTACTACATTGAGGGTACCTGTTTTGATGGGCACCCCACGAAAACTCAGAGAAGGTTACTCCCCCCACCCCATTGGGACCAGATCATTCAGGTGTATTGGTTATTGATTTTCTCCGGGGTGGGGTCCCTTCCTATGTTTAGCTTTTCAGGCTCCAATGAGTGATCCCACCTGGGAGTTGGGGAGGAGGAAGATTATTGTTTTGAAATATTGTTTAATATGTGATTTTAGTTGGATTTTGCTGAATTTTAGTACTGTTGATGTTTAATACTGTTTTAGAGTGTTGCTGTTTATTGATGGGGGGCACAGTGGCGCAGTGGGTTGGACTGGGTCCTGCTCTCCAGTGGGTTTGGGGTTTGAGTCCCCGTTGGGGTGCCTTGCGATGGACTGGCATCCCGTCCTGAGTGTGTCCCCTCCAGCCTTATGCCCTGTGTTGCTGGGCTAGGTTCCGGCTCCGGCTCCCCGCGACCCCGAATGATTGAGGTCAACTGAAGCGAAGTTGTCATGGTTGGTATCTGATGTTTTAACCAGTGTTTAATGTTTGTTTTCTATTGAACTTTGTATGATGTTGTTTTTTGAGTATACTCAGTTGTGTGCTAGTATTGTGGTTATTTGCAAATATTGAATTGTGAATTTGTATAGTCTTTGTGTTTTAACTGAAAAAAAAATCTGGAGAACCAAATGTGGGGATGTTAACAAGACATGGACAGGACATGAGAGAAGGAGGTAACAGGCAACATACAGCGGCTCTGATGGTTTAACCTTGAAGAGGACATGGGCAGGAACTGGTGAAACTCCAGAGTAGACATCACCCTCTCTGGTCAGTAGGTGGAACTACACCTTAGCAGCGGTTGCAAATGTTTGCAATAGTGTTGCTATTTTTCAACTTTAAATTTATATTACATTTACATATTTAGCAGATTCTTTACTCCAAAGCGACGTACATCTCGTAGGAAATACAATGTGTATTACTTAGATGCAGGTGTATGATTCTTAAGTACAGTTAGTTTCTTTCCACCATATGAACCAATGTTCATCACACATTATATTGATTCATTTAGCTAACACTTTTCTCTAAAGTTACTTATACTTATTTACCCATTTATACAGCAGGGTAATTTTACTGGAGCAATTTAGGGTATGTACCTTGCTCAAGGGTACTAGAGCCAGACATGAGACTCAAACCTGCAACGACTGTGTCCAATGGCAGCAGCTCTAAACAGAACACTACCAGCTGCATCTGTAAATGTAGCCTTTCAACCCAGGGAAGGTCATCATTACACTCATGTGTATATTTGTTGGAGTCACATATTTTCATTTGTATTCATGCCCCCTTTTACAGGACCAAAACAACAGCAGCAAGACTTGCACTGACAGATATCAGTTATCATTTGACCAAAAAAATAGCACCTGGGAAACATAAAACAAATTTAAAAAAATCGGTTCAATGAGGTTATAAGGTTTTTAACATAAATACATATTTCAGTTGTTTTGAGCAATTAGGAATCAGTGTTGAGTTTTCTCACCTTAGTTCACGGCAAAGCCGCGTAACCGCAAAAGTATTGCTTACATGTTTCTAAAGTCAGAACCCTTTTTTTTTTCAGCTGAGCTGCATGAACAGAACTACAAAGAAGCGAGGAGGAATGCGGCTGCAATGTGCTCACACAGCGCATGGCAGCGGCGGCACGTCACTACAAAGGCCCGACCCAACTTTGCTCCGAGCGATGTCTCTGCATCTGACGGGTGTCCGGAGCCGAGGACCTATCAAACACCACGGGAACCCGAGCAAAGTCTCCCCTCTGCTTTTTGATCTGCCTCCCAATCAGGTGGAGGTGGGAAGGTGTTGTGGGATGGGGGGGGGGGGGGTGTCGCTGGGGAAACAGTCCGGGTGGATCATCCACAACCCCCCCCTCCCCGGTTCCGAGCTGGGGAGCACAACAGCCTTGGCAGGAACCCGCACTTCTCTCCCTGGAGACGGCTCTCCTTAGACGCCGCCGCGCCAAAGTCTAACGCACTCAACAGAACACACCTGTGGGCATTAGCGACGCGCATAATTTTATTCTCAGCAATGCGTGAGTAGTTTGTCCATTGCTGTGTATTCTCGTAAATGCAGAAATCAAGCAGTGCATTATAATTTAGTATAATAATATTGTATCATATACTATCTAATAATCATATGCACACATCCTAAAGAACTGACAGTTGCACAAAGAAAGTATCTGCTGTGGTGAAGACATTCACTGCAAAAGCCATGATACGCACAGGTTTTGCTCACGTTAACATTAATACAGTGACATCGTGAGCCGAGATGGTATGAATTGAAAGTATAAAGACTATTATTAATTATGTTGTTCTGCTGATGCTTTTATTCCAGGTGACGGATAATTTTACCAATTTATGCAGATGGATATTTTAAAGGAGCTATTTAGTTTTGAGGACCTTGTTGAAGGGTACTGCACTAGAGCCCCTTTTGGGCTGTGAAATTGAAACCTTCAGGTTGTAAGTCTGTGTCCTTAACTAACAGGGCTGTGAACCCCACCTCTTTGCACGTGGTGTCCTCCTTTCCATAGCTGAACTTGCTGAAGGAAATACATTTATTTTCATTTGCTGTATGCTCTCCCTTTACTTTACTTCATAAATCAGTGTGTGTTGTGTATGATTGTTTGATTGTTATTTTGCTTCATTAATGGACAGGGTTTGGGAAAAATGCCGTGTGAATGTTGTTTTTTTTAATTGTGTGAATGTTCATTATTCACTATTTGACTCTATGTATCTTACGTGAATTGATTATTTTCATAACACTTATAGGTAAAATGTCCGGTGTTGGACATGTCTTGAAAAGTGCAGTGTAAGGGGACATGAGGTTGCACTCTTTTCAAGCCAACCGCTAAGAGAGACTCAGGGAGTCGATGTTATTCGGACTTTACATTTATTCATTTAGCTGAAGCTTTTCTCCAAAGCAACTTACAATTATTTACCCACTTATAGAGCTGGGTAATTTTACTGGAGCAATTTAGGGTAAGTACTTTGCTCAAGGGTACTACAGCCAGAGGTGGCAATTGAACCTGCAACCTTTGGATCCAAAGGCAGTATAGCTCTAACTACCATGCTACCAGCTGTACCCCATGACCAAAATTTTACATCATGGAAGAATAAACTTCTTTCCATAATTATTATATGAATATTTAATTAATTTGAAGTTTATGCATGTTGTGCATAAATTATTATATGAATAGTTCTTTGGTAATTAATGCACAACATGCATAAACTTCAAAAGCATCAGATCTCCCCAAAAGAACTTTGGAGTCTAGTTAAGAAATTGCTCTAGAATAGAGAAAATCAACTTAATTCTCAGACAATTATATTGTGGGGTATAAAGAACTCAGTACACATGGTGAAGGGGGCTTGTTCCACACCCCTGTGTTTCCTGCTATTAGGTCAATGAGGAGTAGTAGATGGAAGGAGCGTGGGTTCAAATCCCAGCTTAGTTTGGGTTGTTGTGTATCTGGAGGTTTGGCTCCTATAAATAACCCCATTCATTAATGGATAACAAAAATGTGTTAAATCACACCAGATCCAATCAACAAGTTACTTAGATTGTTCCGGAAGCGTACTCAGTCTTAGCAATGACAGCTTCAAAAGCACACAAAAAAAACAGGAGAAAAAGGCTTAATTCAACATTCAAAAGAACTTCGCAATTTTAAATGTGAAAAAAAAATAGGACAGTACGGGAACACTTCCTGCTGTAAAGAACTTACAGCAAATTCAACCTCTACATAAAATGGTAAAAAGCTATCCAGAGTACAAAAGAAGTTGAAATTAAAATTCTATTTACATATTCGGGCCTTTTCATTGCACGCTGGCATCCCCGACCAGCAATTGAGAGCGACTATCGCAATGGCTATTTATAATGTAACTCCTTTGCATATATTGTCATAAACCAAGTCTATAAAAGCGGAGAGGAACACTTTTTAGAGAGCCGTTCATGGGTCGTGTGACGAGTGGGACAGGTCCATAAATTAACACCTAGAAGAGGACAGCCGAGTCAGAACTCCGCAGCCTCCACCGGTGTAATTACTACTCTTCGTACATCAAGAGACATAAAGAGGGACGGTTTTTTTTAGGAATGTGGAGGATCTCATTTGGCAAGGCCTCATTAATTACCCTCGAAGAGGTGCAGCTTGTGCAAAAAGCTCCCGGTTCGGGACATTTGAAGAGGCTGCTGGACAGCAAGGGGAGACAAAAAGCAGAACAGCGGGACCGGCACTTGTTGGCCCATCGGGGGACGGGACATTTCGGCCAGCGCACACTCATTTTGGCGTCTCATTTCTGCATTAAATAGACTTCAGTCGGTTTTTATATTCATCACTGAATGATTTTTTTTGTACATGACAGCCTCAATGACAAAGGTATTTTTTAGGAAGGCAGCAGGTGGCGTAGCGGTTTGGGGCTGTTGCCTTACAGGTCCCAGGTTCACATCCGACTCCTGTTATCGTATCTGCGACCAAAGTACTTATCCTGATACGGTAAAATTATGTGTTAAATCGGGGTATGGAGCATAGTGTACAAACCTACCAGTATAAGCTTTAAAGGAAAAAAAAAAAACTTCAGCTAAATGAATAAATGATGATAATAATACTGTCAAAAGGCACTGAATAACCAGCACCATCGATGTGAAACCGCCATAGCAGAAATAAAATTAGGTCTCTGGATCACAGCAATAAACTGTGCAAAGTCACTATACACATTTTACATCTAAACAACTTTTCTCCAAAGTCACTTACAGTGTTAAGCTACTTACAATTATTTTATTAATTTTTACTGGAGCAATTCTAGGGTAAGTACCTTTCTCAAAGGTGTTACAGCTGAAGGTGAGACTTGAACCTCCAAGCTCTCGATCCAAAGGAAACAGCTTTAACCACCGTATTAAAAAATGCATTTATGAACAGATCTTATATGTTTAATTAGATGCAAAAATGCGTAATTTCCTTATTCGCGGGGCTGCTGCAAGTTGGGTGAGTCGTGGTGACATTCCTAGGAGCCTACACCTGAAGGCAGAATTCCTAGGAACACCCCAAAATATTTGCATATTTAGTTAAAAATGCTAACTTACTATTTTTGTAAGATCTGAACATGAAATATACCAGTCGCTGCATTTGTTCTGTAAGCACTACAATACCTTCTGTCCACATACACACACTTTCGGAACCGCTTGTCCCATACGGGGTCCCAGGGAACCGGAGCCCAACCCGGCAACACAGGGCATAAGGCCAGAGGGGGAGGGGGGACACCCAGGACAGGACGCCAGTCCATCACAAGGCACCCCAAATGGGACTCGAACCCCAGACCTACTGGAGAGCAGGACCTGGTCCAACCCACTGCCCCACCATGCCCCCCGTACCTTCTGCCCGAATAAATATTAAATAATAAAGATTTTATCAATCAAGTAAAGTATAATTGAATGTCAACTGGTCTTTAATAATCATGTTATCACAAACAGGCTTTTGTAAATAGAATATTTCTTCTAGATTTAAAAGTTTAATTACATTAGCAAGGCAGAGAACTTTAAACATATATAAAGTGGCGGCATAGGGGCACAGCATCTGGGTAGTGTGAGAAGACATGGGTTCGATCCCCGCTCAGTCTGTGTGGAGGTTCTACGTTCTCCCCGTGTCTGTGGGGGTTTCCTCTGGGTGCTCTGGTTTCCTCCCACAGTCCAAAGACATGCTGTTGAGGTTCCCCCACAGTGTGTGAGTGACAGGAGAGAGTGTGTGTGTTCCACTGATGTATGGATGAGTGACCCAGTGTAAGTAGTGTATCTAGCAGTGTAAATCACCGCGGTGAATAAGGTGTGTGGGCTCAAAACACTACATAGAGTTCATTGGAAGTCACTTTGGAGAAAAGCATCTGCTAAATAAACAAATGTGAAGTACTCAACATTGACAGGGGGCATGGGGGCACAGTGGGCTTGACTGGGTCCTGCTCTCCAGTGGGTCTGGGGTTCGAGTCCTGTTTGGGGTGCCTTGTGATGGACTGGTGTCCCATTCTGGGTGTGTCCCCTTGCTCCCTGCGTTGCCGGGCTTGGCTCCGGCTCCCTGCGACCTTGCGTGGGCCAAGCGGTTTCAGACTGCGTGTGTACTCAATACTGTAGTTATGTTCACGTTAAAACAATAATTATGGGCATAGTTTAAGCTTTCAAAGTAATGTTAAATTATGGCAAAGCCATATGTCTAAACTGTTAATACCCAAGGTCAAATGAGAGTAATTGAGCATGACTTCATCTCAACAGGGATGATTAGCAGAATTTGTTCTGCACTGGAATTACACAAAACCTGTTTGTGTTCAAGGAGCGCCATTCACCCCATGGACTAAAATGGTACAAACGCGCCCTCTAGTGCTCAACTTTTGAATTGCAGCAGTATTGCCCAGAACTCGCAACATTTATATTTATTCATTTAGCTGAAGGTTTTCTCCAAAGCGACTTACAATGTTAAGGTTACACTTATTCACCCATTTAGACAACTGGGTCATTTTACAAGAGCAATTCAGAGTAAGTACTTTGCTCCAGGGTACTACAGCTAGAGGTGAGGCTCAAACCTGCAACCTTTGGGTCCAAAGGCAGTTGTTTTAACCACTAAGCTACCCCAAACATTTCACACATTTACTCCATTTGTCTTCCTTCAAAATGACAATTATCTACTGACTTAGACAGCTCTTCAACTTCACAGGAGAGTTCGGGGTAGTATCTTGCTAAAGGGCATGACAGCTAGAGAAAGGATCCAAACCTACAACCTTCAGGTGCAGAGGCAGCAGCTGTAGCCACTACCCTACCAGGCACCCCTGTTTCACCACTTCTTCCAGCACATGGATCATTATTCTTTCTTTGTGTGGTTTTCATGCATATATCTGTGGAAGTTGTATGATTTTCATATAAATTGTATACGACAAGTCACAAATTAGAGTAATTTCTCCCCAGGGCAGTGTATTGACCTTTCACCTTGCATTTTTGACTTTGCAAAGAGGCGACACACATGCGTGTTTTTAAATCCATGGCCATGTCTATAAATTGCACAATGCAACATTTTTTTTTCTTAGTTAAATTGATTTTTGCATCAATTATGATTAGTTACGGGTGGCGGGTTACAAAAACACCACTAGTTCTTACACAGTCTCAGTTTTATTTTGGCACTTTATAGTCCTTGGAAGATTCTAGAAGGCACCAGAACATTTTGGAAAGTACCAAAACACTGTACAAAGCATCAGATCCTAAAACGTGCTGGAATATTCGGTGCCAAAATTCGCAAATTTCAAGAATGTGGGATATTTTTCTAAGAACTCATATATAGTATGAAATAAATGTCAAAAGTATGATTCATCTAACAAAACTAAGTGGAAAATGCAACAAATTGGACATAGCAAAATTTTGTGACATTGTGTTCTCTAAGGTCAAACTGGTGTTCAACAGCATTCAGCCCTTTTAGAGGTTCACTTAGTTTTACCAGTTGCCAGCTAAGGCAGGGGAGGTGTAGTGGTTATAGGTTGTCACCTTACTCCGGTAAAAAAAAAAAAATCTGGCTGTGAAACTGGGTAAATCAGTATAAGTAGCCTAATACTATAACTTGCTATGGAGGAAAAAAAAGAGAAGATAACACAAGATAAATGAATAAATGAAAAATAAATAAATAAATAAATAAATAAATAAATAAATAAAAGTAGTAAAGCTGCCCTAGCTGTTCTCGCACTCCAGCTTGCGTGTCGAATGCCAGGACGGAAAGTTCACACCATCCCCATGGAGATGGGCTCCCCTGTCAGAGCCTCTCATCCATCTGCAGGAGTGAATGCTGGATTTTACTTTTCTTCAGGTCTTTACAGCCTCACTAAAGAAAATACCTGAGCAGGTGTTTGATGAGCTCATTCGAAATGTGTCGTGTTGCAAAGGAGAGCAGAGCTCCGCTCCACGTCGACGTTGGGACCCGACCTGTTCTTGGGCTGCGTGAGATGCCTCTGCGTGCTGCCTGGAGCTCGATTCTGGAGTCAGAACCGGATCAATAAATACGGGACTGTGCAGAAGGGTTAGGCACTTAGATGTTTCACAAAAAAAAAAAAAAATTTGTTTTAGACGGTTATTTAATGTCTTCTGCATTAGTGTCAATGGGAAAGAGCATATTTTAGATTTCCAAGCATTCCTTTTGCAAAAAGTTACAGTACCACTTTTTTCCAAGCAGGGTCGCAGCGAACCGGAGCCTAGTCCGGAAACTCAGGGCGTAAGGCTGAAGGGGGAAGGGACACACCCAGGACGGGGCGCCAGTCCATCACAAGGCACCCCAAGCAGGACTCAAACCCCAGACCCACCAGAGAGCAGGACCTGGCCAAACCCGCTGCGCCACCGCACCCCCCTGTAATTGAATGAATTGAATTGAATTTAATAATTAATTATAATAATTTCTTGAGATCTGTTGTGTTCCAGTGGCACCCAGATGCTCATTCTGTGCTCATTCTGTGTCGTTCATGTCACCGCCTCACCGTTTATTCATTTGGATTAAACTTTCCTCCGGAGCAACTTACCTGATTTACCCATTTACACAGCTGGGGAATTTCTACCATGTCAGTCCAGGGTTAGTACCTTGCCCAAGGGTATTGCAACAGTAGGTGGGACTCAAACCTGCAACCTTGAGGCTAACGCTGCCCCTGTGGAGACCTTAACCACCCGCAGGACTGTGGAGCATTTTGTCACTTAACTGCTTTGATCGTGTAAACATGAAAAAAGAAAATTACACACTGAACAGTAAACACTGAAAAAATGAACAAGCACTCAAAGAAAATATGAAGGAATTTATGGCTGGTATGGCAAGTCCTGTGTGTATTCTGGTTTGATTATCAAGATGAATATCAAAAACACACACAAGAATTCACTGACCACAACATACTCAGTGGACTGAGGCAGGAGCAGCCCTGAAATCACCACGTTTCCCACACAATTTTACCATAACACAGCCATTTACAGTTGAGTACTGCACTCTACCTCATGTTTTCACATATATTATTACTATTATTTATGACTCAATGAGCTGAAGTTTTCCTTCAAAGAAACCGACCACGTTAAGCAGTTTACAATGATTTATACACTTACATGATGTTATTGCAGCAGTTCAGGGTGAGAACCCAGCCTAAGGGTATTAGAGCAGGAGGAAGGATTTAAACCTGGACCCATCAAGCAGGAGGCAGCAGCTCTAACCACTGTGCCACCTGCTGTTCTTGTTAAGGGAGGTGCTTTCATATATAAAAATAAAAAAATAAATAAATTTAAAAAAGTACGTCCTTTAACAGGCAGTGTTTTGACAATGGCAAGGGGCTGACAGGAGACAAATGCGTGGTGAGTTTCTGACAACCCGCCTGAGGGTGTCCAGCTTTCGGTCTGGGTGAAGTGAAGTCCACCACCAAGGGCAGGAGCGGTGCAGACACAGACACACACACACACCAGTTACTCCAGCCCTCAGACTGTGGGGAACGCCCAGACAGCAGCACCGGTTTACCAAAAGACCGAAGTAAAATTTTGGTCTTCATTTCTAGGAAGTCCCCCGAGCCCTGTCCCTCCCCACATGACGATATAAACATGTCACCAGGAGCTGACGACTACCCACCTGAACCAGCAGGATGAGCAGCCATAGGCCTGGATGCTGAGTGCACAAACCGCGCCTCTGCCTGACAGACGTACCTCTTTTGTTCTAGACAAGTCCATCCGGGTCTCATGTCACCACAGCAAGTTGTCCAGGAAGGGTAGGCAGCCACTGGTAGTTGGACCCCCGAGGTTTATTTTCATCTCCTTCTTTGCAGCTGGAAGCTTTTTTTGTTTTCTTCTCCTCAGCTGCCTTACCCTAATAGTTATAGTTACTGCTACAGTGTATTGTATTGCTCCCGACAGCTTTGTTCAGCACTCAGACACCTTGGTGAGAAGACCTTTCTATAAAAATGCAATGAACTGAACAAAATATCTTAACACAATGTCCTTTATAAGGAGCATTAGGACTCATCGCTGCAACATGTAGTTCAGTTGGGGAGACAATGAGAAATGTCCTCTAGAGTGGTCAGGAAATTGTGGCAAGGTGTCAGGAGAATATATATTATCTGATAATGTATTTGTAAGACTGGTATTTTTCCAGAAATGTTTAAAGTGACACACGGTCTATTTTTACATAACCTTACAGATCCTTCAAAACAGTGCTAATATTAACATATAAATTACAGACACCCCTCTACTTATGTAAATTTGACTTAAAATTCGCGGCCTACACGTTATTTACGGATAGCACTTACGCAAAACATCTGACATACGTTAAGCGCAAGGCGGCATAGCCAGACAAGGCAGGAAGCTGCATCTTCCAAGTTCCCGTGCGTTTTGAGCCGCGAACTCATCTCATCAAGTTAGTGTAGTGCTTTCTTCACCCCCCCTTTTTTTTTTTTTTTTTTTTAAAACCCATTTCATTACTCACAATGCCTGTGGTAAAGGTGCACTTCAAGGAAAACGAGGACCGTCTCACAAGGGAACAGCAATCGATTTGGAGATGAAATTGAAAATAAGTATGAAGGTGGACAAAGATTATGCTCTATAGCACAGGAAGCAGATTTAGCCATATCAATAATAAATACAATAGTGAAGGATGTTGCACCTAAAAAGGAGCACATGAAAGGAACAGCTAGCATGAAAACAATGCAGAAACATCAAGGTGCAAATAACAGATGGAAAAATGTTGAATGGTGGGGGAGGAGGGGAAATGTGACATACGTAACGACTTACGTAAGGGGTTGAAGAACGGTCTATTTGTGCAAGTCAAAGGGTGTCTGTACAGTATGTGGCAGTATTTTTCTAAATTTCACTTTCTCTTTCACAGACACACACACAAGAGCAAGTGGCTCTAGCAAGAACAATCACTGCTACATGTCTCAATAACAGCCCTTCAACACCGTTAGAGAACTGAGCCCACTATTCAAATAATACGAATGACAGTTTTGTGCTCCTTGCAGAAAGTTTCCAAAAATCTTTTCATTATTTTTATTTTTGATAAGTCTTGATCACATCAAACTATAATGAGCATTGCATCAGCATTACATCAATATGCATTGATTTTTCAGTAACCCATATAAACATGGCCTCATTTGTAACAAAACAAAAGAAAAAAGAAACCAAAACATAAGTGGTGTCAGCAAGACCTCTTCCTCTGTCCCTTCATGCTATAACTAGATTGCTGTGCGCTGCAAATTGAACTGTTTGGAATTAGAATGTGTTCTCAGAATTTATGGAGTTGATGGTGTTTGTACATACCCATACTCTTTCACACAAAAAAAAAAAAAAAAAAAAAAAAGTAGAACCTACAGGGGCAGTGAAGTGGTTTATAGGTAACAAGAAATGCCACAGGACTCAATTATGGTATATTACTAGCAGATGTTTTAAACAAGACATTCAGCGCGTAGATTCTTGTGGTCTACACCAGCAGACAAACGAGTGAACATGAGCATCACTGTGGCATGAGCAGAGGTGCGGCTGCTTCAAGAGCACCGATCAGGCGGAAGGCATGACACACTACCGAAACGTTCCCAAAAATCTTTCCCCTTTAACAGTTTCCATGCAGACAAGGGACGCAAATGAATTTATCGACAAACCACACAGCCGAAAACGGCACTAAATCAACGGGAAGTAAAAACCCAAAACGTGAGATCGCTAAACAAGTATCATGTTTATTTAGCTAGTGAATCACCTAGAGGAGAAAATTGTCACTTCCATGATAGTTATCTGCTTTGGGTGAGTCCCCCAGAGGCAGGATGTTCTATCGTAAATAATACGGTTACAGAGGTCTTAAGAAGTCTGGTTTAGACTGAGGTACGTTAACTTCATAGTTCAGGATGGTTCGATAACTGGATAGCACTGAACAAATTTCTCCAAATTAGACAAATGCACTTTTGTATAACATTATTATTACAGTAAAAACAAAATGTGTGCATTAACTGGTGTCACCCACCATGCTGCATATAATCATCTTTTGGTACACAAAACAGATGTTGAAACAAGTGAAACGGCAGTCTACCACAAATCGCATGATTATTCCTGCTTCAGTTTGACCAGGCCAGACGCATATCCTGTCTTCTAATTATAGGACTTCCATTTGAGAATCTGGCAGCTTAACACAGATTCAAGTTTGAACTTATTAATTTATATATATTTATCATTTTATATATAAATTAATTCATCTCAGCTGAAAATTCCAAAATTTGGAGGAATTCAAAAAAAAGCTACAAACAAGTCTTGTGTGAAATCTTTACAACCAACTATACTGGTTAGTCAGTTAATAACAAAAAAAAGTCCAGAGAAAGTTAAGGGGTATTGGTAGAAGCTTTGAGAAGGACTGAAAGTGCTTAAAGATACAGTTCTGTGTTCATTTTCACTTTTCTTTGTGAGACAGGAGTACGCGGGCAGATGCACCCAAAAAAGAAAGAAAAAAAAAAAAATACAGAAGACTTCATTGTCGTGTTAAGGGTTCTGAGATGTCATATACGGCAGAAAACATTCTCGGAACCTCTTCTTCGTCCAAGTTACGCAATTGTTTAAGGGTCTACATAATTAGTGTTGCAGTTCTAGCAGGGACATCTCCATAAGGTTACTGTTTGTTTCTATTCCGCTCCTGCAAAGTAAGAGAAACACATGGTCAGGTCAATCGCTACAACTCAAACAAAAGACTTACTTTCAGCTCAATTTATTTTTATATAGCCTCAATATGTAACAGAAAACTACACCTTTGTAACAAGGGCCATGCAACAAGTAGCACTAGTAATGATGAAACAGTTAATAACAACTGTGGTGGAAAACTGCCCCAAGGTGGCATAGGGGAGAAAAAAATTTAAGGTCGTGAAAAGCTGTAAAACACACATCTCTGCAGGTCCAAGGTCAACTGGTTATCCACTACTCCTTGGCATGCTAGATGTTACACAACTGGGGAAAATGTTAGCATTTTGTAAACAGTTTCTGGAATAAGTTTTTTTTTTTTTTTTTTTAACAAAATTTGTATCAGCTTCAAGATCCCTTGAAGAATCATCTTTGCATTAGAAGTGGAAAGTGTGACAGTCCACAGCCAGAGAGAACAAACGTTTTATCATCAACAGCAGTAAGTGCTGCTCTATGTGGGGTGTGAATGAACGGCAAACAGTAGAGCTGCTGTATAATATTAAACCAAATCAAGTGTAATGTCCGTGTGTAATATCCAGCTACGAATGTGCCCTTCTATCAACAGGCTTCACAGAGGAGGCCAGGGTGTGTATCAGGGTATTCTGAGAAACGGTCTGAGAGGCCCGTGAGCCCCGGGCAGCTGCCTCCCCATGCACTTGTGAGCAAACAGGAGGACGCAAACTCTGGGACACAGTAAATCATCCCTGTTGCTGTCCTATTTTAAAAAACACCACATGATTCAACACTCAAGCGCAGTGAATGTGCCAGTGGCCTAAGGGTCAAGGGTATCTGGGCAACTGCAGAAATCTAGTCTTGAGTCTCCTCCAGGAAAAGATACATCCAATTCCACATGCTTGTACAGATCTTACCCCAATATAACATTAAAAACCCTCAGATCACTAATACATCCAAGCACAGGGCAACAGCACAAGGTTTAAAAGGGGTTTTATATGGCTGTATGTGTGTGTCAAAATTTAAGTCCATATACAGTACTGAGCTATCTTCTGAGATCCATTTCACCAAAGGTGCCAACTCATTTGGTTAAAATAAAAAATAAAAAGTACCTGCTACACAGCAGCAACTATGTGGACATTTTTATCCACCTCAACAGGTTCAACACAGAAATCAATGAAGTTAGAAGAATTAGACATTTTCAAAACACCAGCAACTTCAAAATTCATTCAGTCATACCCCTGAAGACTTGCATGATTTGTTGTCTCCTAATATTACTGATTTCTTTTAGATTGAAAATATGACTTTCAGGTGTATGAGCTGCTAACTGGAAAATGTCCCAAAATGGAAAAGACATCTACAAACATAACTTCTGTACAAAAAAAAAAAAAAAACACAACCTTAATATATTGATTGCTGAGAGACAACTAGCAAAACACACAGCTCCCAGAAAACAGCCACATAACCCTGATTTATTCTTGCAAATATCTCACATTTACACTACAATCCAATTTAACCTCTTCTTCGGAATAATGCATCATGTTAGGACAAATCAAACTGATCTCTCAAAGGGTAACGCTTGATAACATGAAAACACATCCACAAGTGTGAAAGTTCATCTCTGGCTAAGTATCTTCATGTTGAAACCCTGTTAACCATAGCCTCCTAAACATACCCAGGACTCCCAGCTCTATAAAAGTGTGCTGCCTTGTCATGTATTACTTATGCCTGATCTGTGGCTACACAGTGTATATTTCTCTTTTCTAACTATGGAATTTCTATCAAAAAAAAAAAAAAAAAAAAGAGCAGGGATGTTTGTGTGGTAATGGTTCCAGGTCAAAGAGTTCAAAATAAAGTATGCACTTTGGGAGAATGCAGATTCACAGCTCTGAAAGAAGCCTCATGAATTGCTATTTCTAGGAAATGCCCCAGAACTGGCGATCAGTCAATATCTGAATCGGACGAAAACAGCAAGGACGTCTAAGAAATCTTGCATTAAAAATGGTGGCATGTGAAAGAATCAAACTTAGTTTCACTATGAGTGCAGTTGTCTTTTAGCCAGAATACCTCAGAACATGACAACTTGTTGTGAACACCTGTCAACTCGATGCAAACCCATCTGTGCTCAATACAGTCCAATAAGTCTTGTTGACAGAGCTCAGAACTGGAGGTCAGACTTTGAGCAGTGAGACTGGTGACTCTTAGTGAGTTTCTGCCTTCCATTAATGAGGATAATTCAGTGAAAACTGCAAAGATATTAAACAGTATTGACAGTGATCAAATTAAGAGGAAGGATATTTTCCACACTAGACAGTCTATCCTTAGATTAACTTCTGCATGAAGCAAAAACCTATTTCCATTAAAGAATCCAATGACAGTTTTAAGCAGGTTCATTTCAAAGCATATTTTTGTCATCTTGGCCATATTAACAAAACAGTTCTCACCCTGGCTAAAAATACTGTATTCCTCAAGGCACAATACTAGGCCCTCTGCTCGTGTACATGTTCCCACTCAGTCACACACTAAAATCATACAGCTCCAGTTAACATTTTTATGTTAGTGATACTCAATTCTACATCCATAGTAAACCTGCCACTAAAGCAGCTGTCTCAGCACTCTCCAGGTGCATTTCTGTTATTAAATCCTGGATGGCTCTTTCCACATCTTTCTACATCAATACACCGACAAGTCCGAGGTCATGATTCTTGGCAGCCCTCACCACTTACGCAATGTGAGTGCTGGATCCATATACTTAGATGGCACACTGCTTCAATTTCAATTTCAATTTAAAAAAAAAAAACCTAGGGGGTAGCATTTGACCCTAACCCAACTTCATCCACAAGCCCAGAGCATTGTTAATACTCAACTTCTTCCACCTGCGAAACATTGTCAGACTGCATCCCATATTACCGTTTTCTGCTGCTGAAAAGCTAGTTTACAGATGTGTTTACAAATGACTACTGCAATGCAACCTTTACTGAGCTCATCATTCAGCAGCCAGAATCATTATCCAGTCCTTTGCAAATGACCACATCACATCTGTGCCCCTGAACTGGTATCTTGAAAAATTTCAGGTTGACTTCAGCACCCTTATGCTTACCTGCAAAGCCTGATACAATTTGGCACCTCCGTACTCTCCAACCTTTTATAAGCCTATTCCCCACTTTACCATATTTGTTTATCATCTTTTAAATCTCCCTCACGCTCGCCTGCATTCTATGCAACATCAGACGTCTTCCTACCACATGCTCAAATTGAGTAATTTCCTCCCCGAGAGTATCAAGAATTCTCCTGCTCTAAGCACCTTTAAATCCAGGCTTAACACCTAGTGCTGTGTTTTAAAGTTGTCTGGAGATAACATTTGTTTGATCCTTTTCCCTTTCGCTCATTTGCTTTGCTGTTTTCTTTTGTAGACACTGTTCTTATAATTACTGTCAATCTGAATTATATTTTTATCATTGTACCCAATATTTTTCAGTAAATGGTTTGAGAAGCTACTTTTAAATGTGATGTATACAAATTTGTTAAACACTTACTTTACCTGAAAATAGCTGTTAAAAACACTGTAAGCTCACTCTATAAGCATAAAAATTCAGTGTTTAGAATAATAAGAAGATAAAAATATGGTGGAATGTGACTTTTTAATCAAGTGTCTGCAGCAAAATCTCTTCTATTGGAATGCACTCATTGTATTTTTCACTTAGATGTATGTCGCTCTGGAGTAAAGGATCTGCTAAATGAATAAATTGAATGTTTCTGTGAACACAAGTGAGATTTACATACCTTCAAATATGAAAACATATACAAATGATTACATCCCTAATGTCATCTCAGCCTGACTAAAGGCAATTAAACAGTAAGAACACTTTATACACCACTCTCTGTACAGACACAATGCAGAACTACAGTACCAACACCCTTTCACTTCATTACTCTCACTACCTGAAGCAGGTGCAAACATGACTGGCATATTAACATGAGGGAAAATGCACAATCAAAACAAACAAAAAATCTTATCAGGGATCTATACCTACAAATTTCCACAGCTATTAGAGGAAACTGCATTTACACTGAAAAAAACCATTTCAGACACTTTTTACAGACCTGTCAAAGTGATAACAGAAGAAATGCAAATTAGCAGAAAGGGGGAAGTATTGACAGGCCGACAAAAGGGGGAGATGTGGAGCCAGGTAGCCGTCCACAGTTCAAGGTCGAAGACTTAAGCGCTTCTGTCAGATGTTCGAGAATGTGGCCACTTGAAGACCTCATACAGTACAACGCAGACCACCCATTTCAACTGCTGACAGAACATATAAACATGGGGGCACCTCAGCTATAAAATACTACTAAAGCCCCCGACCAAGTCTCCGAACTGTTTTGGCTATGACACAGAGGATAAGAAAATCGCTACAAAAGGCTGCTCTGCAACCTCCAATATCAAAAGATGACTACAGCAATGAAAAAAGGTTTACTATGGAGGATTTGTTTTCCTTAGACTCATCTGCATAGATATATGATTTACATATCACAGAATTTTAAGTCTTTGGTACTTTCAGAAATACATGGTGACTGAAGCCAACTTCTTACGAAAAGTGACTTTGTTCATCCTTGTTTTGCACATTATTACATATTCGTTTACCTGATACTTTTCGTCTAAGTAACAATCCTAGTCACAACAGGGTACTTACCATCATTCACCAATTTATGCAGTGTAATTTGTACATTACATTTACATATTTAGCTGGTGCTTTTCTCCAGAGCAACTTACAATGTTAAGCTACATGCAGTTATTTACCCAATTAGACATCTGGGTAAGGGTACTAGAGCAATTCAGGATAGGTAATTTAATCAGAAGTATTAGAGCAGGAGTAAGGGATACAAACACAAATCCTTTGAGCGGAAAGTGACTACTGTAACACTACACTATCTGCTGGACAAAGCTAAAATATTTCAATGATTTAATGTCTTCATTGTGTACTTCCAGTGACAAAATCGGTGTTTGGGGTAGGCACTCAGTAGTGGATTCTGTTCATAGATTTGTTCAGGGAGCGACCATCAATGATCGGCTTTAACTTGCAGAACAGTTTGGACTGGATTGACCCCATGCCGCTGGAGAGATGCCATAACTTGCAGACACACACACACACACACACACACACACACACACACACCAAATGTGTCAACTACACCCAACTCAGTTACTTTCCCCAAACCGAGGAAAGGTTGTTCTAACTTAATATTGCACATGCTCCAAATATACAGCCATGAAGGGTGATTGAAAAGATACTCAAATTTCAACACATCTGCCAGGGAAGAAAAAAAAAGGCAGATGTAGCAAACATGCAAAATATTTGAGGGAAAACTGGCCACTGTTCAAATTAAAGGAGGGAAATGACCATCAGGACAGACAAAGAACAGAGCTAAAAGGCAAAGACGTGTGTGAACTGCCTAGTCGTGCAAGTTTGCACTCTGCCATGAGCGAGGCTGAGCAAAGGAGACTGGTTTGCATCACCGTGCAGGTGCTCCGGGCTATGTTTACACTCATATCTGACAGTTTATTTTGTAATTTTTCAGCTGACGCATGGTATTCAAAGCAACCCAGATAGCAGCTTTGTAACCTGGAAAAGTACCTTTGCACGAGGGTACAAGAGAAGTGTCTTAACAGATTTTAACCTGTAACCTCTTGGTCACAAGTCCTGGCCGTTGAGCTGTTCAGACCACCAGAATCACAGATACTGGTGAAATATATGTGAATGCATAGTCAATGTTGTAATTACACATAAATGAAACATTCTTTGAAAGCCAAAAATATGACCATTCCAACAATATAGGCTCTCTGTCAGCATGTCTGAAATCTTCCTGTGAAACAAATGAGTTTAATGTACAAAGTGTGACGCATAAAGGCAAAACCAGGGAAAAAAAAAGAGCTTGAACTTGACTGCTGCATAACTGATCATCCCTCAACACTGACCAATACATTTTACTGTAGTAAGTACCTGACAATGCAAGTACATACTGAATAAAAATCTCCTGTAACTGAGAGGTAAATCAGCAGGTTGCACTGTGTGGCCATTCGGTGTGCTACCAACACTGGGAGGAGGGGGGTAGTGTGACTCAGATTTGGTTGAAAACCTTTAACTCACTGCAATCCTTGCAAGCCGTTCATCTTGATAAGCAGACAATGCAATTCAGGGTCCGATCATTGGGTAAAATGCTGGCAGTACATTTAAAAATTTTAGCATCTATATATAGTGTATCCATCCATCAATGCATCCATTATTGATAATGGCATGTACTGTGCAGGGATGCTTTAGTTAGGATTTACCCGAGACACACAGGGTATGATGTAGGGTACTCCCTGGACGGGATGGCAGGAGAATCTCATACACATACAGGCAATCACATCTCCCCATTCCACCTGAAATACATGTTTGGACTGGGGAGGGGACCAAAACACTAGGAGGAATCCCACAGAAACACATGGAGAACATGCAAACTCCATACGGATTGTGCCAGACTGAAACCCACAACCCAGGAGCTGTGAGGCAACAGTTCTACTGTGCCACCCGTGTTCATAGCTTATCCAACACAAAACAAAAACAACCTTAAGAGAGTCATGCAGTATGCCTTGAACTGAGCTAGTGCTGTTATAAAACTTTTTCAAGGAGTGTTCAATTAGATTTTACTTAGTTTGAAATCAAACCAAAAGCAAATTCCCAGCATAACTTGGGCTTTCAATCCACTTAAGGACCTACCTTTCAGCACCCAGTTTACTGGAGTTTTTCATACATCCATTTAAATTCTTCGCAGCTTACCAACAATAGGGATGGGCATAGCAGCGGAGGCACTACTGCAAGAAGGCAATTGCAAGCGAGCGATCACGATCTAAAGACCACAAGTGGGCGACGGCTGGCGCCGGACTGACAAAGAGGCCGCTAAAAGCACTGGAACGCGCAGTGGGGTGTACAATCAAGCTGGCGCAGGCGGAGAGGTGCCCTTCAGCGCAGCAGGAGATCCTTGTCCTGCCGTCAAAGAGGTGCATTGCATTAGAGAGGCGCTTACCCGACGCATGGCTTCCTCCTCTTCCTGGCGCTTCTCGTAATGTGCAAAGTCATCAAAGATTGAGGTGGTGTGCTTGAAAGTGGCGATAATTTTAAGCACTTGCTTTGCCTTTTCTAGGGGCACCTCTTGAGTGTCCCGGGAGTTGGTGACCGGCTTGTTGTCATTGTTCTCCAGGCGGATGTGCCGGAGTTGGTTGTTGGGCACGTCCTTCACGAAGACCCACTTCACCTCGAACTTGCCCTTCCACTTGTCCTGCGACCACACGCCTGCGTAGGCGTTGTAGTCCACTGGCGACTTCATCTCGGCCACACCGCAGAAGTGGCCACTCCCGTTGACGCTGAACAGCAGGTAGAGGGGACCCTTGGAGCCCAGCGAGCGGTAGGCTGCGTCCAGCCGCTTGTTACCGTGCTCCGTGCTGCACCAGATGGAGTACTTGATGGAACGGTGGATGTCGTCCTCCGAGTAGCTCTTGATGATGAACACGCGACCGTTTTTCAGGCTCCAGTCGAAGTCTTTGGGGTTGTAGTTGTTGATGGCCTTCAGCTTCTCCAGCACAGGGTGAACCTCAGCCGAGGAGGGCGGGGCACCCACAGGAACACCCGTCCCCAAGCCAAAATTCTCTGCCCCACCACCCTGGTTGAAGCTGGCACCCCTGTTACGAGGCGCCACCCACCGGTTTTGGGGGGGCACAGGTTGCTGTTGCTGGGGAGGAGGGAGGGGCTGCGGTGGACCAGGCTGGGCAGGGTGCTGCTGATGAGGGTGGGCAGGGCCTGGAGGGAGCTGTGGAGGAGGCTGGGCAGACTGCAGCTGCATTTGTTGGTGCGGCGGCTGCGGAGGCAAGGGGCTTGGCATCAGGGGCGGGGCTTGAGCCAAGAGTTGCTGCTGCACCAGAGGCTGGGGGGGAAGCATGTGCTGTGCCAAGGGTGGCTTCGCGATAGACCCCTTGTCATCCCAGGTGCCAATGTTCATGTTGTGTTTGATGGGGGGCGGGGGCACAGCAGCACCAGTTACACCCACACTCATGTTGGCCTTGGGTTTCAGCTTGGGCTGGGGCTTGGCAGGCTTCCGGGCAATGGCAGCCCATGAGGTGGGTTTGGGGGCAGAGGAGCTGACAGGAGGCATGCTGCTGGCAGCCATGCTGTTCATGCCAGCCGCACCCCCCAGTGGCGAGCCCACCGTTTTTGTTGCTGCCGCCATGTCAGAACCGAGCTTGAGGCCGGCCATGCCCTGTTCAAGGCTGCTGAGTCCCGGAACTTTGCTAAGCGTCGTGTCGCTGCCGAAGCCCGCCTGGCCGTCAGCGATGGCCCGCCCCAGGGAGCTGGGAGCATAGCCGTAGCTGCTGCTGTAGGCAGAGCTCTGCGTGGACTGGCCTTGCGAGCCGCTTGTACCCCAGGTGGAGAAGTCCGCATTGCCGGGGAAGAAGTTGAAGCCATGTTGGCTGAGAAAGGGCGGGGTGTTGCCCAGCGCCCCTGGCTGGCCAAACACACCGTCTGCGATGAAATGGTGCTCACCATTACTCATCTGTCCATAGGTGGTTAGGTATGGTATTGGGGGGTCACCCCCAGTGGACCAGGCTGCTTCACCCAATGAGTACGGGAATCCAATGGATGGAGCATAGTAACCAGGCATGTAGGGGTCCGACATTGGTGGGTAGCTGTTACTCTGCAGGGGAGGGGAAATCTGTGTGTCACTGACTCAACAACAATCCCTTTTAAATTGTCTTAATGCTGAAGAAATTAGCTCTTGCTGAAGAGCAGGAATTTGTCAACTGCATTTTAGAACTCTATTTATAGCAACAATGGAAGCCGTAGCACCAAACACTAATGTTAAATCATTAGAAATGGGATTAACAAAGGCACTGTGATGCATATTATGCTTCCTTAAATTACTGGGTCAAACTGAAGCACGATAAAAATTCCCTAGTAATGATTCTTTCAACTGAAAATTGAAACTAACAGTTTGCCATTAGGGGAAAAAGCACACCCACATGCACTACAGTGTACAATATAATTAGAAACATGCAAAAGAAACATAACAGAAGAATAAACATGTACATAGAAACATCCAATCAGCTCACCTGATTTGTCTGGCTGCTTAGATAAGGCTCAAAATCATCATCGTTTACAGCATCCTTCTGATGCATTGAACCGTTCTGAACTGAAACAAAAGCAAAGGAGAACAAGTTGGCACAGAAAATTAGAAGTAAATGAAAAGAAAAGCTAGAAATCAGTATCAAATACATTATTAAAATTCAGATAAACAGAAGCAGTAAGCCTTGCCCTCATTTAACTTTCAGGCTTTTTTTGCAGCCCTTAGGTTACTTGAAACAGGTATACTGGTAATTAAAATTCAAAACATAGTTATTTGTACATCGTAGCGTATCAGTAATAAGTAATTTAAAGACCAAAACTCTACTCTGTTTTACCATGGCATGTATTCTTAGGAGCTTTGTGTTTTGTTCATCCCTTTGTTTCAGATAACAGCTTGTGCAACATAGGGTTGCACTGATCTTGGAGACAGAGTACGAAGCAGAGTACGCCCTGTATGGACCAACCATGCAACGCATTGCAATCACACACTTCAGGCACTTTAGATTCACACATTCCCTCATTTGAACTCTGAATTACTGCACTGAGCCCACTGAACCAGCAGGCAGTGTAATGGATAAGGAGCTGAACGTGCAAACTGAAGGTCCCTGAAAAAGGAACCTGAACTAGGATCGCTTGACAATTTGCCACATAACTGGCTCTGCACAGAAATATTGCACAAGGAAATAAATAATAAAAACATCAAAGTCATTTAAAATCAGCTGTTTTTGAGAGGTGAACTTTGGATCTGTTTGCTGTCTCAATAAATATTGAAATTTCATTTAGCAGTCTAATTAAAAAACTGAAAAAGACCAGCAGTTATAAACATTAGATATTAATAGCTATTTGAACCTGTTAAAGTTCATTAAAAGACTATTCTGAATGAACAAACACATTAACAAGGATACAATATCATAGACAAAAATGCAACAGACTGCTTGCATGCCCTTGATTTAACTTGTATTTTGCCATAGCTTTTATTTTTGATAAATTCTACAGTCAAGGCCAAAGTATTGTTTATGCATCAGTTCCCGCAACCGTACAAAGTTGAATTTCAGAAGACTGTTGACAGCTATGCTGTTGCTCTGGGGTTCAGGTGACAGTTTTACTGTATACATCACAAACACTCACTAGACAACACTGTCTTCAACTTGTTTTCCAAGACACACCACATAGATCTTTCCTGAATATGTATACTTTCATTATAAATTTAGACTGCTAGCAATATTAACACACAAAAATGACAAAAAATAAGAGAATACCAGGAAGCGGAACCTGCACAAACAAGTTTAAAAACATTTCCTTTACAGTAATGATTCAACACAGATCTGACATTGTAGCTAATCTGTGACAAGAGGCCCATTTCAATCTAGAGAAGAAAATTACAGTTTATAAGAAAATTCAAGGAGACAGTGTCTAACTACTTTCATAATACTGCGACTCTTCGAAAATTTAACATCACCTCACCTATTACAATTTGTGTGTTAAAAACTACATAAAGAAGTCAGTTAAGAATTTTATATTTAATAATTGCTATGACAATGACTAATTACATGCTATCACTTATAGTCATTCTAGAAGGCTGCACAATGGGACTCCGATACTTTCAAATTTCCTGGGGTCATAATATAAAGCAATCCAATTTAAAAAAATACACTTTCCTCGCCAACAGATAACATACACATGTGTAACAACCTATAATATTTAATGACTAGTCACTGAAAATGGTACTGAGTGTAACATTTTAATTTATAATGTCATCTCATTTAAGATATGATTCCAATTTTTTGTTTTTATAGAGAGCTGCAAAGAAATACAGAAGAGCCAACCTAAACTTCAGTTACAAATCCATTGTGGTGAAGTCCTCTCAACTTGAATAAAGCGAAATAATCATCATAAGGGGCAATACTGTGCAAATACAGGGGCAGCAGATGGTCCTGTGGTTACAGGAGTCATCCTGCAGTCCTCAGAGCCGGGTTCAAATTGCTGCTCCTGCTGCAGAACCGCTTGATCCATTTGCTCACCCTGAACTCATACAGCAAAGCTTACGCAGCATTTTAAATTAGTAAATAATGGCAAATAGCTTAGTGTACAAATCTAACATGGTAATTGGCCTTGGACAGAGGTGTCAGCTATATAAATAAATGTGATATGCAGAATTATGGAGCCATGGCCCGCTGCCATGAGCCACAACTCAAGAACTGGGAGACAAGGACCAGCGATCAGAGTGCCGGGGAAGCGTCTCCATGCCGGACACAGGGTGACTCACCTTTGTTTCCTTGTCCTTTGGGTCTCTGGTGTCAGAGGACATGTGGATGGAGGGACATGGGGGAGGGGAGAGAAGAGAGAGAATCATCAGAAGTCATCGGGATGACCATGTCACATGACAACACACCAGATGCTCTAATCTAATGTTTGGGAAATACTCGTCAGCTTTATTTTTTATTTTTTTGTTTAATTACATGCTGTGCCTTTTTAAAACGAAATCATGAGCTGTTGATCAAAATTGTGGCCCCACACACAGACACAGCAGACCCATGATGATGCGAGTTCCGGGAAGCGCTCGGCCCCACCACACGCTGGACCTCCGCCGGATCAATAAGGAACACGTTCGTTTTCAATCGGCATTTCAGAGAATCTCCATGATGATATCCATGGCATGTTTAATTACGTGCGACCCAACAGTCGCTGGCACCGCGCTGGGGGGCCTGGCCGGCCGCCCCGTGGGCACTCGAATCCGGCCGCGGAGGGCACGGAGGGCCGGGTTGGTTGCCGCGCGAGGCTCGGCCTAGCACCATGATGATCATCAGCCAGGCTAAGCGGCTAGCGAGCGCGCACCACGGCACGGGCCCGCGCTCTGACCTGATCGACAGTGGTGGCAGACATCGTCCGGCTGACGAGTTCCTAACGGTCCGCGGGCTCGCTCTCCTCTCTCGGTCCTCAGTCCGTGTCCCTCGCGCTCTGCTCTCTCTCCGCTGCTTCTTCCCCTCACACTCCGACTCGGCTTATTCAGTCTCACTACGACGGGATTTTTTCTTCCTCCTTTTTTCCCCAGAAGACAAAAAAAAAAAGTATCAGTTTCCTCCTCGGACCGACACGCTTATCAACTGCACGGCTCGCCGCTCTGCCGTTTTTCTCCCTGCTGCTTGGTCGCCCTCGCGCTCTCTGGAAAAGTGTTTCCTCAAGGGGGAGGAGGGGGGGGTCTCGCTAAAACACTGTGACTCCGACCCGTTTCCACAATGGCGGACGGGCTCGCGCTGCCACTTCCGCTGCGCGACGCCGTGACCTTCCGCCCGTGACGCGGGGTGCTGCGTCGTGGCTCGTGCTCGACGTACACGTTAAAGATACAGTACGTGCTGCACTCATGGGAGTGTAAATTAACTGTATAAATTTAATGTATAAGTAAACTGTAGAAAGGAACTCTGTAAATGAATTTGATTACATCAAATTTGTAAATAAACAGCATAAACGAGGCGTTTAAATAAAAAGTATGAAGGAACTATATTCGTTTCGCGTTACTTCAGGGTCGTGGCGGTCCGGAGCCCATCCAGGAATCACAGCACCCAAGCAATGGAGGGGTGAACTACATCATTAAGATCTTAAATTAACGTATATTTATACTGTCTGAGTTAACTGTATAAATAATATGAATTATGCTGTATAAATTGCCTGTACAAATGAAATGAACACTTAACAAACAACAAAAAAAAATGATCAAGTTTAATTATTTAATCTGTTTAGGTTCATGTTGAACGGGAGATTATTATGTTTTTAATGTAGAAGTTGGAGGATTAGGCTGATATTCAAATTAGGATCAGCTACACAAATAGATACATTATAATCATACATATCTATGTAAATTATAATCTTATAAATTAAATCTTTAAATCGCACACTTCTCTTTAATTAAAAATGTCTGAAGTGAGAAAATCGCACAGAATATGCAGAAAGCTTTTTGTGTCAGAGTCTATCCATCCGCCCTCATGATGAAAATATAAGGCAGTTAAAGTAACATGTGACATAATCAAACAGCGTCAGGCAGCTGCATGTAACACAAAAATATTCTAAGTACCTTTCATTTAAAATATATGCACTGTAGGTTTTGAAAGACAGGCATTCATGTGGACAGTAAGCTTTTCTGTGCCTTGTTCACATTTTTTTTTCAATACTCGTCATCAGTATAATAAAAAGAATCAGTGCCATCACCACCCAGGAGGTAGTGGGCTCTTCAAAGTGTCTTTAGTGTGTGCTTTTAACTGCATCTAGCATGCAGCACAATGTGTATTTTTAAATTGCCTTGTGAACAGCTATAGAAAGGAGGAATAATTGAGGCAGGTAGATGTTTGTAAACAGAAGAGTATTTTTGCAACAAGCCGCATCATATACAAATTCATTTATTCATATTCAATCACTGCTGATCTAAATACTGTCATTGATATCCATCAAAACATATAGGGTAACACTGAAGGCAAAAGAAGACAAATTCCTGAAAATAAACATGACTCTTACGACGAAACTCAAATTTCACTTTCAGATTTTGACATTTACTCTTTTAAGTAATTTTTTCCTTCCTTAGGAATATGGGCAAAGTTTTCCTGTTAAAATACAACATTTAGTGGTTTCTTACTACAGAATGCAAAAATGGATGAAAAATATGTGTACATTTCTGAATTATTACATTATTTTTATAAATATCAGAAATCCTGACATGCAGAGGGAAAATGTGCAGTCCTGTATTTACTGCAATGTAAGATAGTTCACAGTAGATGGAGACAAATTCAAATTTAACAAACTGACCAGTCAGCACTGCCCAGCCAGAGGATCTCACCCAGATAAATGTGAAAAACCAGAAAAAAATGTTATTAGCTGTCCAGCAGCTGTTATTACTCAGCCCATGAGCTTCGAACTCCTTGTTTCTTTCTAATTCCACCAGGACTTCTGTGTTTCCACTCTGAAAACTGTTCATTCGACATTTCCGCATAAATGTGTCGCACCTACAAAAACCCAAACAAGAGTACATGTTTGCTGTGCATCTGTGTGTGTGAGTCTGTGTATTACAGACCGCTAGCTGTCGGACAGCAGGTGCTCTGTCTTGGAGGGGAAACACAGGAAGGACACTCAGGAAGAGAGAAGATCATCTGTCAGGGAGATGGGAAGCTGTATTTGTCAATAAGAAAGGGTGCCTGAGGACAGGAGGCTCAGAGCGTATGCAGGAGAGGGCCTACCAGGGGGCTCGTTCACAGCCCAGTGTAAGACTAACTATTCTAATAGTGGATGGAGCACCGATGACTCCAGATGCTCAACACTGGCAATCCTTATGGTCCTTCTCACCTTGTAAGAGAAGGATCAGGATTGTAGCACCTTGGCATAAGACAAACCGCCCATGATCTTGTCATTGCAAAGACCTTCTGCAGGCCTGGACTATTCTTCTAAGAAAGGAATTCATTTTTGCCACTATAGAAGACAAATGTTTGGGAAACTGTACATATTACAACACTGAGTCCTAATGCACCTTTGAAAGGACATTCTATGCTTTTAAATATTGTGTTTTTTCTGGGTGGAGTTTGGGAAGTTTATTAGGAATGCAAGAAACATACACAGCAACACCACGGCAAAAGAAACATCTTCTACAGTCTTGTGACCGCAGAGGAATGTCTCCTGCACTGCTCCATGTCTGTATGTGCCTTTTCCTGGGCCCATTTTGTCCATGTGTCTTTTCAAAACCTCTATTACCTATACAGAAGAAGAAAAGAGAAGAAGCAACAATATCAGAAAAGCATTTCATATGTCCTGTCGCTTCCGTTTTTATTCATTTAGCTGACACTTTTCTCCAAAGCAACTCCAAGGTATTTACAGAAAGATATATTAAAAAAAATAAATAATTACAATTAAGATTGACACAGTAATTATAAGGATGGCATGTACAAAAGACAAAATAGCAAAGCAAATGAGAATAAGAGAAAAGGATCAAAGAAATGTGTCATCTGGAAGCAACTCTGAAACACAACACTATGTGTTAAACTTGGATTTAAAGATGTTTATAGCAGTACGAATTCTTGATTACATTTGTTTATTTAGCTGATGCTTTTCTGCAAAGCAACTTCTAATGTCAATATACCAACAATTATTTACCCATTTATACAGTTGGGTAATTTTACTGGAGCAAGAAGCTTGCTCAAGGACACTGCAGCTGGAAATGGGATTCAAACCTGTGACCGCCGGGTCCAAAAGCAGCAGGTCTAACCACAACAGTACCAAGTGTCCCCTATACAAAATCATATCCAGTTCCAAATGCAAGCCACACTCACATCTCATTTTAAGCCACCTTCCAATAATTCAGCTGTATATGAAATATTAATTTCACTGGAACTCAAGCTAATTGGACTTCGTCTTGTCTCTCAAAAGCCTCTCTTCACACATTGATCATTAACCTGTGAAGAAGGAGTAGGTATTTGCTCAATCATCAGCACAGATAAATGAAAAGACATTTGCCAGCAACCACTGCTGTATGCTATATTGTTGTGCATGTGATAAATAAACCTTTGATTGACTGATTGATTGATTGATTGATCGATCGATCGATCCAGTGTTTGTCAGATGCGGCTTTTCAGAAGACTGCAGCACTAAGGCATCAATAGACTAGTGCAGCAGGGCCCAGCAGCACATTATTACCGTTTATTTATGGACAGGGAAACGCACGTGATTAATTCGGGTGTTAAAAGCGTGAAGTTAAGCATAATGAATATTTGTTAATATGAATCTTCTTTTATTCTTTTAATTTTTTTTTTTCTGTAGGTAGAAAACAGTGATGGAACGGGTTTGACTTACTCTCTGAAGATTTTTTTCCCTCTCAGGTTGAAACGGTGGAAAGTCAGTGGTGCGCAACTTAGTTAATCAACTCGCATTTTGTTTCTTTGTTTGTTTTTTTTTTTTTTTTTTGAATTTTTTAGTGACTGACTTAACTAGTGCCTTAAAACTAAATTCCGACCAGCGAAGAAAACTGTTAAAACTATTAATGAACAAGAACCTGGTTTAATTCGTCCCGTTATTGAACTGGACAGCTCTCCTTGAAGCCAATCAGGTATCCGTGCTATACTGACGTAATGAGGATTCTAACCAATAGGATCGCGTGTCTCCATGCCGCCCCTCCCCATGCTCCCTATCCCCCCGATCCCCCCCCTGGAAGCGTTCAAAGTTCTTACGTGACGTTTTTCCCCACGTGTGTCGCTGACGGGGTTGGAACCCGAAAGAGTCTATTTCTGCCTCCACTTTGCGCCGCCTGCGTTGAGTGTCGCGTGACCGAGCCCGTGCGGGAGATCACCTAAGGCGGCCGTCCGTCCGTCGTCTGCTGTAGGCGAGACTGGGCGCTGTTTGTGGAAACATGAAGCTTTTGAGCGCCACGTTCCTCCTTATGATCCACATCGGCTGCACCTTCGCTGCGGTGCTGGTCTCAGATCATAGAAACGACGAGCCCATAGTTGGTAAGTTCTTAGGATGTGCATGTGGTTGCGGTGGTGCGTGTTCAACGGTGTTGTTGTTGCTTATTATTCTAAGCTGTGCAGAATATCTGATGGTTGTTGGTTCGAATCCCACCACAAATTCACAAACATTGCCTGTGCCTCGATTAAAGTGTGGGGCAACAGTTCGTGGTAGTTAAGTTGTTATAAGCATGATGATGAGGTGTATCATAGACGTTTTTAGTTCCACTCCCACTAGTACTCTTGGGGTACTAACTAGTCCAGTCAAAGTTACTCTGCTAGAGAGGGTGAGATCTTGCATATCCTGCCAGTCAGTGTTCCACTACTCTACAGTTTAGATAAGTTGTACCTGAGTATTTACTGTGGTTTTCACACGGTTCCCAATTTGTGAAGGAGGTTTATTGCTGTACTTCATTCTATTTACTTTTGCTTGGCAGTTATTTTCATTCTGCTGTCAGCAGTGGAATTTTCTAAGTTAATTCCTCCTAATGCTTTCTCTGTCCATGTATGTTACATGTCCACGTGTTTCTCATGCCGTGTGTGTTACCAAACAGCTAAGTTAAGTCACACATCACCTCAGTTGCATTGTGTTTATCTCTTAATAAGGCTGAATGTGTGCACATAAAGGGTTAAATATTTTAACTTTTTATTTCATTTTTTTTTTCCCCCTCTTTTCCCTCCTCTGAAATACATTTATTCATTTGGCTGTCACTTTTTTTCTGCAAAGCATCTTTTGATATTAAGGTACCTACAGTTATTTACCCTTTTATACAGCTGGGTAATTTTACTGGAGCAATTTAGGGTAAGTACCTTGCTCAAGGGTACTAAAGCTGGAGGTGAGACTCCAGCCTGCAAAAACTCAAACTAAACTGCACATCTTTGTATTTGGCTCATTTTTATTAGGTCATCTGTTATTCAGGAAGTTCAACATAGACAGTAATTAATTTTAAAACTGTTCTTTCATAATTAAACAGAAGAAAATAACTAATTTTTACCCTTGTGTTTAGTCATTTACATTTAGTTAATTTCACCAACAGGAGGAGAGCTGTATATGCAGACACGTAATTCTCAAAGTAGTCAGTTTGTCTAATGCCACTGTTTTGAATTGTTAGGAACTACAAAGGTATAGGTTACAAAGTATATAATTATGGGACAGCAGGTAGCATAGTGGTTAGAGCTACTGTCTTTGGATGCAAAGGTCGTAGGTTCAACGCCCCCGCCGTCAGCTAAATTAATAAATATAATGTAAACTTATGGCGTACATAGATCTGGACAGAAGTGAGTCTGAAAGAGGTGTGTTTTGCTATCTTTGAGGTTCAGCAGTTTTGAGTTAGAGAGGGGCATCGTTCCCACACACTCTGGAGCCAGAACCGAGAATGGAAAAGTATACGTACCTCCAAAAACATTACAAAATAGTAAAGAATAGCCAGAGTGGGACAGATTTTTAAGTGTGAAGTGCATGTACATAAAATTAATAATTATTGATTAGAATTTGAGACCAAGCAAAGCTCGATCGATCGATTTGGTTCCTAATACCGACACCTGTAGGCCCCGGTTTGTGGTGGTTACAAACTGTCTTAAAACCGTTCTGTGCTTTTTCCCAGGTGTTCTGGCTCAGGAGCTGTCCTCTTCCAGACATTCCGGAAGTTCCTACATCGCTGCCTCTTATGTCAAATACCTGGAGATGGCCGGAGCAAGAGTGGTGCCTGTGAAGTAAGAATCGTGGTTTTACACCTTGAAGACAGCAGTGTGCTTGTGTGTAATAAAACGGATGCAGAAGGACCAAATGAACAGCAGGTGGCATGGTGGTTAGAGCTTCCACCTTTTGCTGGATGAACTGAGGCTCAAATGCCACATCTGGCAGCAGTACTCTGCTCTGATGAAGCTTTATTAATAGGTATATCACAGGAAAAAGTGTCTGCTACATGAATTATCATTTAAAAAAAAAAAAAAAAAAAAAAAAAATTGCCTGTTTTATTGTGTACTTTACCTCTTCGGCTCACCCCTGGGAAAAACAGAGTTAGACAGGATCAGGTTTTAAACTTGGTGATGTAAACACTAATGATATACAAAGGGCCCTTTAGACATTTCAAATAAATGAAATTGGTGCTTTATTAGAAGATTTCAAGTGCTGTGCATAATAGCTGTGATGCAACTATTAAGGTAAATATGTCAAACACTGTACACACCCAGGTCATGAACCTGCAAGCATTTGAATTGTTTTCGGACAAGAAACGATGAGGGTGTTTTAGACTTATTGTTGCCTGGCATCAGTCCTCCCTAAATAACCTTTTTCTGTCACTGAAATTGATGCCTGTTCTGTTTGTGCTTCATTCTTTTCACATATTTCATTGATTTAAATTAGTGTGTCAGTATTTCGCTCTTAGCTCTGCTGATCCTTCATCGTGTCTCTGGTAAAGTAACTGCACTAAGTGGTTGTGTATTATGGTATGTGACGTCCTTTTTTGTGCTCTTGGCCAGTCTGAGTAAGGAAGGGCTCTGAATAACACTGTCATCTGAATTCAATTGGTGTGCTTTCCTCCTTTTTTTCTTTTCTCCCCCCCCTCCCCAGAATAAATCTGACCAAAAAGGAATATGAGTCACTCTTCAACTCCATCAATGGGTAGGTGTCCTTTGATCGCTGGGGGGTCCCTCTGCCCACCTTGGGACAGATGATAGTGTCGATGGACTGGGCATCCTTGGTGTCTTTTAGCAATGTGCACAATACTAAAGATTTAATAAAGGATGAGTGAAATGTTATATGGATGTTTTTATGTAAATTTTTGAATATTCAAACCCTGTCTGCTTTTCCAGCTCTCTCTACGCCGCTGAGGGTTTGAAAATGGAGTAAAATTGCTTGAGACGAGAAAATGTGTAGAATTTCGAATTCCCCTTCCCGTTGTAAATCCGCCCCTTTCAGGTGTACAGGATCATCACTGAATAGCCCTCATGTAAACTTTATTATAGTGATCCGCAGCTGTGCTCCTTGCACGGTCGACCTCTTTATTATTCACTTTTTATGGAGCTGTCGGTGCAGTGCCGCATTATTGTTCAACCAAACGTGTTGTTTTATGGCTTCCTCTCGTTCCAGGAATGCCGGTAATAAGGTCAAAGTTTAGCGGAATTTTATTTTCCCTAAATTTCTTTTTAAGTGAATAATATTTTCCACTTAGTCACTATACCGATTTAAATATTTTGTTGTTTTTAATAAATCCAAATTTGGTTCAGTTCTTATTTGTTCAATTTTGCTTAAGTTTCAGGAGAGTCAGTAGATGAATATTTGTGATAAATAGAGAAGTATACAGGACAATCTGTTTACACATTTGCCATTTCAATCAAGAATTATCAGTTAAGGTTTCAAAGCACGGAGAAAGGCGTTATGCCCACAGCTGAGAACTGATGGACCTCAGCAGTTTGAATATCAAAAGTAAAACCTTCAGCTGGTGAGGTTAGCATTTAAGTGTCAGGTGTGATGTAGTTTGTAAATATTTTATAGCCCATGTGATTCATGTTAATTTTAAGTTCACGTGTGTCTGACTAATGGACTTGTAAAGTTTATGGGTCAATACTTAGTGTGAATACAAATGTTGTTGATCAGTTTCCCCTCCCTCCAACTGTAGGCTATTAATTCCTGGCGGTGGAGCTAATTTAATATCTTCAGGTTATGCTAAGGCTGCAAAGATCTTCTATGAACTTGCTGTGAAGGTTAGTTTGTTTCATGCCTGATTTGGCCGTCTATTTCTTGGCGTTTCGAAACGACAGCTGAGCCGTGGCTGTTTTGTGTTGCTTTTAGGCTAATTCCCAAGGGGACTACTTCCCAATTTGGGGTACGTGCTTGGGGTTTGAGGAGCTCTCGTATTTGACCAGCAAGAAGTTTCTCCTGAGTAAAACGAACACCACCGGTCTTGCACTTCCGTTGATCTTTACTAACGGTAAGGTCACGTTGAAGGTACGAGCAGTCGTGGAGTCGATATTAAAATTGCCTGCGTGTTTATTAAACAAAATAGCTGTGTTCTGAATGGAGTCTGTCGTCTCAGGATCTAGAGAGAGCAGGATGTTCAAAGGCTTTCCCGAAGACGTCCTGCGTTCTCTCGCCTCCGAGCCCATAACAGAAAATTCCCATGAGTGGAGTCTCACTCTTGAGGTATAATTAATACTATATGATCACGTTTACACAGCATTTCCATCACGAACCTTTCATAAGCCTCACACCTGCGATGTATAAGTAATCCGGATCTGCAGAAGTGAGTAGGCAGATGCGCGGTCAGTTTTATATTAAATGTTGAAAGCTGTTATTTGTATTATGATATAGAGACAGTAATGGCTTAATTTCACATTACATTAGGGTTCGACTCACGGGATCGAACGGCCCTTGCTTCTGTCTTGGTGAAATGTAATGAGCTCCCACGGTCCCTCAGAGCTGCTGAATCCCTTTCGACATTGAAGAACGTTCTCCGGACTCGAGCTCTTTCAGACCTGCATTCCTCCTGATCGCTTGACAGCTGCTTAAATTAGTTCAGCACCTTCTACCCTGGTCATCTAAGTGTTAGCTACCTCACTCATGTCCATTTGCAGCTACTTGAGCAATGTTACAACAAAATGGGAGTATCGGGCAAATAAGCTGTGCTTTGACAGCCACGTAGTCATGCACCGCTTAACGGCATTTCGGGCAACGACTGACCGCATATACGTTGTACGACGGTGGTCCCATAAGGTCATAATGGAGGTGAAAAATTCTTACCGAGTAGCAACGTTGTAGCACAACGTGTTACTCGCGTGTTCATGGTGATCCTGCTCTAAACAAACCTACTGCGCTGCCAGTCGTATAAAAGTAAAGCACATACAATTATGTACAGTACCTAATTGATAATGCTGATAAACACCTATGTTACTGGTTTATGTACTGTAATGTACTTTCTATTGTTAGTGTAATTTTTACAGTAAAATTTTTATAAGTAGAATGGTATGCTGTGTTAATGCTGGCAGCAGCATCATAAATATCATGTTTACCACATCTCTTGACTGCATCGCTGCTATACAGTCTAGGTTTGTATAAGTACACTGTATGATGTTCGCACAATGACAAAATTGCCTAACGATGCAATTCTCAGAATGCATCCCGGTGACACGTCTGTATTTGTATCCAACTCTCTGCATCTCTTTGGAGGAAAGTGTCTGATAAATGTAACTGCGGGTTCTTCTCTTCTGAAACAGTTGGCTGTATTGGAGACTTGGACATAATGACATGATATAGGTACAGGGAAATGGGCTGTTTCCATGTATGTTTTTTGGTCACCAGTTCATCTTCTGGACCGTCACCTTTTTCTTTTTTTTTTTTTTTAATTGTATAAGAGTTTCAACAACAACAAGGAACTGAGAAATTTCTACGATGTGTTGACCACTAACATGGACGGGAATGTGGAGTTTGTGTCAACCATTGAAGGTGAGCGTACTTTCCTTCCCACCCAACCTACGAAAATCTTTGAAACAGATTTTTGAGTCTGGTGCTGTGTGCCGCGCTCATTAAAACGGGCTCTTTGACAGCAGTAAGGACCGAAGTGCACGTCCCCAAATTAAGGGGAATGAAAACAAATGGAGGGAAGCCGCGGCGAGACAACGGCTGACGTTGAGCTTGACCGTTTCGCCGCTTTATCGTGCCGCGCCAGAGCCGAACTGACAAGTGATGTCGCTGTTGATGTCCTTTGTTTTCAGAGAACCTGACAGGGTGGAAGCAAAAAATGTTAAAGGTATTAAAAGGACCTCCCCTTTTGCAGTAAAGATGTGTAGTGGGATTACTATGGGCATGGAACAGCCAGGCAAACGGGGCAGGTAAAAACGACCCTTCGAACCCGTGCCAATTAATGCCTGTCGTTTGCCCCCTCAGCGAAGGAGTTCCCGTTTTACGGAACTCAGTGGCACCCGGAGAAGAATGCCTATGAGTGGACGAAGCCTTACATCCCGCACTCGCCATCGGCCATCAAGATGATGTTTTTCATGGCAGACTTCTTTGTCAACGAAGGTAATATTGCTATGGAAAGAGAAATAATTTAAAGCACGGGTAGGGGGGTTAAAGAAACATGGCATGAGATATCAGGACTGCACTTGTGTGCAAAACAGCCCCGTTAACATGTGATTGTGCTTGTGGTCTTACATCAGCGGATTACTCATTTGCCCTATGAATAATTGCGAATTATGCATCCGTGAGTGCTGGCAAAGTTTTGGGTGTTAACACAGGGTTAAGCTTTCTGTAAGTCATAATCCGGTTCATTTCGGTGAACCTCCCGCTATATGAGGACCTGGTGTAGGTCACCTTCCAGATAACTGCTTCTGGAACAGATCCCAGTACCGTGCTCTCGCAATGCTGGTGAATTTTACTGCAAAACTGGGTATACTGTCACACTCTGTGCTTGCAGGGTCACAGTGGTTCAAAGCCTATCCTGGATCAGTCAAGCAGTTATTGGTAATTGGTGGCTCGTGCTCATCCAGGGAACACGCTTATCAAACGTGAGCTATACGACCGAAGCCAGATTTTATAATGCCTTCCCTTAAAAAGTAATGCGTTTGCAAATAAGTAGGAGGTTTAGTCGGTGTCCCCGTCCTTGGACCGGGAGCCGTTCTGTTAGAGGTGGCTATAGTAAAGGGCTCTGTAGCAGCATTCGGAGAATGGACCCGCACAATATTAGTCAAGGATCCATATATCATGATCTCGTTCCACTTCTTAAGTGTCATCATTTCTAGAGGAAGCGTCAAGGTCTTTCCGCACTGAATATTTAGGTGAGCGAGTTGGTCTGTGAACAATAGGGCTGTTGCTTGGAGGGCCTCGTCCATGTGATTATTTTTTTTTTTTCTTGAGGCAAAGGGCACCTACCCCGACTGATGGGTTGACATGAGGGCAGTACAGAAACCGTGCTCCCGAAGTTAGCCAGCAGGGTACGAGGGTCCAGATTTCTGCCTGGAAGACGGCAGCTCCCGCGCAGAATGGCGTAATGTGGGAAGACCTGCGGTCACGGTGAAACTCGTCCGCGAATCTGCTCGTAAAATAGCCGCCTTATCAGAAGGGTCCAGCGCGGGACAAATCAATAAATCAATCTTTTTCCTCCCCCCAAACCCATTTTTACAGGCAAGGTCTCAAAGTCCTGCACGTCACCTTTTTCACAGGGAATCAAGAAGTGGGGAAAATTATGCAGGTCAGGATCACACTGGGCTTGGCTCTCCTCTCTGGCACCGAGCCTGGCATCTGAGCTGCCGCGGTAATCTGTGATCTCGGGACCCAGCGTCCCAAAGAAAGAGCCAGAGTAGAAAAGTGAGCCGAACACTTACGCACTTGCATATAATTAGTCTGGGAGAAACGGCAGCACTTACAGGGGCAGAGGGCACTTAGTGGTTAGAGCTGCTACCTTTAGACTCCGAGTTGCAGGTTCGAATCTCACCTCCTGCGTGCAATGCCCTTGAGCAAGGTACTTGCCCGGTAAAAATGGCCTAGCGGTAAAAATAGGTACATAGCTGTAAGTAGCTCAGCATTGTGAGTAGCTTTACAGAAGGGCGTTAGCTGAACGACTAAAGATAAATGCAGTCAACAAGTTTTGGCATCCTTCATGAAACTGAGCAAAAATGAATATAAACAATGAGTTGTATTTTGGGCTCAAACTTTTTTTTTTTTTTTAAATTTTTACTGAAAAGTAACATTTTTCCAGCAACTCGTAGTTTTTATTGGCACCGCTGCAATGAATAGTTGGTGAAGCCCCCCCCCGGAGAGGGTAACAGCATTGAGAGTCTTCCTGTGAAGTGTGGCAAGGTTAGAGCACACTTTGGGAGGGATCTGGGGTCACTCTTGCATGCAGAACATTTCAAGGTCCTTGGTAGTCTTGGGTTTGCGCTCAACGCCTCTTCAGTCAGTAGCCTTTCAGTAGAACTCAAGTTCGGAGGTTGAGATGGTCACCGGAAAACAGATGTGCACATACTTGAGTTGTTGGGTCATCTGGAGCTGTTTTATGCATGTAACACTATACAGCTGACCCTTGAACAACATGAGGATTAGGGGCGCTGACCCCTCGTGCAGTCGAATTCGCATATAGTTTTGTGTAATATTTGTTAATGAGAAAATGCCAATATTTTTTATGCATTTATGACAAAGTATACTGTACTAGACATTTTTTTTTTTTCCTTTGGATTCGTAGCCTCTGCGCACTGTCTGCATTTTATGTGTAAAGTTTTACAAAATCTTATTTTTTTCTTAAATGTGTGTAATTTATGGTAGTAAATAAGACTGACTACAGTAGTACAGTATGTAATACAGTTAATTCTATGCAGTTATGGTTTAATACTGCGTCTTTACTGTGAATGGCTCCATGTACTGTCTGTGTTTTGTGTGCATACGTTTTGATAAATTTTTAAATTTTATATTGTGTATATTTTATGGTAGTAAATGATAAAATGGACTAGTATGTAGATGGATTTTATGCATTCATGAACTTTTTTAATTTTTTTGATATTTCTAGGCTACGCAGTTTGTCTGAGGTGGTTCTTAAATTTTTTGGACATTTGTGACAATTTCCAATATACGCAGATTTTTTTTTTTTTTTTTTTTTTTCCCTCCCCCCCTCCTTTCTCCTCAATATAAGTGGACCCGTGCGGTTCAAACCCGTGTTCTTCAAGGGTCAACTGTAGTTAAAATGTATGACCACCTGTGTTGGGGGTTAGCTTCTCTCCCCAGCGTTTTAACACATGGACACAAATAGGTCTGATGCCGTACAGGCCTGGGACGCACAAATGAGAACGCTCGAGACGACTCTTCCCGGTTTTTGGTACGTGTCAATCGGCATCATGTGCACAAAGTCACGAAGAAAAGAAAGAAGAAAGTAAGGGGAAAGAATCGCCGAGATGAGTCGGCGGCGCTCCATTAAGGGCTCCGAAAGTGAGGAGCGGTATTTTATAGCAAAGTCGTAAGTTTGACAGGAAGTCGATGTAATGAGAACTCCTGCAGCTGCCTGCTGTACCAGATTTAGACACTTTGGGGAAACACTAGAACGGCTCGAAAGCTCTAGTATAGACAGTAATACACAAGTATGAATTTGTGTGATCAATCTTTTCCTCATGCCAGGATTTTCTTTGCCTGTAAACCTCCCAGTAGGTGGCATGGTGGTTAGAGTATCCCCTTGCAATTAGTCCCCAGGTTGAATCTCCACTCCGGCTCTAGTACCCTTGTCCAGTGACTGGTTATGAATAATCCAGCTAGAAATATTCGTAAAGTTACTTTGGTACTTCACCCTGAATTGATACATTCACAGTCATTCATTCAGCTGTTACTTTTTCTTTAAAGTCTTATGATTTACCCATTTTTACAGTTGGGTAACTTTCTTTTTTTTTTTTTTTTTTTTTTTCCTCCTCTCTTTTCCCTTTTTGATTTAAGTATTTTGCCTAAGGGGGGTGCGGTGGCACAGTGGGTTGGACCGGGTCCTGCTCTCCGGTGGGTCTGGGGTTCAAGTCCCGCTTGGGGTACCTTGTGACGGACTGGCGTCCCATCCTGGGTGTGTCCCCTCCCCCCTTCGGCCTTACGCCCTGTGTGCCGGGTTAGGCTCCGGTTCCCCATGCCCCGTATGGGACAAGCGGTTCAGAAGGTGCGTGCGTGCGCGCATGAAAATGTTAACAAGCGCAAAGAGAAATGTGGGTGAAGTATGTCGTACTTTGATGGCTGTTTTGGTACCCTGGTGTTTTCTCAAGCCACGTTAACACGATTCACAAATGGTAAGTGAACTACGCATTTCTCTAGAATTTTCTGCAGGAATAGCTGATTTGGTCCAGCTCTTGAGATAGGCAGATTATTAGATTCTAGGCTTGACTTTTGGTGGACTTGGTCAGAGTAACTTCGAGTCAGTGTATGTACATACAAAATATAGAGAAGAGTTTACAATGTCTTGCGTGGATGTCTCCGTTACAGAAAAAGCTCCTTAGTATGTGAAATAATCTTGAAATTTCAGGTAAAGCAGTGGGATCAGTGAATCTGACCAGTGCGCGTGAAATGTTGATCATGAAGTCTTGTCCGTCCGAACCACTTGCCCCGTACGGGACACGGGGAACCGGAGCCTAACCCGGCACACGGGGCGTAAGGCCGAAGGGGGGAGGGGACACACCCAGGACGGGACGCCAGTCCGTCACAAGGTACCCCAAGCGGGACTTGAACCCCAGACCCACCGAAGAGCAGGACCAGGACCAACCCACTGTGCCACCGCACCCCCTGTTGTGAAGTCTTGTACCTTCCACGAAAAGAGGTCAAGCACCTTTGTGTCGTTCACTGTGCCTCTCGGCCTTTAGCTGTTTGATCGACCCGCTCCCGGTTGGTCCTAAAATCAAAAGCCCGCCGATTCTTTGTCTATTATAATGTGGTGGAATGAGCTCCTCTGTCCCTCAGAGCTGCTGAATCCCTTCCGATATTGAGAAAGGATCCTCAGAACTAATCTCTTTTGAACTCGCTTCCCTTTCGAGCTCCTGACAGCTTTATAAGTCAGTCCTTCCCCATTCTTCACTTACAGGTGTGTGTGTGTGTGTGTGTGTGTGTGTGTGTGTGTGTGTGTGTGTGTGTGTGTGTGTGTGTGTGTGTGAGAGAGAGAGAGAGAGATATACATTGCTGTTCCTATGTCATGCCCGTGGGCATTTTGTCAAACATGCATGCTGGGAAAATGGTGGTATCCAAAAAAAACTAGTTAAACTTTAATAGTCATGCATTTGTATCTGCAGTCCTTCTGTTGGAAGCATGTTTGTTTACCCTGAGTTGTAAGTTGTTTTGGAGAAAAGTATCAGCTAGATCGACAAATGTAAATGTTGACAGTTATACTGTTGGGACAGTTATACATGACTGTTTGGGTCTTGACATTTAATAGTTATCATTTTGCTGTAATAGAAATTTGTAATGTGATCAGTTTGTAATTGTCTGTATAACTGCTTATCTTATGTGTTCCTTGTTACGTATCGTGTTAAACTGCAGTGCATATGAATTTCCCCACTGGGATTAAAAAGTACCCGTTCTATGTTATCGGTGATAAACTATATCATACATATTTATTAATCAATATGGCTCTCGGTTTTGCAGCTTAGCTGAAGCCAGATCAAGGGTTGTTCTCCTTAGTTAGTGTACTTGGGGTGCTGAGGATGCTATGTTGCTCAATACGATCATCAAGGGGGTTCTGCGCTAGATGCCATGCTCACGCAGATGAGGCGGTTAAGGCTTTATTCGCGGAAGAGAATTCTCCGGAACCCAATCTCCCGTGACAGGTATGCTGAGTGTTTGCTGTTGCAATGCCAAAACATTTTCTGCCGTGAGTCACAGCCACTGAAAAAGCTGCTCCTTCGGGAACTGGGAGCATCGAGTTCATTATTACCATCCAACCAAGAGGGGGGGAGAGGAGAGGGGGGGGGGGGGGGAGAAAAAAAAAAAAAAAAAAAACGGATGAAGCCGTTCTTTATAGCCTAGAGTTTCTAGGCGGTGTAGTTTACAGCTGCCATTTTACGCTCGAAGGACGTAGGTTCGAATCCCACCTCCTGTTGTAGTAACCCTGAGCAAGGAACATCCCTTAAATTGCTCCTGTAAAAAAATAGATAAATAGAACCCAGCTGTATAAATGAAAAATAATTGTACGTTGCTCAACATTGCGTGTAGCTTTGAAAAAAGCATGAATTAAAAATGATTTAAGTGAATAGGAACTGATTACTGTTCGAACGGGTAACTTACCGTTCCAGTAGGGTTCAATGTTCTCTTTATTTTTGATTTAAAGAGCCTACCTGGAAAATAAGCCACCGCATTGGGTTCATACCTTGTTTTCACCCTCCAGATATGTATTTTCTTTTATTCTGGAGATATTCAGCAGAACCGAATTTTAAAATTAAACTGATGCCCTCAGCAAGATGAGGGATGTAAAATGTTGGATAACGGTGCCTTGAGTTACCACACCAGGCATGCAGGGTGAGCGAGTGTGAGGGTGGGTTCGCTGGAATGAAGCGTGGGTTCTTTGAGGGACAGTGATGTGCCCAGCAGGTGGCGCAGTGGTTAGAGCTGCTGTCTTTTACTCAAAGGACCCAGATTTGGATCCTATCTCCTGCTGTGGTACCCTTCATCTAGGTACTTACCCTGAATTTAAATGTAAACTTATATGGTAAGAATTTCCCAACTGGGCAAATGGGTAAAGACTTGGAGGGGGGGGGGGGGGGGAAACTTTGTTTAAAATTTCTCCTGAGCTACTGTTTGTACTGTTTCGTAAAGCAATATATTCTTATTCAACTCTAACGGTCCTTTTTCCATGTTTTCTTTAACAGCAAGGAAAAGCTTTCATCGTTTCTCAAGTGAGAAGGAAAAAGCAGAGAGTCTCATTTACAACTACAGTCCTGTCTATACAGGGAAAAACCCAGGTTCTACATTTGAACAAATTTATATTTTTACATGAGCTTTTAAATTTAAAGCAAGGTGTGTGTGTATAATTTACCTCAGGGCAGCAGGTAATGTAATGGTGAGTCGTCGCTTTGTAAAGTCCTGACTTTGAATCCGCATTCCTGCTGTACTACCCTTGGGCAAGGTACTTACCCTGAACTGATACAGTAAGAATACCCTGCTGTACAAATGAGTAAATCATGTGACTATTTAAATGTCCTATAAAAAAATTACACTGACAGTTGAGTTTGTTTCACAGTACTTTTTAACACGTTCTCTCGTGTAAAAAGATGCTGTGTTTCATACTCGGAAACTGTGGGTTTTTTTTTTTCTTGGCTCAGTGAAATGAAGTCTTTCAGATGTTTTCTGCACACTTTGTGAATAAAGTAATCCAGGGAATGACTCTCGCTTCTGAAGCTCTGCTTATTTGGGAATATAAAATTCTTCAAGTTTCAGCACTGACACTGAATTTTATGTGAATTTCAACATTTTACTGAGAAAACATAATGTACTCACATAGCTTTTGTCATCTAAGCTTGTAATGAATATTTCTGTTTGCGTTTAGCCCGCAGCCTCTGGGTTCATGTGTGGGAACTTGTCGATGTAGTGCATTTCTGAAAGGGTTCCACTTTACTTCTCAACGGTGAAATAGAATGCAATGAAACCAATACCTATGGGCTGTTTTAGGCCTTGCCGCAAGCTTGCTTCCCATTTCTCAAGTCCGGACCCTCTACGCAAGCCAGCTTTAGAAGAGAAACGCTGAAGGTCACCATGGGCTGGATGGATGGATGGATGGATAGACTGAGCTATTTTCTTTTTGCCAATTAAATTCTGATTTACCATCAACCTGAGCAGCATGGTGCCACAGCGAGAAGTGCTGCTATCTCGCAGCGCCTGGGTGGAGGACGTGGGTTCGATTCCCCCCACTCAGACTGTGTGGAGTTTGCATGTTCTCCCCGTGTTCGTGTGAGTTTCCTCTGGGTACTCTGGTTTCTTCCCACACTCTAAAGACTGGCTGTTCAGGTTCACGCGTTCGTTCGTTCGTTCCACTGACGTAGGGATGAGTGACCATTGTAAGTAGTGTATCTAGGAGTGTGAGTCACCTTGGTGAATAAGGCAGCATAGTGGGACAGCCAGCAGGGTAGTGGTTAGAGCTACTACTGCCTCTGGAACCAAAAGGTTGTAGTACCCCTGAGCAAGGTAAGGTAAATTGCTACAGTGTAAAAAAAAAAAAAAAAAAAAAAAAAAAAAAAATTACCCAGCTGTATAAATGGGTAAATAGTTGTAAGTTTGCAACTGTAATAATAAACCTCCACACTGTAAGCTGCTTTGGTGAAAATCATCAGATAAATAAGGTGTGTGGGTTGATGACACTACATAGAGTTCGTTGGAAGTCACTTTGAAGTAAAGTGTCTGCTAAATAAATGTAAATGTAAACCCGCACATCAAGCCTTATACAACCTGGGTATTTGGCCCATCTATTTCGATCTCAAAGAATACGCTCTATCCGTGATAGTAATGTTTTGAGAGCCCTGCTAAGTGGAGCACCTCTACTGCCCAGTTCTGTGTTACACAGGGTACTACTATACAAGTGGTCAGTGGGGTTGTTTTCAGAGAGCTTCAGCAGTGTAACAACAACGGACAGTGTTGCAAGGTCAAGAGTAGGTGCAAGAGAGCCCCTGACCCTATCGTAAGGCCTTTTGTCAAGCTTCTAAAAGTCTTAGTTCACCATAGATTGCAAGAGTAATGAACCTGCTCAGAAGAGCAGTGCTAGAACATTGTGATGTCCTTCCGGAGAAGTGCTCTTTCGGGTCATTTTTCTTGGGGTACAAGGAACGTTCCGGTGCCCGTTTGGACAAATGCGTTACGCAGGTTTGTGTTCGCCTAGTTCGGCAGAGAGCGGGTCCCTTTATGTTCAGTACAGCGTTTTACCTTGCGTCCGAGGTTCTCCCTCCATCGCAGGGACGGCCCGGGGCGTAGCGGTTAGAGCCGTCACCTTGTACTCGGAAGGCCTGCGTTCCAGTCTCGCCTCCTTGCGTAGTACCCTTGATTGAGGTACTTACCCTGAATTGATGCAGTAAAAAGTGTGAATGGTATGCGCAATGGGGGAAACCACGGTAAGTCGCTTAGTGTACAAACCAAACATCGTAAGCTGCTTTTGGAGGAAGTTCCAGCCAAACGAATAAATAATAATAATGCTCTTCTAGGCATTCAACTTAACGTTCTCCAGTTAGGAACGCTGCCGTCCTCCGTGCTTTGTGTTGCAGCACACCACCACCATCCCTCTCCACCCTCCCCCACCACACCCCCCCATGGTGTTGTCTTACAGCAGGGGCTGCGTGAAATACTGCCCCTCTGGCCATATCCATTTACGAGGTAGAATATATTGGGTTAGCGTAGCCTTGGTTCCCCGGGTGGGGAGTTTTATGGCCGTGCTCTCGGGCTGCTTTGATGGATGTGCGCGCGGCCCCCGTGCTTTATAGGAATCTTCCCCGTCCTCGTGCGCGCTGCTCTACCCGGGCAGCCAGGTCTCTCTCGGTTCGTTTTCCCCGCGCGCCTCCTTTTAAAGGATCCAAACTCAAGGCCGTTGTGTTGAAGTAACAACGTGACCAACCTGAGCTGGCACGTTCACAAATGATGAAGCCAGAGTTATTAACAGGAGCACTGCGAGACAACGGGAAAGGCCGGCGAGTGTCAGAGGCCCCTGTCCACACGAGGCTTGAGGGTCAGGAGGGTGAGGAGCAGTGTGTGGAACTGCATCCCAGAAGCAGTGGGGAGTCTAGAGGAGTGGTGTGTGTGTGTGTGTGTGTGTGTGTGTCTAGGAACTGACATTATACACCTGATGTGCACAACAGCAGTATGCAGTACTGGATTAGGTGGACAGCAGATGTAAGAGGCCCCACCAGTAGGGAGATGCAGTGATCCATCCTAGAGGGAGCAAAAGCTGGAACAAGAAGAGGAGTTGTAGCAGTAGTAGTATATTTCGTAAGGACACGGTGGATTCTGTGGATCCTGCAGAGAAAGACGTGACAGCGCTGAGGGTGTGAAGAGATGTGGTGACTGCAGGGGGTCCGGGGATCTGTACGTGGGGTGAGGACAGTAGGGAAACTTTAAGAGCGGCTTCTCCATAAAGGAGAAGTATGAAGCTCATGAGTGTTAATTCACAAGGCATACGTGTGGCATGCAGATGGTACGGTAATGCAGCGATTAGCACTGGTGTCTCACGCTGCCTGGGCAGCGCCATTGGACGTGGGTTCGATCCCCGCTCGCTGTAGACAAAGTCCGCGTGTTCTCCCCGTGTTGGGCTGTGGGAGGAAACGCGCGAGACGCGTTTCAACGACTCCAGATCGGAGGTTTCCAACATTGCCTGTGCGTGTGTGTGTGAGAGACAGTTCTCCTGTATAGGTGGGTAAATGCTTGTATGGAGTTTACTGTAGTACAACACTAAGTCACCGTGGATAAAGTAGTCAAACACTGCACAGTAATAACTGCACATCACTTTGGGGGGAAAAAAGCATCTGCTACATTTATAAATATGTACATTTTACATATTTATACAAATTTATGCAAATATACTGTACATGGTTAGAAATGATGGAGAAGATGGATGGTATTCGTAGCTCGGACTTTTGATCCAGATGTCCAGGTAACTGCAAATGGTGTACTCCAGTAAGGCCTGGGAGGTGGGAGGTGGGGGGAAGAAATTCAGCCTTGACTTTTAATCAATACTACACAGCTTGTGGAGTCAGTGTACTTCTGGTGGTGATCAGAAGGTATCGGGCTTTCGGGCCCACCCACACCGTCCATTCGGCGGAGTCGCATTTTCCGCAACTGTTGCACTTCACATCAATGATCTCATTCCCTTTATCGCGACCTTTCGCTGCGAAATACGATCTGATAAATTGGAGTTTTAGAGTGGAAACCTATTTTGGACTCGCGCAGGTGAGAAGATGCACTTTCAAAAATGGGGCAGAAGGGAAAAATAAGGACAAAAATAACGTTACGAGAACAGATCGAATAGAAAAGAGGGGCCTTGCGGAGAAACGTACGCAGAAATTCTTTTTCCCTCCCCAGAATCGGCAACATCTTTTATTACCGATACACGGAATTTAATGTGAACCCAGTCACTCGCTGAAAATGAAAACTCCAGAGTCATGACAGCTACTTGAATGTACAGTTTATTAATAACTGACAAGCTATTTCCTGTATCGACAATTTTTTTTTTTTTTTTTTTACACTGTACGACAAGAAAAAGAATCGGCTCCGTTTGTTGTTTTTACATCGTGTTCCTATGAATAATGCTTGTCGGTAACAGAGTGCGAATATTTTACACAAGATTAAAAATTAAATGTGCAAAAAAGGTCTACATTTTATTTCTACAGGAAAAAAGACACATCCACAGACTAAAACTTCCACACTTACAATGCCTGAACTGGTATCAATTCCTTTCTGTGATGGGGGAGAAAAAAAAAATATTATATATAGATATATGTAACAATAATGAAATAAAAAGGAAAGAATTTCTTTATTGCGGTTAGTGTCAAGTTGGCGGTTGTCGCGGTATGGACAATGGCGCATGAAGAGGGAGGCTGTCGTCGAGCCTCGAACCTGACAGCTAAAAAAAAAAAAAAAGGGGCGAAAAAGGACATCGGCTGAGACCCTCGACCGTCTGCTCGCCTTCCTCCGAAAATGAGGTGAAGGATTTTCGATGCCTCTGGGCTCTGCAACATGAGGATGGGTTCGTTTGTCTCGCTATATAGAGCATTTCCAGTTTTCGGGGGGGGGCTTCATGCGGTACACATTGAACTGGCCCGGCTTTAGTAAATACACTACACTTGTGTGTACAAACCTATCCTTGTTTAAGGGATGGACTTTTATTATTATTATTATTTTTTAACAGAAAAGAGGGTGATTACACAGCCACTAAAAAACCTATCCATGCATGTACCTGGTAGCAAGTTTACTTACATCAAAAAACATTTTTGTACAAAGGCTATGATGAAAAAAAAATCTTTTTCTTTATCTAGGCTCCATCTGTCAACTATGTTATCGCGAAGGATGAAGGAAAAGAAATAGCATGAAAATGTAATACATTTACTCCCCTCCCTCCTTACAACTGCTGCTCTTGTGAATCTTCCCCCAGAAATAATAATAAAAAGAAAAGCTTCTCAACAGTCTACACCTCAGAGGATAAAACCATCTATTGATTATGCTGATGAAGCTATCAGTCAGCAGGGGGCGGTACGCTTCTATTGTACCATGGGACTGACTGCCTGCTAATGAATACAATTTACACTAGACTGGTTATTATTATTTCATGTGAACAATCAATTTGTTCTGAATAATCTTGGATTCCTTGTCTTGTTTTCTTTTGTTCATCCATCAGCTATACATCACACATCATCTCAACAAACAGACATCTAACATCCTTTGGGTTCCAAATCATTTAATGAAAACCTAACCTGCGTTTATACTACCGACGCAAAATTAAATAAGACATTTTTATTCCACCTGAACTGGGGGAAAAAAAGTATGATGAAACTATCGCCGATTCAGTATGACTTTTCAGTGCCCCCGAGCACTTGCTTTTAACACTGTGCGGTGTTAAGGAATAGCGCGACAAGTTGGACGGTACGCCACGCACATATGATAAATACACGCACCCCGCTGGAAGTCCGCTTAAGACACTTTTGTCTGTGTAAGAGTGTGAATCTATGACACAACCGGGGTTCACCGACTCATCACTTCCATCCCCATCAGCACCTGTTTGCATTCTGCTCATTGTTCTGTTCATCAGTGACCAGAAAGAAATAAGGGAAAGCATATTTTAAAATATTACGGTGCACCACAGGTAGGTTCCACACTTTTACTACAAATGCCAGTCGAACAAAGAAAAAATGAGATCTGTCCGTAAGAAACCTGCATGGTGACTTTTCCTATGTGGCAGGGGAAAGAAATGATGAAATCATTCATATTTGCCGTTGACGATATTCAAAATTATTTTCAACAAAGCATTTAATGCAGAGGCACCTGGATTTACCGTTGTCAGACACAATCATCGAGTCCTCCGTACAACTTTTGGAACACTGGAAACACACCGGAGTTATTTGGATATATTCAACAGTAATTTTACACTGTCTTTTACACAATCACCTTCATTTACACTTAATGACTGCTGTTTGATATTTAAAATGAACTTGTTTTGCTTTTGACATATAGGACTGAAATGTGACGTGTGGAGACATCGAGCATAAGTCTGCTGTCTGTTGAAGAGTCATCATTAAACGTGGTGTAATACACAATAAAAAAAAAAATGCGCACGGTGTTAAGTGCCAGATCTGCTTTTGGGAACAGTACAACAAAGACATGATGAAAAACAATAAAGCTTTTTTTTTTTTTTCTCACAACGTATTGCCAACAAGCCCCTCTTGTACAGGCTATGGTTTACATGCTTTCAAATATGCTTCGTACACAAATCGAAGAAAAGAAAAAAGAAAAGCAATATTTAATTGAGTGTTTCCTAATGATCGATTTGGTCAAAGGTCAGCGGTGCAGGAGCACCTAAACACACGCATACGTACACATACACACACCCTAACACCTGTCGCACTCGCTGGCACGCGCGTCCCGCCGTGTCACGCGCGGCACCTCGAAACACAGAGGGGCGTCTCCTCTTCCGTTTGGCATCTCTGGTCGCGACCGTGGTCCGCCCCTCATTTACTTCGATCTGCAGAAGGCCGAAAAAAAAAAAAAGGAAAAAAAAGTCAGGGCTGGAAGATCTGTCTCTATCTGTCGGAAGCTGGAAGATTTTCCACCCGACGCTTTTGGTGCAACGTCAGCATCAAGTTTAAAGACCCTTTATGAACGGCCTGTATGTTAAACCCAAGAACACATATGTAGCTGTATATAAGAACGTCACTATTTTATTTCCTCGCGAAGAATTTTCTTTAACGTGCATCACTTGGGGATTGACAGCGAGAGCAAGGAATCGAAAATACCGCTGCGGGTGCTCTAGTGACGTTCTTTTCTTCGGCCGCGGTCCGAATAACGCCAAGTCGGCCGACGCCGGGCCTTTTTACCCCAGAGGGACAAGTGGAGAAGGAAATATAACTTGAAGAAAAGCCAGCTATTGACGTAGTTACTCGCTGTATACGAAAAGGAGGAAAGTACTAAAAAAACAGATAAAAAATAAGGTTCAAACCAAAAGACCGGCTTCGAGCTTGTGTGTTCGTCAGGTGTGTTTTCGGTCGACACCGGCTTCTCTGACCACGGCAGACCTTTGAGCTGAAAGGATGTTCTGGAACGAGGCACCCGCAGCAACCTTCGCTGTTTTCTCTGAGCAGAATAAAGCATCTTATATCCCAGAAAATGTCACAGCCATCAATCAGCAAAAGTCCCTGATATTTTATGGCCAGTAGCTTTGTAAAAAAGTGTAGGTCTGTTCTGGATGCATTTCGTGAAATCCAGGCATCTATATACAGAAGCCCTTTTGAAGCTGTTTGTTAGATTGGTGGTAACACCAAAATGGTATTCATGGAAATATACTAGGAAAACTGATGAAAAATGACTGTGGCGGCCGCTCTGAAATTTCAGCGAACGGCACAGAGAGAGAATCTTACGGCATATCGTTCGTATCGAGACGTTTTTTTGCGTTATGGAAAGTGACGGTTATTTGGTTACCTCGTGGTAATGCTGAGGAATCTGCGACGCAAATCTTATTTCATTCCATATGAACATCTCGCAGTTTCGGATAATAAGAAAATATGCAGCCTTATTTGCAAAACAAAAAAAAAAAAAAAAAACCACACAAAACGCTATTTATTTAGTTGCGCTTCCCAAAAATGGTCCCCGATGACTCTCTAATACACAGGCTACTTGAGTTCGCTTACTCGGCTGTGACGTGATGATGATAAAGAACAGATTGTTGGATGATGAAAATAAAGGTATTCACTTTCATCTGTACAGAAAAAAAAAGGAAGTGGTAAAAAAAAAAAATAAAATGAAGGAATTCAGAGATGAAAAAGACAGGGAAATGGCCAGAATAAAAATTTGATTAGACTTAATCTCGGCTACGCTCTGAGGAAAAACAGAGCAAAATCGGGATCGTCGGTTTGAATTGACTTCCTTTTCAATTACTGCCTCCTGGAAAAGGACACTGTCTTTGTTCTCTTCAGTGAGTGAGAATGAACTCTGCATGTCCGTCTCATTACCGCATGATAAAACAAGTGTCGTGTGGGGGCGAGGATCGGACGCCGGTGAATCGATTGTAAAACACCGAATCAACCCGTTGACACGAAGTTGTGTCTGTATGTTGGCTTCTCTTCTCAGAAAAAAAAAAACTGATTGCTGCACCGTAAAGAGCTACACCGTGATTTGCGTGCAATTGTTTTTAGTATCTACAGGTTTGAATGAGGCTCACATGGTTGCCGTTTCGATGAGTTACCGCCAGACGACGATATTGATCACCGATCTGCTGTGCTTTAAGCTACGACTGTTGTTGGATCTGGGGGTTTGGCCAAGGTCTGCTGTGTGATGGGTCTGGGGTTCGAGCCCTGCTTGGGGTGCCTCGTGACGGACTGGCGTCCCATCCGGGGCGTGTCCCCTCTAACCTTGCGCCCTGTGTTGCCGGGTTAGGCTCCGGTTCGCCGCGACCCCACTCAGGATAAGTGGTTGTAGACAGCGCGTGTCTTCAGATCTCATTGTGTTTGATACTTAAAGTCATAATATATTGTCTGGTTTGCACATATTACATAAGCTTGTGACACCATGCGCGGCATGTTAGAAACATCCACGGAAGTTACATTCCAGACGTGCTGTACATACTCCCTCCAGCACAGCAACCATTCAGAGAATTTCTGCAGCGTTCTCCAAAGAATGCCTGCCTGCCTGCTCTTGTTGAATGTCGATGAGTCGATGTCACCTCTTGGCGACCGCAAAAGAGTTCCTCCGGGATGTTCTGCCCTGCACTTGCGTTCCGCGGGGCTGTGTCCGCTGTCGCTGTGATTGAGTTCATCCGTCTGACTGCCGGTCGTCCTCTTCTCCTCGTTACAACTTTTCCAAGTATAGCCGTTCTGACAAAATCCAATCTTCTCGTGATGCATCCAAAGTATCACAACCTCAGCCTCATCATTTGTGCTTATATTTGCATTTATTTTATTTAGCAGACTCTTTTGTGCAAAGGGACATACATCTCAGAAAACAATACATGGAGTGTGTTGCATCAACAGAAGGAGAGATTTGGATGGAGACGCGTGATTCTTGAGTACAAAGTTTCAAATGAGAGTTCTGTTATGATTTGACCCAACATCCATCTGTCTGTTTCCTGGCCATCGACATTTCCTTTAACCCTCACAAGATGAAATTAATACCAGTCCAGTGGTATCTAACACCAGAAAATCGTTCATAAATACTCATAGGGGTTTTTATCCAATTAATTTCAGCTGATGCGAATTTGCAATGTCTGCCTGGAAAGGGTTAAAAGTCTCTTCCCACACCACACTTCAAAGGAATCTGTACGTCTTACCTTGCTTTTTGAATGTTCATCTTTCATTTCCATGCAGTGCTACTACGGTGCTCGGAAAATTCCAACCTTTGCTCTTGTTAAGCACGGTAAGACCGTAATGTAAACTGCAGCACACGTTCCAGTTCCAGTGTACAATGCGAGCTTTTTCAGATTTCACAATCCATCTCTCACCATAAATGAAATGAATATAGATGGACCTCCCACAATGCCAGAGAAGCACCGGATTACATTGCAGAATTTTGCAGTGAGAGAAAACCCCCACAAAGCCAGCGTCAGCATCCCGTGGTTAGTAAGTAGGTGGTTAGGGTTAGGGTTAGTCGTGATCACTGTGGTATCGGCACCTCCCCCGTTGAGACATTAGTCCTTGAGTCCAGTTAGATAGGAGGCGGGTGGAGCTCAGGAGGAACCCTTTCCTTTACTTACAGACAAACGGGCTTTAATTGGACACGGGAGCTTTTCTGCGGACAGTGGTGGTAGGTGTATGAATCAAGTCCACCTATAAAGTCAACTGAAATCACAACACAACCAGAAAAAAATGAGGACTGAAGACCAACAGTAAAACACCAGCAGATGAAAATGAACATGGGAAGTCTATTGTGAATGTATTTTTCTTCCTTTTCTGTGCATAAAAATCCATTATTATTAACTGACACTTTGCCAAGGAAACTTACAGCGCTTGGCTTGTATGTCACTTCCAATGATTTACTCAATTTACCGTATCAATTCAGGGTAAGAGCCTTGCTCACAGGTACTACAGCAAGAGCAGGGATTTAAATCCAGGTGCTTCAACTTCAAGGTGATGGCTCTAACCACTATACCAACCGCTGTCTTCTGCACAAATTAAAACATAATTTTAAAAAAATTGCTCTGAATTAACTCAAGTAATCCAGTAATTTAAGAATGTGGAAGAAAATGTAAAAAGTATGGTAAATTTACTGCTGCATGTTTGAATAGGCAGCTGCGAACGCACGGTCAGGTCACTTTCATCTCTGATCTCAACCACAGACCCGGTCAGGCAGGCCAAGCAGAGTCATTCCTCGACAACCTAAATTGCCGAATGTTGAACCGGAACGCCGCTCACAGGTTACGGCAAAACACCGGCGCACCGTCTTCCAGCGCTTTGCCCCTCAAACGCCGTTGTTTCTTCGAACCTCCCGCACAGTTCATGTCTCGCTTTCCCGAAGCCCCAACCGTAGTTCCGTTTTAATAAAACGCTCCATGAAAACTCGGTCCTCGGTCATCGCTTGCCCCGCCCCCAATGTTTTCCCATGCGTGAGCCGTCATGTTTCGAACCCCGGATTGTTGGCATCTGTTGTTGGGAGATATGCTGGAGAACAGGTCAAAGTTCCATCGCATCCTTATAGGGAGAGCTGTAAAGGCCCTATCTGTAGCTGAGCGTCTGCAGCAACGTCCCGGGATCCTGTACTGAACGGTGTCGCTGAATATTCCTTGTCATTTCATTGTGTAGTTAAGAATTGGCTCGCGTGTATAAACACCGTGCATATAGGAGATAGCGGGATGAGCTCCAGCTTTCCGCAGGTAAATGAAGGTGACATCACACAAACGTATCACTTCAGTTCAGGGTTTCTTATACTTTTCTCTCACAAGAATTGCCTCCTAGAGCATCGAAAAGACTAAATCGTGGGCTGGCGGCAGCGACCCCGCTTTGTTTTTTTTTTTTTTTTTGCGGCAAAGCCTGTTTCGCTCAGATAAGTTAATCCCCAGCTGTGCGATTAAATTGCTTCGATGCCATCGCATAACACAGATGCCATCGCGTAAAAATCAAGAAGCGCCGCAAACTGTCTCTGATACAGCAGCCTCTGAATGCCAGCATTTGATCTATTTATTCCCCTTAATTGGCTAGCAGATGCTTTTATCCGGTAACAATAATACTAACAACAACAACATCACCCCTCATCCATGCATATTTTCTGGAAAGCAATTCGGTTTTAGCACATCCCTCAAGGGTATAACAGCAGGTCACCTCTCGAAGGTCTGGTCGAAAGCGAAAGTCGGCTCAGTTACCAGCTGCCCGGCGCATTCGGTGCGAAAGGTCCGACTCTAGTTTGGTGAAAAGGTGCCCCTACAAATTGGTCACTCGCACACGGAGATGACGTCCAGCAGACCTGTTAATGCTTCCGCTGAAGCTAATGATGCAGAGCAGCCGTTCCTCTCACTCTGAGACTACTTTGCTAAGTCCGTCCGTCCGAACCGCTCGCCCCGTACGGGGTCACGGGGAACCGGAGCCTAACCCGGCACACGGGGCGTAAGGCCGAAGGGGGAGGGGACACACCCGGGACGGGACGCCAGTCCGTCGCAAGGCACCCCAAGCGGGACTCGAACCCCAGACCCACCGAAGAGCAGGATCCGGACCAACCCACTGCGCCACCGCACCCCCCCACTTTGCTAAGTAGGGTTGGAAAAAATAAACTGATTATCTGTCAGTGTAAATGATAGCGCATTCCAGGCAATGGTTTTCAGTGCCAGCACACGCAGTAACCTCACCCTGGAGACGCATTGGCAGTTATTAAAAATATTGAATGCAGACAACATATAATTGCCCATCTTAAATATGCCGGTATTATAAAGAGGCTTAAATCAGATTAAGCCATGTAAATTCATGTAAAGCAGATTAGTTTAGATTTGTTAGCGACAATAACTTGAACGATTTTTTTCTTTTTTTTTTTTTTTACCGCGGCCCATCCAGGGTGTACCCCTTCTCAGCCTCAGGCCCAGTGCTTCCGGGATAGGCTCCGGTTCACCACGACCCTGATCAAGATAAGCAGTTATTGAAAATGGAGGGAAGGAAGATTTTTTTTTATTATTCTGCTTTAATTTGGTATTTCTTGGAGTACTTTTGTTTCTTTGTTTTTTCCTAATGTGTGTGTGTGCTTATTCATTACTTGACTGGTACTTTTACATGAAAAACTAAATATGAAAATATCAGTTACCTACATACTTCAGTGCATATAGCAGAAGCAACAAATATTAAGTAGTGAACCCTGGTCGAGGTTCAAAAGTAGCGGCCCTCTGAGGACCTGAACCTATAGGCCTCCCACCCCCTATTCGATACAACTTCATATCTACCTGACTATAAGCAAATAAACTACAAATATACAGTATTATCACACTCAATGTACATTTTGTACATTATACAACATAAACACACACCACATTTATCCAGACAAATGTTTACTGTGAAAAAATCTACATGAGAAGTTCTTAAATCCTAAGGAGAAGACACCAGTCCATCACAGGGTAGCCACACACACACACACACACTATGGGAAATTTAGTGTCACCAGGTCACCTAAAATGCATGCCTTTGGGCTGTGGGAGGAAACCAGAGCACAGACACAGAGAGAACATGCAAACTCCACACAGACTGAGCTTTATCGAAATGTGCACCGAAGCAGCCCGGACATTCGGAGACAGCAGCACTACCTACTGCACCAACGTGCCAGCCTTTGACTGGTTCTGTGAAACACAAAGATCCTTAAAGTCATTCAAAGTCATATCAAACCAATACTTTACGCAGACATTTAATTATATAGTCAGTTTGGTGAAACAATAAATTATAAATACTCTTTAAAATGCATTTGAACTACAGCATATTTTCACGCAGGAGGAAAGAAAATGCACTTTTAATTTCAACGTGGATCCTTTTTAAAGACCTAAATACAGTTTGCCGATGCAGAAACAAGCAGAGATGTTCATGGCCGCACGTCCCCGATGGATGTGAAGAAGAGTTTAATTAAAGGGCACCGACAGAGCGCCTTTTCCATCAGCACCACCAATGCGAAGGCCAAGGTTACTTATCTTTCCTCAGTTGTATTTGGACTATTTTTGCCTCTCTCTGTGGCAATAATGCCAATATCCTCCCAGCCAAATTGATGACATCACAAAAACGGGTTTTTTTAATGCTTATCAGCCTCACAGAGCAACAACATCTGTACAGGTAACAAACTGGTCCTTCACCCACCTGACTGTAACAGAATCTTTTTAATGCGGTAGTTATCCAGTTTTGGTGTCCTAAATGAGGCATGGTAAGTTTGGCTCACACACGCATGTTGGAGTCATAAGGACACAACCATCCGCGCCTACATCTTCTCGCTTTGTCCAGAACACGCATGGGACGGCCCGCATCGACTCGACACGCTGCTTTTGGCCCACAGGATTCTCTCCGGCGCACGCGCATCAAGCGACGAACCCTCATAATCCCAGAGGGGTAAACACACCCACAGGGTATCTCTCAGCACACTGCTGCTAAACACATGTCATTGGTGCAACAACTGTGTAATGTACTTCAAGGGAGCTGGCATGGTGAGCAAATAACAAATAAAATACGGAAAAAAGTGTATTTTTTCAGCTGCCTTCCATTTGAGCCGCAAAGATGTAAAATTTTTTAAATATTTATCTCATTTATCTCAATTAGGGCAGGCCTATACATCTAAATGCATGTGCTACAATAACATCAAGTATGCAGCAATATTAGAGAACAAGGATCCTTTCTTGTTTCTCCCTCTGTGTGGTAATGCCTTTGAAATACAGTGGGGATTACCAGCAATTCTGTTTTGCCTTTCAATTCATTATTCAAGTGCCAAAATGGTTGGCCAGCCACTATATGGCACGTAACTACCTGCGTCTGTTGGATTTATTCATTTAGCTGACACTTTTCTCCAAAGCGACTTAAAGTTTTGAGGTTACAATTATTTATACAGCTGGGTAATTTTACTGGAGCAACTTAGGGTAAGTACCATGCTCAAGGGTGCTACAGCTGGAGGTGGGGATCAAACCTGCAACTTTTGAATCTAAAGGCAGTAGCTTTAACTACCGCACTACCAGCTGTCCCATAAAGACTCTAATCACTACACTACCAGCTGTCCCATAAAGATTCTCACATCGTCTGAACCGCTTGTCCCATACGGGGTCGCGGGGGGAGCCGGAGCCTAACCCGGCAACACAGGGCGTAAGGCTGGAGGGGGAGGGGACGCACCCAGGATGGGACACCAGTCCATCGCAAGGCACCCCAAGCGAGACTCGGACCCCAGATCCACCGGAGAGCAGGACCCGGTCCAACCCACCGCGCCACCGCGCCACCACGCCCCCCTCCGTAAAGATCCTGTTATACAGAATGTTCATGCTCTTCTTTGCCTATAGAAAAAAGTATCCGAGTATTAAAACTGAAAAAAGTGGAAGGGGTGAGGAGAGCGTGTCAGTGTAATGGACCAATGAGTCAATGTGACATAGTTATGTCCAACCATGAAATATACATAGGACACTGAAAGAGTGAGCATATATTGTGCTGATGTGGTTCCCACTGTCCAACATGGTGGTGACAGTGCGATGCTGTGGAGCTGCACTGCAGGTCACATAGTTGGTGATCTTTACTGTGTCCACGGTGCTTTAAACAAGCATGGCTGTCATTGCATATTTAAGAGGCTTTCCTTTCCATCAGGGTTACGGCTAATTGAATAGACCATCGTTCTTCAGCAACATATCGACCCGAAACACTTCTCAAAGTCGTGCATGAACTATCTGGCCAACAGGAAAATTGAATGTAAGACACTGAGAATTATGAAAAAGACAAGTTTACAGCCAGTGTATTCAAAGTTTTCATTGCTGCTGTTGAAGTCTTAGTAATACATAATTTTCAGTGCATGCTGGATGCCCCAAAATGCAATTAAAATACAAAATGACAGCGCTCATGGCTGTAAAAGGTTATTCTTATTGATCGATACGGAGGCTCGTTTCAGCAGCGAGACCTCAGCAGCATCCGCAAAAACTGAATTCAACACAAATACGCAGAGACCACCTTGCTGTGCAACTCAACGTGATGCCATGAAAAATTCAGCGGGGCTGAACAATTAAAGCCAAAAGGTTAAATAGCGGCACTCCGCTGCGGGCGCTAGGCTGCGAAAGGAGAAAATATCTGCACATCACATCTGACAGTGAACATTTCATTTCACAAAGCAAGTTAATAATAAATCCTCATTAATTCCAATTCATGGCCATTTCCTCATCAAAAAGGATATCTTTAATGTCTCTGTTACATCTTTTATTTATTGAAGTATATAATATTAATGTGTTACAGTCAAAAAAAAAAAAAAAATGTACTCCGTTTTGGTACCCCTTCAAAATTCTCTATACAGCTATTTGTGTAATATGCGCTGGCAAAAATGGTGCTATTGGACAGCTATTGACTGTACTTCAAGAGTCGTGTGTCTGCATCAGTATCTCTCCACCAGCTAATGAAATGCACTTGTTTGCACTTGTTATTTACAATGGCTAGTGTCTGCTAAACTAATAACTGTAAAGGTACATGAAAGTTCTCAGACTGGCCATCGTATGACACTGCTGTGGTTAAGACAGAGCTTTCAAACACAACAGCATCACACGGTGGCCAGTCTCAGAACTTACTGACTGAACCTCATATCTGGGTTTTTTTTTTATTTCTGCTATTTTAACTGTACCTATTGTTACTTTTAGGTGTACCCATTATTTTAGTACATACTGTCTAAAGCAAATGTGTTGTATGTGGTAGTTTGTAACTCTGTGAACAGGCTCTGAATCTGTTTTCAGGATAAAGCAGTATAAAGTAAATTATCTGGTGCTGTATTGCATTCAGTGGTGGTACAGTGGGTTGGACCGGTTCCTGCTCTCCGGTGGGTCTGGGGTTCGAATCCCACTTGGGTCGCCTTGCGACGGACTGGTATCCCGTCCTGGGTGTGTCCCCTCCCCCGCCAGCCTTACACCCTGTGTTGCCAGGTTAGACTCCGGTTCCCCAGGGCCCCCTATGGGACAAGCGGTTCAGGAAATGTGTGTGTATTGCATTCATTCAGTTGGGGACACAGTATTTGTAAATAGGTACTATTTGTAGATATGTGTGTCCTTCCTTCCTCTAATAGAAGACATGCAGATGGTCTCCATTTCCCTTAGGAATATATACAAGATGCTGGGAACTCGCCTCATGTCCTGAGTAGTTAAAACTCCTCCTTTCAGGTTAATGCCATCTTTGCCCCTGTGTTACCCACATAATACAAGCCACAGCAGACAAAGTAATAGGTAAACTATGCTAGCAGTCAAGACAGATCATCCTCATCATCTATATGCAAATACATGTTGTATCAAGTCGCGTTATGTGGAGTCTACAGCTCAGCTTGGATCCCACTTTTTTTCCCTTCAGTTCTTTTCCACGTGTTTCAAATCTGGGTGGTTCCCAAACACATTTCCAAAAGTCCAACGATAAAGATATGCAATATATCGATTAGTACAGCACAGACCTACGGTGACAAACAAAAATGTTGACATTGTGTGAAAAACCTTTTGAACGGTGCCTAGTAGATCTATGTTGTTTTTGTCACTCATGTCGTACTTTTATTCCCGAGATCTGTTGGTGCAACTTTGCTCCAGATCGGCATAAAATTGCTCACATGTTGGGAGACTAATTTGCAAAGACCTTCAAGTCAACAATGTTGCAAAAACCCCTTTGTCTTCGATTTGCTTTGCTAACATGCTACAAAACAAAGAATGTCGCTTTCACTCGTTGATGAATCCTCCGAAGATGTGACTAATTATAAAAGTCGGCCAAATAAAACATCGTTGGCTTAAATAGTCCTTTAACAATAATTACATTTAATGTTAGAGAACTTATCACATGTTGAAACTCCAGATCATTGCATTGGAGTTCATCAGTAAAAATAAAAATTCTTGAATTGCACTTTATTCAGCGTTATTAGCAATTATGTACGTCTCTGACGTATCGCTTATTATCGTTCACACATGTGTGGAGACCGTTGCTTTTACTTACTTTACTTTCTTTTCTCAGCAGTAAACTGGAATTAAAGTTTCTTCAACCTTCGTCAAAAGTGGAAACTTGTTACAGCGGCTCTACAGTGTAATAAAACTACATTATGATCTTGGTCAAAAGGCCGAGAAGCTTACAATGTAATAAAATGCATGATTTTATTTTATTTTATTTAGGGTGTGGTGGCGCGGTGGGTTTGGCCGAGTCCTGCTCTCCGGTGGGTCTGGGGTTCGAGTCCCGCTTGGGGTGCCTTGCGATGGACTGGCGTCCCGTCCTGGGTGCGTCCCCCCTGTGTTGCCGGCTTAGGCTCCGGATCACCGTGACCCCACTCAGGACAAGCTGTGTGTGTGTGTTTTGTTTAGGGTGGTAGTGCGCTGCCCATGAGTCCCCCACAGCGGTTTCACACTGACTTTACATTTTACCCACAGTTTTCGACTATTTACAATAAACCTCATTTTCCCGCTCAAACATGACACTTCCCAGTAACGCGGGTCCTTACGATGTATCCATCTTGAGCAAGGTACTTACCTTAAATTCCTCCAGTAAAATTACCCAGCTGTATAAATGGATTAATAATTGTAAACACCTTCACACTGTAAGTTGCTTTAGAGGAAAGTGTCAGCTAACTAAATGTAAATCTGAAATATTTGAGAGAAATCAGCTCATCAGGTGATGTTGCTGGAGGGAGAACAGCAGCCGGTGACTCTCCACCCTCCAGGTCAGTAATACGCAGGTAATTACAGTGTTTAACACAAGCGCAGGTGTTAGTTCTATAAAAAGGGAGACGAGACGCATGGCTGCAGGTCAGCACCGCACACATGTTTAGCTGACCCAGAATACGGCTGCAGAAAGGAGTGCAGGTCACTTGCAAAGACATTCAGATGACCCAAAAGAGTCAGGCTTCTGCAGCAGATCACCTGGGCCTGCCCGGGGCAGCGGCAAACGTTTGGATCCCCCAACCCCCACCCCCGGACAACCGCTGCAGCCCAGGAAACGGCTTCTCTCTCGACAGCTATCATTAAATTGACAGCACTGAGTCACCACCGGGGGTCTTGAGTGGCACAGAAAGAGCACGGTCTTCTCGGAAACTCCTGCTTCATTACATGGTGAAGAGCTCATCCTGCTCTCCCCTACAACTCAACGCGCACCTTGTTACATGCAAAAACGTGACATTTTGCAAAGTGGAACTTTGAAAAAAAGACATTTCAGGAGGGACGTATTGGACCCAACATGAGGCCGCGCCCAGTTTTCAATCATGTACAGCGTATATAAACGTCCACCATCCTGCCTACATGTGTTTTCCATAAACCCACCACCCAAGCTAAACGTCTCTTGTGTGAAAAAAGTGTCCCAGCAGAGGGACTTAGCAACCTCATTCAAGTGCAAGTGATATTTTGTTTTTTTTTTTTTTAAATTTATGGAGTGATTTTAATATATGATATTTATGGCAGATGCTGCAAGTCATGAGTACTTCATTGGAGTCCAATGGTTTCGTGGAGTAGTGATGCTGTGTGGTTGTGCTTTGAATGTACGAGTTGTGGAATTTTTTGCTTTCGAATGGTGATTGTGATGGAAAAAAAAAACCTTGTTCAGGTGCAAGCCCACCAGCAAACTCTGAACCCATATGGAAAGTACATGGAGCATTCACCAAAAATGCACAAAACAGCCCTTCCAACTTCTGAAATAAGCTCTGCATTTATCCCTGACTTTATTATCTGAAGCTTACACTACTGTGAGTCAAAATTGCCTATTGTCGTCAATATGAATGCTCAAAGGTTCATGGAATGGAGCAGTCATAACTGTTAAAACATTACATCCTCATTGTTGCAGGAGGATGGGAACCAAAGGATATACAACAGGAACAAAGCGTTTCATCAATATGCACAAAAGAAAACGATAGCTGCATGAATGGCCCACTATAGCTGTTTAAAAGTCTTACGTTAATTTATGGATGCTGTGTTTGGAAGAATTTAACAAAGGACTGAAACAGTTAAGAGTACAGTGAATGCAATGCCCTCAGGTTGAAAAATTTGAAAAGAAACCAGTGATTATTAGGTAACAGTCGTATATTCAGTTTTGCACTCTATCAACAATAATTGGCTATTAACATTATCTTATGATGACAGTGACATTTAAAGAGCGTAACGTTTGCTTTTGTGTGGTAATACTAACATTGATTTTGTGCAGTAATGACATTGTTCATTACACGTAATGTATTTCCATCAGATTTCTAATAAGACCTCCCACGACACCATCCTCTGTATATTAACCGTGGATCAGAGAAAACCTTTGCAGAACCAACATCTCTGTTGTGAAATAAAAGACAGAGCAGAGAGCAGGAGCCTTTATGAGGTGTTTTTGTGTTTCATGCGATGTCTGTCATTAATTTAAAGCTTTGTGCTATTGAGCTGATTCTGGAGAAAATCAGTCTAATCGTGTCGGATGCAGCGGTAGGTGGTTAGTTTTATATACAGTATATTAGTTTATTCATTGTCACTTTTTAGTATTGTTGAATTTAAAGAGAGAAAAATACGAAATACTAATGCTAAATAAAAAAACCGAACAAGTTAAAAAAAAAAACTAACAAATTAAAATAAAGAGTCAAATTTTAAGCTGTTGCTGAGCTTGAGGCTGGGCCAGGCCAGGTGAATTCTCTAAAGGCCACCAGATCACTACCAGCAGCAGCAAAACTAATAATACACAGCGGAACAAAATGTTAGCAGTATGACCCAATGGCATGGTTTCGTTTTATTGGCCTCCTGACCTTTAACGATGTCAAGCGATCTGGTCTCCATGACGGCAGTTTGCATCAGGTCTACGGTATGAAATGAGCGCCTCACAATCCTTAAAGGGCAAGAGGATGAAGGTGACCAGTAGTGCTGCTTTGTGCCATGTGTATCCTTGAAAACGTCAACAGTGTTATTGCTACCAGCAATGAACCAGAGCAAGAGACAGGAGCAAAAACTTATCCATCCATCCATCCATCCATCCATCCATCCATCCAGCCATCCTTTATCAATAACTGTTTGTTCAGCGCTAAGTCATGGAGGTCCAGAGTCCATCCTGGAAGCGTAAAGCATGAGGCAGTGCACATCCTGGACAGGACACCAGTCCACCACAAACTCATTCACTCTCACACAGTAAGAGCAATGAAGTGTCACCAATTAATCCAAAACACAGCTCTTTGGACTGTGGGAGGAAACCACAGCACCTGGAGAAAACCTACACAGAAGAATTTGCAAACTCTACATGGACTGAGCCTGATTTCAATACACGTTGTGACAACAAAGTAGAGGGTCACGGGAGACCGACTCCATGTAGAGTAGTATTTTCCCTCTTTAACTGCCCTTCGCCTTTCATATACAAGTCCCCCAACTCCCATCCACCCACACATATGACCCACCCCACTGTCATGGGTTGAACCCCCATGCACCACTTTATTGACAAGGATGAGTCCCCCAGAAAGGGGAGGTGATGATGTTAATGGAGTAGGTGTGTAGCACATTGAAATGTCACAAGCTGGGGATAGGATCGGGAGGTGGTGGTGGTGGTGGTGGTGATGGGGGTTGGGTTCGGGGTTACCGGTTAGTGAAAGAGGAGGCCTCACCCTGGAGAGCTCCAGAGACGGGAGTGCAGGAGGGCCAGGGTCAGTACTTACAGCTGTCCTCCTCCTCTGTGAAGACGCTGATCACGTAGCAGGCATACACGAAGCCAACCAGCTGGAGGGAAAAGGGAAACGGCAGTTATTTTAGCAACACGCTCCCACATTCCCATCATCGCTCCCGGTACATATGATCTGGGCCAAATCATAGCGGGTAACTCTGAACATGTACAATACATCTCAAAAAATCTGCCTCTGAAATAAAACCTCCTACTCTGAGTATTATTTATTTGTTGGCTGCCAAGTCAGCACTTCTGTCCAAAGCAGCTTACAATTATATCCATGTACAGAACAATTTGTTTTTTTTTTTTTGCTGGAGCAATTCAGGTTCAGTACAGTCTCAAGGGTATAACAGCAGAAACCCTCTTCAGATTTGAACCCACATGAATCAGACTCCTTAGCCCCATAGGACGAATGAGGGGCCCGCTTAGAGATATACCAACAACACCTAACTTACAAATTTTCAAAGGTATTTTCAAGGGACTTGTTTCTCCCCTGATCTCGATAAATATATACTTGTTAGTTATGTTTAATCATTTTTAATAACGGAAAATATGCAGCTACTCATATAATGTATACCGCTTTATATGGTGGTATGTGACAGTTGAGTGTACTCAAGAATCGTGTGTCTGCATCTAAATCTCTCCTTCTGCTGTAATGCACTTTTTTAATTGTTCTCTGGGATGTACATTGCTTAGTAGAAAAGTGTGAGCTAAACGTATAAATGTAAAAGTATGAACATTTAGAAGTTCATTTATTTTTAATGGCACTTTCCTCACAAGTCTGTTCTCCAAAATTCTCTGTTGCCAAAGGAAAAAATCTCTCGCTTTCCCACTTTCCGCCGTTAACGGAATAAGCGAAACTCTACTTTGGGGGGGGTACATTTCTGTTATTGTGCTGTGTTCACTGCAAACTGAAAAGAACAAGATGCTGACAAACGTGTTTCTGTGATGCATTCACGGTTTCCTCAGGTTTATAAGACGCATGGTCGACTTTTAATGGTGAAACACTTTTTAATTAGTCCTCCCTCCATTACGCTGCAAATCACCCTCTTTCGTTTTACTCTCCTGTGGGGCCTGATGCGCAGAAACAACACCACTGTCGTGTGTGTATGAAGCAGAACTCAACACTGAATCAGTAGTTGTGAAGTTGATGTATTTTTTTTTATTTCCAGTCATTTTAAAGTAGACAATTTGAATGCAGCTTCATGAATAAAAGGCAATCAGATTATCTGGCATCCAAGTTGTATCCTTCATCACACTCTGAGTTTGCAGTATAGAGGGAGTGAGACCCAGCACCATAAATTCAGAACAAACAGCCTTACGGCAAATTTACAGCAAATGTATCTTTATTGATGATTTAACAGTATTTTAATAATTTACCTTAATCCCCTAAATCAAGGGATTAAGGTTAATCATTAAGATTTGAACTATTAAGAGGGGGCGGAGCAGATAGTGTAATGGTTAGCGTTACTGCCTTTGGTCCCAAAGGTTATAGGTTTGAATCCCTTCTGCAGTATTGAACTTAAACGGAATTGCTCCACCGTTTAAATTGACAAATATCTGTTAGTAGTTTAAGATTGTTAGCCGCGCTAGTGAGAATGGTGTAGTGGTTAGCGCACCTGCCTTTGGGCATCATAGGGGCACAGTGGGTAGCACAGCTGTCTCACAGGGGTGGTGCATGGAGACATGGGTTCAATCCACATTCAGTCAGTGTGGAGATTCCATGCTCTCCCCGTGTCTGTGTGTGTTTCCACTGGGTGCTCTGGTTTCCTCTTCCAGTCCAAAGACATGCTGTTCACGTTCACCCACGGTGTATGAGTGACAGAGAGAGTGTGTTTCACTGATGCGTGGTTGACTGACCCAGTGTAAATCACTGCAGTGAATAAGGTGTGTGGGCTCATAACACTACATAGAGTTCATTGGAAGTTGCTTTGGAGAAAAGCGTCTCCTAAATAAATGTAAGATTTTACTGATTGGGCTTACAGACAATTTTGAGTTACAACTTCTACGAGTTCTGACTTCCAGTCCCAGCTGTATTCATAAATAGAGGTACAAGTATATTCTTATTTTCCACAGCGTATGAGCCGCAAACAGAACTTGTCAAGAGAACCTCCTGTGTATATCACAGACGCGGTGCAGCGCTGTCATCGCAGAGGCCGCATCGGGAATCGCAGATCACAGAGCCGGCGATGAAACCAAGGGGAGTGTGTTTATCTCACCCACTCACGCTAGTGCAAATCTGCATGTGAGACGTGCGAAGTGAGCCGAGCTTCAGCGCAGCTCGTCTCCTGTGACAAACGATGTCGGCACTCGTGGGGAATGTGAGCGCGTGAGCGTGTGTGTGTGTGTGTGCATGGGAAAGGGTGCTGCATTGACAAGGTAAGGTGGGATTCCTGGAGGGACCACAGCCTGACGGTAGGAAGCATCAAACTAATGGGACTCTTTACAAAACAGAGGGTGGAATAAAACGAACGATTTCTGTCTGGGAGGGGAAAAAAATTCGACAAAGGAAAAAAAAAAAAAACCTTTATTGTACCTTCAGAAGCCCCTAAATTCAAGCGTCCCAGTCAATTCTCCCTTAGAGCGCACAGTCACAAAAAACCTTTAAATTGGATTGTTCCTGGAACCCGGGGTTTTACCAAAAGCATGACTGACCACCAGCGGGAGAGTAGCGGGCCGGTTCAGCGACAACCTCGGAGACTGGAATAACCCCCCCCGGAGCCAAGGCTCCAGAGCTTAGCAGCTGTCTGCGTGTCTCGGTATAATCCAGCGGTGATGATCCAAGTGCCTCCAGTGCGCCGACAATAATTTAGTGGTGTTACGATACGAGGCCAGCTAGACTCCCTCTTCGGCGTCTCTGCTGCATTCGGTCACGGTCAGCGCCAGCAATGCCATTGATCCATAAGGAGTTTTAGCCATTTATATACAGACAGTTTTCCACTTTCTTTTCCAACTTACTGAAACCCTCACGCAAGCTGAAATTTATGTAAATACCCCACCCGTTAATCACACCTCGTGAGGTACGTTTACGTATTTGCGTCAGTGCACGTGTTAAATGCTATATCAGTTTCTTTCTTTCATGTTAAAAACACGCTGAAAATGACACTTAATAAGGGCCTTACGCTACTAATTGGATAGAGTACTGTACTGGAGGTTGTAGGTAGAAAAATTTTAAACACGAATACATTTACAGTAATACAAATATAAATAAACTGTAAATAAATACATTCTGACCCATTAGTAACAGGCAGTACATTTCCATACGTAAACAAAAGCTGAACATTAACGTTCATGGGGAAATTCACTCAGGCTGTCACTACCAATAACCTGTCTTTGGACTGTGGGAGGAAACACATGTGAGTGTCTGGAGAAAATGCAAACTCCAGACTGACCGAGTTGGGTCCAAACTCATATTCTCTTATACTGTCCAACCCTGTCTGCTCTGCCACCGTGTCCATTGATCTACTGTATAAAAAAATGTCAATTATATCCAGGTGGTCCCCGATTTGCGATGGGGTTACGTTCCGCGAAACCCATCATAAATCGTAAATATCGTAAGTCGAAAATACATTTAATACACCAAATACACATCTCGGGGGTGCGGTGGCGCAGTGGGCTTGGCCTGTGCCTGCTCTCTGGTGGGTCTGGGGTTTGAGTCCCACTTGAGGTGCCTTGTGATGGATGGGTGTCCCATCCTGGGTGTGTAAACCTCCCGCTCCAGCCCCGCGCCCTGTGTTGCCGGGTTAGGCTCCGGCTTGCTGCGACCCCACTTGGGACAAGCAGTTTCAGTCAGTGTGTGTGTGTGTGTGTGTGTTTGTGTGTGTGTGTGTGTGATACACACCTCTGTGTGACAAACTGGGAGATGCTGATCGCTTTCCCTGCCCACCATCGCAAGAGAGTATCACACCGCATATCGCTTGCCTGGGAAAAAAATGAAAAATTCAAAACTTGAAGTACGGTTTCTAATGAATGTGAACGCCTGTCGCCAGCTCACCATTAGAACGTTAAAAAATTTGTAAATCGGGGACCACCTGTCTGTGAATATATATATATACGTGTCCTAGCAAGACAGCAGCAGCTAATGCACTGTTAACATAAGGTATGATGCAAGTTTTCTGCAGCTTGTCATTTCTGCCTTTTACGTAAATCTGAGTTTACGCAAGTCGCATATTACATCACCCAGAATTTGTCTGTAACTGGAAATTCATCAGATCGATTAAGGTTAAGGCCATCCTTCACAGCAGGAACCCTTCCCGGACATCAGCCTTTAGGCCTCCGTGGCCTTAACCTGCTGCTTCGATATGACCCACCGGCACAGTTACAGTCACCGAGGACGGCAATGCCAGCGTATTAAGGGGTTGCGTGCCGGGCCTGATTGGACCGAGAACGCTTCCCGGCACCGAGCGCACGCCCCCTCGTCCACTTTCCAGCTTTCTCATGCTAACCCATTGCACAGTGACGGACTCGAACCCTTCCTTCCACCCCGATCTCCTCTGACCACCTTTTTCCACATCATCCGCTGACAAAGAGTGTGTTCTGCTCCACCTGTCGGGGCGGTTCTACTGAACAGTTTCAGGTCAGGGGTATGATGACCAGGGTTCAACTGGGGATCCTGAAAACACCGCCCACCCGGTGACAAGTCCAGCTACTTAACACCTCTGCATGAGCGAAATCACCACGTGTTACAAACGTGAATTTCCACATGGGCCTCGCAATCTTCCGGATCCCCACAGCCAGAATAACTTGGCTGCTGTGTACATTTTGCGTGTTCAGCAATGATAAAATATACATCTATGGTTTCGACAAACTGATCTTGCCTTTCGTTTGCGAAGGCGGCTGTTTGGGATTCCAATGACATCGGCACGAGTTGCAGTGATGATTACGCTGCCAAGGCTCTGTGAAATGTAATCAAATTATATAATGCCTGTATGATTACTCCGAGCGTGATCTCCAACAGCCTGGCTTTCACATTCTGTTTGCCTGCACAATCTAACCAGCCTTCTGCGACACAAATGGCTAATTTGTTTTCAGTGCGAAAATCATTCGGGAATTTTATGGCATTTTCAACTGTTCATAACAAATTGTTACTAATAATTACTAATGTTATTACTACTACTATTACCATCATTGCTGGTTATCCTCCCAACGTCCCAGGACCCCTGCCTGGGGTCACGGCACCTAAACCATTTAAAGGGAATACCCTTAATTTTTTAGCCAATCTGCCCCAGTGAAAAGGAGACATTCCACTGAATATTAATTCCTGAATTGAAAAACAATCGTGAGGAGGACTGATCAGATGTGCCTCTGTTGCATTCGTACACGTGTCCGCCAGCAGCCCCAGAACAGCATACAATTAGTTAACGCCGAACATCACGGAAATATACGAGAGTTATTTTTTCCGGCTTAAGAGCTGAGTATGTGCGGTGCTGCCACACCAATTACATGTTAAAGGAGATGATCATCTCACAGTGAGAAGACCATTTTCAATAGATAGCAGCCACCCCCGCAGCCCCAGACCCTCGGCGTCATCCTCCCAGCAGCCCTTCGCCAACCGTCGCACTTAAAAAGTCATCCGATTATCTGTCGTGCCCCACGTTTCTCACTCGCTTAGCTGTGGTCGACGCTGCGGGGAGCGGGCAAGGACAAGCCGTGTGACCGATGGACATGAAAGGCTTCATGCCGGGAATCTTACCCGACTCATCTTCAGGGCGAGGCGTGAATCGCCGCCGCCGCAGCCGCCGCCGAGGGCTTTGAACGAGAACCAGTTTATTTACGCAGATTTGCCAAGATACCCAACGTATGATCAAGTAAAATTCCGCAATCTATATCGTAAAAGATGACTTTTTTGGGGCAAGAGGCAGATGGAGGAAGGCTCAACCCATCACGCATAAGGCTTATCAGCATTCCCACACATTACTCGCTATCAGCAGTGGCCGATTATTACGGTATTTCCGCAAATACGGATTTTACAGGCCCAAAATAATTGAAGATACACAACTGGATTAAACAGAACCAGCCGTTGCCACTGTTTTTCAATATTCTCTTTTTGTGGGGACAAACCCACATTTAACTGAGGAGATGCACTTGATTCCAGTGCCAGAACAAAGGCTTCCCATCCAAATGTTGTGTGTGTGTGCGTGTGTGTGTGTATGCGTGTGTGTAACACAGGCTCCTGCCAGCTGTGAGTGATGCGTGTTTCTGGTTGCCCTGCTTAATGGCTAAATTAAAAAAGCATCTCACACCTTCCGGCCACATAAATTATGCATGAGCCAGAGCAGCAGCCAAGGCAGGAGACGGAGTCATTGGGCCCAAGTTTGATGACGGTAAAACGTGTCATTTATCGGCAGCGGCTCAAAACATCACGAGCGCGTCAAGGTCAAATAAGCCAGTCTCGCCGCCTCTGGCAAGGACCAAAAGGGATGGTCCTAATGTGAGCTGATGAGTTTTAGCGCTATAACGGTTTGTGCGGTTTTGCCAAAAAGGCTGGATATGACTTCCAGCCTTTAAAAGTTGCTGTTTCCATTACCATGATAAATTTACAAAATTCGAGGTGGCAGCATGGCTGTAATTGACAATGTCCACTCAAACAATTTTACATCGCCAAGGAACACAATAATGTGTGGTATGCAAAGTGCAGATCAGCTGCTCAGGACTTCATGGTCAGAGTTAATAAAAATTATGTTAAATGTAAAAGTAGGCTATTCAAATGTGTCTCTCTTCGGTGTGTTTTATCTGTTTGGCATTAATGCACCACTTGATTTGTAAATCACTGCTATTTGAGGAGTTGTCAAAGGTTTGTGGGTTTTTTTCACTTGATGATGGAGCAGCATTAATGAACTATCCTGACAGTTTTAATAGATATCAAATGTTTAATATTGATGTATTTTTCCAAAATATTAAGGAAAAGAGGTTCCCAAAAAAAACTAAGAACTAATTATGTAGAAAATGGCCAATAAATTAAAAGAAACCCTACATAAATATCAAACCAACCAAATGAAAAATGCATTTTAAAAACAAATAATCAAACAATTGACTGGAATCTCCTTCTCTTTGCTATTTTGTTGAACCATGAAGTTAAGGATGATTAATATTCTGAATTTTCACAAGAACGTCGCAACCTTAGCAGGCCAATTTGACATTTTCTCCAGGAAATTTGACCTCCAACAGCTGAATATTCATGGCACAAAAGCCAGGGAGAACACGCCGATACCAGCAAAAACCCAGCATGGAATTTGTTCGCAAACCAAAATATTTGCAAAAATGTGCAAGTTCACCTTCATCCGCTCCATTTTAAATTCCGCCAAAAAATTATAACCCCCGTTCTCCCATATTACTCCATCACTTTTACGGTCTGTACTCGTCCTATAAACTTACAAATAAGTGGCACCGATGGAAAAAAGGATTTAATTTTTCAGCACTTCAGATCCTTATTTCCACTACATTAGAAATCTCTGAGGGTTTTGCTTAGATCATTTGTAATCATATTTAAAGAACACCTATTAATTATGTATACCATCACAGTTAACTTAATGGAGTCGGTATTCCTGCCTGTGCTTACCAAATACAAACTATTAATTATTTAAGTTCTTTTAATTAACTAACCCCATGAAGCAATTACCTTCGGTTCATGGGATAAACTTTCTGAACTCGCTCTATCTGGATGCTTTCGACACAATTACTCCGAACATAATTGTACGCGGATCATGTCGGCCCTCTAAAAGGGAGCAGTCACGGCAATTTCTGTTTATTGTTCATACGCTCCCCAAAGCGCCGCAGCTTTATGGATCCGCAAACGATTACAGCACTGGCTCCGGGTCCAAGTCCCGTGCCCTTGGTGCCTCTCTTCCGCTGCTACGCGGTGTCTTGCCTTTCCGTCAGATAAATTGGGGTTACTGTAAGATCCGTTTTTTTTTTTTTTTTTTTGACTGATGCCTTCATTACCTTCCTAATTGCCCAAATCCGTCTGACCGGCACACGCCATCCCGAGGAACGTGTTAATGGATTAGCTGAAGCAGCTGAGCGCAGATGCCATTAGCATTAATAACTGAAGGTGCTACATATTGCAGAATGTCCTCTCCGGCTGCTCCCCTCTATTTCCGCACCACTTTGGAGCTCCATTTAAAGCCGTTCCGTCCACATTCAGCGTGCTGCCCATCTTAGCCGAACGTGTTCGTAACCGATAAGGATTCCGACGCTCGGTCCATTAGAGGAGGAAGGGTGGCCGAAACAATAGGGCGCTGAAAAAAATCCTGCATGGAGCAAATGGCTGTTTTTGTGGGGGGCGAAGCGTAGGCGCTCGAGAGAGGCAGGTTCGAGCAGAAAAAGCTGGCTCCGGTGCAGATTAAAGGCTGCTGTGTTTGATTAACTCGGAAACGAGGAGGAAAAACCCCCCGACTCACAGATTCAATCTGACACCCAATCTGGTGCTCATGAAGAGGAACGGCTGGGGGTCTAATCAGGGCGTTCCTCACCAGCGGTGCAAGCAAAGGCCGTGTCTGCGGGTGCCGAGACGCGCGGCGGAAGAGCAGAAGGAACACGCGCTCGCCCGCCAAGGCTCGGCAGGTGGAACCCGACGCAGCCGGGCGTGGAGCTGCGGGTTCGAGCGCCGCTGTCGCACCGGGATGCAGCGCGTCTCCTGAACTGACGTTTCATCACTTCCCCGCCTGCGACTCTTCATTTCATCCGTGCATTAGGGAAACAGACAGCCAGCGGCAGTCATCGCAGGAGCGCCATCCAGACACGGTGCAGCGGTGTAATCGGTGTCAGAGTCGCTCTGCTGAAGGTAAACGTTTGTTCACAGCGCTCTGCTGTCATATTCCAGGAATTTCCCTGTGCCTGCTTTAGATCGCTGCTTTAACGGAGCGCACGGCCTGCTGTCGAATCAGTGCATTTCACTTCATACAGCTGTCCTAAAGCGTCGGTACTGATTTCCCACAGGGAGTGAAAAGAAGGGTGAACTCATATTACCCACTTAGGTGGGTCTTTCCATTCAACGCAGTTCACAATGTTAATCAACATACAGTTATTTGCCACTTTATAAAGCTGGGTCATTTTATGGGTAAGTACCTTGTTCGTGGGTATTCCAACCTGAGGTGAAACTCAAGCCTGTGACTTTCAGGACCAAAGGCAACAGCACTAACCACTACACTACCAGCTGCCCCTAATGGAAGAACTCTGCTCTTTAGAAAAGTGACAAATTCTCTATAAAATCAGCTCCATTCCACTGACCTGAAGACTGATCATGGGGGGGCATGGAAATAACTGCTAACGTCTCAGCCTAATGACACCAATATAAAGCTGATTTCTTCTTACCATTAGTGTAAGGAGCGAACAGTTGAATTAGTTGATCAAACTCGCTCGTGTGTCTAATGAAGCGCAAAATAAAGCCATAGTCGCCATGTCTTGCACGTCAGGGGCAGCATGTGACATAGTGCATGTGACTGCCAATATGTGCTCAAAGGACCCCCATTCAAATCCCACCTCATACCGTAGCACCCTGGATCAAGGTACTTGCCCTGAATTGCTGCAGCATAAAATACCCAGCTATATAAATGGGTAAAGCGCTGCAAGTAGCTTTGGAGAAAAGGGTCACATCGGTTGATAGATAATAAACTAAAACAACCAAATCGATCCAATTTCAGTAGCACTTTACCCTCAGCAGAGTCACGGTGAACCGAGCTGATGCTGAATTCGCTGAGGTCCACACTGGACGGGACGCCAGTCCATTGCAGGGTAATTAATAAATAAATAAATAAATAAATAAATAAATAAATAAAAATGCTCAGTCTGAAGTCGTCGCATACCCATGCTAATGCACATTTTGCAATCAACCAAATTATTGCCACAACACATGCAGTTTATCCACACGGTCCTAACGATGCAAAGCAGAATATATTTCCTCAGCTGAGACTTTCATCTTCTGCATATTAAGTGGCAGCCCCCCTCTCTTTCACCGCAGCGCACCACCTCAAGGCACACTATGTATTAATGCACTCTACTATCATTGACATTCAAGAAGAATGAATGCGTTCGGCTCCATTCCGCTGACCTGAAGACTGATCGTGGGGGGCATGGAAACAACAGCTAACGTCTCAGCCTGACGACACCCTCAGCTGATATCGTTTTAATTAAGCCAAGGCAGGGAGCGGACCTTGAACCAGCAACCTTCAGATCACGACCCGTCTACGCAGTCGCTAATGTGCCGTCCTGCTTGGAAAGGATTTCGTAACTGCGGGTTAATCTTGCCGCTCGCACGGTGCGCTGTTAAAGTTTTCCAGCCCAGGTTCCCCCGGCGCTCTCGCTCTCGCCTAGGCCCCCCAGCCCTCAGCAGTATTAATAATACACACTGATGGATAAACAAAAGAGCAGTAACATCAAACATTTACAGTCCTACAGCTTCTCTTCCCCCGTCGGGGACAGAGACACACCGAGTAATTCGCTCCTCTGGAGAGAAATACACCCTTCGCTGGCGCTCTGCAGAGCCATCGGCGTGAAACTGTTTCACATGCCGTCCTCCGCTAATAGGCTCCTTCTCTAAGTTTTGGGGAGAGTTAGATGAATGAGATGGATGCTGGATATAATGAGGCGCCGAAATACCGTAAATCCAGCTGTTTTATAATTGTAACACTTGTTTGTCTCCAGGGGGAAAAGTTTGCAACAAAGACCGAATTGCTATTCTATGATTTGTCCTTCGGAAAAACGTGGAGTTTCTTCACGTTCACGGAACGGATTTAAATAGTTACGCAACATACGTCCGTAGCAGGGGTGTCCGATCATGACCTTTGAAAGCCGCAGGCAGGACACGGCGCTCCGCGGATTAAATAAATTCATCATTTGGACAGATGTTAACTGTCGACTGGGGTTACTGTAAAAAATGTGCAGGTCAGGGAAAAGTATACTGTCCCAATTATCAGATTATATCAACGAGAGAAACACGCACTGACTTGATGAAATCAGCTGTGTTGCACCAAATGCCTGTAAACTGTAAAAAGTAAACCGTGGGGTTTTTTTAAACAAACACTAATGCCTTTTATAAATGATTCTTCTGTTTGTCTAATACCTGCTTCTCATTTATTCGTGGTTTATTTGAATGGCATAAGAATGGTTTAAATACATTGTTTTACATTGTTTTATATGTGTAGAAGCACTTGTGTCAAAAACCAAAAAAAAATTCGATTACATATGCTATCACTACAGTTACTTTGTTTGGTACAATAAATGTCAAATATGGGGCACATGAATTATTCTTTCAAAAATCTGTATGGGAAACCTGCCTGTTATGTCTCAGTCACAAGGGGTCCAAAATCAGAAGTCCATGAGGTCTCAGTCTCGGTCCTAACGTGCCGGAATGAGCTCACCCTGTCCCTCAGAACTGCTGGATCCCTCCCATTTTTCCAGCACGGGCTCAAAGCTCATCTCACAACCCTTCACCTCACAGTCCTTCACAACCTGTTTCTGTTTTCTTTTTGAACTATCCACCTATTTGCATTTCACTTCTGTGGGGAGCTACTTGACTGATGAAGCCCTTTGTCTGTTGTGAAGTGTCAAACGCGTATGTATAAATGCAAATATAATTTCTGCAATAAAAACTTCAAGTTAATTCTGAACGACTCCTGTTACTGGGAGTTTATTGCAAAGAGCATCTATTCACAGCGTTGCTCTGTTGCCAAATAATAGAGGCACATATTTCACTGGAGCGATTCAAATTTACCTTGCTCAGCTTTACAGCAAAGGTCCCTTCAAGGATTTGAACCTACAAGCTTTCGGTGTAATTCCGTAGTTGCAAGGTGACCTTTCTCACTGCAGCTTAGCTGTTTTAAGCCAGATGACAAAAGCTACCCGATTATAAAAACTATTTTCATCCCATGGCATCTGGAAGTTCTCATCTCAGCAAACCTGGGGCAAAGCAGCTCTAAAGAGTAGACTGACAAAAAAATCAGCAAGCGACAGCTTCTTCAAAATGTTTGTCACTTTGCATGAGCTGCCTAACCTTGCCCAGGAAATGTATGGATGATGAAGACATTTACCGCCTTATCCTTCCATCATTTTCATCAGCTACTGGTCCAGCGCAGGGTCATGATGGTGCAGAGTCTAGGCCACATGTAGAGAGCATGAGACAGGGTACACCCTGGACAGGACGCCAGTCCATCAGAGGGCAATCTCACACACACACACACACACACACACGCGCACACACACAGTGGGAAATTTAGAGTCACCGGTTCACCTAAAATACATTTGGACTGCGGAAGGAAACCAGAGCACCCAGACGAAACCAACAAAAACATGGGGAAAACATGCAAACCTCACTCTGAGCCAGACTTGAACAAGCAAAAAGCAAAATCCAGGCACTGTGGAGCGCTGCCCAACTAACAATTTTATGCACACATACACTGATGAAACCAATCATCCCAAGCAGGATCATGGCAAACCGGAGCCTAACCCGGCAACACAGGGCGCAAGGCTCGGAGGGAGGGGACACACCCAGAACGGGATGCCAGTCCGTCGCAAGGCAACCGGAGCGGGACTCGAACCCCAGACCCGCCAGAGAGCAGGACCCTGTCAAACCTGCTGCACCACCATGTCCCCAAAACAGACACATAGATGACCAATTAATAAACTGACACAATATTCTCTGCTACATATTAAAAGCAGTGCCTTTACTGTACTTTTACCAACTCAAATAAACAGTAAATTTCTCCCTCTGTCACTCAGTTCCCCAGTCATGTTTGACTTATTTAAATGTGTTTAATATCTTCCATCTCCCTCAGTGTCCTTTAAAGGGACACCACTTCCTCCTCTGCTGCGTCTTCGCTCTCCAAAGAGAAGCGAGTCACCTACCCTGCCGCTATTAATTATTTACCGCCTCCTGTGTTCTCCTTGTTGTACTGCACATTCCTAATTACATGTGGCTCCCCTTTGATGGAATAAGAATCAGTCCCTGGCCCCTCCCTCAAAATGACATCTTACATTTTCCCATTGAATAATTAATGGCATGCAGATTTTGAAGGCATTAGCAACGCCCCAGTAATTTATGACGGGGAGCAATTCGGGGAAGAGCGTGTTGGCAAGGGTGCCGGCATGGACAAAAATCGCTTGCCGTTCTTTTCATCACTCTGCTCGCTCCGTGCGGGAGAACATGCTCTACAAAGAGAGCAAACCGTTTTGGGAGACGCTTGGCCGAGTGTGTAACGATGACTAATCCGAGCTCCTAAGAGAGGAGTGCTTTTGTCTGCAACTGCTGGTGGATTTCTCAACAAAGGTTATTTTTTGTTGCTATTTCTCATGCACGGATTTGCTCATGAGAGCGTCCAGACACGGGATGCCGGTTGCAGGTGTCTCCACGGGCCAAACTCCTCCCACCCGGAAAACATCCCTGATCGGCTTCAGCTGACGTAAGAAAACGAGCCCGCTCTACCCACGGACTCATCAAGCTCCACGCGCAAAGAAAATAGGGCCGGGATGCCGACGGTTAAAAATCTGAAGTATCGGCGCTGTGAGCACAGGTGAATACCGGCCTTGGATCTACACACCATGAAGAGGAACGGCTGCTTCCCCACAACAGGTGACCCAGAAACGCAACCCCTGAGGAGGTCCAGTCCTGGTCAGCAGGTGCACGTTGCTTTTCTAGAGCAACGTACTTGGAGCACTGAGGCCAAGACACAACTGGTGCAAAAATCTTTCATTTTTTCCAACATCCAAGTGAAATATGAGGTTCTGCACGTCTACTGTAAGAGAGTACATTATCGCCATCACGCTCACTCACTTAGCAGATGCTTTTCTCTGAAATGGCGTACAACTAAGAGTAAACAAAGGGCTTAAGTTACATGTAGGGTGAGGAGAAGTATTTATATATTTCAGGCTCTCCAGGAAAAGCTGGGTCGAAGGGTCAAACGGAAAGACCCCCAAGTACCCGAGCTCGGCCGCTACATTAAAGACGGCAGTATAACTAAACGCAGGTCTAAATCACTACATAATGTTACGTGCCACGTTCTCCAGCCACATTTTTATAACCGGGGGGATGTGCGGAGGGGGGGTTAGAATACATCAGCAATAAAACTTGCCATAAAAATGCAAAACGCCCTCATGGATTGTGCTGCACCTGTGCAGAGCCAGAGCACTGCTTTAAAGTATAAGCGAACAACGGCTGCATCGCATCGCCGTGTTCAGTTCTAACAGAACCCAGATTTCTAATAAAAGGAAAAAGCGGAAAGGGTAGGGGGTTGGGGTTGGGGTTGGGTCGGATCCGTAATGACGATTGATGTCGTCGGCTCTAAATCATTTCTGTCGGGCCCAACGCGTCGCAGTGGCACGCAGGCGCTCGGATGGGGTGGGGTGGGGTGGGGTGGCGCTGGGTGTCGGGTTCGCTCGTGTGATCTCATGAAGACAGCCCGGCGCGCTACATGCGGGACGTGTCTCCTGGCATCGCCGCCATCTCATCCATTTTTAATGGGACGCACTCGGCTGAGCAGGACGCTCCAAAACTGAGGACGGAGACACGGAGCCCAAAGGTTCGGATCCCTCGGGTGGAACTGATGTTGCATCCCTTCCAATAAATAAATAAATAAATAAATAAATAAATACTCGGCTGTAAATACGCAGCTGTTTCACCTCAAACCGTTTTCCAAAAAGGCCCAGCAAACGCGCAGCTGTGGACCGATGAGATGCTTTAAAATAAACACGCAGCCAAGTGACATGGACGAAAAGGTGTTCTTGTGTGGCGCCTCTCAAGCGCACGCCTGTGTATTGTATTCCAACAAGGTGCAAGTGCGCTCGGTGCAATAGCGTGAAACTTATTTAAGCATCTACAGCTAATGTGCTTTAAAATCCCTCTTTTGTTAGAAAAAAAAAGCCCCTACTGCCTCCCTTAGCACTTATCCACTCGTTTCGCACTCATCCACACGTCCATTCGAGCAACGACTACTTGACGAGGGAAAAAAAAAAAGAAAAAAAAAACCACTCCTTCGGCAGGTCGGCACTCCCAACCGCTTCCACTTAGCGGGCGACGCGATCGGACACTGACTTGCTCTGGCCAATTAGGTGAGATGTTACTATTTCCAGGGCTCTGAAGTCAAAGGCATTTAGCCATGCAAACAGAATCAATTACCCCGAGGCTCAAGAAAAAGATTTGAATTTCCAACTACTTATCGATTCACGCCTTTCATTCAATTAGCTCTGCGGAGTGTCGTTTCTACCTGGAAGCCATACGGTCGAACTTAGAGCGCGGAGCTTGACTTGCATTTTAATATATGCGGCGCCTCCACGTGATGTATGTTTCAATCGCCTGCAGTTAACTGTCGTAATTGCTGTATGAATCATATTAATTTTGAGATGGTTGCCTTTGTGCGAGCTGGGTGATTGATTGGCAGGTCTCTCGGCCGATAGCACGTGTCGATGTGCGGTACTCACAGCCAATAGTATCTGGAGGGCGGAATGCATGACTTCCACATACTGGAACTCCAGCATGCAGCCGGTGACGGAGATGTAGGTGTGGTCCTCCAGGGTGCGGGAGGCGGGGGCCGGGACTTCCCTCCGTACGCAGCCGGGACCGTGTTCCCGCCACCAGGAACGATGCATGGAGATGTTGAAGGTCATGAGGTCAGTGTCCTGCAGGAAGAAGAAGAAGAAGAAGAAGAAGATGCTGAGAGCAGAGATCTTACAGCTTGCATAAGGCCATTCGAAAGAACAGCAGGTGCCCACAAATATTTGGGCGGCTTGTCCTCGTATCCCACATAGTCAATCAATTCAGGCAGAGATCAATTCGGGGGAAAAAAGGAGACATTAACAGCCGCTCCCGCGTTCCTAAAAACACAGGCTCCTCTGTGCGGAGATCCATAAATCACTTCCCCAGGCAAAGAGGGGAGCCGCAGTCGCTGGCACTGTCCGGCAATTACTCCACAGCATCTCCTGGGGAAAACTCCCAATTTTCCCGCGACGGCACATTTCACCCAAGACATATGTACACCCAGCTGCAGTATTATTGGAAAAATATTTTCAAACGCGTTATAGCGACGGTGTCAGCTCCGTTCCGGAGACATTGTGTGTGTGCCACGTTTTTGCCGAATGCAACCCATTCCAAAAACTTTAACTGGTGTAATTAGTACCTAATTAACTGCACTATTTATATTTACAGAAATTTCTCAGAAACAACTGCAATCTCCATGTGTGCTTTATCGTTACAACGTGTCAGAACGTTGTCAGAGAGAGATATCAAAATGATTGAGATGGGCAATTAGGAAAAGGGGGCTGGAGCGAAAACCTGCACATACTGTCCTCCAGGAATTTAATTTGACACCCCAGACGTACAGCGGACCTGAAAGAGCCATTAATTTCCATTAAACTGCAATTAAAAGGCCCTCAATTTAATGGATCCGAATGGAGGTGGTTGGCGCAATGGGGGAGTGGCCCCAGGTGTCACACGAGGGCCAGGGTGACCTCTGGGTATCGCAGCCTTCTGTTACGCCCATGGGCACCATTGTTCCAGAAGCCTCAAGCAATTCCACTGTGACAGGACTGTCCATCAGTACGTGCTGTGAAATGGGGGAAGGGGACAGCGGGAAGATTGGAAGAAAGGTGTGTTGCAGGGTCCCCTTGTGACAGAGGTGTCAATCAGAATGTAACCGATGACAACTTGGGATAAACGAAAAAAAAAGTGCATTTCTACACCAGACAAAGAGTTACAGATGCAGATGTCGTGACTCATTCAGGTCTTCCGATACCACCGTTTTTCACGAAGCATTTTCCAGCAGTAGCTACATATTGAATTCGTAAGGACTACAAAGGTAATTGTAACAAATAATGTAGTGCAAGTTTTTGTAGCTGTTGGGAAATAAGGAGAAATCTGGGTTCAAGTTTGAGACACCTCTTGAATTTCGACAAGGATTCAGCAGCTGTGAGGTCCAGCGGGAGTTCATTCTGCCGCATTGAACCAGAAGAGAGAACCTTCTTGCTTCTGATTTTGAACCTCTTGTGTGTGCAACCACCAAGCAGCCAGCGGTGGAGGAGCATAGCGGTCTAGATGAGGCGTAGCAAGCGGTTGGTATCGGGGAGCAGACCCATTGACCGTTATGTAACTAACGCTCGCTCCTCCCTCCCCATTTCACACACTTCCCAGCAACCAGGTCTCTGTAACACGCGATGCGGTAGCCCTGTCCTGAGAACATCATCCATAATTTATCCGAATCCTCACGCTCAGCATCCAGCCCCTTTATCTTCAATGTGTCACTTCTTTCCCAGACACTCTCTCGCAGCTCCGCAGTCCGTTTTGTCCCTTTGTTCTTCTCGCCTCTAAGTTCCGGTCTCTTTCGCTTCCCCAGGCTCCCGGGCAGAGGAATGAGCCCGAGCGCCTCGTGCTGTAATTGCCCAGCCTACTCTCTTGTCACCGGCGCAGGACTCTGCGGAGAAAATTACTGTTTCCATCGCAGCAAGCCATTCATCTACAGACCAAGGCCAGTAATTTCTCCTGAAAATAATAGCTCTGAAACGGGGGAAACTTCCAAACGTGTCTTTCTTTTTCGCAGCTCTCGCTGCCCAACCAGCCACATCCTCAGCCCGATTCCGGAATGATCCACTACTCGGATGTCCCCGCTGATATTCCCAGTTGTCTCCTGGACTCAGATTGCGCTCCTCAAAGCCATAGGCTACGTGCCAGAGGCCAGGTGGGAGGCCAGTGGACCTCAGGCGAGTTCTGCTACAAAAAGAACAGCTCCCAGGCATCACAGCTCAACTCTCCCCATGTTCTTCCAGCGACGCTACAGGCTCTGAATACCACATAAAGAAATGGAGGCAACGCCCAACTGAAGCAGCCACCTATCTGCAACTGAGAGCTCCAGCCGCGCATAAGCAAATAAATCAACACGCGGCTTTCGCTTCTCAGTGAGGGCATCACGGCTGAGACCGACTCTTTTACCGCCTAAACAGTAATCATGACAGCAAGAGTCATCCAGAAGGTGGATACACAGACGTATTCATGCTTAAACAACCAACTTCAAAATTCCAACTCCTTCATGCTCAGTACAGTATGAAAAAGAACAGAGATAAAGTGTAACAGTTTAATAATTGGAGTCAATATTATGTGCATGATATTTACACACACACACACACACACACACACACACACACACTTTCTGAACCACTTGTCCCATACAGGGTCGCAGGGAACCGGAGCCTAACCCGGCAACTCAGGGTTGGCTGGAGGGGGAGGGGACACACCCAGGACGGGACGCCAGTCCATCGCAAGGCACCCCAAGCGGGACTCAAACCCCAGACCCACTGGAGAACAGGACCCGGTCCAACCCACTGCGCCACCGCGCCCCCCAGGCATGATATTTACATTGACACCTATTACATTTACATATTACAATTATTACATTTACATGTAGCAGATGGGATGTGGGCACTCAAGAAACAAAACTGCATTTGACAAAATACACAGTTATAGTCGCAGATGTGCGACTGTCGAGGAAGAGTCAGTTTGTCCGATAGAACAGCGGTTCTTGCCGAAGCTCATTATATGAGTAGCTGCCTGTAGAATGGAGACTGAGAGGAAATACAGAAGCGTTCATAACAGACGGCATGAATAAAGCAAATTTATGGAGCTGTTAGAACATCAGGTGAAAAGTTGGTCTGAGAAAGATGGACTATGTGACGTTTACTGAATCCCAAAGGGGATTCAGCAGTTCCGAGGGACAGTGGGAACCCATTCCACAACACTGGAGTCAAAACCCAGAACCTACAGGCTTTCAACCGCACTAACACCAGTGAACTTGGAAAATCGTCCCGTTAATGCTATTGCTGCTCCAGATGGGAAATTACTTCATTACAATGTGGCAGCAAAATTCAAGAAGCTATTTTAACAGAAGTTATAAAGAACTTCTGAAATGGCAGCACACATTTGCTGTACCCTTGAATCACTGCAGTACCATCGACCATTCCTTATCAGTTAATACCAAAGCAATAACGGTAATATTTCCTTTACCGGCGACTATACCACAATGTATGAGCACATCCTGTCTACTTAAAGAGTCCAGCCAATTACTGGCAGCAGCTGTGAGTGTTTAGTCGAAATGCGGAAAGAATGACATTCGGTGGCCTCAAACACACCCCCGCACGCACACACGCTCACGCATTTCCACAAACGCGCAGTGCTGATAATGTACAGTCCTTATAGGCGTCGAGTAACAACACCCTCCAAGCAGAAGGCCGGAGCGTGATTAAAATTAGCACAAAACACATTAAAAATAAAAAGTGATAAATGTTCACGTTTACATGTTTCACCAAGGAGGCAATTAAACGCCACGAGCAAAGCCACTGCACAATATCCCATTAACATAATGAGCCAATTCTAGAATTCATTAGCATAATAGAGCATTTTAGTGTAAGATAGCTGGATAAAAGCAATTAAATGCAAATGAAAGGGATATTTAATGCTGACACATTAATTAATTGTGTTTGCAGGTTATTTGTAAATTCGTTCAGGTTTTATTTCGGGCAAAGAATGCCTTCTAGATACTGGGAATTAAAAATCAACTGCAAATTTATTTGTGCGCGGTGGACATGTGTTTGTGAGACGCGAGCAGCAATGGAGATAAAGGAGTGCACTGTACAGAAAATAAAATTAAATATCCGGTGCCGGGAATGCAGGGATGTTTTCTCGGTAATGAGGCAGACCACGATTTCGGTCCGTGACCGTGACAGCGGCCGGAATGCCTCTGCTGCATACGGAGGTCATAAACGAATTCCAGTCCATTTGCATTCTGGAAGTACTCATAAATAAAAGTCTCGTTGTTTTTGAGGGCATGCAACAGTAAAAATCTTGACACGGTGTTTCCCTTGCGGGCTGGTAAAGGGACAATAACCATCTTTCCATGAAACAGCCCAAGAGTAAGAGCCAGCGGCTGCCCGAGCCCTGGTGGGTCAGCCAGGAGAACGGGAGCATGGGGCCTGGGGGCTGGAATCTGACGTTTGGGATTTAGAGGCCTGGAGCCTGTGGTCTGGGTCACATCTATTAATGCCTATAATAATAACTGAGCTCCTCTCAGCTCACAAATCTGGACTCTGTTAATACTACTCATATTATTATTATTATTATTATTATTATTATTATTATTATTATGAGGGGATGCAGTGGCGCAGTGGGTTGGACCGGGTTCTGCTCTCCGGTGGGTCTGGGGTTTGAGTCCCATATGGGGTGCCTTGCGATGGACTGGCGTCCCGTCCTGGGTGTGTCCCCTCCCCCTCCAGCCTTGTGCCCTGTGTTGCTGGGTTAAGCTCTGGCTCCCTGTGACCCTGCATGGGACAAGTGGTTTCAGATGATAATGGTGTGTGTGTGTATTGTTATTATTAATGCATATAATTAATAATAAAATATAATTATTATTATTAGTGTTGCTGTTGTTGTTTATTTTACCACCTAATGATGACTCTTTCTCCTTCCCAAGACCCATTTCACACCACACCCTGGTAAAGGCAAACTCCCACAGTGCTTCCCAGCAGTCCGCAGCAGTCCACCCATAGCGCCGCTCCGCAGCTGCATCTCTTTTAGAAAAAGGAGGGGGTGTTTTGGTCGACAGAGAAGATGCATCTCTTTCATGTTGCCGGACAGTGCCGTCTAGACGGAGTCTCCACTTCCCTGCGATGTCCCCGTGTTCACTCCCCGCAGCGTTGTCTCTAGCTGAGGAGACCTGACAGCCAATACTGCCAAGACTGGTGAGCGGTGCCAGGAGGCTATAGGGAAAATCCCCCCCCCCCCCCCCCCGGGAAAAGCAGCTCTATGGTGCCCCTGAGCAAGGCACTTAACGTGATGACCCACCTGTGTCACTACCTACAGCTACAACCGATGGACATCACTCTGGACAGGAGCGTTTCCTAAGCAACCAAATAACAACAACATCCGATAAAAGTCCAAGGATTTCCGCAAAAACACAAACCCTCAGTCTCGTGTTCCGCAACTGCCATCTACATTGAAAAAAAAAAATTACCTGTGACGGAACAGCGCGTTTTTCAATTCGAAGCGCTAAGGCACTTAAAGAAAACAAATTCCTGATACATAATTGCTTAATGCGACCTCTTTGCAAGAACAATATTTCACAGCAGACTCCTCTGTTTTCTTTGTGTCCAGAAAATTGGCCGTAAACTTTTCCCATCCCCGCACCCCCCACCCCCACCCCCCCGTGCAATATGAAACCATCGACGGGAATTACAGCGGCGGTGTCGGAGTCAACAGAGCCGTTGAATAAATCTGACACAGACATGCAAATGCACCGTAATGTATGAGTCATTCCCCTGGCCTTTTCCTTATGATAATTGCTTTTCCTTTATAATGGTTATCTGCGCCACGGAAGGAAATGGATAAAAGCGCTGTCAGAGGCTATTCTGTCTCCTTTCCAGGGGTGACAGCAACTTTAAATGGGGGTTAATTTGTCTGCCATAAACTGGACAAGCCTTTTTAGGACTGATAAGAGGAAATGGATTAACGCTCTGTGGTGTGGCGCAACACACTTCCTTCGCTCTCGGGTCATTCAACACCTCGGCGAAGGTATAACTCGTGTTAAAGTGGGTCTCTGGGTCTTCCCGAGCACCCATCGGCTTAAGGTTTCTCGATCGGTCGTTGACCCGAAAGGGGTCGGAAGGTCACCTCAATTTCCCTTCATCCCAGAGTACTTGTAAACGACACACCGTACAGAGCAACGCGAGAAAAAAAAAAAAAATCAAACCCCTTCAGTCTGTACAGCTTTGACTGTGTGACATAGCAACGGCTGGCTGTGTTATTGACAATCGTGACCCCTGAAAGCAATCGCTTTATGATTCTGTTATTACTGAGGACTGAACTCCCCGCCCTACCCAAGATAATAAATATAGAAATAAACAGGCCTTAAACTACACATAAAATTGCATTGGGATTTCATCACCTTTGAGTGACGATCTAAAGAGCCCCTCGACTCAGAAAGAGTCCCATGAGTGCCGCGTGACGTCTACGTCCCCTTTGGCAGCGGCGCAGATCCGCGGTCCGTGCCGAGACGCGGGACTCGCTCGACAAATTAATCAAAAACAAAACATCAGATTTCACTTCTTGACTTTTATACATCCACTGTGTAACAATAAAGTCTCTTTTTTTTTTCCACTGAGTTCCTCATTAAAGTCATTTGATAAAGAAAAACTTTTCAAAACTAATTGCATCTGTTTCTGGAGACGACGACCAACTGCAAACCGCAGAACCACTAGCAATTTCCTCCGCGTGAGAAATACTGACCTTGAAATAAATTTCACACTTATCATGAAACCATTAGTTTTGAAAATCATTGAGCCTGTATTACTCGTGTGTTTTTACAGCAGAAACAGTAAAAAAAAAAAACCTCCAGGATACTGTATTTAATTTATTCTCTGCAGGGATACTGCGGTGTGCGTTATCTAAAGAGTCAGAACCAGGTGTTTGGGTATATGCTTACCCAGGTATGTGTGCTTAAACACAAGTCAGCTTTTGAGCTGGAATTGATGAGAAATTAATCTCATCCAGCCTCATATAATAGGGATCCACTGTAATTTCCCCTGCTCCAGATAAAAACATTAAACTCTTTTTCCTAATGCAATTTCCCATCATTTCGCACCGATGCTGATTAACGTTCCGCTCTTTTCCTTTTGCAGGGGCACGAACGAAGCGCAACAGTTTCTCACAACAAATAAGCCTGCAGGTTCTTTTTGTGCACAAATCCTGGACGCTAAGGAAATAACCATTAAGACTAGAGGAGACCTGTACCGAAAAACATCACGCCCCCCTTTTGTGCCCAAATCCAGCATAAATGGGCAGAGGATTTTACGTCAAACTCGGAACAAACGTCCAAGGAAGTCATTCCTCAGCTGTCACGTCCAGCGGTAACGCCGGCGCGGTCACGTGTTGCTGCACATCCACAAGAAGATGAAATGGGTGATATTCTCAAGTGCGGAGCAAACATATATAGGTGCGCTGTGCAGAGTAAGGAATGAAGCGCCGATGTGGTACGAGGAACAAGAGAGCACGGAGGAGTGGATCTTTGGACTGGAACACAAACACACTCCAAATGGGATCTCAGAAGCATGTGAGCAGACGTGGTATGAGAATCGCCAGGAAACACAGTGCGGAGGTGATCAAAAATCCACAGCTAGATGTTCCTCCTTCGTTCCTATGATAGCTGATGGTGCTTGGGATCTGTTCACTGGGTTCAGGTGTGCCGGTGTGGCTGCGACCCCCCTCCCCCCACCACCACGTTCATCCCACATGGTTCTCAAGGTTGTGACACCAGCTGGGGCACAGTCGGACAAAATAGGTTAGGAAAAGAATTTAAAACATTTGAATTTGGTGATCTAAGTATTTCAGACTTATAAAAAGCATTCCACCAGGTTCTGTCACGAGTCAGTGCTAATGATTATGATTTTTTCTTAAACATTATGGCTCCGGGGGGTGCGGCGGTACAGTGGGTTGGACCGGGTCCTGCTCTCCGGTGCGTCTGGGGTTCGAGTCCCGCTTGGGGTGCCTTGTGATGGACTGGCGTCCCGTCCTGGGTGTGTCCCTCTCCCCTTCCGGCCTTGTGCCCTGAGTTGCCGGGTAGGCTCCGGTTCCCCCCAACCCCGTATGGGACAAGAGGTTCTGAAAATGTGTGTGTGCATTATGGCTCTCGCTGGCTCCTATGAATACAGGCCAAAAACTATCTCACAGCCCAGCGTCCCTTAAGCAGCTTGCAGGGATGAGACAACGCGAGAAATTCATGAGCTAATGCATTTCATGATGCAAAGACTACTGTTTGATTCCTACTGCAAAAGAAAAAAAAAATCTAATTAAAGGGGAGTGAGCAAATTTAATTAATATCGTTTTCACCATCATGTTTCATTTTATTCGTAACATTTCATCTGAATTAAAAGAGGAACTAGACGCAGTGACCGTAGAACATCCTTTCTGCTAACTGGAGTACGGCTCATTCTGGTTTTTATTAGTAGCAAAAAGTCATAATAAATAAAATAATTACAAGTAATTTTTGTACTACACTGAGATCTCTGACTCCTTTTTCTTAGAGCATATTCTAATAAAACATCATTTTCTTGTACGTTGTCATATTGCAGATGTTTCACTGTACTCCATCAGTTAACATTTATTGATTTATTTCAGACAGTTAAGGCTGCTTTATTAGACTTCAGATAAATTCATGTGAATGAGAAGACAGTAAAAAGAAACACAAAACATCCTCCAGCTGCATGGAATAAAACATTTTTATAACAGCCGATGACAGTTTGTGTTTACAGGCTGCTGTACAAAATGTTCATCAGACCTGAAAATGAATAATAAAAAGCAAAACGCTCACAAAGTGGAAAAGTACAGGTGCTGCATAAGGAGTCTGTAGACCAACAGCTGCTGGACAGTGTATGTGTGTGTGTGTCCGTCCATCGGAACAAGTGTTTGACAAAGAGGATCTGGATTAAGGACCACTGTAGACGCAGGTGCGGGTGTCCGATTTCCACCTCCCGGTCACGTGTATCGCGATCCGTGGTCGGGTCAGCTCTCCGCCACCCGAAAAGAGCCCGCGTACCCGTTGGCGGAGGAGGAGAAATCTCCTTTCCGCCCGCACATCTGTGCGTTAATGCGGCGAATCCGAACGGCTCGGAGGGATCGTGGGCCCCCGCCATCCATCACGGACCGGACCCTGCTGGTTCCCAGACAGATGGCCAAGTGTGAAGCCAGGCGGTGGTAATTGATGAGGTGGAAGCAGAACGGCGGCAGGTTGGGATGAGGCGGGGGAGGAGGTGTCGCCACATCTGGACACACGTGGCCGCTGACACGCACGTCTGTACACGCACGTGACGGCGCTGCGCCCGTCCTTCTTTTGATGCCAGAGGGGGGCGGGGGGCAGCGCTGGATGTCAACGTAAGCACGTGACCGATCGCGATGGGACGGCGGAAATTACACGGCTTACTGCTCCATTTTCCACGAAAACACCAGGCGAAAAACATCAGCACGTGCGCCGAGTCTCAGCACATGCATATTGTAGGATCTTTTAAGTGTCTGCTGAAAACAGTTTTATTTTCTACTGCTTTTACATAATTGATTTCTTTTACTTTTATTATGTGAATGGTACTTTTAATGTCTGTTCTTAAATGTATTTTATACTACACACACACACCATCATCTGAAACCACTTGCCCCATACAGGGTCACAGAGCCTAAGCCGGCAAGACAGGGCGTAAGGCTGGAGGGGGAGGGGACACACCCAGGACAGGACGCCAGTCCATCGCGAGGCACCCCCAGCGGGACTTGAACCCCAGACCCACCAGAGAGGAGGACCCGGTCCAACCCACTGCACCACCGCACCCCCTTAATTTTGGTATTTATGCCTCATTTATAATTTCACTGCTGTGTACTTTTATTACTATGCACTTAATTTTCTGCAAAATGCTTTGAATGACCATTGTGTTTGAAGAGTGCTACAGAAATAAACTTGACTTGACTTGACCATGTCAAATGCCTTCATAACTGTACCATTTGAGGGGAGGCGCTAAAATGCTGAGGAATTTCCTTTCCTTTGCTTTTTGCTACATCTCGTTCTACAGTAACAAGTCTTAGAGTTTTATCTATCTCTCTTGTGTATTGCAGTTCCATTTTTCTAACTCATAGCCACGGATATCACAGATCATTATCTACTGACTGAGCCACAAAATTATGTGAGAATTAACAGTGGCATATTAAACACAGATATCCAGGAATGACGGTGTTAAAAAGCCTTTTTTTCAAACCTACATAGAACATTGTACAGGTGGCAAGGTGGAACAGTGTCTGAGGTCTGGGTTGGGATGAGGGTTCAAGTCCTCAGTCTGTGTTGAGTTTGCATGTTCTTCCCAGGTTGACACAGGTTCCTTCCAAGTGCTCTGGTTTCCTCCCACAGTCCAGTGATGTGTTTTAGGATAACTGGAGACTTAAAATTGCTCATAGTGCGTGTGAGCGAGTGAATCTGTACGGCTGATTTGTAGTGCGCTGTGATCCAGGGATTACCATGACCAGTGTTTCCAGGATAGGCTCTGCACCGGCTAAACCAGTTCCTGAGAATGCATCAAGGAACGTTGCGGCTCTATCAGATGCTAAGATGTGCCTAGTCGCACATGGGTCTGGAGCATCTCGTTGGGTCTGAGATACCATCTACTGCAACCACAGCTGCATGTCATTCCAAAAGGACATGATAGTCAAATATAACACAATTGTTGACTTAATCTAATCACATGCCCTGTGGGGGTGGAGAGGAACGATTGCTAATGGCTGCCATCCGCTGGGATCACAGCTTATAGGGTAAAGGTCCACAAACAGTGAAGAGTCGGTAATGACTCTCCATTTGCTTTAATAACACATGAATGCCATTAATTTGGGCGAGAGGCATTCTGAAAGGGCAAAGTTTGTAGGAGAAAAACATGTTGTTGTGCACGAGGGACAAAACAGAGGTACTTTCCACCAATACCACCTCGCCAGCTAGAGGAACCTCAGGCTGTAGACTGCAGAGAGAGCGACACCAATTATGGCACTGTGAACGTTTCTCTACCAAGAGCAACACGTTTTACATATTTAATACGTGACATATAAAAGAGCAAGTAATTTAATGGCAGTGCTTTAAAAGCCGCTTGACAGTAGTTCACAGTGAATATGATTTGCATCACAATGCATCTGGCAGCCCACGCTGGGAACATGTGATAAACATCCGAGCTGGTTTATCGTGCAATCTCGCACTGTGTTCTGTGTCATGACTCGTGAATGCAGACTTTATAATGTTTTCACATACGGCAAGGTCTTCTGATGCCGTCATATTTTATTATATTGACAGATAAGGTAGGCTCTTCCGATCGGCCGTTTTGCTTCCAATGCTTATTAACCGAGTATGTTTCTGGCCGATCTCTAAACTCAGCTCCTTCGCCGCATGCTAATTAGTCACGTTCTCCAATCACCACTCTGCTGCTCTTTTCCAAACGATCTCCACTACAGGAGGATCAAAATCCCCTTAGCGTAGTTGTTCAAACCACCAACGCGCTGATCTTCACGTCCATTCGTTCGTACGGTAGAGGCGCTCGTGGTACTCGTGCGTGTGGGATGTGCCCTTAATCCGTAAACATGCATTGTCAAATAACGCAGAAACTAGAGCAATTAATATCTAGAGCGAAATGTCGAGAAACGCACAGCAATACCCCTGCCTTGGATGAATAAAGAACTACGAACTGCAGCCCTATTGAAAGCCCATTTCTGATGGTACAATCTGGGCAGACTGCATGACAAAGACATAATTAGGTTCTGGAAGAGGTCTGGTCGTTAATCCCATTCTCCAATCAGGGTAGTCCCGCGGTGCGCTCGGCGGGTTGCTGCCTGGCAACCGACGTTTCCGCGGCTTCTGAGAAGCGAGCGGCTCTCGACGTTCGACATACTTCCCGGGAACCAGGAGCAACACGGGACGCCAACGGAAAAGGCAGACGTGTGCCGGAGAGGACCGACGGGAAGGCCGGCACGCTATCGGCACTTGTGCGATTTAAAAAACAATTTATGTTTCCGCAGGTAATGGCAAACTCCAGTTCACACTGGTTTCAAGAGACCCGGGCCAATTACCCTGCGCTGTCAGATTTCCAGCTATGTTATATAGCCTTTCATGCGCTACGTTCCCCTTGAAGAAAATTAGACGCTTCGAAATTTAATCTGCAAATTGGCCATTTCATTTCAGAATTTAGAAGACGCAACGAGGACCTTTAGCGCCTGGGTGATGTATCCAAAATCAATTAACTGTGAGCATTGCTTAAACAGCCTGAGCGGCAGAAATGTGACTTTTTCTTTACCACACCTGGACGTGTTAAATAAAAAAACTTACCATAATAGAGACACGGTTACTCGAGTGAATCCTGTGCACCAGGGCTATTCAATCACAGTCCTGGGGGGCCGAATCCAGCAGTTTTTCCAGCTCTCCTTACACCACTAAGAGCTTAGAAATGGAGTTAAATGGGTTCAATCGAGATAGTAGGCTGAATTAGGTGGTTCGCTGCCCGGCTGGAACTCAAACCTCCTGGGCTCTGCCCTCAAACGCCGTACCCGAATAACCTTCCCGGACACACCGAAGCAGCCACGGGCCTTTTTCAGCCGAGAATCGCCACGTCACTGAGACAGATTTTCGCTGCGCGCCCCCCGAGTTGGAATGACCTCATGCATTTCAGAAAGTGTCATGTTTTTCATTTGAAGTGTTCTTTGAAGATACAGCAGCAGTCTCGTGGAAATTTGCGGTTTGATCGAAAGGAACTACCCGTCGAGGTCACTTATGGAGCATGGGGTCAGAGTCCCGCTCGGTTCGTTCCAAAAATCCTCACTGCACCGGGATCGTCTTTCCCCGCACGCCGTCAACAGCTCCTTGTCCGCTGCCGATCTCCGAGTTACTTTCACATCTCTCCTTCTCCTGATGTCCTCTGGAGAAATCAGCTGGCAGCAAATGGACTGAGAAACAGTAACATGACTCTCGACTGCTATTTACAGATGTGACCCGAAGTATTTATAACACTGCGGCATTGTTTGCAAAATAAATGAATTATGTTGGTTTGCTGTGCACTCATAGGCTCGGTGTTGCGAGGGGGTGGGAGATGACCTATCGATGCCGGTACATTTACTGTAAATTGCAGCTGTCCATGCACTTACCAGCCGAAGGTGATAACGTGAGTCAATGCAGAATACATCTACCTATAAAGATAAACATCAGAATGCGATTACAAACGGCTTCTCGGGACTGCCGTGACAGTTTGCCCGAAGCGACGCAAAGAAAATTCCGGAAGTATGATTGGGACGGGGGCATTTCAGCTTGGTGGCTCTTTATAACGCTCCTAGCCTTACACACCGACGTCTTGTATAAATGTTGCCTCACTACTACCTCAGTTCCTTCATTTAAAATTCAAGGTGGCAGAGATTCATTAAATAATTCACAGTCTTCGCTACAAATCAAGAAAAAAAAAAAATTATTCGCTGTGCCGTAAGTCTTTCCGAGTTCTGTTCAGTGTTATTTCCTGCTATAAATGTCTTTTAATCTCAGCTCCAGAGACAACTCGGCATACAGTATGCGCATCAGCCTTCAAATTATCTTCCTCTTGATGTATGCAAATTCCTTCCTACAACATTATCGCCCGTACCTAAAGGGAATACTCATTTGTTTCCCGTTGTATCAAAGCATTTAACATGCTTTTTTCCAAGACACTATCTACTCACATTTATTCAACAACGGCACCTTATCGTATGATTTTTCTTTCAAGGTAATCAAGCAGACGGACTCTTCGGTGTTTTCCGCCTCGCGGTTCCGCAGCAGTTACGCACACAACTCGGAGCGTTCATTATTTCGAGTCAATTACCCAGTCTTCGGGCTTCGGAGCTCCTTGGCTGCGACAGTCAAATGCTGCTAATCCGCTGTGTCGTCTGAGTCATCGGGTCCTCGTCTCTCTCCACCTGTGGCATCTGTTACGGTCTCGTCAGGGGTCTCGAAGACTGGTTTGGTGTAATATTCACTGTCATGGGCATGTACACTACAAAGAGGGCTTGTGGACCCCTAGACTGCGCTGCCACATTACTAAGGGTGGAATGAGAGCTCCTGGATCGATCACCAGGAAGCACCACGACGAAAAGTTGAGTTCAGCCCAAAAAGCTATGCATGCAGCAAGAACAAGTGGTGTGACAAGGATTCGGAAAGAAATAAGACGCTTTCCAGTCACCTCCTATGTGGTGCTCTACATATATTAATTTAGCTGATGCTTTTCTCCAAAGTGACTTACAGCATTAAGTGACTTATGATCATTTACCCACTTCAAAAGCAGAGTAATTCTACTTTTTCTGAACTGTTCAGCGTAAGTACCTTGTTCATGAGTACTACACCAAGAGGTGGGATTCAAACCTGAACTGTTGTAGGTACAGTGAAACCCTGTTATAATGCGATCGTTAGGGTCCATAAAAGGTCATCGCGAAAAAAGCGGGGTCACGCTGAATCGGGGTTCAAGAAAATCAGTGTTCAAACTGACCAAATGTTGACCAAACATACTAAATCACCCTTATTTTTGTCTTATTTCACCCCGTTTTTTTGCATGTTAACTTTCTAGCAAGTATACAACATTTGAATTAAAGAACTGTGTGAATTAATGGTTGTTGTTACAGGCATTTCAGCATTTCTAACCTACTCGCGCTGTAAGACGGTCTGCTAAATTAGCAACCTTCGCCAACTTTTCAACTTTTCAATGTAGTTTCTCACATTCCAGAAAGAGCAAAAAAAGGGTCCAATGACCCATCGCGTATATCCGAATTCACAGTAAATCGGAGCACATTAAACCGGGGTTTTACTGTACTTCTGACCAGTAAATAACTTGCTGCCCCATCCATCCATACAAATTCAGTAACATCTTGTAGAGACTAGGATCGCAGTCAACCAGAACCCCATGTATGCCATATCATATATGCAGTGCTCTGTCACATGTGATGGCACAATGTGACAATACCGACCTTAAAAATGACCTTATGAATGCTCAGGTCATTGATCAGGTGACTGATCAGATGGTCGGTCAGGAGACCGAGTGGCTCAAGTGAAACCAGGAAGCAGTGCCATTCCGGTAGAGGCACAGCTGTCCGCACAGGCCTTTGCAGGTAGAATCATGTGCTGCCAGGTTTCATTGGTTTGATGGCTTTTGTTTCAGTAGGTGAACATGGAGAGCTCTTGGTGTTTTTAATTCTGATCATCAGCTTTTTCTGAGCCCCATCCTAAGCTCCATAAGCTCAACCCTCAGCGTCATTAAGTTCCCAGTTAGGAAGCTGCCTCCCGAAGTGACCGGGAAATAAGGCCTTTGTGTTCATAAGTGATTAGTCATTTCCAGCCCTTGTATGTACAGTTTTGTGCTGCTGCCACCAACTAGCAGATTATCTAAGTGCTGAGCAACAGCATTGTTTCAATAAAATATCGACTCTGCCAGCAGCACGTCACAATAATTCGATGTGAACCCGGAGGCCAGTCCCAAAACAGAGAGAGAACTTTCAGTAGTTATGAGGGAATAAGATATAAATATTAAAGCCGACATGTGGCTGACTGAAGAAAACATTTTCCCAAACAGGGATCATTGTTCTTCATCCAGTCGGGAAAGGGAACAAAGCAGCAGTTCTGTCCAAAATGACACATGTGGAGTACTGACTTCATCTGAGCACTTGAAGACAGTAGGATTGGTGAAACTCGCTCAAAGAAATGTCAGATCCCCAGACACACAGTGGTTCCAGGAAATCCCAGCTGGCTGTGCGTGTGAGGGGGTGACGGGATAGTCCTGGAGTTACGATGTGCCACCGTGGCCCAGACGTGGTCCCACTTCCCAGGTGGTTTCGCCAGAACCGCAGGGTGTCCATCATTTGCGTCACTGCTGTGAGAGAACCTGACCTGAGTCTGGAGAAGGAACCTCATCAGTCACCCCAAAACGTTAATTCCATACATACAATAATACACAGGGAAAGATGTTCAAGCCCTTGTGCTAAAATTAAGGGGGCTGGACACAAAGCAACCATGCCACCAGTACTCCATCCCTCCTCAAACCCTATATACCACCCACCCCTCCTCAGAATATTTTCCTCCACCTACAAATCAGCCCACATCATGGACAGGTACTACCCTCCTCACTGGGAGCCATAGCGAGCACTTCACTGGGGTTGTCAAGTGGGCACCTTCCTTCATTGATGTTTCATTGAATTGAGCCCAGGACACCTCCAGAAGGCTCAACGACGAGATCTGGCATCCCAAAATTAAATGAGACCTTGACTACTGCGGCTGTGTGCCTAATAAGGATTCGATTTCATTTTGCTAAACACGCCACAAAGATCGACACGCTTAGAGGAAGCAGTTCTATTCTCTCTATCTATTTCATGACTTCTGGTAATGAGAAGTCATGGAATTCATGGGAAAAAAACAACACACATTCCATGTGTCTTCCATTATGTCCTGCAATGTCCTCACCACCCACACCACGTTGAGGGAGAGTGTGAGAGCAAGGAGGACACCAGCATAGTTCCGAAAATCAAAGTGGTGGCACACAGAAACAGAGAAATGCTATGGGCCCACTCTCATTCTAATGGTAATTCGAGCCATTTAAGTTTGGTCTTTGACAAATGAAGGAAATAAAAGGAGGGAGAACTCTGGGAACTCGGCCTAATCAGCGAGAAACGGGCCCTCCGCGCTAGGATTCATCAGCGCATGAAAGGCGTCCGTGCACAGCGAAATCCCTGTCGTCTTTATTGTTGGGACATCACGGCATCAGCTCTTTGAAGGAAGTTGGGTTTGAAGGGGCACCTAAATAACAAAGAGACGCTGATTTTTCAAATTCACCTTCGTCTTCGGGAAAAATAAAGCATGCCGTTGACAAGTTAAGAGCCACAAAGACATCTAGCCTAAGGGAGCACAGAGGGGTGCGATGCAGTGACAACTAATGGGCTGTGAGCTTACGATGTCTTGCACATGGATTCAAGGCCCAGGAACAGCATGTAATGCTGCCCTTGAGAGTGTTTTTGGAAAAGCACAGAAAATAGCCCTCTCCTTACTCTGTCCATAATCGTACCCCCTCCTTCCCACCCCCAACACCGCCAACATAACCTGTCTTTCTTCCCTCGGCCCCCTTTCTTTGTCACCCTCAACCCGCCCCCTCAGCAGGGGTTGTTCCGGGCAGACAGTTCCCTGCTTTTTCCCCACTCAGACTGGGGGGAGGGTGGGATGACAGCTTTGCTTTTCTCATGGCTTGTCAAAGCCTGTTGGATTCCCTTTGTAGCCAGAGTAGCAGGCCAAGAGACCCCTGCCCATTATTTTTGCCTCTGCCCCAATGAACAAAAGCTCACCCTGTTTCATCGTGTTTGCCACCTCTTCTTCATGCCAGGTCGAGTTTTGGCGGGGAAATTATCATCTAGTTTCTCATTTGGAGAATGACAAAGAGGGTCAGACATCTGTGTTGTAGACGTAGATAAGATAGAAATCTAATCTTTTTGGACAGTGAAGAGAATCCTCTTATGACAACCTTGGACCACTTCTTTTATGTAGGTTCTCTTGAAGGCCCACAAATGGTGTCTGCTCCTTCCTGATAAAAAAGGAGGGAAAGATGCCTTGACTGTGTGCCAGGCAAAACCTCAAGTAATAATTCAGCGTGGCGTCTTCGCATTCAGCTTGTTTTGATTTTAATACCTTGTGAAAAGTTTCCGTTAAATGGGTATCATACCTGAAGTTGGACAAATAGGTAGCTGTATGCTAAACCGTTGATGCGGAGCAGCGTTCCATATGTACGATAGCTTGAAACAGCAAAAATTATGATCGACCACAGTTTTTGTGACAGCAGAGTCCGTGGTTGCGGTGTGTCCAAGGAGAAGCTCTTGATGCGTTTGTAAATCTCTTACCTAATATAAATTCTCCTTCTCGCTCTCTGTCTTGACCTCTCTCTCCTCACTGCAAGGTATAGCTCAGGGACAGAAAGCAGATCATCTCTAGAGCGCAAATGGTGGGGAAAAAACATCTCTCTGGCTTCCCTCATGGCTGGTGTATATAGGCAAGGTCGCCAGGTTCATTCGGAGATGGTCTCTGAATGGAGAGGATGGTCCAGATACGCAGATGGGATCACTGAACTAGCGAATGCCCCTTCTCCGCTGGTACTTCCATCTATGCCAGAGCAGAACCTCTCCCATCCCCCCCCATCTCAGCAGACCTGCTTTTATAACAACACACCAGAGACCCCCTAAATCAAGCGAAACAGATCACTGAAACAGTAAAAGCTCCACAACAGCACTTCAAACTTACACCAGATTTAGACAAATGTGAGGCATGGACAGCTCGGGAATACCAAATTACTTTCATCCCTCATTCTGCGGTTAACAACTCAGTGCTTTTTCACGCACATTCAGTGGACAGAAATGACCAGTTTTCTCCACAAGTCAATTCATGTTTCTGCCTGCATGATTTTTATTCATAGCTATTTATTTATTACTGTTCATATGAATTGTACATTGTTACCAAGCAGCAGAAATAATTCTTTTTGTCTCACCCTTCACTAAGATCTCTTAGAATTACAACTTTTATAAATTATTTAAAATATGTATTTTCAACACAAACCTTTTAATTGATCTTTCCTTAACTTTGCGTTTTTTTTTTGTAACTGTTTTCTCATTCACTGGATAATATTGTAAGAAAGTGTGGCTCACAGGATGAGTAACCCATTGTAAGTAGTGTATGTAGCAGTGTAACTCACCTTGGTGAATAAGGTGTGTGGGCTCATAACACTACATAGAGTTCATTGGAAGTCGTATGTAAATGTAAATAAATGTAAATGTGTCCGGTAGGCAGGAGTTTAGGCCACGCCCCCATCTCTAAGATTGACAGCCCCACCTGGGGAAGCGCTCTTAAACAGGAAACGAGCACCAGGGGTGGCAGCTGAATCACTTAAAAACTCATTTTGAAATTAAATTAAGAAGGTATACATGGGTGTGGATTTTTAGGAGTTTTGAATTGTGGCTGTTGATTGTTACAATCAGTTTTGGAACTGTTGGTATTGTGCTAGATTTCTCTTGAGCTCCTTAACGTGTTTTTCGTGAGAATTTCTTCCTGTGTTTTTCACGAGAATTTCTGAGCTTCGCTCTTTTTCTCTGTTTTTGTAGCATAAGAGCGGAAGAGCCACTTCGATTTTGTTTCAGGTTCACGAATATGAGCAGAAAACCTGTTTGAAAACGTGTTCCCGCCACCCCATGTCTGAAATCCCTGGATGAGACATGTTCCCGCACATCACAAGCTTCTGTCCGAATAATATTACAATTTATAACAATTTTAAAGTTTCGACACTATGGCGACGCTCCTTTTACATTCCTGCCCCCTTGAGATCCTTCGTGCCCAGCGCTGCTTTCATCCACTAACAAATTAAGTATGTAGACGTCTATGCAGCAACTTTAAGAAAAGTTATTTATGGTCAAGGCTCAGGCAATTGTTTTTTGACTATAAGCACACTGAGAATTTATCATGTGAAATCCTCCCGTTCTCCTGTCTGGGACTTGTTTAGCCTGAAGATAAATCTTAATTTAAAAAAGCTAGTATGACAATGTTATTATAATCAATTACCCACCAGCATAATGTTCAACTTCCTGCTTGACTTCCTGTGACTTGCAAATGATCCAGATAATTACAAAGTGCCAGAAATGCCCTATTTAAACCATTTTACCAAAGACCTCTTAGAATAAACATATCTACAATCGAGTGGAATGTATTTATGCTTCAAATTACACTGCAGCATATGTCTTGCTATAAAGAGAGAAGAAATCATGCAATCGCCCATTAAATAATTACAATTGCCTCTGTCAGCAACTAAGATCATATCTCGGACCGCACGGCGATAAAAGGCAGTCGGATGAAACGGCCCGGCGTGCAAGCGCTCTCTCTCTCTCGCTATTAAGACGGAGGTCCTTGCCAAGACAGCACACTGCAGTCATTTGTTTCCTAAAGCAAGAGCGAGGCCCAGCCAATACAACACATGTTGCATGTCAAAGGCTGTCTTTCTATCTCAATTACCATGACAAGTCATCAATGGCGCGTGATTAGCCTCCGTACAGTGTAGCTGACAGCACTAGCTAGCCGACGACCGACTTAAAATTAGCTGGGACAATCACAATTCATTCATCCAAGCATCTGAAAGTGCTTGTTTTTGGACGATTAACATTGAAACCCAGGTCACAGGAATGACCTTGTGATTGTAACCTGACCCCCCCCCCCCAGCTTAGGGAAATAATCAGACTCTTGTATCTCCATTAAAGACCATTCATTTTGGCTCACTAAGTTCCTATTCACTTTTATTATCAATAACCTCTTGTTTAACGCAGGGTCACAGCAGTCCATCGCAGAGTATACACACACACACACACACACACACACACATTACAGGCCATTTACAGCATCCAGTTAATTTAAATTGCATGTATTTGAGAAGTGAAAGGAAACCGGAAGATCCAGAGGAGCCCCACACAGACACAGGGAGAACATGTAGACACACTGAGCGAGATCTGAACCTACACCCGAACAGCCCAGGTGCTGTGAAACAGCAACACTATCCATTGCACCGCACGGTGCTCACATCATTTTGAAGGTATTGCAAACTACTGTATATTTACTCTTTTTTTTTATTTAGCACACACTTTTCTCCAAAGCAACTTCCAATGAGTTCTATGCAGTGTTATCACCCCACATACCTTATTCACCAGCATGACTTACACTACTAGATACACTGCTTACACTGGGTCGCTCATCCATGCATCAGTGGAACACACACACACTCTCTCTCTCTGTCACTCACACACTATGGGTGAGCCTGAACAGCATGTCTTTGGGAGGAAACCAGAGCACCCAGAGGAAACCCACACAGACACAGGGAGAACACGGAAATTCCACACAAACCGAGCGGGGATCAAACCCACGCACCACCCAGGCGCTGTGAGACAGCAGCGCTACTCACTGGGCCACCACCCCACCCAGCTTGCAAATGCATATTGAGATGTATTTGAAATAAATAATGCAATTATAGTCAGTATTGGTGGTACATAATGTCTGTTATATCTGTTACCGTAATCCAAACCCTAACGCGCTGCCTTCCTTTATCCGAGAAAAACCAAAAATGATTAATTGACTCTGCAAATGGTTGCATGTACTGTATACCTATAAGCAATATTGTGATGATGGTATGTACCCTATATTATAGAGACTGTATAGCTTCAGGATTCTTAATTTAATAAACATCAAGATGCAAAGCTCACACATAATTATAAAGTAACAGTGAGACCATGGGGTCTTTGAAGCATTCCGGCTCAGCAGAAAAAGGGTCAATGAGGAATGTAATCAGAGGCCTGGAAGCTGCAGCTCCTCAAGCGACTGTGTATATCTCTTTGAGTTTGCTTTCAAAGTCTTAGCTGCAGCATGTTCTCTCGCCTGCGGGACCGAAGGGAAACGTGTACGTCCCCCCTTCTACAGCTGTGTCTTAAATGGCTGCAACCTGTTCATGAATGCAAACATTATGCAGCGGAGTGGTTTCAATTTCCTTTGTAAATCAGGGTTAAGTTTGTCCAAATGGTGCAGCGGGTCCACGAGAAACGACGTATCCAAGACCCACCAGGGGTCTCACAGCTCATGGCAGTCCCTGTGTTTCTCCTGCATGAATACTTTGACAGCATCCAGCTGTTCCTTAACTTAACCCCTTGGAACCCACCTCTACAGTACAACAAAATGTCATCAGATGGGTCTGTCTACAGCTCGGCATTAAGATATTTCATCCGCCTCATGACTGAGATCATCTGTTTAAATAAAGCTGACAATTTCTAGCACAGGTTTCATGACAGTCCCAAAATTAAGGTTTTTTTTCTAATACCTTTTGTTCCCGGTGAATGGCAAAACTGAAAATGCAAGTGTCAGGGAAGCCTTTTTCAACCTTTCACAGCCCAATTAATTCATCCGTTGACCTGGTCACAGAAGACGCCTTATCTGTCACAATTCTTCTGAGTTTTGCTGAAGGAGGAGTTTTTTGACAGCTCTCGTCAGTGCATTTTTTTTGTATCTGTTCCTCTAGTTCTGTCTATTAATGAAACAATATCCAGGATTTAATTTACAGGCAGCTAGAGTTTAAACACATGCTGTCAACTGCAATTTCTACAGCTCATCCCAGGACTCATGAAGCACAATGCTTCTTTTACCTGCAGGTCAGTATGTAAACATGCTTGATGAATTCCTTCATGTTCGATATTCATTGTCATCAATGTACCAGTGTGATGGTTGAAAAGAGTCTTCATTGGGTAATGACTGAGACGAAATCAGAGATGCAGTTTTGAACAACCATGCCTTGATGGTGAAACATTGTACAACAAGCTTTCTTCCAAGGTGTTTGTAAGATGTGTGGGTCACGGAGTGGAGCTCCTGTGCACACGTCTCCTTATTCTTCGGAAGGTCGATGTTAGCATGATCAATTTGTGCTGTACAGTTAAAGAACTCAAATGTAAGAGATGCATGGCTAAAGGTAAACAAAATATCTCACTAAAAAAATCAGTTTTCCTTCTATTTTTTTACCTTTACATTGTCCTCCTCAATCCATCTTAGCAAAGACACTAAAGCGGAGTCAAACTTACACTGACCTTTACACCTTGCACTTCATTGATTTCGAATTGAAAAGCTTCCTTTCCCTCTGATGTCGAAAGCACCAATTCAGTGTAACTCAGATATAGCCTTGAATGTAACCTAGTCATTTTTTTCAAATGATTAATTTATTTCTTCTTCCCATGATAGGTCTCAACTGGCATCCTATGTAAGGTATACTCTGCTTCATGCCTATGCTTCTACACCATTGGTCATGAAGTTATTGATGATGGATGGATGGGTGGATGGGCAACGCTTACAAACTGCTGCTATAAAACTGCTGATAAAGTGTGGGCAGGTTGGCTACTGTTCTCCACACAGGATGTTTGTAATATCTGTTGTCTGCTTTGGAGGCTCACATAATAACTGTTTTCTGAATTGGATGTGCATAATTATTTCTCTCTTGGATAACAATTTCACAGCGCATGACGGTTTTGAAAGGACTAGCCTGCTGACCCTATAACCGGACAGAGCTGCAATTTTGTTTCCCCCAAGATTCAGTGCCAAAAATATGGTGCATAGTTGACTGCAGCTGCTTTCTTCCATGGTAAACTCTCACGGAGCAGAGAGGAACCTCATTAACAAACAGAAAAGCGCAGTTTAGAAGCTCAGTCCCCGAAGAGATAAACAAGGCCATGTGAAAAAGCGTAATGTGCCTTTGAAGTTATTCCATATCGTTGCAAGGGCTCATGAAACCAAATATGGGATGAAAGGGGTTTTTTTGGAGAAATAATTCTGGAAATCAGCTGCCTGACACCGAGCAAATACACGTTTACAGATTCATATTAGCAACTTACTGAACACCGTCTCTTAAGGTGTAGGCGTAAAAGGAGCTTACCTTAGAGAGACCACCCACTTCCAAGTAGAAGCAGATAAGGAACACATTCCAGGCGACCCAGAGCGCGGTCCAAATGGAATACTGGAGAAAGAGAAAGACACGTGGTAAAGAGCCTGGGGAGACCAAGGGCAGAGGGGGTGGGGTTGGGAAAATCAATAAGGAAAGAAATAGCATCAATAATGCTCTATTGGGAGGTATTAGGGGGACCAAGCGACGTTATACCTCAGAGAGGTGAGGGGCCCGAGCTCTCCGAGACTGATCCTGCTGCACGAGTGTCAGCAATTTACTAATCCAATACTGCATCTGCCTCTGCCATCGACCCACTGAAACGAGCCCCATCGCTTATCGCAACGAAGAGATGCGAAGAGCTCCCCGTTGCTTCACACCACATGCCTGGACCACCGCTGTAGTTTGAGATTTAAATAACCGAAACTGCCATGCAAAAAAAATTGCATCACCACTGGCAATTGTTTTTTTCCTGATTAAATTTTTTTTTTCTACCTGAAAAAAAAAAAAGAAAAATTACTGTGAGCAGATCACTCTTTGAGGACAAACTTTTAACCAGCTTGGAGTTGAGCTATGATTGTCATAGCATTTTGACACAATGGCTGGTGATGTGAAACAGCAAATCCAATCGCTCACGTTGCCGGTACCAATCCCACGGCTGCAAATACAGGCAAATCAGCTCTCTGCATAATTCTCCAAACGCTAACAAGTGTAGCAAATGCAACTAAACAGAAAATAAGACATAGAGGGAAAGCTTTAACTGCGTTTTCAGGGGGGACCCGGCTGTTCCTTTGGTATTTTTTAAGCCCTCCAATTGCCGCTCCTGTCATTGCACTGTTTTGGCACACACCAAATGTCCCGCCACTGGATGCCAACTAATTTCCCAGCTGATTGCCGGGGATTAGCTGTATTTAGGCTGCCCGTTCCGCTGCCTAAGTCGCTTATTCCAGTTCTGGACTAAGAGGAAATGGCCAAACTTCTGAGACACGACCCCTCCCGTGAGGCCGGCAGCTGGCATCCATCCGGAGCCACTCGAAATGAGCGCTGGAGAGTCCTTGACCCCATAACGGCGAAGATCAAAGTGAAACTGATGCAATTATGGTGTTCGGAGCTGCAGTCGCCGCTAATGTGCTTCCGACATGTGCAGTGTTTCGCAGGGCATGTGTGGCAGCGCAAGCGGCACAGGCCAGGGACGTTTGTTTACGTGCAAGGCACCGCCGTGATAATTATTCCTCACGGCCTCCGAGGAGTGCCGAAAGGAAACAAACAAGATATTAGGTGCTGAAGGAGGAATTATCATTTTAAAACATGTTGTAGAACTATAGATGTGCGAATCATAGAAATTTTCCATGCTCAGTAACTATAGCGCAATGATGGCTCTGTACCAGAAGTTTGTGGAGTGGGCGAGACCCCGAGGGAGAGCCTTTATAGGGAGAAGATACACAGATTGACTTTTTGTCACTATTGGAAAAGTGCACCTGACCATGCTGTCTACTGGCATCTTCTCATACGTTCAATGGCACAGAGAGTCAAACAGACTTGGGCAGATAGCAGGTGACATTGCACTGACTCATTCCGGCCCCACAGAGAGGAGAGATGCGTCCTGGCCCATGAATGCAATAGGGCTGTGGACAAAATTATAAGTGAGAAACAGACTGTGTCTGCCATTCCAAATTCGGGCATGCTGCGTGACATAGAGGTAACGAGTAAAAAAACTGGACACATTGGGCAAATGTTGGACACAAAAACGGCTAAAAGGCACATACGAGTCACTTATATGCTGGACTTACATGCACTGGTAGAAAAAATGTACAGAGGCTGGTAGGTATTCTGTAACTAATGAAATAGACACTGTAAGGTTAGTTAAAAACACTGTTACATTCTGATATCAGACAATGTTTGACTAGAGTTATAGGTGTGGGTAGACTTGACGTACAGATACAGGTAGACTAGAATTACAGATAGTGGTAGACTAGAGTTTCAGGTGTGGATAGACTTGATGTACAGATACAGGTAGAGTTACAGGTGTGGGTAGACCACAGTTAAAATCTTTTTAGACTAGCGCTACAGAGATTGGTAAACTAGGGTTCAGGTGTGAGTCACAGGTCTTGTTAGACTACAGCTACAGATAGATTAAAGATAGAGACACATGTAGATTAGAGATATAGACACTGATAGACTAGAGATAGAGACGCTGGTAAATTAGAGATACAGATACTGGCAAACTCAATTCCACAATCCGTTTATGATGAGTTTTTTTCATCTTTTTATCCACTCGCCGTATGCTGGCTTTCCCCATGACATGTTTAACCGGCAATGGGCTGGCTTCCCATGTGGTGTGTTCCTTGGCTGACCTACAGCCCTAAACTTCCAGGAGAGGCTTCAGACCTCTTTATTAGGACAAGCAGTTACTAATAGAATTGTTGAGTGTAGGACGAGTTGCAGCATGTGGTAGAACTGAATGACCCTTCATAATATAGTATGTTTCTCCACTGATGACATTAACCGGTGTGCAGGAAAGCTTCCTTCAAAGCTTACTGCCAAATGAGAAGTGTGTGGCAGCATTTTATTACGCAGCACATGGATCACCTGGATCGGCACAGCTGGCTTTTTCAGTTACACACAGCTTCCCGTAGCTCTTACAGTAAAAACTGTTCTTTGTTGTTCATGATTACCTGCTCCACAACGTACAGCTTGCTTTATACGCTGCCGCGATCACTCATGACCTTTCATCTCCGATCATCTTAGATCACTCAATGGTCAATGGTTTTGGTCCTGAGCACATACTCTCCGTCATCTGTACTTGAATGAGCTCCTTTCTTTCTTTGACAGAACGAATAAGGTAGTGAGCTCGACCATAAAGATGATGGTAATCATGATAATGATGATCAATATGTAATCATGAAGGATAGTTAAAGATAATGGCTACTATTATTCATATTGCTACTGCCCTTTTCATACACTACATATTTATTAGTGTTGTTGATGATAATCATCAGGTTTACTTAAATTATGCTTGCTTTCAAGTTAGTCTCAGAAACCACAAGTACACAAAAACATGGTGTTTAAACTATAACTGACACTTTCAGTTATTTGTACAGTGTAAATAGAAGATAATGGTTACGTTAAGAATGCAAAAAAGTTTCAGTTACCTGTGAATAGTTGATTTTGGTTTCTACAATATAGAAATCCACAGTTAAGACATATATTCATGCACTTGAGCCTTCTTTAATTGAGTAATGTCAAACATTAAGATAACTCAATTGCTTATTCGATCACTGATTCTACCGCTATTCAGCTAAAAAGACAATAATTTAAGCAAAATGCTGTAATTATGCAAATCATTTGATGGCTCTTTGAAACCAAAGAAATTTTTCCTGCTCTCGTGGTTCTAATTACATAGGAACAACATCTCAGATGGTAGCCTGCATATGGCAGAATTCCGTCATTCTGTCACTACGGCGCACTCTTCTTTTACTACTACTTTAAAGCACGGGATGCATTATTAGCGGTAAAGTGCCAAAAAAAAAAAAGAAATACACTGAATGGAAAGGCAACATCTGCGTGCGCCGAAGCCATCATCCAATCTACGTGAAACTGTTTGCTCTTAGTGTTCATCCCATTAACGGCGTCCTGTTTGCCCAGCTAAGGGCGTCCTGTTTGCCCAGCTAATTGTCCGGCACCCATTTGCTCCGAATGGTGGGGTTTGAAAGGCAAATCGAGCTGGCAGCACAGATGGGGAGGACGACACTTCTGGGCCATCCAGCAGCTGCAGCCGCCACCGCAAGACGAGCGCTGAGCTTCAGCAGAACTCGGAACCTCTGCTTTACACCGTCCGCCACCGATGACTCTGCACGTTACACCACGCAGAATTAAACCAAAACAATGCTCTTTCTTAACTCTGCCAGTTTGACTGTGTATCTGTGCGTCCATATTCTTGCAGCAAATCTAACCCTTTGTAGGTTTCAGTGGCTTCTATGAAATTACCCTGTCAGGTGTAATATCGCTTGAGGATCTCCTACTCAAAACACCAGGGTGTGTAACACTTCGGGATCCCGCACTGCCGCAGACCTTTCACTCTGCTGTCAGTTGGAATCAAAATTACCAAAGACCCTTAAGGAAACTGGAAACAGAATGTATGGTGTCGCATCAGCTTTGGCCTTTTAGCAAATGACATTTATTAAAGATGAAGGAGAGTAAGAGCTCGGTCTCTCTTCCGCATTCCAACATTTCTCATCCATGATTCAATGACGACTCAAACGTTTTGGCATGAACCCCCCTCCCCAAACCCATTCGCCCTCCCTTTGCAGGAATAAATAATAAATAGTTAGAGCTGTCTGGGCACAGTTTGTGACCAGCTATTCCAAGAAACGCCGACCCTTGCCTGTGGACCCCACCGTCATTGGGCGACAGTCATCTGCTGGAGGCCTCCATCCTGGACAAAGTCACATCTTTTTTTCATTTTCCATTTCAAAACCATTCATTTAAAGTCCATTTAGGAGGGTAGATGCTGCAGCGCGGGAGCTTGCACAGTAGCCAGACACAGTCGGGGACCGGAGCAAACCGCCAGGCGTGGAGAACAAACGCCACACCACTCTAGCGATTTACATATTCATCGTGTGGGAAGCCTCCATCGCTGCGTTATCGTTTCCGTCGACAGTGTCACACTTGAGACGGAGGCTTCATTAAAAGCAAATCATATTCATGCAGTAATAAATTAAGAATATTCAAACCCAAGACAGAGAACCCCAAAAAATAAAATAACTAAAAATCCTGAAAATAAAAAAAATTACACGTGAGATTAAGACTTTGTTTCAGCTGATTCCAAATTTGTTCTCCTTATAACCTGCGCTGGCATTGCACTGTAGCGTATTACTCGGTGCTTCGATTTGTCTTGTCTGGAAATGCTCTGACACTCCGGTTCAAAAGATCCTCGCTTGACTGCAATTTACTCACCCTTCGGGCAAAGGGAGTGCAAGGAGAACATCTAAGGTTCACGTTTTCAGAGGAACACTGGCTGAACGTTTATTCTATCAGTCCCGCTGTCCGTTTCCATCTTACATAGGCAGGGTCTCCATGGGTAAATCTGGATAAATCTGATTTTCTGTTGGTTGGTTTCTCCCACAATCCAAAGATATGTGTTTAACTCTAAATCGCCCGTAGTGTGTGTATGCCTGGGCTTCCTGGATAGGCTCTGAACCACGATGACACTCATAACACGACAATATCACACCTTTGCTGAGCTATAGATAAAGTATTATTTATGTTAAAAGAATACCATCAAGTGGTTATTAATAACAAATGAAATATTAGGGCCATTAGACTGTTAAATACGCAGGACTGAGACCAAAAATCAAATCCGCTGTTTTATTTCTCTGTATTCTTAGTTTATATTTATTATTTATTTGTTTATTTATTTCTTTATGTTTCTGTTGTATATTTTGCGAATACAATTTGTATATATACCGTGTCTTAACGTAACTTATGACATACTCTCAATACCGCATTTTCTGGAGCTGCACTAAAGATTTTCACTCTTCTCTACATGTTATGTTGACGATGATGTGACAATAAAGCTTGATTTGATTTGATTTGATTATATTTTTCAACTTAGTACAAGTATATGTATATTCATACCAAACAAAAGTCCTTGACATGTAACAAACGTTATAATACATTTGAATAACGCCTGCTTGGCACCTAAAACATCGTGTGAGCCATGTCCTAAGTCGTGACTTTTTATTAAAGTGAACACCAGAACGCCGCTTAGCTCTCAGGGACAGGAGCTGACCTCTGCTGATGAAATCTGCGTTATTCTAACTTTGTTAGAGTTCACAGCGTCAGTACCATTACTCCCTCACTGCAGTGATGAGCTGTAATAATGATAATGGCTACTTACCACCACAATGTACTTCGACCGATACTGAATGGTCCCAAACAGGCCGAGGATGACGATGATTATGTGAAGGAAGTTTCCGAGGATGGGCACCCACTGGTATCCCAGGAAATCGAAGATCTGTCGCTCTAGGGATGCCAGCTATGAAGACAAATAGAAAGGGTGCTTTAATAAAGATTTCCCTTTATAAAAAAAAAAAAATCTAAGCACAGGTGACCCCCTGCAAGCAGAACTTCTTTCAGGAATGAGCTGGAGCACATTTCAAAAGAGCGATGCTGCTAAACACAAAATTGTGGTAAATTGGCATCACTTAACATCATGCTCAAGAAAAAGGAAACCTTAATTATGAAATGAATCTTCATGTATTCATGTGTGGACTGTTTTCCTTATAGAGCAAGTCTGCAGTCCTGCTGTCGGCATTCAGCTTTATTTTCGGTCTCTGACACACGCAAACATTTGCAGAGCTTTAAAGAGCTAAAACTTAGAGCTGGAGCCAAAGACTCCTGTGGCAACTTGTTTATCTGTAAACCAACATCCCATTAGTAAAACAGTCTTAAAAGCCCCAGTACTCTGGGCCTGATTAAAAAAATCCGAAGAGAAGCTTTGTCCACCCCCAACCTCTTTGTTTCTTCCAAAAAGACTAAGCCTAAGCGTGCGTATTTCAGTCCGGGCGAAGATTAACTGGCACAGGCTAGATATTATGGATGAAGATTCCTCAGATCTTCAGACACCATAAATGCTTGGCTATTTAATCCCCTAATGAGGTGTCGCAGAAGCTCGCAACACTCAGGCTCATCCTGCGATGCGGCATTGCTCGGCCTTCTCCCGAGCATGGCACTGAGAGCCAATTAAGGACACCAGGCTTCCAACTCCATCTCATCCATGTGAAGAGCCCACAAGAGTGGTGTCACGTGGAACAGAGGACGTAAGGACAGCTGGACCCAAGTGCAGGATCGTTTATCAGAAACCGAGGGATGGGCGATTTCTCCTTGTCGGGGACGAGCGAAGGTCGATAGGCAGTAGGCGAATGGTCAGAAACCAGGGACTGAAGAAAAGGCCATGAGCGCAGAGGGGACAGTTGTTTCAAAGAGATTCTGCAAGTACAAAGGGGCTGAGGAGGGTCTTTTAAAGGTGAGTGCTCTGACTGTCATCAGGTCCTTGATCGGCGTCAGGTGCTGTTGATTGTGGTGCGGGCGTGGACATGACTAGTGGAAGCTTAGCTCTAAAATATGCAATGTCTGAGCAACTGAAAACCATCCTGGGGTCAGCCGAAGGGTCGAAGCTGTTACATTCCAGTGTCTATATGTTGTGCTCCAAATGTGCACTGAAACCATGCATTCCTAACATGTACTCAGCATGTAGGTATGTCAACTGCACATGTTCCAAGCCTGCATTCTATCTATTCACTGAATGTCTTGAAGAAATTTATCTACAAGGTTTATAGTTATATTCTGTTTGTAGTTTTAAACACTTTCTAATATTGGATTTCTTTGCTGAAACAGTGAAGACAAACCAACCAAACCAAGAGCAAAGGCAACGGCTTCCCACCCCCCCTGCAGCATTCATTCCTGCACTTTGCAGTTTTCCATTAATAGTTTTCATATATCCAATTATTTATTGCTTCCTTCAAAATTCCTTGAACTGCCTTCCTAGCAATTTCTACAGCAAAAAGTGGGCTGGAGATGGTCGTGCAGGTTGCCACACTGAAGGGTCCCGCAGCTGGCGTAATGGAAAGCCCTGTGTCCCATCCCCTCATCACTGTGGACAAGGCCATCTGGAGACTCACTTTCCACTGTCTGTTGGATGTTGTTTGCAAAATTACCCACGCCTATTGCCCTCCTGCCCCACAGGCCGCACCCAAGCCGCGTTGCAACAAGCGACAGTCTAAGGAGTGCAGTGAGCCCCCACAGGATCCCCTCCTTCTCCCAGGAATTCCATCATCCCCATCCCTGAACTCCATAACCACCCGACTCAAGAGCTTTCCCCAGTTAGATGCAGTCAGGGACCAATCAGACTGCGGCTACCTCGACATCTGGATCCCGAAATCAGGGCTCGGAGAAGACGTGGTGAGAGGAGACATGACACCGAACATGAAGGTCATTAAGAAGCCATCATACTGGTGTTTCCCTATCTGAAACACCCTTCATGGCCATGTCATTCAGCTCATTGAGTCACTGAGCCTATACTTCTACTACCTTTATTAGAAAACCAAGTTTTTTTTTCTTTTTAATTAATGCATTAAATAAGTCGGAATCCTGTTAACTACGTAAAGTTGCAGAATGAGGAGCAGCAGGTGGTATAGTGGTTAGAGCTGCCACCCTTGGGCTTGAAGGACCACAAAGGTACTGATGCAGTAAAAATGGGTATAAATGGGTGAATCATTGTAAGTAGCTTAGTGTACAAACTTATCATTGCAAGCAGTCCTGGACAAAGGTGTCAGCTAAATGAATAAATGTAAATCATACAACCATTTATAGAAACTGCTTGGCCATTCATGTACATTTATTAAGTAATTTATTCCCTTTCTTTGCATTCCTTTCCATGTTCAGTTTACCACCTGTAAAAACAGCAATTCACTGTAAATAGCTTAACAGCTTAGCACTAGTCACTTTGGAGAAAAGTATCAGATAGATAGATAAATAAATATAGAATAGAATAGAATAGAATAGAATAGAATAGGACAGTGGCTATAGTGAGCTCTGAAATGGGATGAAGTCATTTTATTCATTGCTTCTTCACAGCAACAAGATGCATCCAAAACTGGCTTGAGAGACATCATTCTTACCTTTTTGCCTCCCTTTATAAAAGACAGTGAGGCCATAATACTTTAAAAATTGTCGTTAAAATCCAGTGACCTTTAGCTTGCGAATTGGACATTATGCCACACAGGGAAGGCAACTTAATCTCTTTTCTGTTTTTATGCTACACTAGGAGCGTTAACTCAAGAACGCAAACTTGACACTTACAATAAGCCTACCGTTGATTGTTCCTTTCCTTCCTTGAGAAAAAGTGAAGCGCATTCCCTGTATTCGATGGGCACTTGGGAGCGTGGGGCGCATGGGTGATTATCGCAAGACAGGAAAAGGGCTATAAATGCTTTCCACTCCCAACCAATTTACAGACCCATGCTCAGGAAATGCGCCTTTCCTGGTCTTCAGGCAGAAACATCTGAAATGATACATCTCACACGAGAGCACTGTCACATACCAGCCGGTCATTGGGAGGCCTCATAAGCTGAGCTCAGAAGCCAGAAGCGCAAACTGTTGAAAAATTACTTCGCAGCTCATCCGCTTAAAATAGCAGTTTGCTTGCTTCCACATGCTGCAATCGATAAATATTCAGTTCTAAATTAAAGTTTGCAGCGTCTTCCACCACAGAATTATTTATTCGTTTCCAAATTGAGAAAGAAAGAAGATCCGGTTATATGAGGATTCGGGTAAAATATATAGTGCAGGTTCGGATAGAAAGTTTCTAGAAGTTGCAATCTTCCGGTCAAATGTCTGGTTATTACTTTTTACATGTACTTGACACCTCATCTCTGTCTATGGCAACTTAGAGTGGTAGATGATCAGCTTTACACTAACTTACCCCTTGATATCCCTTGATGGGTATTCTTGTAGTATCAGTTCAGGGTAAGCACATACCATGTAGTACAGCAGCAGTGGGATTTTTTGATGTATATTTTTCTACACCAAAATTCCATACATTATGCATTAGAAATCTCCTCCCAAGGTTACAGTTTTAAATGCTGTTTTATAGAGAAGGTGTCAACAGTGATGAATGAATTAATTTAAACTCTAAAATATCGATATCTCTTCTAAAAGCTTATGGAGGCTTTTAGCAGAGGTGGTTCTGTCTATGGATTTATTATTTAGTGGTAATACTGGTTTCTAAAATCTCTCGTGATTAAGAATATAGCTCAGACGAAGCAGAAGATTGACAGCCTGCTTTATCATGCCTGATTTGTGACTTCTTCCCCAACTTGACGTTTCAGCACGTTTTCCACCTGCGTTCGGCAGATAAGGAAATTTGGAGTGAAAAGACCTGACATCCGGACTGAGGTGCGATTACAGCTGTGAGAATTACATTTTTTGCCACACTGGCCAGGAACTTTGCTCACAAATTGAGCTCATCCAGCCAAAATACTAAGAAATTATCACAGAAGTTATGTCATGACAGCAGGCAACTTCAGCACATCCGCTAACAGGTGATATGATTTGACTGGGAAAAAATTACCTGTTCGGTCCATATATCCCTTTGTGTGGGTGTGTACAAAAAGTGTGAAAAGAGAAAATGCATAGATTTCCTCATGTTGCATTACATTTACTGGGAAATATTAAGATTAATTGTGTGGATTAATACGTTTATCCTCATGAAACGAAAGTGTGTAGGGTGGCCATTGAGTCCTTGGGAGGGAGGACATTTAGTGCAGGCAGGGCTTTCAAGATTCTTAAGGGTTTTTAGGGCAGCCCTTTAAGGCTTTGCACACAAAAAATAATAATTGAATTCTTAATCAAATTAAAATAGTTTGTTTACTGGAACTGTAGTTACAGTAAGATAGGATAAAATGGAAACTACTTGTCCACTTTCCAAACAGAAGGCATGCAGTTATTTCATTTTGGACAGACCATCCAATAAACCCTTAGCAAAGATTTGATTTCATTTAATTAAAGATGATAACAAATGGCAAAGCAATCAGTTTGGGCAACATTAGCCAGCTCTTCAGTGTCCCGTCATCGTATTTTTTATTCTGTTTATTTTCACTATGGTTAAACTAAAAGGAATATAAATCAGCAAACACAAAACTTGAATTATTTTCTAACGTCTTCACTGTACTGACCTTCTCAACTACTCGTCAATAAACATGTTTGATTTAACATTATTTCAATGATGCAATTTTTTTTCAGTGAAAAGCTCAACCAAGACAACTTAATTAAGAGCTCAGCTGGAAGAAGAAACCAACACACACCAGGAGGTTGTCAAGAGCAGAACCTGAGAATTGCCAGGAAAGACGTTTTGTTGACAAATCCACGCAGCGTGTTGTCAAACATTGAATATTTACATCTGTATTAAGCTACAGGACTAAAAACTATTTATAACGTCTCTATGAGTGAACATCCTTGATGATCTACTTCTCTGCCCAAATAAAAGAGAATGGCTATCATGCATTTATTTTCTGCTTGAAGTGAAAAGGGAACAGCAACAGAATTAGCTATAGGCAATTGTTTCAGTTAGTGGGCGTGTAATGAATAATTGATTTCAGAACCAAATGGGATGTTGCTAAAATCCAGGACACCTGTATACATTCGCAGGTATCTGCTGGTTCTTGTTCATCACAGAAGACTTCCAGATTTTATGGGAGGAGAGGATGTGTACTCTGAGTGTGTGTGTGTGGGAATGTGTGTGTATGGTGTTTTTAGTAGAAATTAAACCTCACAAAACAGGAAGCTTAGCAGTTAGATCTGCTGACTTTAGACTCAGAGGTCGCAGGTTCGAAATCACTCATGTAATAATACCATTGTGCAAGATACCTGGTAATTTACTAATTGATGTAGTAAAAATTGCCCAGCTATTTAAATGAGTTGAGTAAATAATGGTAGGTAGCTTAACACTGTAAGTTACTTTGGAAAGAACCATTGACTAAAGGAATAAATCAAAACTCTGAATCTGTATTACATTTATTCATTTAGGAGATGCTTTTCTCCAAAGCAACATGGATGTCAAAGGAAAGTACAATGTGTTATACATTATTCTTGTCATTTCTGTCCCAGGAGAAAACCACCACACTCCCTGGGCTCACCACAACTCGGACTGGATAAATAGCTCTTGACAATGAACGTACAGCATGGATACATAGGTTAGTTGTTCCATTTTCATCAAAGTTACTGTGGCCTTTAAAGAGAAGACACCCAAGATCAGGATGGTTAAGGCATCTAATGGGAATGTAACATTTGCTTTCTCCTGACTCACTGTATGTTTCTGGGATAGGCTCTGGACCACTATAACCCTGGGCAAGAGGTTATTGGTAATGGGTGAATGGATGAATGGATGAATTTTATTAATCGCAGGTCCTTAGCGACACAGAGCAAAGGCAACCCAGCGATCAATAGTGTGGTTTGAGCTAAGCGCCCAAGGTCTCCCAACGAGACAGTGCGAGCCTAGCCTTGCTCTCCACATTTTTGCATCAATAATGAACTCAGAGGAAAGCGAAACCTCGTAATTACCACTATAGAGGAGAGCAGGCCACTTTGTAAAGTGAAGAAAGGGCACTAGTCAAGGGTTTCAAGGGTGCGGCAGTTTGATGCATATCCCTGCCGGCTCATAAATCCATCCGGGTTGTATTTCAGAGGAAGTCGTTTGAGAAATGGGGGGCAGGTCAGGGTGACGGTCTGAACTTGCACACCCTGTGTCCTGCTGGTGCTCTAGAACAACGCATCTAGAGTGCCAGGAAACGTTTTGCTTTTCTATTGGATTTTTTTTTTCATGAAAGGGCTGCACACCTGTGTTCAAAATCCTGCCTAATCTTATTGATTAAAACCCTTAAACCTGACATCTGCCCTGATGGTGGTAAACCGGCAGTAAAGACTGACCTCTTTCTTCACCCGCCACACAGTTTGTTAATAGCAGGACTTTCTGCTGACCTTTGCAGTCATCTCGCGTTTAATGTCATTATAGTGTGACGTAAAGGTCACGCCGCAGTGGATTATATGACAACTCTGGGTTTGGTAGAGGTGGAACTGTGACTGAAGATAAAAGCATGGGCCCATCAAACTACACTTTCAGCAGTTCAGACATCTCTAAAGTGACACAAGTCAATACATAAGGTCCATGTAAAACTTTTAGAAAAAGAGGAATCCACTGACTGCATAGACAAGTTACATTTAATTATTTAGCTGCCACTTTTCTCTAAAGCAGTGCTAAGCTACATACAGTCGGCCCTCCACATTTGCGGGGGATAGGGAGTAGGACCCCCACGAAACTGGAAAAACCGCGAATATCTCTAGGCACCCCAAACCTTAACTCTTAACACACAAAAAAAAGTGAAACAATACTCTGTACTGCAGCAGTATGTTTTATATGTTGGGTGTCCCCTAACAGAGTGAGTATTCCGCAGCTGAAACTTTTCACAAAACTAAACTTTTTATGATAAATTTTGTGTATATATTTATGCTAGTAAATGATAAAACAGATTAATAATACATATATTTTATGCATTTATGACTTACTAAACTTTTTTTAGTTTTCTTTACATTTTCTAGCCTACACGCGTCGTCTGTGATTTTCCGCAGTGGGACGCAAAGCTCAAAAAAATTCCCATTTAATTATTGATGGCAAACTCGCAAATAATCAAATCCGTGAAAGTCGAGGTTCGGCTGTACAGTGATTTATCCATTGATACAACAGGAAGTAAATTTGAACCAGGGTCCTTTGACTGGAAACATGCAGTTTGAACCTCTGTGCTACGAGCTTTGTTAACTGCAAGCCCACTTTTAGACCTTCGGGATGAAACAGGCCACCGAGGTGACCGAAGGGAAATACATTCATAAGCTGAACTTGATCACAGGCTGACTGCATCAGATGCTGAGATGAGACACTGCTTGGTAAAATCTTAAGCAGTGAGAAAACAGGACAGCTAAAATGAACCTGATCTGACCACCACACACACTACACAGACACACACTCATGCATGCGTGCTTGGACGACGGAGACCGGAGTGGAAGACCTTGGACGTGATCCAGCCGAAAGTGTTTCTGTGTCAGAAACATCTGAAACAGCACATCACGCATGCACGCACACACACACACACACACACACACACACAAATCCATTGTAGAATCCATTGCTAAACACTGGCATTTCAGAAGCCCTGCACTTTCCATAATTGTTAATATTTTCATAACTGTTCAGCCACTTGCGCAAAAGATGCTTATTAATCAAATAAATCAAACTCAACAGAAGTTCTCCTTTAACCTCTGAACCTTCAGCCCAATTTTACTTCTTTATCTGCTACTCTAGACAGCAGCCTAGCACACTAAGTGGAATGTGTCATTCATATGTATTTTGTATAATAATTCACAACTAACCAGTTATTCCCTTATGTTGATGAATACATGTATTTGTTGCTTAACATCCTTTTTCAATCACACATATTTTATCAAGGCAATTAGGGAAAGTTGAAAAAAAATTGACCAGCCAAGGGAGTGCTTTGAAAACTTCCACTTTAGTCCTCTTGATAACACAGTCGGCAAGCCACTTAATCCCTGTGTGTGACACAGAAATGTTGCAGTCATGGCTGTTTAGCTGTACTTTCATTAATTCAGTTTTAGCCATTTTAATCTCCCACCTGTTTTTAGCAAATGTCCCTTAGCTGCAGCCTGAATGACAGACGCTCACGACCTGTCATTAAGCTCATTGGCCAAATTACCAAAGCAACCCCTCGGTAATGGCACCATTTGAGAAGGAAGAAGGATCTGCAGTCAACAAGGAATTATTCATCATAGGATGTTTAAAGACTCCCTCCTCCTTCCAAAGAGACACGAGTCCTCAGAAGCTATCAGCCAGGCCAACATGTTTGCTGAAAACCTCCCAAGGAAAGGAAAAAAAAGAAAAATCCTATCTGAAACTAGATGTTTTATCACAATCTCTCAGCGCCAATCTCCAGCATGAATAATGAGCAAGACGAGCAAACAACAACAAAACAACAACAACACCACAAGATGGCTTGGTGAAGCACTGCAATTGGTTGCAGTGAATCTTCCAGCCAGCTGCTCTCTTCTCCGATGCGGGGATGGAGGTTTTGAACACAAAACCACAAGCGCACGACTGCAGGAGGTGATGCAACATGTACAGAAAGATGAAAAAGGAAAACCATTGTCATGCTTCCAAATATATAAGCTGTGTAAAAGGGATAAGGTGTAAACCGGGAAATGGTGTAAAACACTGTGGATTAAATCTTGTGCTGAAATGCTATGTGGTATGTAAATTTATACTGCATATACTCCAAAAGCTGCATGTATTCCATCTGTCATTACAAACAGTATACAGGCAGTCCCCGGGTTACGAACGTCTGACTTACATACAACCCATAGTTACGAACCACCCGCGTAAAGCCTATTATATTAAAAATTTGAGTTACAAACAATGGTTCATTATAACAAACAGGCACTACCAAAACATTGCGCATCTACGGTGGTTTGTTGGCTCATGGGCATATGAGCCAGAGGTAGGACAAAGGACAAAACCATCGTTCTTCTCAGTCAGACCACACTGCTGTTAATAGTGTCTCGTGTGTTACTGTACTTGGCTTTAATTTTTTTTAATCCTCCAAACCATGGCACCAATGTATAAATGTGATGCAAGTGATGGTGATGCGTCAAAAAAATGGAAAACAATCACAATAGAAACTAAAGTGGAAATAATAAAGCAATCAGAAAAAGGTGGAAGGCCAAAGAACAAGAAAAAGAAAAGCGTTAGGCTACAGATGGTCAAAGGACAAAGCAAAAATAATGGAGCATGTAAAAGGCTCTGTCCCGATGTCTTTCTCTCTCTCTGTTATAAATACTGTAGTTACATTTATTATTATTATTATTATTATTATTATTATGTTAAAGATGTTTTAGTGTATCCAGAAGTGTTTCTTTAATGCTTTTTTCATGCATGCAAAGGTAGACTATATACTATATGCTATATACTAAGTCAAATATTTGACTGACGTTAGACACGAACAATAGTTAACTGTTCTTACTTACGTACAAATTCAGCTTAAAGATAGACTTAGGAACGGAACTCATTTGTAATCCAGGGACTGCCTGTACTAACTAGTGTGTACTTTAGTGAAAGAATGTCCATATTTTTGTCAGGGTGGCGCAGTGGGTTGGACTGGGTCTTGCTCTCCGGAGGGTCTGGGGTTCGAGTCCCGCTTGGGGTGCCTTGCGACAGACTGGTGTCCCATCCTGGGTGTGTCCCCTCCCCCTCCAGCCTTACGCCCTGAATTGCCAGGTTAGGCTCCGGTTCCCCGTGACCCCGTATGGGACAAGTGGGTCAAAAAGTGTGTGTGTGTGTATGTCCATATTTTTAGCTAATAATATGATATGTAGTAATTTAATACACATAGGTCTCTTTTTTAAAGGTTACCAACTCCAGTACTTATACTTGCAAGGATACATGATCAGGGTTCTCCAAGATTAGCTCTCCAAAAGCTTCTTCTTTTTCTTCATTTAGTTGATGACTTTTTTGAAGCTCACATAGAATTCATGTGTTACGGTAGCATTAGAAAGTTTTCTGAGATTTCTGCCAATAACCACCATTATAGTGTACATCTAACATGATTTTTATTGTTCAGCATCAAACACAGAATTTTGCATAATTGAACCTCATGGAGTAAAAATCAGATCTTTACTTGGACGGGGTTAAATAACGAAGTTACACAACAAATCACGCAAAATTCAAAGTAACTAATTCCCAATTATGAGACTGCTATACTGTTGAGTCATATTCAGCTGAACACAAAGAACTAATATTTGTAATCTGTAATAAAGGTCTCACAATCATCAATACAACATGTGAGAGGTAACAGAAAGAAGCCCGATACATTTCCAAGTGCATTAGTCACAAAAACCCAGAAGTTATTTTTTTTGGCAAAAGGAATAGTGTTTAAATATCATGACAGGCATAACAAAAAGGCAGAACGTAACTGGAAAGAGGAACAGTCAGAAGTCAAAAGTCAGCAACAAGAACATAGGGGCACTTAACAGAATACTCACTAAAAAGCTCTAAACAATGGTATTGCAATAGACCACAAAACTGAACCAACACATAGAGTATGTGAGTCTGTCTCAATGAAAACTGCATGAGTTTCATAAAGCTGGGATTTATTATAAGCTCCCACTGAAACTACTTGTATCCAAGGTCAGTACAGAAAAATGCATAACCTGGAGTAATGAGCACAAAACGTGGACCCCCTGAGCAACAGGAAAAGTAACGCAGTCTGATTAGCTATCTTTTTATTTTTTTCCCTACATCTGGATGTGTTTAGGTTCATAGGAAACCTAAGGCCCATGTTGTCTATCACCAGCCATTGCACAGAGTCATTGAGTCAGGTCACTGATTCGCATTTTTATAACTATGACCAAGGAGTAGAAAGAACGGTACGTGCATGCCGTTTCAAATACTACTTCCTCACAATATTCCCATATTCCAAGACAACAACATTTCCAAACACACAGCCAAACAAATTCATCAGTAACTTCACGAGCAGACGAACTCAAACACCTTCCACAGCCTCCTCAGTCATGAGATATAAACACCACTGAACCTCTATTAGATGTTCTGCAGCACAGAGGGCAGAGTATATTTCTACCTCTATTTCTTGGATAACTGCAGGCTTTCGTGTCTGAAGAATGACCTAATCAAGACCGGCCTTAGGCCAATTCCACCTGTTTGACCCATTGAGGCCTCGTGGCCACAGGGGGCTCCACGCTAGAGCTGCCACCTCCAATGTTGAGAAATAAGGAATGGTGCACAAAATAAGTTGTTTAGTTTTATCCTATCACGTTTAATGTTAAAATATAAGCTCATAAATATAGATACTGTTTTGTTTTAAATATAACATAATAGTATATGTTCCTGATACCTAATCTTAAATAATCTTCAGTCCAGGAGGATTCACTGAAATGGTACAAATGGGTCCCAGCAATTGCCAAGGCTGACCCTGGATCCAATATGCTACTACATGAACACTACCAACGAAATGCTTGAATACCCTTGTTGGAAATTCCCTTTTTTTAGTTGACAATGTTTTGTGACCGGTGGGGGTGCGGTGGCGCAGTGGGTTGGACCGCAGTCCTGCTCTTCGGTGGGTCTGGGGTTCAAGTCCCGCTTGGGGTGCCTTGCGGCAGACTGGCGTCCTGTCCTGGGTGTGTCCCCTTCCCCCTCCGGCCTTACGCCCTGTGTTGCCGGGTAGGCTCCGGTTCCCCGTGACCCCGTAAGGGACGAACGGTTCTGAAAGTGTGTGTGTGTGTGTGTGTGTGTTTTGTGACCATAGGGGGACGTGGTGGCGCAGTGGGTTGGACCGGGTCCTGCTCTCCAGTGGGTCTGGGGTTCGAGTCCCGCTTGGGGTGCCTTGCGACGGACTGGCGTCCCGTCCTGGGTGTGTCCCCTCCCCCTCCGGCCTTACCCCCGAGTTGCCAGATTAGGCTCCGGTTCCCCGCAACCCCGTATGGGACAAGCGGTTCAGGAAATGTGTGTGTGTTTTGTGACCATTAGTTTAAGTTGACCTTAACTTCAACTTTTTGGCCAGTTTCTTGTACAACTTCAAGCAACAAGCAACCCCGCACCATTACCCTGCCACCATCATGCAAGAAAGTGGGAACTATGCAGATACGGCTCATGTGGTCACCGTCTCTGAATCCGAATCCGTGGTTTGACCCAAATTTTGACTCACTGGTCCATTTCACCAACTTCCATCCTTTTAACATGCAACATTTGTGTTTGGCCCAGGACAGTCTGGTTACAAGCTGATATATTAAAATTTTTTACTGGTACTATATTTCAATACTTGTACAATGACACTGTAAGAAGAAATTAAGCTATCCTGAAAGAAAAGGGTTAGCCATACTCCTCACTAGTTGCTTGATTTTCATAATATTCCTTGTTATTGTTTGTACTATTGGCTCAGCTCGTTCACAATTTGAAATGAAGGAACACATATTTTATATGAGCTGATTTAGGTTTTCAGCTTTGTTTAATTCACAGTGGATGGAGAAAAAAAATTAATTGCATTGTGACAGGTGACACCGCATATCCAAGATGTGCTCACTTCCAGTAATTATATATTTCTGGAATATTTTAAGATGATATCTGCTGCGTTCTCACCCACAACCCACCATCGAGAGCAGTGACTTGACCATCTTGAGAAAGATGGCAACACACTCAAAAATAGTACCAAACACTGAAAGCTAACAGTGTAAATATTTACATGCCACCAAGATGTGACCGAGAATCACGACGATTAATCTGATTTTATTCCGTCACAGGATATTGAATTACATTCCCATAGCGTTTACATAATTATTCTGTGATAATATGTTAACACGCTCACTGCCCTAATTGGATCCACTGGGCACCGTGAACATGTCTGAGACCCTGTCGATGTCTTGCTATGCAGTCACTTCTTTTTTCCCTTTTTCAGAGGTGACAAAATTAATTATTTCTACAACAGGTTTTCTGGGCAAAAAAAAAAAAAAAAAAAAGACATTGCTCTTTTCCCTCCTGCTAGCAGGACGCTGAAGGATTTTAATATATCTGCATTCCATATGTCTTCATTAGAGAGAATGACTGCAGTCCAACGATGCCAAGAATTCAAATGTGCTTAAAAGAACAAGCAGCACTGATTTATGATTATTAAGCTAGCTAATTTATCTCCTTATCCTGCAATGTTTGATGCTTAGTTTCCAAAAACCAGGTCAGGCTCTGCCCCCAGAACATTTATAGTTTAGAGTTAGCATTAAGTGTTAACGTTAGCTCATGCTAACGCTAATAGCGATGTGAGGACAACTAAAGCCAGAAACAGTGTGTAAGTGCCCTGCTTGCCAAGGTCTCCCATTCCCTCAGTGGAAAGTAATTCATTTTCCATACCGGTGTTTACACCACTTTAGCTGAGAAGCATGCAAATCAGAATATGTTCCAGGTCCCCAAGGATGGAGGTAGGGAGTCGGGAGGGAGGGGGTCCTCACTGATTTATAATAACGGAAAAATGCATTCATTGTCAAGAACACCTCATTTAGCTCATCGCCCATCCATCAGCGGAGGGCTTACAAGAGAGAAAACTTTTCAGAGGCCGGGAACAACAATGCAACTCTTCTCCACAAAAAGCAGCAACGAAGGTGAGAAAAGCATTAAAATAATGTCACATTCGGCACAGGAGCGAAGACAGTAAGACACGGTGTATGAAATTTGTGTCCAGAGTAAATGATTCTCCAAAACAGGGTGAGCTGCCCTTGCGATCGTGACCTTTCGGAAACAGAGAACAACAGCTGCAGTCCAGAGATCACAGAACCTCCCCCCAAAAAAATCCACAGTTTCTTAATGTGAAACTAAATATGATTTGGAAACTTCACCCAACCCGCCAAAAAGCGCTGCTGCACAACAGGAAGTTTTTCATGGACATTTTTGCCTTTGTTTCTATCTCGTATCTTCTATCTGTTAGAGCCTTTAATCTCACTGGGCGTCTACCGACTACTTTTAAATGCAGTTTGTATTTCTGTGAATGGCATTTTACCCCCGGTGGTCTCATTTTTTCTTATTGTACAGTCAAAGAAAATGTTGCCATACCCCGAAGAGACAAAACCGACTTTGAATCCACAAAGTCAGACTCCTACGTTGTGTTTTCATATCTTCTCTGCTTCTGGTAGCCAGTCCAGAAGGATGATTTTCCTGGGTGGAAGGAGATCACACAGCGCAAAATTCAAAATGCTTTGCTGATATTACTCCTCATCTGCTTCAAAAAGGGGAATAATACTGAACGACATGAGCATCTCAGAAGAGGAAACCAAGAAGGAGGAAGGTGATATGCAGTTTCAGATGTACTTGTAACCTGACGGTGGTCAGTTCAATTCCGAATCCCAGGGGAGGCCCTGCAGGTGAAATCCTGGAGAAAGACACTTAACCGAGTTCACGCCCGTAAAATATTGAGCCACATACATTTGCAAAATTGTCCCTTTGTATGGTCGCTGCCACAGTCTGCTTACAACACTGTAACTGCTCCAAGGCGTTCTGAGCACAGGTTTACCGAGGTAACGTCCTAGAGCGGTTTTAGCGCTTACAGTTTTATGAGCTCTGTGAAAGGTGTGAAAAAAACAGTCGGAGGGATTTTTTTTGAAGAGCCTTTCATCATAAAGACGGATTTCACAGAGAGCCAGCGCCATTCATAGCAGAGACTGATGCTGGGGCACAGACATCTCTCAGACATTCACTGTCACAGACGGGATTTACCGAGGCTCCATGGGTAAAAAGAGACGTGGAAAAGGAAAGGCGGTCACTATGGAAGAGCAAAATCTAAGACTCTCGTGTCCAAGATGGTGGTGGACGACAATGAAATGAAAGAAGAGAGCTCCCGTCAGTGACAGACAGACAGAGCAAGCACTGGAATAAAAGAGGAAAAATAAAAAGCATACATAAATAGATAGATAACGCATATAATGTTACCCTATGATGGACTGGCATCCCATCTGGACCAGGCTCTGGACCACCACCAACAATCAGTTACAGGTGGTCCCCGATTTACGATGGGGTTACGTTCCCCGAAACCTATCATAAATCGAAAATATCGTAAGTCGAGAATGCATTTAATACACCTAATACAGACCTTTGCGTGACAAACTGGGAGATACGGATCGCTGTCGCTGCCCAGCATCGCGAGAGAGTATCGCTTGCCAGGGAAAAAAATCGAAATTCAAACTTCAGCGTTTGGTTTCTACTGAACGTCTATTGCCAGCTCGCCATCGTAAAGTCAAAAAAATCGCAAGTCAAACCATCGTAAATCGGGGACCACCTGTATAGATAATCATTATATTGAATGGATGGATGATGCAATGGTCCCAACAACCCTAGATGTCACACGGTATAGGAGGATGGGACAGCACCACCGTGGGAGCGGAAGGACGAGTAAGAAAGGGGAGTTGTGAAGCAGACGGTTGTTTTGGAAGAAGCAAAGCTGGGCTGGTTTTGGAGAACTGTGTCAAAATCAATCTCATCCGTACTACCTATAACAGTCACACAGAGTGGCGTTTGCTCCTTGATAGGAGTGCAATTAAAATATAGCAGTGTCAACCTGGCTCATGTTGTTCAGAGTACAGCTAAGTGGGCAAGCCACCTGTGACCATATTTATTTGCATTTTATGTATTTTATTTTGGCTGATACACTTATTCAAAGTGGCTTACACAACCAGCATGATGAAACAACAACAGAAATAGCAATGTCACACAAAGCACAGAGGTGGGAAAAGGCCTTGCGGGAACGAGCATGAACACGGCAACAGCATCTAACACAAATCTGAAAGTCCTGCAAGAACAAATCACGAAAACGGCGTTCTGCTGGAAAGTGAAAAACGCGGTCCAGATTTCGAGGCAGAGATACAGCTGTCTCTGCACTTTGCGCTTCAGTGCCATCCACAAAATTGCAAGACTCCCAAGTGGCTTGATATAAAACAAACATAAAGATAAATAATTTTGTACGTATCACAAAAGACACTGGAAAGTACATTTGTGAGCAACTGTGCAAGAAATAATGACTGCAGACTTCTTGAAATGGCAGGAAAATAGCTTAATGCTTTCTGCCAAGATGGATATTTGCTCTTTGCACTTACAGCAACTGAAGGCTGAGCAGCCTAATTATTTTTTCATGCAATTTGCAAAAAAAAAAAAACAAATTTAACTGCATAGAAGAACAGGATATGTAGCCGAGCTACGGACTTTCCTGCCAATTAATCATCTAAAGAGCCTAATGGACAGCTCTTTTGTTTGCTCTTATTATGCAGTGGTGTTGGGGAGGGTGTAACTAATGCACAAAATAACTTCTCATTCTGTTGTTCGGGAAAAGGAGCGTTTTGTCGGAAAGAAACGTCGAGCGTTATTTATCTCCAGTAATCGTATTGAAAGCAACCGCAAATAACACGTGTGACTTTTTAATTAATTTTCGCCCCGTTAGGCTGATGTCAGTTCTGTGCCAGTTTGCGCTACCCGCCCTGAGCACATCGGGCAGCCTCAGAGACGTAACAACAAGCTGGAGAGAGATGCTCGCTCTTCCTCGCCGATGGCACCCGGCAGTCCGCCAGCGACGGGTGGGCACTTGACAGGTCTGCGGGAGCCGCTCACCGCGGCCAACAAGTTCCCCTCGCCAGCTCGAAATAAATAAATAAGAACCCCCCCCCCCCACCTCTCCACATGGTGGAAGGAAGGATACCAGTTGTGCTCCACCGCTGCGAGGGATCGGCCTCGAACCGCCTACGGCGCGGCGCTGGCTCGAACCAGGGGCGATGTTCTCCAGCGGAGCCTCTTGAGAAGCCCCCTCAGGGAGCGAGGAAAACAAAAAGCACGCCGAGCTTCCTCTCCCCGCGTTCAGACATGCAGATATTTAACCAACCCAGTTAAGCACTTTAATTAACTGTCCGCTATTTGCGTCTCGAGATGCAACGTCTCGCCAGAGGACAAGTGAAAAACCGCTGGAAACCAAGTTTTAATATTCACATCTAAACAGCCTAAGCCTCCTTTCGAGCTCTATTAATTATTTAAAACGGAGAGACGGCGAGGATGGGAGCCTTTTGCTGTTTTTAATGTCTCTCTCCAGAGTTTTTTTATGGGAAACTATTATTAGGAGGCCTAAAATATAGATTAGAGAAGCCCTCCTACGTGGCGCTGCGAGCAGCACTCAAGCGTCAGAGTGGAAAGCGGGAATTTTCAGCATTTTTATCTGTGTTCTGGAACTGCCCGCAGCGCGTGATGAGGAACGCCGGTTCGCGTCGGTCGCGTTCCGATGCATAATTGTGCCGGACGGCCATCTCGACGATGCCGTTTTCGCGGATGTGCTGCGCTTGATCCTCCTGACAACAATATGTACGTTGGATAAGCATATGGAAATGCAGCCGTGTGGTTGCTGTGCACAGCAGAGCTAAGCAACACAAATAGACATGTGAAGGTGAGCTCGGAGGCAAACAAATGGGTTTCACCGCCGGAAAACTGCTGGGGCAGCTGGTAGAATGGTGGTTAGCGCTGTTGCCTTCAGAGTTAAAAGCTGCTGGTTTGAATCCCGCCTATCTCTGTAGTACCCTTGAGCACAGCGCTCGTCCTAAACCGCTCCAGTACAATTGTCCAGCTGTATACGTGGATGAATGGGTAGGTGGTTTAACATTGTAAGCTGCTTTTGAGAAAAGCGACGACTCGATGGATGTTTAATGTGCCGGAATGCTCACCATGTGCCAAAGGAGAGCTTCAGGTTGGCATTTTGGAAATCATTATCTATGGAGTGGGACCTCAGGGGGTGTACACGTGGTAGACTGAGCACCTTAAATACACTATATTCCCGCTGAGCTCATGCTAACAGGATGGGCCCTGGAGCGATCCTGAGCCACCCGCTCATTCCGCTCTCCGGCAGCTTCCAGCAGAGGTTAAACGTTACGTTCCAGGGGGCTGTGAGCGTGTACTACCCCCACCGGGGGCTAACGCTCTCCCGAGCCACGGCTAGCTTTCAGCCGGCTTCGAAATCCCTTTTCATCATAACGTGGTTGTGGGATGAGCATGGATCAGCACAAAAAGTGGCCAGGAAAATGTCGGTGAGCAGTACAATGCATTCACTTTGGGGCACACGCAACGTGGGAGAGCTTTAGAAAAATCCATAGAAAAAAAAATCTGATTTGAATATATAGCTGGAATGGTTGTTTGGAGAACCATCGCACATTTGATGCCGCGCGTTGAAAAGACTATGATGTTTCAGAATAACAAATAAAAGGGGGATGTTTCAGGCTCCTTCAGAGACAGGAAATGGGGACACGGACCTGTTTATCACTTTACACAGGCAGCTGTGCTTGTCAGATGAGCCAAAAAAACATTTGTTGATAAAACGGCCGGTGACTTTCCCATGTACCTCTTAAACCAGCTGCTCTTATCTGCGAGGGTAACCAAGAGCATTTGTCTAAAGCTCATTGGACTTCAACCAAGCCCCTATCTCGGCTTCTCTCCTCCGTCGTCCCCTTCCTTCGGAAATTAGCGACTGCCCTACGAAACGCTTTGAAGTCTTCAAAGGATCGAGTGAAAAATGAGCCTCCGCTATCTGCACAGGCCCCTTATGTCCAAGCAAGTCTTACGAGATGCACTTTGACTTCAGTGTAAATGATTAGTCCGGCACTAACCGGTGGAAAGCACAAACTCGCTAGCGCCTGGACACCGCTGAAACATTTCTTTTCGAAATAACACTAAATGTGTCTGGGAAAAGGGTTCTCGTTTCAGTAATTATACCGACCATTCATCTTGGAACGACTGTAAATTAATTCGATTTGAGCTTGTTGAGATGGCACTGTGGGAATAATTTGAAACATGAAAATTGAAACTATTTTCAGCAATAGAATCAATATAAGACCCTTCCCACTAAAACTATAAGCCAATAACTTTAATGGGCAGTAATACAGAGTGCAGTTTTTTGCATCATCAAAAATGAGTCATCTACACATAAAAACTGGTTCCTGCTCATAATTCAAAACCTTACACCTTTATCCAAAGCAGCTTACAACGTTAGGTTTGTAACTACTGACAGTGATCTACCCATTTTTACCGGTAAAATACAAAGTACCTTAATAAAAGGTACTACAGCAGGATTCAAACCTTGGTTTTTCAAAGCTGGGTCATTCAACTGCAAAGTAATGGCTCTAACCAGTGTATATTTCGGCGGACGTACGACCAACTGTAATTTTTCTATTTACATATATTTTTCTAGATTTTTTAAAACTTATACAGTATTTTTTTTTCAGTCGTAGGTACAGGTGGTTGTTAAATCACATAGGTCGTAAGTAGGGGAGAGGCTGTACACTTATATACTCCCTACAATCATTCACCCATCTATATAGTACAGCAGTGACACACACACACACACACACACACACACACACACACACACACATACACACTACAAGCAAGTTACAGTCACTCATTCATCTGAAACTCATTACTGAACTGTGGAAACCAGAGCACCTGGGGGAAACCGGCACCAAAAATCTACGTCTACTTATAAACTTTTGCATTCTGTGCATCAGAATGTAGAGCTGCTGCTTCCGAGCAGTGATTTAGAAACCGGCCCAAGGTGAGTCTGTGGAGTTCACACGTTCCTACTGTGTTCGTGAGAGCTTCTTACAAGTATGCCAATTTTTTTGACACAAGGCAGCAACACACTGATCCGGTGTCCTTATGACCCCAGTTGTTCTTAGCGTTGGGCCATGTGCCCTATGGGCAAATTCATACATCCATGAGTGCACTGCAGTTGTCTCATATCTTGCCTAGTTGATGCCCAGCTGACTCCCCTTAGCACTAACAACAAAAACGAAAGAAACACCTGGAATGAATTAACGATAAAGGTGAGCTGGACATTAGATTTCTTCCTGCATTTGTGTCGCTTTTAGTTTCAGTTTCGATATTTATTATGCGCCTCAGACGATATTACAGCTGGTCATCGGAACCAGAGAAGCCATAACATATACAAACTTGTGTCCCATGCTTCCGGGATGGGATTGGGACCACCGCGATCCTGCACTGGACAAGAGGTAATTGATAATAGATTAATGGAATAATCCCACAGATATGTCCAATAAAATTGACAACTTCATGTTTTTGGTAACACTTGCTGTCCGAGGAGTTTGTAATCGTGAGCAAAGCTGAACAATTTGAGAGAATTCTGAAGAAAATAACACGGTAATAACCTACCAACAGGTCGGTGCTTGTTAAAAAGAAATGCTAACAGGAAGTGCCAACAAGAAGTCAAAATGTACCAACAGGAAGTGGGGAAAAAAAAAAAATCAAAAGGCAATTTGTGGTTCCAATTCCAATTAACACGATTCTATCAGTTTGCCAGGGAGAGGTCCATCGGTCTGTAATTTCCTTTTCAATTTCAGATCAATTAGAACACAGCTCTACAAGTTAACTGCAATAATAAACGAAAGGTATGGGCTATTAAGTGTGTTATTATATCCTCCAAAGTTCACTCCACTGGCTGCATAAATAGATTCGCAGAGATAGGAATTTCTGTTCAGGGAGAAGCAAATGTTCTGGCTTTGATAAAACTGATGCTTCATCAAATCAAGGCCTAAATGGAAACTTAATTATATAGCACGTCCATCCACATTAACGAACTTGGTAGAACCACTTTGTTGAATAATAACAATCAGAGTTTCTCTGACACCAATTACTGGCATCAGGCACTTGGGACTCAAGTATACATTTTGAAAGCATATTGAAGCTTTTGCCTTTTATACAATTATCTCTACAGAGTTCCATAACTGTTATGCCTTTACATTTATTTTTGTAAATTGTACATAACTAAAATAATGGGCTCTTTCAGCAAAGAAAATTATAATCCTTTACCTTCTCTGTTATTATTGGGTTTTGCAGTGATTAGGGAACTCTACAACCACATAAATGGGTATTGTGAAACAACGCAATGAAAACTGGTGACTCTCTGGCTCAGGAAGGTTTCGGTTTAGTATCCAAACCGTTACTATTATTATTGTCGTTATTCTTTATTCATTTAGCTGTCACTTTTCTCTGAAGAAATTTACAAAACTAGATTTGTATGCTAAGCTTCTTACAGATATTTACCCATTTACAAAGCTGTGTAGTTTTTCTTTTTTTTTTTTTTTTTGTATGAGTTCAGGGTAAGTACCTAGTCTGGCCCTGGTGCCTGGTGAAGACATGTCAACATGCTGTAATTGAATAAGGGATCTGATGTTACACTCTTAAACAATGTGCTTCATAAAAACCTTCTCAAAAAATGTCCTGTATAATTAAAAATTTAAGTTGCATAAATTTGAAACAGCATCAGCAAATCACAGGTGGCAAGGTGATACAGTGGGTAGCATTGCTGCCTCACAGCACCTGGGCCATTTGGACCTTGGTTTGAATTTGGCTCAGACTGCATGGATTTTGCATGTTCTCCCACTGTCTGTGTGAGGTTCTTCTGGGTGCTCTGGTTTCCTCCTACAGTCCAAAGACAAGCAGTTCAGATGAGTTGGGATTATTAAACCAGTTAATTTAGTCATTAAATTACCCGCAGCATGTGTCTGCTCTGTGACGGACCGACAGTTCATCCAGAGGTGTAGCTTTTGCAATTCTGGGATGGGTTCTGGATCACTGCAACCCCGAACAGGACGAGTAATGTGTAAGACTGAGCGACCAGCAACTGAGTCCACAATACACACACACACACACACACACACACACACACACACACCCACACACCCACACCCACACACCCACTGTCTGAACCACTTGTCCCATACCCATACGGGGTCGCAGGGAACCGGAGCCTAACCCAGCAACTCAGGGCATAAGGCCGGAGGGGGAGGGGACACACCCAGGACGGGACGCCAGTCCGTCGCAAGGCACCCCAAGCGGGACTCAAACCCCAGACCCACTGGAGAGCAGGACCCGGTCCAACCCACTGCGCCCCCCGTGAGTCCACAATATGCAGTTTTAAATGAAATGAACCATGTAAATGACACTGGTGCTGTGATTAAAATGGAGATGCCAATTTCTCCCCGCTGCCGTACGGAATCCTCCACCGACAGGAGCATCCATGGGAAGCCGTCAGGCCCCAAACAATCACAGATTGTATTCTCACTTACACATCGCCATGATATCCAGCCTGCCTTGGCGTCACCATGGCAACAGGCATCGCGACCATTTGACTTCATTAGGCAAGCAGAGTGCCCGTGTGTTCACTACACAGCGAGGTGAGACGTCCAGGAGGGAAGAAATGTGTAGGTGGGGAGGGAGAATTGTCCTTTATAGGCACAGCAGAGAGAGAGACAGAGAGACCTGCGCTCGGAAGGTGTTCCTTGTGCCTGGTGCATCTGGCCACCCCTGACCGAAAAACCCCCATTTAGGGAAAAATCAGACATCCACCTCGCAGTCTAGCATCTTACTATATTTACAGTTAACATGTGATCAAAAACCTCAAGTGAGAATGCACATCCAAATCCATATAGCATATAAATATGGTGTTATGTTTTATCTGACAGCTTGGAGTCTTGGTGTTTTCTATGCGTCAATACCTGCATATAAAAAAAACCTGGATGTTAAATGACGATATAGTTTCTTGATGTCTTCTATCAGACTGCAATCCTTTTAAAAGGAATCAGACATCGCATGGAGGTGACGAGAGGGGCAGGGACCTGCCGGAGCGAACAGCATGTCCTCCCTGCCTCCTATGGCTTAAGAGCAGCCGCATATAGGAGGCACACAAAGAGGGGGCACCTCGACCAGAGACAAGCGAGCAGCCGGTCAGCGCAGGCCAGCCAGCAGAGCTCAGAATGAGGGGAGAGGACGAGGGAGATGAGAAAAGCAATTACCTGTTTTCTCCCAGGATAACACACATAACACATGATCTCCTGAAAAAATTCTCTGAACTCAATATGTTGCTACACGATGACAGAGAAGTGGGATGTACATTTCAGCTGTGCTTCTCATAATATACCAAGGGCAACAGGAAATGCAAACTCCTTGTAAATTTTAATTGATTTATATATATTTTACTTAATTTTGGAGAAACTATGTCTATATTGTTTAGGGGGGGCGGTGGCGCAGTGGGTTGGACTGGGTCCTGCTCTCCGGTGGGTCTGGGGTTCAAGTCCTGCTTGGGGTGCCTTGCGATGGACTGGCGTCCTGTCCTGGGTGTGTCCCCTCCCCCTCCAGCCTTATGCCCTGTGTTGCTGGGTTAGGCTCCGGTTCCCCGTGACCCCATAGGGGACAAGCAGTTTAAACAGTGTGTGTATGTCTACATTTAGATGACACTTTTCTTCAGTGCAACTTACAGTTATTCACCCACTTATACAGCTGGGAACCTTCCACTATGTCAAATCAGGATAAGTACAAGCACCTCGCAATTTAGATACTGTCTTTATGATAAATTTCACTATACGAGCTCCTAGCTTTTGATACCCAATTTTTGATTTCCAGGATGAAAAATTAGCACGACAAAATTTACTGAAAGCCTCTCCAGAAAATTTTGAAAGTCATGCGTCACACAACTGAACCGGAAGTGCAGGATTGTGCTGTAGTTGCTGCTGGTTACCATCAGCTGTTTCCAGTTGGCTTCCTGTCTGGTTTCCGCTTTGTGTAGTTACAGTGCGAATGCGGTGCAAATCTGTGCAGTTCCAGTGCAAGATTGACTGCCAAGCCTCCTCACTCTGCCAGTCACAACAACTCACAATCAGCTGTGTTTTCTTCACTCCATGTGTACAGCAACAGTTCATTGCACTAAATCCCCTTGTTTATTATAAATTGTTGTCTGCACTTATTTTTTAACATAAATTTCATTTTTAAAGGTTCATTGCTATCTACCGGATATAAGGAAAATGCAATTGCTTTCCTAAACTGGCTAGAAACATACACAATAATAACCACATTAAGTGTTTGATCATCATGAAGGCATTCATATGTGTGCATCTCTCTGTCTGTTGGTGTAAAGCATCGTTGCATTGTTCTCTGAAATGTGCATCACTTTGGAGAAAACACACACAGTCTGAAACCGCTTGTCCCAAGTGAGGTCGGGGCAAACCGGAGCCTAACCCAGTCACCCAGGGCATAAGGCTGGAGGGGGAGGGGACACACACCACATCTGTTACAAGGCACCCCAAGCAGGGCTCGAACCCCAGACCCACCAGAGAGCAGGCACTGGTCAAACCCGCTGCACCACCACCACACCCCCTCCATGCACTTTGGGGAAAAGTGTCTGCTAAATTAATAAATGTGTTTTACATGATGTTGAAATCATGCTTTGATAGTTATATGCATGTTTTCAGTGTTTTAGTGATATCTGAGAAAATTAGTTTGATGTTTTGGGATGGGCTGGGAACCCACTGTTGTTTTTTCCATTAAAAATAATGCGAAATAGGCTTTCCGTATCGGCGCCATTTTCAAGAACGTATTAATTTGGTAAATCAAGGGATTGCTGTACCTCCATCAAGGGTATGAAAGCAGGAGATGGGGTTTGCTCCGGAGACCTTCAAGGTACGGTGGCAAAGGCTCTGACCACTGCACCGTCCGCTGCCGGTTACAATGCTCGGGCTCTTCTGAGAAATCTAGTAAACAAACCCAGCGTGTTGCTGTTATTGCCAACCAGATTCATCAGTTAGATGATCAATTTTATTGACTGACAGACTCATTGATTGGCTGACTGATATGATCCAGAATGGACTCTTTCTGCCACTGCAGCTTAGCTCTTAGGGTAGCAGGTAGTGGCAGACACGCTTTACGCCATCTGAGCCAAGAGCGCCCTTTGTTCCGCATCCCCCGCAGAGCCTCCGGCTGCCCCGCGGACCTCGGCGTCGGACTCGCCGTCAGCCGGAAGGAATCGCTCCGCCGGAGTCACAAGACGGACGTTAAGACAGACCTCATGCCCAGAAAAACCGCTTCAAATGCAATGAAACTGTCAGCACTGAAAAACTGAGGTGTCAACAGCAGCTAGTTATTTACAGCTAGTCCTTCCAGATAAACTGATTTTTTTTAAGCAAATAAAAATTAAACGCGCTCAGACTCGGACAATGAAAATCCATAAAACGTGAATTACATGGAAAAGCACCGGAAACACGCTGGAGGTTTTGCCTGAAACCCTAACCCTATTCGGATGAACGCACGAGCGGCACGTGTAGTCGACCGCTGGACAAAAAAAAAAAAAAAAACACCTCCTTTTTCGAAGGCGCTGCTATTTAACTAAGACAAACTGCAAGTACAGCGCGCTCCTCGACAAAGACCTTATAGCGTTTGAAAGCACCGCTATTTAGCCGAAGACAAGCTGCGTGCGGAGTACCGCTCAACAAAGGGCCGGGATCTTTTGAAAGCACAGCTATTTAACTAAAGACAGGCTGTTCGTAGAGCACGCCGCTCCACAAAGAACCTCCAAATTCCACGGAGACGATTTTTAAATGCCAGACAGTGTAAATTATAGATGTCACCCCCTGGGAGGAAATATCAAACGCCTTTTGTTTTTCCTTAGGATCATTTCAACATTTTTTTGACAAACATGACTGGCCCTTATATGAACTGCCAAGTGGAAAGCTAAGCTTTTAATTCGGAATTACTTGTTGGTCTCAGTTTTAGGATGTGGTTTCAGATGCTATTTAGATACCGTCTGTGCACTTTCTCAAATTAACGCCTCGGCAAGCGCTGCAAATTTGGCAGGGTGTCGGTACGAGGACCGTACACGGTGACCGTCGCCGCAACCGTGTTGCGTGTTTGCGGGAAACGGTGGGTCGGTGTGGGATCATGGGCCGCGACCCTGTTCGGCAGCCACGCGGGGGCAGAGCAAGGCTCTACTAATTGATTGGAGCAACGGAACGCTCCGCTGCTCCGCCGCATGTCACGGCGTATTGTGCTCCTGACGGGTGTCACGCCACTGCATTATGCATGAAGGAGCTCCGAGCCGCTCTGCTGGCCACGTTGCCATGAGCACCGTTAATGCCCCCCGGCTCCCCTCCCAAACATCCGCTGGCGTCCATGCGAACACGACGGCCTGCCCCATGACACGCAGTGATGAAGTGGTGGGAGGGTGGTGTACGCGGGCTGCGACGTTAGCCCGACTGAGCGGTCGGGGGGTCTGCGGGCCCGCATTCATAGACCGCCTGAGCTCTGCTGTTGTTGTGCAAATTGGGTGCCCCCCCCATCCCGCACAGAAGGAGGCAGGCGCTGGTCGGTCGTCCTCAGGTTACCCCAGCTGTGGTCTCCTCATTTTTTCCTTCTTCTGTTCCTCACCATCAGGTCCCACTATAGACACCGTTTCCTGAACCTATAATTTTGCTTATTTAACTGGTTGTTCCATTAATTCATTACATTATGGATTTAGAGCCATGCTATTTTTTTGATAGCGCAGTGGTTATTTACTGCCAACCAATACATCCTCCACTACTTTTTATCATTGCCTTCATCTGCATCCCCCATTCCCTGCCCAGTTACACCAACTCAGGACCTACTTCACTTTTTGGCATCTATAATGACAACCAACCTCTTCCTGGGGTACCGCTCAGTGTTCGGCACTGCTAAACACCGGCCGTAAAGGAAGCACTATAGCAGGAGAATGAAACATAAATCTGCCTCTATAAGCCGGAGAGCGCGGCGATAGTGGGAGCACTGGGGAGAGATGGTGTGTCTCTTTATGGCTCTTTGTTATGGAAACCAAACCTTGGCCAGGTGTGTTTACTACATTAATAAACAATGTCCATCGAGGGTTTAACTTGGAGGCTCACACACAGACTCCACGGGGAAATCAAGGCTTTCACACAGGCCAAACAAACAGAGCACCTTACAAACACCAGACCTTAACTAAACATTAACGTGGAACCCTTCGGTCAACACTCGATCGCAGCCGATATCACTTCCAGTTCTTCACCTACAACTGGGAGAGAAACATCCGAAGAGCGTAGAGACACAATGGGGGGTCCAGGCATCAGGCACCTGGCTGACAGTTTGTCTTAACAAAAAGAAGGAGCGCGTTCTTCTTGAGCGAGTATTCCGGACGCTGCGGCCTTGTCAGTGTTGTCAAACGAACAAAGGAAGCGCCGACTCATCGCTTTGCGAGCACCACCATTAATATCAACCAAACAAATATGGGGAGAAAGACCAGCCTGATATTGATGCTGATGCGACGCGCTGGGAAGATGCAAGGACAAAGCTATAAATCAGCACAGAAGAAGGCAGGGCCCTGCTGTTTTGGGCAGGATGTGTGTGTGGGGGGGGGGGACGGGGGGGGTATCACATGGTTGTATTGTGGGTAAGTTCACTTTGCGAGCGCCCTCTTCTCAGGTGGCCCACTCGTATCTTGGTTCGACACTTCACCCTCCTGACAATCATGAGTACTTCCTGAGGGTTCGGATTCAAGAGTGTAAACTATACACCCACCCTGGGATTCACACAGACCCAAATGTCCAGTTTCCGGAAAGTTCTGCAAAGAGCTGTAAGCCTCCCACTAACAATGTGATCTATGTCCCAGCGATCTCCACAATGTCCCATGTTCATGTATGAGATATGCTAAACATGAGATATTTATATTTCAAGTTTTATATTACATTTTGAGTGACTCTTAAGCAGCTAAAATAGTCGGTTAGAGCAGTTGCACTGCAATCAAATCCAACTCCTGCTGTAGTTCCCTTAAGCAAGGTACTTATCCTGAACTGACAGAGTAAAAATTACCCAGCTGTATAAATTTTAAGTAGCTTAGCTAACAACCCTAACATTGCAAGGCACTTTGCAGAAAAGCATCAGCTAAATAATGTTTGATAATAATGGCTATATATGTTCACTCACCTGTAGTTTATATAAATCACAATTACTTTCATTCTTGCTGTTGTTGTTTACTATAGTTTGTTACATTCAAGTTGTGCATACCTTCATTGAGACCCTGGACTCATTCCCAACAAGCTGAAAAACCCTGACATCAACAGTAGTACCAATATTTCCTGGGCTGAATAAACTGGACTGATAATTTCTGCCCGGCTTGATTATTGGAAATGCGCTAGTCATTTAGTAAAACTCTTTCAGAAAAGTCAGGGCAGATAGGCCCAGAAGCGTGGAACGGGCAGATATGTCAGCAAATGCAAAAGAATTATGCTCCGCCCACACACTGTGCCACACCCACTGGATAAGCTCCGCCCACTCAGGTTCAGCCAAGGCCAGCTGCTCCAAAACGGAAGCAGAATGGAGGCACCTTCATGGAGCTGTACTGAGGAGGAAAAAACTAACCTGCAGTTAAAAGAAGGAGGAAACTGTGCATTCCCCGCAAAATTGGCCACCCTTCAAGCTCGAGCAAATCCCTTCCCAAGGAAACTAGACAGAAGCGGTAACATCAGCGGGAAGGCTAAGTTTATAATACCCACCTGGTATCAGCTGTATTTCTCTGGAAAAAACAGGCACCACTTTACGCTCTCAATTTTGACAGTGAAGCAAGGGCTTGTGGGAATGCTTTGTATGGATTTTAATCCCCAAGTAACGCGATTCTCACTTAATTTCTTTATTTGCAACTCATGTACGTTTTGAGACTTTTTTCTGTTTATACCGCTGGACATGCTGCAAATACGGCTATGCACCGAAAGCAGCAACAGAGGGCAAATGCACTACAGCAATAAATAAATGCAATTGAGCCTATGGTAAACACAGGATAAATATGTAATCCTACAGTAATGCCCCAGAGGTGCTTCTGGTGTTCTTAAAAAAGGGATGTACTATGTGATTCCCATAAGCCTTAACATCTCAGATCCTCGCACGTGGTACGAGAGATTGGCAAATCCCATGTCTTACGACTATAAGGGTGGCGACCACGTTGCGTGATCCTTTATCCCCCGATGAAATGGCATCCGAGGAGCAGCAGGCGACCGCTGAGATCGTGCGTTCTTTTTATTTTAATGTACCTTTTTGAGAAAAAATTGAAGCAAGTGGATGCTTGACTGGAGTGTCAGACTCAAAAATATTGACAGCTGCATCGAAGTCATTATATTCCCTAGGCAAGGATCATGGCAACGAGTAGCATGTGTCTTCCAGTATGGCTGTAATGCCTCTTCCAAAGTTCCGCTCTGGATTTGGATGCAGGACGCAGCGCCATCGCTGTCCTGGGAGTGAACCTGTGCCGAACGGCCGCTCGTATCGCGAAAGCTCTGCAGCAATGACTTCACAATGACACAGAATGCATCACTCCCAAATTCAGAATAACCCAGAGAAGAACCAGCTGGGAAATGATGGCACTTCATTGCCATTCCCATTTCATCAAGGCACCCAACTGTGAACTCTACGAGTCTCCAACATGAGAACCGTAGGTAGTTGTGCTTTCCACGTTAACTCTCTTTTCAGTTGTCAGCCTTTTTACTGTTGGATTATCATTATGTTATATATGGTTGAAGTTGCTGCCTTTTGGACTCAAAAAGTTAAAATCCTGCTCTTTGCTGTAGTACCCGTTGATCACGGTTCTTACCCTGACTTGCTCCAAAAAAAGTCACCCTGCTGTATGAATGAGTAAATCATGGTCGGTGGCTTAATATTCTAAGTTGCTTTGGAGAAAAGCTAAATGTTGGTGCAGAGCACTTTTTATGCTGTTCTCTGAGATGTACGTCGCTTTGGAGAAAAGCATCTCCTAAATGAATACATGTAAATGTAGTATTTATTTATTTCACCACGCTTTTCTCCAAAGCAGATTACAGTTATTTACCCTTTCATACAGCAGGCTAATTTAAACTGGAAACATTTAGGGTGAAGTAACTTAAGGGTACTACAGCAGGAGCTGGGACTCCACCGGGGTCCTTCAGATCCAAAGACAGCAGCTTTAACCACTATATTACCTGAATGAGTGAGCTCGCATTGACAGCATCACTCTGTGATCATGAACCAATGCTAGCGATAAAACATCTGGGCATATCAATTTTATTGGAACGTCACAGAGATATTGAGAGAATGCAGGAGGAATTGTTCAGCTGTGGACGACCCCGTCGCTCTTTACAGCCTATGATGTTACGGTCCATATTATGACAATTTCAACCAAGATGCTGAAAAGTGGTCCCAGAGAGTGCAAAAATACGGTGCGTGTTGATAGATGTAATCAATCACATCTCATATTGCGCTCTGAGGGCATTCATTTCTGACTTGCCGCTTTATATCAATCAGTTATTATTTCCACGTTAATGCGTTACGTTTCTGCTTTCACCAGTTCAGCCGTGTGAAATTTGTAACTGAAGCCTAACGGTGGACAAGTCTGTCTCAGTTACGCAACCGAGACGCAGCGTCAATCACATTTATTTTGTTGTTGGAAGACCTTGGTGTTTTTTTAATTTGCTGAAAACCATTTTAACTGTCACCGTTTCCTGACACGGTTTGCTTTTGATCCCCATCCCGTCGGGGGCTCCGAGCCACTGCCTTAACAGCAAAACATTGGCAGCGAGCCCTGAAAAAATGAAAAACTGAAGGGAAAGATAAAAAGACAAAAAGGTGATCTGGTCCCCGTCACGACTGATGAGTTTCAGGGAAACCGTCTGCGTGAGAAGACGAGTTGTCTAATGAAGGGAAGGAGGAGTGCCGTCACGTTGAGCCTGGGTAGAGGTGTGTGTGCACACGCTGCTACCCCTCCGACCCAAGGCTTCATTGTCTGAGTGGCGTCACGTGGGCATTTCCACCCCAGTAGCTCCAGGGGTGTGTGCAAAGAGGGGGCTATCGAATTCACGGTGAAACGACTGGATATGAAAGGGCGCCGTGCAGTAATCCTCGCGCCGGCGTCTTTAAGTGCCGTTTCCTTCGGGGAAGCACTGCTGCGGAACATGCGGTGCCACCGGAATACTCATGACCCCGCTTCGGAGCGAGCGCGGTCTTTCCGACGTACCCCCGTGCCCAGGCGATGGGGTCCTAACGGAGAATCCTGATCCATGACGCGTGATTTAGTTCACATTTTTTACATTTACATTTTACATTCTTACATTTTTTATGCATTTATTCAGCTGGGTAATTTTCCTTGAGCAATTTGAAGTAAGAACCTAGTTCAACAATCTTACTGTGGGAGGTTGGATTCGAACCAGGAATTTTTGACTGCAAGGCAACAACTATGTTATCCCCTTACTTTACCTTTATCAAAAATCAGTACCAGCTTTTAGGTTCCAAGCCCATGTCCTTAACCAGTGCATTTTCTGCAACCCATTATCTACTATTCAAATCTATCCAGAAGACAGCGTGTTCATAGACATGTGTGTCTCGCAGTGCCCGGGATGTACAGTACTGTGCAAAAGTCTTAGGCACTTAGATGTTTCACAAAAAATATTTTTTTACACAGTAATTTAATGTCTTCTGCATTAGTGTCAATGGGAAAGAGCATATTTTAGATTTCCAAGCGTTCCTTTTGCGAAAAGTTACAGTATTACAGTAAGGGTTTTGTATGTTGTTAAAGAAAGAAAGTGTACGTACGTATACACACACACACACACACACACACACTGAAACCACTTTTTCCAAGCAGGGTCGCAGCAAACCGGAGCCTAACCCGGCAACACAGGGCATAAGGCTGGAGGGGGAAGGGACACACCCAGGACGGGGCGCCAGTCCATCGCAAGGCACTCCAAGGAGGACTCGAACCCCAAACCCACCAGAGATTGGGACCCGGCCAAGCCAGCTGCGACCCTGCTCAGGACAAGCAGTTGTTGACGATGGATGGTTTCTAAGCTTTGTAGGAACTATATTAATTAAGAGCATTATTTTTGGAATCATTCTCACTTTACAGCTTTTTTCGCCAAGTGCCTAAAACTTTTGCACAGTACTGTACAATTAGGCTTAGGTTCAACTCTAAGTCTGTGCGGAGTTTGCACGTTCTCACTGCATTTGCATAGGTGTCCTCCAGGTGCTCTGGTTACCACCCACAGTCCAGAGACATATGCTTCAGGTGACTGGTGACCCTTAGTTTCCCTTAGTGTGAAAGAGTGTTATGCTGCTCTGCTATATACATGGGTCAAGTTCTGTAAGGAGGACAGCGCAGCACTTCTATCGTTGTATTTCACTTTGCACTAAGCTTCATACTCACTTCAGAGAAAAGCGCCTGTCAAATCCCAATGTTTATTTAGTAGCGACACGCAGATAAAGCACAGACTAGTAATGGGATTTCAGAGCAGAGCGAAAGAAGATCCATGTAAAGTATATTCCGACATCGGCTTCAGGCTGGGGCAGGAGAGCCGCTGCTGAGGGACCCCGGTCATTGTTCACCCTTGAAGACATGACCCAAGGGAAACCTCGCTGTTGTCCAACTGTGAAAGAACAGGTCAAGGGCAACCTTACTGCTGTTGTCGAACAGATGCGGCACGGGAATCTTGAATGTGGCTCACCACCAAACGAACGGTTTGAAAGTTCACCGCAGATGACGCACGCGAACGAATGGGGATCGGTAAACGAACGGGGCGAGATAAACTCCTACGCAGTTCTCCTCTGAACGAAAGGGGCGAGGGAAACCATTACAGAGGATACTTCTGACCGATGAAGAAATGGAGACGGAAACTTTGCAGCAGTCCACCTGAGTCTTCCAGCTGTCCACGTGTGGGAGAATGGCCCGTGAGCAAACGGGGCATGTACGTCTCATTACCCCAGGGGGCATTTGTCTGACACGGAGCTTCTTTTTTTGGAGGCTATATTAGGGCGCATAATGCGTGGATGTCCTCCCTGGTAGCGTGGCGCGCGTCAACACCGGGGGGGAGCATACATATTCATACACACTCAGCCATTCAGACTGAACAGCAACACGGTGCTTCTTGGCGACACACTAACAGAAAGGAATTGCATTAATTTGCATCATTTCTCTGACTGCAAACCAAGCCGACTTTTAGCGGGTGCAACGGAACAAAAAAAAAAAGAACGCCTAAAAAAATTGCCGCGAACACACGGCGGTGCAGGCGGGGGTCTCCGCTTTTATGAATCCCTTTGTTTCGGCCATGAGGCGCCTGACTGGCAGAATTTGCAGATTTTTTCACCGGCTACATTATTCATGGAACGGTCTCTGGTCGCTCCTTCTCTGCTTTGTAACATCTCCGCGTGGCGTTCGCCTCCATCAGTTGCCATGGAAGTAATCCCAGGAGTTCACAGGACTCTCCACCCCCAAGCCCCCTTCCATTTCCCCGTACCATCCCCCAAAGTCCGCAAATGAACCGTTTTTTTACCCATAACCCCCTGCAGCTGAAAAAAACCAAAGGTCAGTGGGTGCCAGGTCTGCGTCTCTTCACGGAAACAGATCAGAACCGGATCTGGTAAATCATTTACAGCATGAGCAAACAGCAGCACGCTCTGCAGGTGAATCAGCGGAAAACGAGCACGTGGGCAGGTCGGCTCTTCGTAACGCACGTTTCGGCAAATGAACGCTACTCAGAAATAATACGCTTATCACCTAATCAAGCTGCCGAATAAATAATTCAAATGCGGAGCTCGGCTGGATACGTTTTTCATTGTTTACCCAAACATATTTGCATGTCTAATGTGCTATAAACATAAAAGAAGCTGAGTTGCAAATCTCCATTAGTTATAATACCCTTTTCTTTGAAGTGTAATGCAAAGTGAAAAAATGTGTTGGCGCAATATGGCCCCTGGGCTGACGGTTAAAACATTTAAAGGGGTGGAGGGTATATTATTCATGATGTCTCTCAGCAGGAAAAAAGCGGCCGGGGGGATGGGGTTGGGGGGCACGGCTGCTCCCTCCAACCCAAACACTTCAGTTCATCATCAGTGGTCATGTTTCCCCAGATGCCAGGAATTTTTTGTTTTGCAAATCCAAATTCGAGAGGCCATACATTCGCCGATTACAAAATGCGGATGGGAGTATTTCCCCCTTTGCCGTCACTGGCCCATCATACATCACGGCCACGTTTGCTGCGGCTAGGTAATCACCGCTTTCATAATAGCGCAGCCGTTCCTGACCGCAGTATTAATTTTAATAGCTTACAAGACTCCCATTTAATGCTTCAGCGAGTGTAAAAGGGAGCAGGCATCTTTGGCTCGTGTAATCGCCAGTTTCGAGGTTTTTGAAGGTAAAGCAGAGAGTTGCTCTTTATGTGTTGTGAGGCTCCGCTCAAGGGTCAGGGGGGCATTCCCACACCATGTGCCCGAGAGCCTCATCGGAGCATTTTGCCACTCGTTTTAATCCCAGTCCATGGGCAAAAAGATGGTAGGGAACATGGGCACAGGTTGAGGCCAAGGATGCAGAGGTTTGTGAAAACCCCTTGTTGCACTGGGAATCCGAGAAAGACACGGCAGTGGGCCTCGCTGTGTAAGCGGTGTGAAAAGGGGGGTATTTTACCTCCTTTCCCCTGGCTTGCTGGCAGAGGATGGGAGTCAGTCTCTGACCCGCTGCCCCGTTTAGCAACCTTTAGCTGAAAATCCCAAAGGAAGCAACTCTGGTGCATTCGATAACAACACCCCTGCCAACGACTGTGCCAGACTCTTCCAAAAAACACCAAAGATGCCAGGAAGAATCTAAAAGGATCAAGAGCCCAGTTGATCTCGGCCAAAAATATTCCCTTAAATACGTTCTCAGAATACCAGAGCTGTAAATGTTGCTCGGTCCAGATGGGTGGTCGTAAACTTGCTAACAACTCCTGAAACATCCAAACAATCATTCTCGCTGTTGATTCCCACGATTCCCAGCGGCTCTGGTCCTTCTCGGTGCCCACACATCGGAAACCGTTCTGCATATGCAGGAACAATTACTTACCATCTGCTTCGTATGTATTACAAGTTTCGGATGCTGGTGTTACCCTGCAGCCAAGACTTTGAAGTAAACCTTTGCATAACCTAGAAATATGTCTTTCTCCATACATTAAATGTATTAACAAACATACCCAAGAGTTACATTGGGCCGTTCCACGTTCATGTGTTAAATTCATTTGAGGGGATATATAATACGATTTGATATACACACACACACATTTTCTGAGCCGCTTGTCCCATACGGGGTCACGGGGAACCGGAGCCTAACCCGGCAACTCAGGGCGTAAGGCCGGAGGGGGAGGGGAGGGGACACACCCAGGACGGGACGCCAGTCCGCCGCAAGGCACCCCCAGCGGGACCCGATCCAACCCGCTGCGCCACCGCGCCCCCACTACGATTTGATATATGAAATACTTAAAGCCGCACCGCTGGTCCTTTTTCCGTCCGCTGGTTTTCGGGAAGCGTCGTTACGTAAGACTTTTTTTATCCAGAGCATCTGATATGGTTGTCATAGTAATTGTCTAATTCATACAGCTGCCAATTTCTGTGAGGAAATTCAGGGTTATCGCAGGGCCCCTTTTCCAATTTGAACTTTAACCACTCGACCACTGTTCTGCTTTCCACCCGTCTGTTTGATGTTTGCCTTGTTTTATCGAAACTAGTGCTGTCTTAAATTTTTGTGCTCTTGGCTTCTGTGGCAGGAAATGCATAAGCCTCTGGCTTTTCCTGACCAAAAAGTCTGAACTACATCCAAATAGCCACGTCCGAGGGGAATACTTTTGCCGATAACAAATGTCAGCAAATTTCTCCCGAGTTGTTCCGCGTCCACGTTGCGTGTGCTCAAAGGAAAGCGGAACGCTGCAACCGTTTAGTCATTTCACATTGTGTCCGGATGGTTAAATTCACCAAAAAATTTGAATTCAGACAGCTGCTCGGATTAACAGCTGAGCCGCTGTTTATCGTTTCTTTACGTTAACACTGCGGGCCACGCTGCCAACGTCAACGCTCTTAAAAGTAACTCTCAAAGAGGAACCCGTTAAACGGGACTGAGTTCTTTTTATAAGAGAGAAAAAGTAATATCCAAGTCCTCAAATCACACATTAAAAGGAAAAAGTGGAATAAGAGGGTTTTTTTTAACTAATCCAAAAGTAAAAGTCCAAACGATATAGGGCCATCAGCCACAGATCAAAGAGACAAATGGGCAGAGATGAACTGAATAATAAATAGACATGGAACGAAAGCAAAGTTTATATGCAGAAACACGACCCTTTAATTCACTTGCACTTTTCAATCCCAGTGAAATGCAAAACTATGGTACACTGCTGGTATGTTACAGCAAGCCAAGCAAGGTGTGAAAGTCTCCAGGTTGTTTGACATTTACATTTATTTATTGAGCAGATACTTTTCTCCAAAGCAACTTCCAATGAACTCTATGTAGTGTTATCAGCCCACACACCTTATTCACCGCAATGACTTACACTGGGTCACTCATCCGTACATCAGCGGAACACACACACACACACACTCTCTCTCTGTCACTCACACACTATGGGTGAACCTAAACAGCATGTCTTTGGACTGTGGGAGGAAACCAGAGCACCCAGAGGAAACCCACACAGACACGGGGAGAACATGCAATCTCCACACAGACTGAATGGGGATCAAACCCACGTCCTCTCACACCACCCAGGCGCTGTGAGACAGCAACGCTACTTACTCTACCACCATGGCATTCTAAATGTTAAGCTGCATACAAGCATTTCCCCATTTATACAGTTGGGCAATTTTGAGTAAGTACCTCACATTTTCAGCAAGGTGTGTATAGGCAGCAGGTAGCGTAGGGGTTAGATCCAAGCCAAGCTGTCAACTGACCTTGCTGCTGTAGCATCCTTCATCAAGGTACACACCCTGAATTTCTCCAGTTAAAATTACCATGCTTTACCCACAAATGAGGGGGCTGTGGTGGCACGGCGGGATTTACCGGTACCTTGCAGTTTGGTGGGTATGGGGTCCGAACCTTACCGAGGGTGTGGGGCAGTTTCATGTCTCCCCCAGCATACAGAAGGCGGCACTGGCAACCCCCTTCTGTTCCTCCCTTGCCTTGAAAACTACGTGGGTGGTCGCTATGGTTCAGGTTTGACTCAATGGCATCGACAAGAACACACAAATAAAAAACTGTGAGAAGCTTGCAATAAAAACCTAATATTATAAGTTGCACTGGACAAATGTGTCAGATAAATAAACAAATGTAAATCTCACAATTACAGGGCCACACCCTGTGACAACTGCTTTGCCATTGATACACATTTGTTATTTTTTCCATACTTACAATTGCCACAAGCCCCTGCTATACGTGTGTCATTATTATTAAAGCCCTGAGCTGATGCATTTCATCCCAATCTCTTCAAATTCAGTCAGTGAAACTGCATGAAATTTCACCAAAGACATTCTTGTACTAGATTTACATGTATTTATTTAACTGATACTTTTCTCCAAAGTGACTTAAACTACTTACAAAGATTTACAGTTTTATAGAGTAGGGTATTCCTACCAGAGTAGTTCAAGGTAAGCACCTTGACCAAGGGTATAACAGCGGGGGGATCTGAACTTGAAACCTTTGGGTCAGCAGGTAAGAGCCTTTACTACGCCACCTTGTTGTAGTATCACAGCTTGTTAGGCTGCAGCCTGCACTTTACCGGTACTGCTCTTCATAAAGCATTTGTTTCTATAAGCAGTTTTTTTTTTTTAATCTTAAATATCGCGTCCAACGTGATTCTAGGATAGCCACCAGACCGCCGTGACCCTAATCAGGGCAAGCAGTCAAGGAAAGTGAGAGAAATTGATTGATTATTCCATGAACGCCAATTATAAAAACTGAGTTTCATCGGTGATCTGTGCAAATTTTGTTTGCGCGGCAGTATTAACTTAGAACTGAAAAGAAGAGGCTCTGCTATCGGATGCTCAAACCAAGAACTACAAAGGGCCTGAATAGCGACGTCGGCTGGAGCCCACCGTTCGATCCTTCAGTCCTCCGGCCCCTAGAGGGCAGTCTTTCAAAACAATGACACAACTCCACCTCCTTCCTTTTCAGTCTGGGCAAATCCCAGGGTTCTCAGCTGCGCTTCATTTACATATGTTCAATGACTGTAAACTAGGTTGCGCTGCATGTGGCACGACAAAACAGTTCTGCAAGCATCTCGGTGCCTAAAACAATGGAACATTTCTGGAGTAGCTCTGGCTAGAACATTCAGCCGGTGTTATTTAAAGGCACCAACAGACTGCACACGTTGGCATGAAAGAAAATTTATTTTTCAGATATTACTGGATAAATAGTCTGTCGCTTATCAACAGCATTACCAGCTGCAGATATATTTTTATATTTCCTTTCTCACTGGTACAGTCGTTCACGCCACGGCTCATCCTCCAAGCTAAGAAAAACCTGCAGACGTGTTTAAAAGTCTGGCTGCCGATCACGTTTTAGCTGCTTTTGGAAGATCCTCGCACGAGAAGAGTCGTACAGCAGTGTCCTCTTGGCTGAAGTTGTCATCTGTACTATTCCTTGTACATCAGTGCACAATCACACATTGTTTCGGTTGGTTCCTTCTTCGTTTCATCCTGCGTACGCGAGCGTGCGTGTGAATGTCTGCAAACGCACGTGTGCCCTTAGAAAGAAAAAAGTGAAAATTTTGAAAATGCCCCTGGCTGAGCGACTCTTCAGAGGTACACCCAATCCAGTTGGCTTCCAAGAGGCCTGCAGGGGGGGAATCATGAAGCGTCCCAGAACATCTTGCTGCAAGAGCTTTCCAGACTGCAATTAGACATGAGAGGAAAAGCCGTCCACACCCGAACCATCGAACCGCTCCTGGGAAATGGAATAAGTCTTCTTTACCCAGTTGTTGACATACAAGAAAGAGAAAGGACTGTATGTGAGGGATGCCTCTGTGTGTGTGTGTATGTGTGTGTGTGTAAGGAGGGCGAATAAAGGCATCGTCACTCAGTGCATTGCTTCTGCACATAGCCAGAAACGGTGCGCTTGGCGCACAGCAGACGCTGCCCTGGGCCGCGAAACACCCAGGTGGGCAATTAAGGAGCAGAAAAGCCAGGCCGTTCTTCTCGCCTGAATAATTCAGGACTGGGGGAGCCGCACTTCCTTCTTGTCAGGTGTGGCCGTCGCCCGGTTCCGCGCACATGGCTCCAGGCCATGGGGGTTGGGATCAAGGTTGGGGGCCGGGTGGTTCTGCTGGTCCATTTGAGAGGCGCATGTCTTATAACAGCGGTTCCCGGACTTTTTCGGAGTCGACTCTGAACACGTCCTTGTTCTGGCCAGGCAACCGTAAATGCTGCTACGTGCAGTGTCACTGACTAATCGTTTTGACGTGCTCTGTTTATTCACATAGTTTTACTGAATTACCGACCCAGTGATTTTTAGAGAGTTAACTGGACAAAACGAAAAAAATTTAGATGAAGATGAGACTTTATTACACCATCAAAGGTTTTCTCACTGACTGCCACGGTCCTGCTTCATTTTGCGGGTAAGCTCCTGTAAGTCTGGTAAAATTACAGCATCATCGACAACATCACATTCAGAGAAGCACGCTGCTTAACCACAAGCTCCTCACTTGCCTGCTTGACGCACCACTATTGGACATTAACGTTATTATATCATTATTATATCATGGGGACAGCTGGTAGTGTAGTGGTTAGAGCTGCTGCCTTTAGACCCAGAAGTCGCAGGATTCAATCTTACCTCTGGCTATAGTACCTTTGAGCAAGGTACTTACCCTAAATTTCTCCCGTGAAACTATCCAGCTGTATAAGTGGGTAAGTATTAAAACCCGTAGGCTTCCGCGGTTGGTGTCAACTAACTGGGAGTTTTGTACTTCTGGATTAAACTGCATCATTTGGGACATTGGTTCCAACGTTTCGCTTCTCCTGTTGGAAACATCGTCAGGGAGCTGCGACATCTTGTAAAGGTTAGATGTGGGTCACGTCGGAACCAATGTCCCACATGACGCGGTTTAATCCAGAAGTACAAAACTCCCAGTCAAGTGGCTAAGTAGCTGTAAGTAGATTAACATTATAAGTCGCTTTGGAGAAAAGCGTCAGCTAAATTAATAAATGCAAGCCTTTATGGATACTGCGTTATCCACAGCTATTACATTTACTCCTTTGAATATTTTCTCCAAAGCAACTTATGCTATTCAGCTACCAACAATTATTTATCCATTTATACTACACGCATACACATTGCCTGAAGCCGCTTGTCCCAAGGAAGGTCACGGCAAGCCGGAGCCTAATGTGGCAACACAGAGTATAAGGCTGGAGGGGGAGGGGACACACCCAGGACAGGACGCCAGTCCATCACAAGGCACCCCAAGCAGGACTTGAACCCTAAACCCACCAGAAAACAGGCCCTGACCAAACCTGCTGCGCCACCACCTCATTTATACTAGTGGGTAATTTATACTAGACCAATTTTAAGGTAAGTACATTGATCAAGGATACTACAGCAGGAGGTGAAATGCAAACTTGCAACCTTGGAGTCCAAGGGCAGAAGTTCTGAGCACTACGCTGCTTGCTCCCTCCATATTCTACTTGAATTACTATTTCAATAACCTTTCATACTTTATACATACTTTCATATATACCAGTGCAGTTATCCCCTTATAATACTGTAATATTTCCTAATATTTTTCCTGTGGTCCTCGTTTGGGTGGTGACCATGGGTTCAGGAACACACATTCATACCTATACCCCCTCATATCTGTGACCTGTGATCCATTCTCCATTGCAGTCAACGATTTTTTTTTACTTCTGCTCTCTCAGTGATTTTGTTTGACCTTTGCTCTCTCTGTTTCGGCCCTCCAACAGGCACCACAAGAGCCGGGGGTTCACCTCAATGTGGTAACCACTGCCTTTCAGTCGGGGGGAAAAAAAAACCCACAGTCCATTCAGTAAAGACCACAGAAGAGGATTCAGACATATAGAAATACATTTTGCTGTTTACGGTGACATGGCGGGTTTGGCCGGTGCCCGCTGTGTGGTGGGTCATGCGGTTCGAGCCCTGCTTGGGATGCCTTGCGATGGACTGCTATCCCGTCCTGGCTGCGTCCCCTCCCCCTTCGGCCGTACGCCCTGCGTTACCGGTTAAGGCTCCGGCTCGCCGCCACCCCGTTCGGGACAAGCAGCTGTTGACGATGGATGAACGGATGTTTACTGTGAGCAAAAACAACATAACAAAAACCTGGCGTTAACCATTCTCCAGCACAACATAACCCTTGATCAATTACACGACACAACTGAACTGATTCACAGTTTAGGTGACGCAAAAACCCTACTGCATGTTTCCCCCTCACCCCCGTCTCCCTGCGTAACACCGCCTCTAACTGGCCTCGCTCTTTGTACATAAGTGGGACATTTCATCAGATGGCTTCACGCAATTTGGACTACACAATTCACCAGAGAACCTATTTTTCCCCTTCATCTCCTTCTCTGACATTTCTTTAAGCAGAACTTAAACATGCAGGGCTTGATACAGATTTACTGAAGCCACCTACTACCACTGGAGAGGGGTTTCGAAACGTGTTTGGCGAATTGGCGTAGGCATCATGGTCAATGCCGTATTAGCACGATTACCTTCGTACGCGTTCACTTAGCATGCTGACAGCCTGAACTGACTTAAGTGGTTGGTCATCATCATAATTTTTACAGGCTGTATGACAAAATTAAAACCTCTGGCAGTTTCCAAGCAGATAATAAACTGCTTTTTCACACGTGCCAAACATTCTGACTTCTGAAAAGATGTTAATTTGACACTAAATTAGTCCCGAGCATAAATGTTGGGCTTCTTGAAGTCAGCTCCAACTGCACGAACGGTGTAAATGTCAACTACAACCTTAAACGTGCCGAAATTATCATGTGCGCAAAAGCAGAAGCTACGTCGGTTTTCTCAGCATCTGCTTACATAACAGCTAATTTCAAACGACAGTCCGCAACTAATTGCGCTTGGGATTACCGATCACCAAGTGGACTGAAAGAAGGGAGCAAGGCAGCAAATTCGCCACACGTTTAGACCGAAGCCTGCAATCGTGTTAGACGTCTGTAACGTACTGAGAAAGACCGACCGGCCATCGTGTTGTCTTTGTATCCAAGCGCAAACCAGTCTGCTGAAGCTGTTTTCTTCCAGTGGAGGCAGATGTGTGTTTAAAGATTAAACTGCACACTCCCTCCTCCACAGTTGCCCTAAACAGGGAGATGACATCTGTTCCGGCAACCAAGCATGGGTGCGCTACCATGTTTCGGCAGGTGTGTTTACCCAGGTCACCCGGCCAGCGAAAGGATGAGAATCCACTCTCGCCACCAGCTGTTGGATCGATAACCCCATTCTCCCCTCATTGGGGAACTGCAGTATTGGGTTTGATATCCAGTCCCTCCGGCTCTCTCGTGCGCATTGCCACCAGCCCTCAAAGGCAAAATTCGGAGGGAGGCTCGCGTTGGTAGGTAGAAGGAGAGAGGGCCTCACGTCGAAGGGAATAATGTGTTCGGGTAAACAGCCTTTCTAGATTGCGGCGACACAACACAAACCTACCCACCTGAACCGTGAGCAGTGCTGATAGATGTTCTTCAAATGCATCAGTGGCAGCTCTCCTAAAATTTATACACTCATAAGACGGGTTTGGTGACAACACTAGACACCGTGCGTCAAAGTGCTGTCTGATTACGGATCCGCAATTCGGCATCGGTGACATCCGGGAGCATTATGTGGATGCAAGCGCAATCCTTGACATGCTTTCCTTTGTTTTAAAAGCACTGAGAAAGTGAGGCTCCCCCAGTTGTGTCTGCCGCACACCCCCCCTCCATCACACACACACACACACACACACACACACACCAGAAATCCTGTGTTGCTCCCATTTTCGATTCTTGAGAACATGCGATGTGATGATCAAAGGAGGAATCGAAGAAGAATCGCTGCTTTCTCGTAGCATCTGGAACACGTTATAGTGAGGCCGTTCTTTGTGATTTCCGTACATAATTAAAAATCCATCCATCAATCCATTTTCAATAACCATTTATCCGATCAGGGCTCCAGGGATCAGGAGGCAATCCCACAATGAATGGAGGGTCAGGTTCACCCCTAACAGAACCCCAGTCCACTGCAGCCAGAATAAAAGCCCCAAAAAGGAAATTAAACTACAAACCCTCTAATTACATGCCAGAAATAGAACAAGCCCCAGGCTGAGAAGTACATATGGTATGGATATAGGTTTTACCCTCCTCCACAGAGCTCTAAGGACAACCATGTGCAAAGTGTGATGGCAATCCTGTATTTTAATTACAGGAAGGGCGATCAGAGGTACAGAACTCACTCGGAGCACAATTACATGACACAATCGTTAATCGAGAAGTTACACCCCTTCTTTTTGTGCAAACAATACGGATGAAAAGGCCTTTTTGCTGTAAAGTACCATAGCTGACCATAGTTTTCCATGGCTTTCCTAGCTACTTAGACAGCAGCAATTACTAGAAACGGTTTGCAGGCTTCTGCAATGGGCAGCATCCCATCCAGGGTGCGCCCCCCCAGCCTAGTGCACAGTGACTCGAAGATAAGCAGTCAATGAAAGTGACAGATTTTACAGTATCTAACATCTTACATAAGTAACAGGTCACTGACAGTCACACATTTTGCTCCATATCTCCAGAGGTGATGTCTAAGAAATCTCCTTTCTTTTTTACTCTTCAAAAAGAAATCTGACAACTCTTTTTTCGTTTTTTTTTTTTTGCTCTGTAGTAAGGGGGTGCGGTGGCGCAGTGGGTTGGACCGCAGTCCTACTCTCCGGTGGGTCTGGGGTTCGAGTCCCGCTTGGGGTGCCTTGCGATGGACTGGCGTCCCGTCCTGGGTGTGTCCTCTCCCCCTCCGGCCTTACGCCCTGTGTTACCGGGTAGGCTCCGGTTCCCCGTGACCCCGTATGGGACAAGCGGTTCTGAAAATGTGTGTGTGTGTGTGTGTGCTCTGTAGTACAAAAACCACAGAGCAATTCACAGGTTGATATTGGGTTTTATAATTTCAGTGATTTTTTTTCTTAAATTTTTTTTTTTTTTATTGGATTTTCTGCTCCTCTGTAATTAAAGCATTACTTTTATTGTACCATGTGTTCTGAGGATTGTAGCTCAGTGGTAGACCAAGTACCCACAGATCAAAAGGTCTCAGGTTCAGAGTTTGGAGCTCCTCACTAAAATCTAGCCAGCTAAACAATATGTAATTGTCCCATGCTATTTGCTTTATGGGCCAGCAGGCAGTATGACTTTTATACCTGCTACCTTCCAATGAAAGCATCAAGGGATAAATCCCAGCAACTACTACAAAACCCTTGACCCAGGGACTAATCCTGAATTAACATTTATTAATTTATCTGACACTTTTCTTCAAAGCAACTTTACAATTTTTTAAAGATTTATACAGCTGGCTAATTTTACTAGAGCAATTAACGGTAAGTACCATAGCTTGAGATGGGAATTGAACCTACAACCTTTGGGTAACCAAAGACAGCAGCTTGAACCACTACACTAACAGCTGACTGCACCCCAGAACACAGACAGTAAAAACTACCACGCTTAAATTACCAAGTAAACGGTACAAGAACTGAAAGTAGTTCAGAATATAAACCTATAATTGTAAGCTGTTTCAGAGAAAAGTGCTGCTGAAATAATGAATAATAATTTAGCGCCTTACAAGAAATGTACCTGCAAGCACTCGAACGTCACCGGAACCTGCATCTGGTCTCTGCCCCTGTTTATAATTCTGACTTGATCTTTGGAAAGTCCTTGCCAACAGCGTCATACAAGAGGAGAGGCACTGAACCACTAGACACCGGTGCGTAATTGTTTTCGGGGGGAGGCTACAATCAGCCCTTACGCCTGCTCAGAGGGACACGACTCTGTTTACACCGCCACTAACGAAATTGGACTAATTGGTCTTTTTGCAGCTTGCAGATGCGTGGGCCGCAATTATCTGATTGCGCTTACCATGTCTGTTTGTGTGCTCATCACCTCGGCGATTTTATAATAATGCACTTACTGAAACCCATTATACAATGCAGATTATGTCAAGGCACTAGTTGAGAACCGTCTATTGTTTTTCAAATAATAAAATTCCCTGTGAAATTAAACAAATTCATATTTTATGCTGTTTGGGTTTACTTTTCCTTTAGCAGGCTGTTTTCTTTTTCACAGAGAAAAGATGAAGAAGCAGCTGAAGAATTCAGATTATTAACATTATTGTTCGCTTTTAGGAACAAAAATATAAACATATTTCTGTTTTCACTATTAGGGTTCGGTTAATCATCAATTACCACTGTGTCAGTTTAACATGACTGAGAAACAAGTTCGCAAGCAATGCATTCAGCTTAACGGAATCAGTCTCTGCAATACATCGAAATCCCCATCAAGTGTCAGTAATTAACAGCTAAGATTAAATAAAAATCACAGCAGCCTGCACTGTACACCACTGAGCTCGGTGAGGGGGGTCTGTGCCCCCTAGACTAACTCAAAAGATGTTGACGGTCCCTTAGCATGATCTGCACATTAAGTATAATAAAGGTCAGCGTATTTTGTATTGTTGTGACATTACTGATTTTACGTACATGGGAACTGCAATGGAGATATGGATGAAAAAAACTTCAACTTCAAATTTGTTTAACAAAGGCGGCAGCACGAATTTACTCGTACCCTTTACGTGTGCTTACACGATTTTAAAACCCGTTACACCAAACGCTTCCGCTGAGTATTCGCTGGAATTTAAAATACTGCAAAAACACCGCTTTGTGTAACTTGCAGAATCCCTCAGATAGCACAAACATGCCTAAAATGTAAGGTACAAGTAAATAAATCACCTTCAGAGTGCAAAATAAATTTAATTTATTCTCTTAGATCAGGGATCCTATGAGGCTGAGCTGTAAGTGAAATATGTTGTCTTTATTTCCCTTAAGGAGTGACAGGTGGAGCAGTTTACATGTTGTATCTGGGTTGGTGGGGGTCACATAACAGTCTGTCTTTTGTGCTCAGAGTTATTGTATTCTTACTCGTTCCTTATTTACAGATTTCTTTGAATGAATGGCCCCAGTGCATTTTATTATCACTGTTTGTAAGTTCTGAGTGCAATGCTGCCATGTGAATATAGCTGTGATACGCCATCGATGTCGGTACCCCCTGGAGTGAAGCCCTCGCTCCGCCACATTCACACACCCCTGCCTTACAGCCGTCCACGTGCGGGGGTGGAAGCCTCTCACTTGTTTATTTTAGCCATTTTGGAATCCTGTTGCTACGCACCCCATCCACTGTAGCTAAGCAATATGTTACAGGCTTTAAATTCCACCTTTGAATTTGTAATGTGGTGCCGCATGTGTATCCCCTTCTGCAACCGCCTCAACCAGTGATGAAACCCTACTTTCATCATTGACGCGTGGGCTGCCTTTTTTTGGAGGCGCGTCAGACAAACGCATCAGAATGGGCTGGAGGATGGGGTTGGGGTGGTGGTGGTGGTGGTGGTGGTGGGGGGGGGGGGGGGGGGGTGAGCAAGAACGTCCAGCACCTGAATTCATCCCAACTAGATCTGCTCCGGGGGTAAACAGCAGATAAGGCAGGAACCTGGGCGACGCGGCAAAGATTCAAACGAGTCGAGATCAAACCTGGCACGGCAGACATCAGAGCGCTCCCTTTAATAGCAGGGCCTGGGAGAAGCCCCTCCAGCAGGAAAGGTTGGGGAAGCGTAGGGCGCAGGTTCTCAGTAGGAGACCCTTTTCACACGCTAATGAAGACAAAGTGGAGATTTTTCTACAGCTGAAAATACCTACGACAGAAAGGTTCGAACGAGAGATACACTTCTTGAGACAGGCTCCGGATCGCCGTAACCCTGATCGTTGAGGCAGCTACTTGAAATGCAGCGGTGGATGAATCAGAGTATGAAACTTCAAAAAACTTTACTTCCAGTTTGACACTTGCCTCAAAACCAGACTAGACCGCCTTCCTGACGGAGCACGCGTCCACAGGAAAATGCACTTGAGCACGGAATCGCTCAGTCCCGATGGGATCGCGGCGCACCTATGGGACTTCGGTTCTTCCGCAGATGGCACAGCAGAGCACACCTCCTGATGACTTGTGACCACTAGTCTTTACACATCTCAAAGTGAGGAATGACTTCAAAGCCACGGAGGTATACGAAGCCGAAAAAGAAAGCATTAAAAACTTATATGGAACAGCTATTGCAAAATCATTCTCGATTCTCTTTGCGGAATTCCGAGTTCCTGGCGGACTAGAAAGAGCTTCTCCTGGAGGGAAAGGGCTCAAGGCCTATTACGAAGACAACGAGATCCCAAGACCTTGTTTCTCCATGACACCACCACCACCACCATAAAGGGAGCTCGGTTGAGAAAAGGCGCACACTGATCCAAGCAGTAGACCCGGTTTCCTGACCGTTTTGACGACATTGCTTTCGCAGCTCTCCTTACTTCCAGCCTAATTATGCTTCTCATTAATCACAATACCTCACAGGACCGTCTGCACTGATTTGCAAATTAATGTGGGGAAATGAATGAGATATCAGATAATATTAGTCCTTTCCTAATGCTGTTTTTTTAATATCCCATTGGTCTTATCCACCAGTTGCTGTTTGGCTTCCTTTTCCACAGCACCGCTCTCTCCTCCAGTCTGTGCAAATCTTAATGATTGCGTTTTGTGCCAGCTGTGGAGAAGATATTGAATCAAAGACACGCTGGTAACAGGGAGGTTCGCCAAAAGGAAAATGCATGTTATTGCTTCTTAGAGCAATGTTTCATCGACAGTAACCGCGCATCTAACTTACACACCGTACACAGTGACGATAATCAACTCTGCGCTCTAATTTAAATATTAGCGATTTGATGTGGTTCAAAGGCGCGCGGGACGTACAGGATGGAGGCGCGTCTTCCGCGTACAACGGCACGAGAACCACGGCGCATCGCAAGACTCGCCTGTCGCAGGAGGAACAGAACGCTTTCATCAACCTGTCAGCAGGGAGCTTCTCGCAAATTCTATCGGCGGAAACTAAGTCAATCTACTCCGACTTTAATTAGCTGACACCGATGCATCACTGTCTGTCTCCAAAGCCTATACACGCGAAGAAACACGGAGTGCCAAGCCGAGGATGGCTCAGTTCAACGTGTCTACCTGCAGAAGCAAGGCGAGTAAATATCAATCTCTCTAATAAGGCTCACCGTAATGAGGACATTACTGCAACTGTTCAAGCCTTGAAACGGGAACGTGGTATCAGAGAGACCTTTGAATTTCTCTGTCTTCTTCACAGTTGCTTGAAGCCTCATTAGGCCAACAATCTGCCATTTTCCTCACCCTCGTTGTTGGCCTAACGGAAACTTATGACAGCAGCAGGCCTTGCAAGGGTCAGCGGGGGTTAAAAGGGGGTGGTGTTCCACGGGTACGACATCCACCGGGAACTGTTCCGACGGACAAGCCCTACGAGCTGAAAACCATGGCGACGTCATTAAAGTCCTCATTATTAACATTCACACCAGACACGTCACTTGACGGGGCTTTGCTGCACGCCTGGTCACTCGGCATCTCTTCGGGGGACAGTAACCACAGCAGCGGAACAAAATAAGCCGGAGCCCCTGAGGCAACCTGGGAAAAAAATAAATAGTAATAACTAATTACTGGCATTAGATAGAAATAACTAATATCTAGGACACTGGAGCTAATTGTGACACAAAATACATGAACAGTGTGACTGTATTTAAACACACCCCCGCACCGTCATCCCCATCACCGCAAAGGCCCATACTGTCCAATGTGAGACCACACCACATGGGAGCCTAGCTTATCGGTCACTATGACTAAAGTCACAAGAGACTTGCATAAAGTGCGGTATCCAAAAGCTGCCACCCGGTCAAAAATCAGAAAGTTGTTCTCAGAAAGCTGCAACCCTGCCTGGGTAGTCATGTATCCGATGTGACCGAAACACTGCGAATGCAAGGGTCGGGTTCCGGCCTCATGGCAGTGGCTGGACGGCCGGATGCAAACGTGGCAGAGAGTACGAGCCCTGCCGGTCAGCAATGAGCGCCCCACGGAGGCCCACGTTCCGGCCTGTCACGGAGCACCGTTTACCGAGCAACAGGTCCAGCGGGGCACCACGCGCACCCGTGTCGAAGAACTCCGAGTTACTGCAGTATGTCGGCCACCCCCCAGGCCCCTGTCCTCCCTCCCACTTGTGCACTCTAAGTGCAATTTCATTACGTCCATGGGATTTACTGTGGTTTCAGAGCTTTGCTGCCCGCAGCACTCTGCCGCCATGACTAACTGCCTGTTTCAGGAAACACAGAGAGTAAGAACGCGGCCTCTGATGGCCCATTGCTTTTCTGCACGCCGTCGGCGGCTAAGAGCGCAGCTCGGTGCGGGATTTTCTGTCCTGCTGGGGCAATCTGCCCGCATGCAACGGAACGCCGCAGGCCTCGCTGCTTCCCTCCAAATGGGCCTGCTTGGTCCCCTCTCCATACCTTGCCCCCTCCTTCAGGCCATTCCCATCAGCTCCCATAATGTACCCATCCATCACACCTCTGTTAGCTGAGACAGCCGGCTTTTGGGCCACCCTCACCTGCTAAATAGAGACAATGCCAACGGGGGGCTCAAGACGAAGGGTCCCTAATGAACATTAAAGCTCTTGAAGGGTCCATGGTGAGCACAACAGCCCTAAAAGCAAACCTTAGACTCAGTTAAAAGTTTGAGTACCACACCAGAATTCCAAGCGCTTTCAAGCGGCGGCATGCAGATATTGGAAGGCTTTGTGATGGGACGCAAGATATTTCAGTCATTAATGTGCTACCAACCACTGGCACAGCACCATCAAGATTGAAGGCCATCATAACCCAACCTGTACAGTAGTTTTCCTTCCTCTTGAGCAGCACCTTGGCAGTAAAGAGTTCAAATTCCTAGAAAGCAACTTGTTGTACTTAAGCTCAATTACCTGAGTCTGATGTAAAGCTGTACTAATGAATAGGAGCCAATGAACAACAATCTACTTGAGCTAAAAACGGACTGATACTTTGGCCAGTCATCATGTCGTTAAGAATAAGAACACATTTCTTCATAAATATGCAGCTCCCTCAAAGCATACAGCTGTAAGCGCTGCTAGTTGTTTTCGGTAAAATCAGCTCTCCAAACAAATGATATGAAAAATAGATGCTGTCATTTTGCCATGTCTTTAATGCTCATTGCTTAATTTTCTCTGCAGCCCCGACAAGCCCAGCTGTCTCAGCTGACAGTTGGAAGCTCTCACATCTCTTGCTTCCTCCTCCCGCTTTCCTGATGCATGGTCGGTTGATAGTTGGATTCCGGCCTCGCGTGCCGGACATGATCCGCTCACATCTGGAGACAAGCTTCTAAAGAACAGCAGAGGATGACTCAGACCCACTGCACAGTGGAGAGCCTTAGCTGGTGGCTTGCATACCATTTGCTTGGAGCCCAAAGATAATGATGCCTGAATTAAGAATTTAATTTGTAACACGTTCCTTTTTTCAGCCCATTGAAACTGCCATTAAAAAAGCTAAGGAGAATGAGCAAAGGAAGATAATTGGAAAGGTTTTAGGCAACTGACACAAAAAATTTGGTGTGAACAAACACATACAACAGCCTATGTGCAACCTGTAGCCTTCTCTGTCTCCAAGCAACATAACCGATGTGGATCTGAGCTTTGTTTGAGAAAGCTGAAGGGTCTTGCTGAGGGTACTACCCATGGGCTTGTAAGAACCAACCAGACAATTCATTCATTATCAATAAGCACTAGTCCAATCCAGGGTCATGGAGGTCCAAACTCTATCCTGGAAGCATAGGGAAGATGCAGAGTACACCCTGGATGAGGTGCAAGTCTACTGCAGGGCAATCTTACACATAGCCATTCAGTCATTAAGACATGACACCAACTGGAGCAACCAGTGTCCTATTAAAAACCTAAGACTGAACCAATGCCCTAGTGCATATAATATGCCATAGGAATTGCTACCTCTCCAAAAGGCTAGTAAACCAAGACTAAATTCATATATTACAAAAGAACTGGAGTCCACCAGTCACACTCTAGTCCACTTTGAGTGAGCAAATACAAAATCCTTGTCCCACCATCACAATGAACTTCTGGTGGGGGTTCAAGAGCAGAATTTAGCATGATATAAGCACCATGATATAAGTGCTTCAACCAAAAGATTGTCTCCTTGTTACTCTTGATGAGACCCACCGATCAATAGCCTTGCCGCCAGGGAACCGACAGGGTCACCTGGGACTTCCTCTCATTTACTGCCATATCCACCACCGGGCCCAAACCCAGCCAACCCAATGACAATCATACACATTCACATTCCCAGAGTTACCCAGCTATTTTGGCTGTTCCTTCATCTATCTCACTAACTGGCAATGCTGAACTGGCCCATCCATCAGCAAACGTGGAGTAAGAGGTTATTTTTAGATGACGAGAATGGCTCTCCATCAGCTCATTTGAATGACTGACATGAGGAGTTCTCCACCGTGAAGCCCTGGTACAATCTTGAAAAAAAAATCCAATTTGATGAAGTGTCCCATTTTCACACATGTGGGCTGTTGATGGATAAATGTCCTGGAATAGGAATGAATCCAGAGAAGCTTGCAGCCCCACCAATAACATCTAGACCATAAACTGTTTTTTAATAAATTACCACATTGCTCAATTTTTTACACCTTGTACATCTTCAGCAGAGGTTACAGCGTGGACAAACTGAGTGTGAAACGGTACTGCAGCAAATCATTTCAGAAATAATTAGGCTTCATTTAAAATCTGGTCATATGTTTTTTCGCCTAAATTTCTACCGCTGATTGCACAGATAAGGTATACAATTTTAACCAATTTCATTAAAGACCTAATACTACACTTTACCATACTCAGATCCCTCATAGGTGCTGCAGAGCTGTTTTGGCATTTTTATCACATACTTTCTCCAGAAAACTGAACAAAATATCAAGGGTAAGCATCTATCAAAATCTATCCTTTGATATGCCATCCATCAGTCCGCAGAGTTTCCTTCACAGTGGAAGGTGTCACATGCACTAGATGCTTGTTTAACTAGATGTGTACTTGTGGGTCCACAGACCCTGGAGGTTTAGGCGCCAGAATCCCCAGTGTGTGCAGCAGTGAAAATTGCTGTCTAAACACCACAACCCTAGGCATGTCACAGTAGATGCTACTCCAACATGACATCCAGGGTGTTTCTTCACCTCTCCTGATCCAAACTCCCTAACCTCCTACCTCGGAGGACTGCACCAGCAAGGTGGGAAACCATCACCTCGAGTGCCGGCGGGAAGGGAGTCACTGGCTTGGGCTCATCTCTGGCGGTACCAGAATCAAACCCCAACCTCCACCTGCCACTATGACTTCAGAGTGAGCGTCAAACCCATTAATTGGGCCTTTTCCCACCCTGAAGGATCTGGGCAGCTGCACTGCTTACATCTCATCCAGCATGATTACACGCGCCAATCCACCGGATAATGCACGGCACGGCCTTTGTGACCATAACATGCAAAAGTGCTTCAGATAAATACAGCAGAATGGGAATGTGTCTGTTAGGCAGTTGCTAGATCTGGTATTTCCAGACGATTTAAGACAAATTGCAGATGTAATGAAGTGTCCATTTGCTGTTTTAGTGACCCCCCCCCCCTACCCCAACCAACCCCTCCCAGCTCCGAGAAGCCCCCACCTCCCTTTCTCCATTCGGGATGTTATTTCCCCGCATCAATAGACGCCCAGCTCTCGCTGCGTAGGAACGGTGTGTCTCCGCCGGTTCACTGAACATTTGCATTTCAACTGACAGGAAAAAGCCTTCTCTCCAAAATGAAAAGGATGGTCAGGCGTGTAATGATTTTGATTGTTTGTTTTTTTTCTCTCTCTCCCTTTCAGAAATCAACACTGTTTCATTTAGCCGAAACCATCCCTTCTCTGCAAAAAAACGAAAAGCCACTGAATGCCTTAGGGTACATTAAAAGCAAAGAGCATGAAAAACACTCCTTCACATTCTTCCCAAACACAGCTGTTCTATCACAGCAGGAGATCAGGTGGTTAAAGTCACTGGCTGGTAACCTAAAGACAGCTGATTTAAGTCTTGGATGCTGCTGTTACACCGTGACGAAAAGTACTGGACTGGAAATCCAAAAGTAAAACACCCAGATCTATAAACTTGTAAAAAAAAAAAACAATGAGACGAATGTCAGGAAACAAAGTAATATTTATGGACATTTCATTTCATCTATTGTATACATTTTTTTTCTATTTGAATGCAATTTCAATTCAATTACATTTCTTTTGATGGAGTTCTTTTCTCGCACAGAGACAGAGAGCACCGAGCAAAGGATCAAAAGACATAATAACGTAAATGAAAAGTTACCTATATATTAAATTACTACAACAAATACACTATGTAGTAAAGCTATAATGCACAGCAGGGTGGCATGGTGGCATGGTGGCACAGAGAGTAGTGCTGCTGTCTCACAGTGCCTGGGTGGTGCAAGAGGACATGGGTTTGATCCCCACTCAGCCTGTATGGAGTTTGCACTTCCTTCCCCCTGTCTGGGTGCTCTGGTTTCCTTCCACAGTCCAACAACTTGCTGCTTGGGTTCATCTATTGTGTGTGAGTGACAGAGAGAGTGTGTTCCACTGATGTATGGATGAGTGACCCAGTATAAGTAGTATATCTAGCAGTATAAGTCACTGCAGTGAATAAGGTGTGTGGGCTCATAATACTACATAGAGTTCACTGGAAGCTGCTTTGGAGAAAAGCATCTGCTAAATAAATGTAAACAAGCCAAGTGCCCATGGAGGAAAAGAAAACAAAATCTTCCAACCAAAAAGCAATGGAGAAAAATAAACCTCTGGGGGTCCAAGTGCCAGTAGCTACCTACCCCTTCCGAGCATTCCAAATTCAGCAGAAAGATTGACGATAGTTACAGCTAACAGAAGAAAACTCATACAGCTATGTATAACATTATTACAGTCACTAGAAGCTAATACTTTGATGCTAATTTGACGTTAATATAATAAGTTGAAGTCCAGCTTCAGGTATGCTGATCTCATCCACCATGGCGTGGCATGCGGTCGTCGGCTCCCGTCAACACGCAGCGCTGGTGTCACAGCCGGTCTCGTCAGGCCTCATCGGTGGCGGAAACAATGCTCAACAAAACAACATCTTTTGACTGGAACGTTTATTTGTTTTGAATTGTCTCCAGTATCTCCACTCGTGGCATTTGAATCAATGCAAAACATATGACTCAGTGACGCAGTTGTGGAGCTGCGACGCAGTACGATTTGGCATCACAATGCCCCTTGAATTACGATAACCTCTCAAGGAATGGCTTGTTGAATCGGTCTTCATGTGGTCCCTTTCATTACGTTGCGACGCCCTTCTCCTAACACCTCAACCTGATCTAACATCTTTTTGCTAAAATGTCCACAGCTGGGGGGTGCGGTGGCGCAGTGGGTTGAACCACAGTCCTGCTCTCCGGTGGGTCTGGGGTTCGAGTCCCGCTTGGGGTGCCTTGCGACGGACTGGCGTCCCGTCCTGGGTGTGTCCCCTCCCCCTCCGGCCTTACGCCCTGTGTTACCGGGTAGGCTCCGGTTCCCCGTGACCCCGTATGGGACAAGCGGTTCTGAAAATGTGTGTGTGTGTGTGTGTCCACAGCTGCAAAAATCCAACACCGCGTCTTTGCTCCCATCGAGTTCCACGTCTTTAGATGGAAGTAGGCCTCCTGCAATACTGTGCAATAAGAGTAGACTAATCAGATGATGAATCGAATTATTTCTTTTCACAGAGATGCTCTGTGTTTCGCTGCAATTCGAATTTGTTATACTGGAGCAGATCTGGACGGAGATGAGAGGGAAGCACAAGCAAGGGTGACAGTGAGGGACCGTTTTTTACAGCGGTGGAAAATCCCAGGTTTACGCAGGAGCACCGTACAGACGTTGTCCCTCTTCTAGTACTGAACAAAAACGGCACAGTTCACTGACAGCACGTGCTCATTTCAATTCCGGAGGAATGTTCAAACAGCATAATTATGATCACGCCTAAATGAGTTTGCAGATTAGTTTGCTGGAAAGCAAGAGCCACGGTAATCTGGACTGACCCGCATCACAAACACCAGATGCAGCAACAAAGACAAAAGAAAAAATTGAGCTTTGCGCCATCGGTACAAGAAAAAGACAGCGTGCTGAGAGAATACAAGTTGTACCGCTGCTGCTATGAGAGAAAATTAGCTCCAGTAAAATTGCCCAGCTGTATAAATGGCTAAATAACTGTAGGTAGAGCAACGTTGTACGTCACTTTGGAGAAAACTGTCAGCTAAATGAGTAACAGTAAACGTGTGTATTACTAAAAATTTGACATTAATGCTAAAGATAAGATAAGACACTTTATTGTCACTGTATAGAATGCAATGAAATTCCATATGGCAACCCTCAGAAGAAAAGTGGCACAAAGAACACTTGATACAAACACACACACACACACACACTTTCAGAACCGCTTGTCCCATACAGGGTCACGGGGAACCGGAGCCTACCCGGCAACACAGGGCATAAGGCCGGAGGGGGAGGGGACACACCCAGGACGGGACACCGGTCCGTCGCAAGGCACCCCAAGCGGGACTCGAACCCCAGACCCACTGGAAAGCAGGACCCGGTCCAACCCACTGCGCCACCGCACCCCCTTCCTGATACAAACAACCAAATAAATAAATAAATAAGAATTAGGGTGGAATAAATAAGAATTGCATTGAAAAGCTTCTAAAGTGTCACCAAATCTCATATTTTCCCATTTAAAATGATGGGAAATAAGACTTTCGGTATGTGAAATTTCAGTATCCGCTCCGTTTTCAGGAACGGATTAATATCGAGAATCGGGGGATTCTTGCACTTCCTTAGAAATGGTCATTTAATGCTCCCAAGTTCCAGCCCATTCTGACACGTGTGATCAAAACCACTGGGGGTCTTTGGCTCCACCTGTGCTTTGTGCCATCGTCAACCCCGCCCCACAGCAACACAGCGTCCAACAGATGGTTCGGTCTCACACTCGCGCGCAATCCTGCGCTGCGGCCTCCTGCACGTTAGAGGAGGCAGCGTGGCTTAAAGGAGCCGTTTGTCGCGGCCTGCCAAGGACATGCCGTCTTTTTTTTTGGCTGTGGCAGAGCCGAGAAGATTATAGCTGGCTCAAAGCGAAGGTCGCTGTAAGGTCAGACGGAGGGGAGAAGCACACCCTGCGGAGGCTACGGGGGTTTTCACGATGAGATACGGCATCGCCAAGTACGGCTGGCGCTCCACTCCTTCAATTAGCTGGAGAAATTGTCGGAAGCAAACACCTGTTAATCGGGAAATCAGACACGAACGCACGCTGTTGCAACCCGCAGCAGCGGGGCCGTGTTTATGAAACGGCATTAATGCAACGTCAGCAGGGACCACTGTGACCAAGGTACTGGATGTTTGGCCAAAACTTTTCAAGCTTAGCTCTCATTAGAATACCTGCTGTTGCCCTCTTGAGAAAGCACACAACGCAGCGGTTAAGGACACAGAGGTCGTGTGAAGGCTGCCAGTCCGGGGGGGCCCGTATAAAACACCCTTAAAAAAGGTACAGAACCTCAGTTGCTCCAGTAAAATATACAGCTACATAAATAGGTAAAACCAGAATTCATTCTGGCTGAAACTTCAGCTGAGCAGCGTAGCTTCACTTTTTATTGGCATATAAATAGACCGTTATATACACCAACCTGTTCAATGTATTTCCCTGTAAAATTCCTCTAAACCTCTTAGAAGACGTGCATTTCTTTTCCCCAGATAAAACAAAGTCAGGTAAACACGGACTCTCGTGCGTAACACAAGTGGCTTAGTACGGCTGTCAGCTCAACTACCATTCATCACGCCACGTCTCTCCGCGTCCCTGTCACACTTCACCTCTTCTATGACCCTCGCAGAGTTGATCTAAATCCAGTGTTTTGTTGGGTTGGAATTAGACAGCATGGGGTCGGGGGCATGTCGGCTGGGTCGGGAATGGCAATGCTTCCTCAGGCCTCCGGCTAATCCTTTTAGCTCCCCCCCCCACAATTTAACCCTGACTCGCGGGACCATCACTGACAGGTGACTGACAGTGATCCTCCCAAAACTAAGCATCCACCCCCATTGTGCCAGCTCAAATTAAAGACACCCCCTCACCCAGCTTGGGGTAACTGGCTCACAAACACAGCCCCGAAACCCCGGCCCCCTGCTTTATCGGCGGCTTGACGGGTCGGCGTGTCCAATGGAAGTAGGACAGATGGTACAGGCGTTGGAGCCATGGCACGTAACATCCGGGCCCTTCCAGACCCCATGCTCACCACTGCTGGGTTTACTGATGAAGGAACCTCTAAAAAGTCCACAACTGTACATACACTCCCCAACATGCTGCTACAACAATCATGCATGCCATACTGCCACAGAAACCCCTAACCTGCACAAAGACAGACCTGTGATCACAAATCATCACACATACATGTACAGTACCGCGAGTATTACGAATACAGAGGCGCAGGTAAAAACACACGTGAAGGAGATATAGCATGTCTTCGCAATCATGTCTTCGGTTTTATTCATGCCGAATTTATTTTTAAAAAATATACAGGCAGCAGAGATACAACTGCTATGGAGATATAAAATGTTTGACACTGAAACGCAATCAGGAAACATTAAATGTAGAAACCGCGGGTGGCAAAGAGTTCAAAATCTTCTACCATAGAGGAATCTTAGTTGATCAGTACGCAAACAAAAAATTACTTTCAAAAACATGTCATCACTTGGAAAAGGATGAGGGAAAAGCCCAATTCAAGCATGGGCCTCAAATGTCTCAATATATATTAAGTGCAACATGCCAGAGCAGCTGAACTTTCCGCCGAACTCCATTCTTGGGAACATATCACAACACGTGACGTTTCCGACACGCCTCCGCCCATGTTCGGTTACGTAACCCTACTTCCAGCTTATTACGGCACATAAACACCAGCGAAAGGAGCTGCCAGTTGAGGCTGTCCACCAGTAAGCGCTCCAAGAAACAGATACGGCCAGTATGGTAACAATGCGGGTATGCCTTTGCGCTTCCATGTACAAACGAGCTCGTATACGAGTGATCACTGGAAACATATGTATGTGTTCCTCTTGTTTCTATTATTTTTTTTATATAAACATAGACCAAAGATGTGGAAATGGTTCAGACTCGGCGAAGAATCCCAGATCTCTTCATTAGTACAATGTTTCGCTACAATTCATGAGTCGGTACAATATGCCGGTACATATGGATAATTGCCTCAAGAAGTGGACAAACAAGGACAAATTGTCAACTTGGGATAAAAATTCATTTCATGTATGATTTCAGGGTGAAAATCAATATTCCTGTCAGAGCCACTAATGGATATACTCCAGTAGGGTCAATAGTCATGCTCACCCATTACAATGATTTGTGTCAGATTTTTATTTATGTTTTTATTTTCGTAATTATTGCTACCATTATTTATTTGGTCATTTGGGAAGATCCGCAAACAGTGGGGTGTTCAGCCCTGTCTCTGCTGGCCCTCACGAACAAGTTATTCCGAGCTTGTGCCAGCATGATGAATTGTTGAATGAGTTTAACTGAGATTTCCTACTAGAGGAGCTAAAAAGGAGCCCATGAAATGCCGCAGGCTGGGTGTAATGAGAACTACTTGAATGCAGACGACAGTGAGCGTCTCCTGTTGTCTTGCAGCCAGATGTCTATTGATTGCAATCACACCTTTAAAGAAAAAAGGAAATCGACCGAGGCCCAGAAGGAGACCTGAATGGATGGCCGGCTGAAACAAAGGATACGTACGGAAGGAACAAACAAGGCTTCCTCGAAAAAGAGACGCACCGAAGGTCTGGAGCTCCGGCATGTGCACTGGTTCGTAATGCGCTGGGTTTCTTTGTGGCGCCCTCCGTTCTGCACAACGACGAGGACGCGCAGTGGTAAGGACAGCGACGGCGATGACATTATGGCGATGACTCAACTTTTGAAAGGAATACGAGTGGTATCAAATAAACCAATAGTAATTGAGGGTGCAGAGCGATGAACACTGGTACGTGTCACCACAAAACGATTAATGCGGCACCGTGTGTGTTGGGTACCCAAGCAGAAGGAGGATGTAATAAAGACTCAAGAAACTCTTGACTAAATGTATGTAGATATTACATTCACTGGCATTATAGTTAAATGCTCATGAGCACAAGTGGCACAACTTCACTCAGAGAACATCTCGGAAGAGCCAGGAGAGAAGCGTGGACAGCTCAACAGGAAGGCAGAGACAAAAAAGGCAAACTGCACTGAATTAAGATTATTATTTCCGGCCTCCATGCGAAAATCCATAGGTTGTGCTTTTATGTGGAGATTAAACCCTTCAACTCTTACTGGGATTAAAAACTGCTTGCGCTGCTTAAAAATATCCGCGATGTCAAGTTCAGCACTGCACCAACATTTCCACAAAACAGAGGTTTCAATAAGAGCAGAAGTGAATTTTAAAAAAATCTGGCTAATTATGAAGTTTGTCTTGATCATTTCATTTGAACAAACTTGTGTTAAGTCGGGGTGGAGGGGCAAGAAAGCGCTCCAAACAGCACGGGTGTCAACAATGTATTTTTAAAAATCCAATGGAATACAGGTGTCCTGCACACAAAGTGAGTCCAAACCCCACTGCAGGACCCTCGTCCAAACACATCTCCTCCTTCCATTATACAAGCAGAATAAAAAGCTCTTTGAATTCTTCTAGGTTTGCGCATGCATGGTGTTATAGGAAAAAAAAAAAGGAAATAAAACAGGAAAAAAATAAAAAAACGCTTAAGTGCGTATTTAAAACATACGTCTAAATCGGGCTATTAATGGACCCGAGTGTGTAAGTGCGTTCAAAGTGAATGGCCGCTTTGATCCCGAAAGTAACCGATTCGCTCCAACAAAACCCCTCATTGTCCTCCTTCAGTGACGGTCGGAGCGCTCATCTCCAACAGCCACATGGACACTTGGTCGCAGACCCGCGTGCAGCCGGCGCGCGCGAAAATGGAGCCGAGCCTGTAAATGCAAAAGGCGCGCGCGCGCACACACACACACACACACACACGCACGCGAGCGCGTCTCAGAAAGGGAACTTTTATTTCGCGGCTGGACACGAAAGTGCGGAGCGAACGCGCCGGGCACGCGCCGGGGGACGCGCCGGGGGACGCGCGAGGTGCGCAGCCCCGACGCGCGACGACCGAACAAAGAGCCGCTATCGCAGCCGCTCCGGCTCGGCGGCGCGACGAGTGTGTGCGCGCGGGCGCGCGCGCGCCAACGGGAGCGCGTGTGGATCGCGAGGAGCCCTGCGACGGGAGCGCGGAAACGCGCACTTACCAGCTGCAAAGTGCACAGGAAGATGAGCGTGCATCGCCCGCTGCAGCAGCCCATTTTCCTACAGTGACAGAGGCGCTCGGTTGTAGTCCAGGGTGCGCGCAGAGCGGAGCGGACGCCGAGGAGACGCGCGGCTTCCTACAAAAACGCGGCGGCGATCGAGAGCACAAAACGTGCCGGTGCGCCGCGCATATCCCAAAAAAAAGTCCGGCGAAAGAGGCGCGATCTTAAGGAAAGTGTTCGCAGATGGAGGAGCAGGAGGAGGAGGAGGAGGAATAGGAGGAGGAGATCCTCGGGCTCGTCTGGAGCATGTCCCTCTGAGGATGGAGGGTGGAGGGTGATCGCCACGGGGGGCGGGCGGGCGGGCGAGCGGGGGAGTGGGGGGGCGGCTTCACTCGGACCCGGGTCTGCCTCCCAGCAGCGCAGCGCCGGGTTGATGCTGGAGGAGTTGGGCTCTGCGCAGGGACTCGAGTGGTCCTGATGTTCAGAGGAGGGTCTCTTCTTCTTCTCCCCCCGCCCCCGATCCACCCATGCGCGTCGGGTTCTTCGGGGGCTTCCTGCCTCCCAGCCCGCTGTATGTAACACTTTCACTGCGTAACTTACTCTGCTTGTTTGCCACTCTGGTTTTGTCATAACAATTATTCTAATAATCATGTGTGTAATCATATGCATGATGTGCTTCATATATAACATTATGATTTTATATATATATATATATATATATGTGTGTGTGTGTGTGTGTCTGTGTATATACTGTACGTATGTATATAACACAGTGTCAATAATAATTTATATATATATATGTATTAATTGTAATACATATTAACAGTACCATCATATAGTGCTATAATACATACATACATAATAATAACATATAACGGTGTTACATTTATAGCAGATACTTTTCTCCAAAGCGACGTACATCTCATAGAAAATACAATGTGTACATTACATTAGGAAAAAGAGACATAGCTGCAGATGTGTGATTCTTAACTTAAGTACAATTTGCTTCCTTCACCATGTGCACCAACGTTCATCACACAAGTAGCTGCATAAAACTTTACCAGAATATCGCTGATTCCTGATTCCTAGTAGTTTTTTTTTTTTTTTTTTTTGATGCATATAAACATTTACGTTGCATTGCAGGAGTGGCTCTGTAAAGGACTGATCCGAGCATGATGATGAACATTTATACCTTACATGAACTTAAGAGATCAAGTTACATTAATATACACTAAAAGTATGTAGAATATACAATTCGTCCGTTTTTTATATGTAATTAAAGTATTAATGTTTCCCGGTTTGTCAGATAATGTATAATGTGTCTTATGACCATCCAAAGACCCGGTCCGTCTATTCAATATAAACACGTGTTTTGTGTTGTAACCTCATAGGTGATCATCAGATGATCGATTTCTGAAAATGCCTTTTTTTTTTACTGTTTTCTTCTCTCCAATCAAGCGTGTTCGTTTCATTGCATTTCGTTCCTCACCCTGGAAGTATTTTGCGCTCCTCGCCCCCACTCAGAGGTGAGATGATGGACGTGTCGGTGATGTGACGATACTTTATTCCAGTCCTTTGTTGTTCGGGATCAGGTGTCGCCCCCTAGTGGCGAGGGCAGCCGCGCGCGGCTTCCTTTCCTCGGGCTGCCAAACTGGCCCACGTGGAGCTGCAAAAAAAAAAAATAAATAATAAACGAAATCAATACACCAACAAACACGGTTTATGACATGATATTAAACTGGTGATAATGAAAATGCTGTCATATACTGTACTGCAGTCCAGTATTACTGTACTTGTTCAGGACACCAGAGGATGTAACATTATCGTATAATGACTGTCCATTTCTGACCATATTATGAACGATCCAGTGATCTGAAAAGTGAAATCAAAGCTCCAGAAGTACAGGGTATGCTCTGGATGGGACACCGGGCCATCACACCACACACACACACACACACACACACACACACACACACACACACACACACACACACACACACACGCACACCACACGCTCAATGGGACGGTTCCAAATAAAGGACACTGTAAAGTGACCCAGTGACCTGTCCTTGGGAGGACGTCCCTGGAAAAAAAGCACACAGACACTAAAACGTGCACCGTGTATTAAAGTATGAACACGGCACATGCAAATATGAGCACATGGGAGATGCAGTACTTGGAGAATTGAAATGAAAAGATATACCACATAAAGATTTGGAGAGATTAGGCAGGAAAAATAATACCAGCACTGAAAATTATTTAGGACCCAAAGTTATTATATGAAGTCATTTCATGTAATGTGTCTCTCTCTCTCTCTCTCTCTCTCTCTCTCTCTCTCTCTCTCTCTCTCTTTCTCACTCTTCCTCTTTCTTTGTCTCCCTGCAGAGAGAGACTTACTGAAAGGAAATTTCCAGCAGTTAATTAATAGCAGTAGATACACTGCTTCAGCACGGTGCAAACACAGTATCTGCGGCATCGTGTTTCTTACTTACTAGATGAATTATATAATTTTTTCCATAATGTACGGAGAACAATACGATGATTTCATCTGCTTTCTGCAAAGTTAATTTGCACAGAAAAAGTAATACTAATTGTGGCTCAAAGTAAGTAAATCACTGTAACAAAGGCCGCTGTGCGGTTCAGATGAGCGCCGAGTTCCAATGCGTGTCGCCTATGAAAGACTAATATTAATAATAATGAGCTTCCAAAGCCAAATGAGGCAGATGTGAGAAGCAGAAAGAGGCCAAATGGTCAGTCAGCTTTGGTTACAAAAGCTGCAGAATTATTTACAGAGTCAAAAATAGTAACACTAGAGTGGAAAAGAGGAGTTGTGGTCACGAAACGAAGCTCATCAGCAGGTAGAAACAGACAAATAAGAGGATATCTGCTGAAAAACCACTGTGGTCCACAACGGTCCTGGAAATGACCACAGACCACGATTCGGTAGCGTCACACCGGGAGTGTAACGCGGCTCCATTTTTTGCCACGGCTGCTGTTCCAACACATCAGCTGGAGAAGAGAAGCCACCAGGTCTGCTGATTGCTCCACACGGTCCTATAACGGTGAAGGAAAATGAGGCCATTCGAGCTGACCGGGGGCGACCACTTTCTTCACGGTGCTCCTATATTCCAGCACAACAGCAGACCCATCAAAACATCACTTTACCTTTACGGTATTTCTGGAGTTCACACTGAGGTCTCCACTTCCTTTGTTCCTTGGAGAACTGTAGTCCCTGGTTTTCATTTTGGAAGAACCTTCCATCGGCTGCTGTCATTCTTGACTTGGCACATCGGTGCAAAGCAACTTAAAATACCATGTTTTGCACATGAAGCAATTTACACTGATGTACACAGTTATACAACAGCATATTCTTGCTAGAGTAAATGAGGTAAGTACCCCCCTCAAGGGTACTTTGAAGCAGAAACCTTCTAGTTATAAACCAACAGCCTTAACAACTATGCCACATGCTGCCAATAGCCCAAGGAGTTCAGAACCTTCACAACATACTGAATGTATCTGAAGGAGGTTCCCTATTTGGAGCGTGATCATCATTTATGGGTGTTGTTTGTGTTATTGTATCTGCCCACATGTTACATTTATTTAGTTAGCTGACACCTTTATCCAATTTGACGTACACTGTTACTCTACCTACGTGGGGGTGTGGTGGTGCAGCGGGTTGGACCGGGTCCTGCTCTCTGGTGGGTCTGGGGTTCGAATCCTGCTTGGGGTGCCTTGCGATGGACTGGTGTCCCGTCCTGGGTGTGTCCCCTCCCCCTTCAGCCTTATGCCCTGAGTTGCTGGGTTAGGCTCCAGTTCCCCGCGACCCTGTATGGGACAAGCGGTTCAGAAAGTGTGTGTGTGTGTGTGTGTGTGTGTGTGTGTGTGTGTGTGTGTGTGTGTGTGTTACTCTACCTACAATTATTTACACAGGTGGGGAATGTTGCTGGAGCAATTTAAGGGGAGGTACCTTGCTCAAGGGTACTACAGCCAGAGGGGGGGAGCAAACCTGCAACCCCCACACAGTGTCCAAAACCACTTGTCCCAAGCGAGGTCACGGTGAACCAGAGCCTAACCCGGCAACACAGGGCATAGGGCTGGGAGGGAGGGGCCACACCCAGGACAGGATGCAAGTCCATCACAAGGCACCCCAGGCAGGATTCGAACCCGAGACCCACGGAGAGGAGGACCCGGCCAAACCTGCCGCACCACTGCACCCACCGCAAACCTGCAACCTCCAGGTGCAAAGGCAGCAGCACTAACCTCTGCACTACCACGTATCTTCTAGTTCAGCCCAGACTTGCTACAACCCACAGCACTCGACGCTCCTGCTTCCTGTGCCCAAGTGACTGAAGCAGTTACATGGATTTCCAACCACATTCCACCGGTTCTCTTAGTCCAGAAGAGCAGGCTTTACTTTACCCAGGTTTGAGTCTCCCCCCAGTGGCGGAAACACAAAGGCCACAGCATGTGGACGGATACATGATTACAGTACACTATGGTACATTCAAAATGTTCAGAAGACGACAGCCTCCGTAGCTCTGCTTCACTCTTTAGAGGGTTTTGTCTGAAGTGGTGCGAGGAAGGGAAAATAGGTGGATACGGAATGTCCTCATGCTCATCCTCATCATCATCGTCATCCTTCTGTCAGTTAGCAACCATCTTGCTGAGCAGGTGAGGCCCACGGTGCTGTTAGACAACCCTCCCTGACCACCCCCTTCCTGGCTTTTTTCCCACCATCCGGCATGCGCAGCACTCCTACACTCGCCATCTCTATGCCCCGGCAGTGATTTACAGTGATTTACCACTACGCCGACTGACACTGAGCTCCCAGATCACGTCGACACCTGAAGGTCTGTGTGAGACCAAGGCCATCTGCTGCCTTCTTTGTGCTCCATCCAACAGCCTGGAACGTCCAGCCGTCACCGCACCCTCCATGACATACGTGATCCATCTCGTATTTCTTCGACCTGTCTAAAAATGCACCTTTCTGTACAAACACTCGTGGGATTTTCCTGGAGCTGTACTTGACTGCCTTCTTATAAGCAGACATGATAGTTTTTTTTTTTTTTTTAATTTTTATTCCTTTCTTGAAAAACATGCTCAGTTATTTGTTCTGATTAAAATTTACCTGATTTATTAATAAACCTATGGAAAGATTTGTCACATTTTTTTAAAAAACAAAACATTTGTCCTTTTTTTTTTTAAATAATAAATCAGTGTATAATTTAAATTTTAATTACAAAAGGAAGCAAAATGTGAAGCGGAAAAAAAAAAAGAAAAGTTTAGCATTTCATTTCAGATCTGGGCTTTTAATTTCTTTTATGTTCAGCCAGATGCTAATTTTGCACTGATGCAAAACGTTGACAAATTTACCTCATAGTGGGAGTACACTTGGCACATCACCATCTATAACAAAGGAAATATACAGTAATTTGTTACAATTTATGAAAGTATGTATTTTTATAAGAAATCATCACTAATGTGAAAATGAAAGTCATTTTACAGCAAAAAAAGAAACAGACAAGAGGCTCGCTGCAGACCAGTATTTGAGAATTAGTTCCAATAAAAAGATGTTTTTATCCAGAGCTCACTTGACATCAAAAGATGTGCACAAGGCAGAAAATCTGATTCGCTGTTTAAAAAAATGTATTATTAAAAAATCATATTGTCTATGTGGATTCATGCATCTAAACGTATTTGAATCTAGAAGATTGCGGTGAAGTACCACTTGGTCACAATGTCATGAACATCACTGAAGAACAAGTCAGAGGGTCCAGAGATGAGGACCATGTCCGTCATCCCTGGTTTTGTACCATGGTATTGGATGATGGCTGGAACTGCCATGAACTGACAGATAAGGGCCCTGATGGGATGTGGAGCCTGATGTCTAGGTTAACCGGCAGAGGAGACCCCCTCGGGTCAGCATGATTGGTCCTTGGGAACCTGAAGGTGTGGTTCTGCATGCTGAAGATCCTGATCCCCCCAAGCAAAACACAGTCACACACGTGAAAACACACATACCTTTTACAACAGACCAGTTGTTCAACATTAACATCCCACCAGCCATGACAGACAGACTCCCACTCCCACATTTTTTCACACAGGAATGTTGGCCATAATCGCAAGGCATGTGGACCATGTAAGGCACCCGATCCTTGATGGATTAGCACGGTAATTGGTGCATTAGTGGCAAAGATGAAGGTAATTTACTTCTGCAGACACATCTAGGCAGTGCAAACATTCATAATCCTTTCGAGACAACGTGCCGGGGGGGGGTAATTTTTTGTGTTGATTAGTTGGCTCAAGGTTGAATGTGATGGCTGGTTGTTGGGCAGGGTAAAGACGTACCACGCACACCTTAAGATGCCACAGCAGCAACCGAACCCGGAGCCCAGATCCCCTCTGCTCCACTGCGTGGTTCTCAAGAGATTCTGCAGTACACAAATTTTAATACTGCAAAGGGATTCTGACTCCCAGTTCAGCAGCGGCCGAGACCCAGTGGTCAGACACGCGAATCTGTATTCGTCGCAACAGAGCAATATGCAGCTGAAACCTTGAAACCTGTAACCGCCAATAGCCGGATTTCATCATTATTAACTGGTATTTTAATACAGGCTAAGAGGTAGCGCAGAAAATAGAGAAAAACACTGATGAGTGCTGCTACAGTGTTCACTTCTTCTGCTGTTTTACCCTTGAAAAAGACACTTACCTGGAGCTGCTCCAGAAAAAAAAAAAAAAAAAACCCAGATGTATAAATTCGTGTGAAAAAAAATCTGTAAATCACATCAGGTGTAAGGATCATCTAAGTGATAGTAACAGGACATGCTTATAAGATAATTTACATTCATCTGATGCTTCTCTTCAAAGCAGCTTAGTAATTTACCCATTTACACAAGTGAGCAATTTAGGGTAAGTACCTTGCTCAAGGGTACTAGAGCTGGAGGTGGGAATCAAACCAGAGACCTTCGGGTACAAAGGCAGCATCTCGAACCACTACGGCACCAGCTGCCTGCGCTTAGGAAGGATGGTATGGTTGAAAGAGAAGCAGAAAACCACACGGGCTGTAATACCAGTGTAAAGCAGGGGACAGTGAGGTATCCATATTTCATCTGGGGCACCTAAACTGCCTAATTAGTGCTCCATTAAAGCAAGATGCCAGTGTGCATGAATAACATGGTGACACAGGGCCTTAAAATAGCCAAGGGAAATTGGGGATGTAAACTTTAAATTGCTGCAGTTACAGCAACGTATTTTTATAATGCTTTGACGGCATGACAAATATTGAGCATCGCTGGCGGGAATATATTAAATTTAGCCGCAGAAAAGCAAGTCTTAAAATCTGGTCCTGCATATTAAAACGAGGTTTACCGTTCAGAAGGTGGAAGCGGAGTGAGGCTTGTGGGACATCACGGGGTTAGTGGAGATGTTCTGCACGGTGGAGACAGGAGGTACCAGCTGGAAAGACACAGTGCCGTCACCCTCTTATTTGGCTCATGCACCAGCTCCCAGGCCAGAAAATAAGATATAACAAGGATGGGTGAAGTTTTTGAGGGATGGTGCTGACAGCCTGTTTGAAGGCGGACTGACTCATGAGTTTTTCACACTATTAAACACGAGTTCTATTGAAGTCCTTTGAAGAATAAAGTTGATAATATTGCTGCACCATGCTGGAGAGACAAAATAAAACATTTTGGTCTCTGTTCTATTTTATTTTTGTCATTTTTATATCCAAAGTAACCTAGCAAGGTGATTATTTTGCAGCTGACCGTTCAAAAAGTGCATTGTGAGATTATCCTGCACCATCGTGTCCCTGTGGTCCAAAACGCTGAATCATAAACATTACAGATGTATGAAAGCTACAGAGCAAGAAATAAGGCAGTCGAAACATCCATCGAGGATCTTTGTCGCTCTTACCACTTATTTAGAGAGTTATGTAACCAACGTTGGAACAAATGCCAACTGAAATGAAAATAATACTGAGGCTAAAAATGTCAAATGTTTCACTCTGGGCTAAAGTGAACTGAACTAGACCCACATGTATTTTATGTTTCTGCTAGAATTATTGTATTTCTTCTGCTAGTTTGGCAGCTTCTGCAAGATTAGGGAGAGGTTGTTTGAAAATAAAATGCACACATGCTGCTGTGATTTGTTATTGTGTAACTGGGGCTTCTTGATGTTGTGGCCCTTATGGGAATAAGAATACATTCACGTTTATTTATTTATCAGATGGGGGGCGCGGTGGTGCAGCAGGCTTGGCCGAGTCCCGCTCTCTGGTGGGTCAGGGGTTCGAGTCCCGCTTGGGGTGCCTTGCGACGGACTGGCCTCCCCCTCCAGCCTTACACCCTGTGCTGCCAGGTTAGTCTCCGGTTCGCCATGACCACGCTTGAGACAAGCAGTTTCCGAGCGTGTCTGTATTTATCAGATGCTTTTCTCCAAAGTGACTTCCAATGAACTCTGTGTAGTGTTATCAGCCCACACACCTTATTCACTGTGGTGACTTACACTGCTACATACACTACTTACACTGGGTCACTCATCCAGTGGAACACACACACTCTCTGTGTCACTCACACACTATGGGTGAACCTGAACAGCATGTCTTTGGACTGTGGGAGGAAAGCAGAGCACCCAGAGGAAACCCACACAGATTCAGGGAGAACATGCAAACTCCACACAGCCTGAGAGGGGATTAAACCCTCTATGCCACCATGCTGCCCATGAATAGAGCCAATATAGCCCTACATCCAAAAATGTTTCTCTGGACAGAAAATAGAAAATACATGCACTAAAAGAAACAGGCTTTTGAAAAGAATGGAGCATTTAGACTTTTTTAGCATGTCCAGTGGACCCTTCCAGAAAGCTGTCATGCCAGTGAGTTCTGAAAAGTTTCAGTGGGTCTACAATTAAGGCCCGAAAGGGAACTGAGTTGTGTTGTTATGTAATTTTGCCCTGCGATGGGCTGGCTTCTCATCCAGGGTGTCCACATCTCACACTCCAAGCTTCCAGCATAGGCTCCATACCATTGTCACCCTACATTGGACAAGCAGTTGTCGATGCGAGCGAGTGAGTGTTATGTAGTTTATTAATAATGTAATATATCAGGGGGTTGCAGTGGCGCAGCGGGTTTAGCCGGGTCTTGCTCTCCGGCGGATCTGGGGCTTGAGTCCTGCTTGGGGTGCCCTGCAGCGGACTGGCATCCCGCCCGGGGTGCGTCCCCTCCCCCCCAGCTCCACGTCACCATGGTAAGCCCCGGGTTGCCAAGACCCCGCTCGGAGCAAGCAGCTTCCGACTGTGTGTGTGTACAAAGGTGGCACAGCAGGTAACACTAGGTTCAAATCCAGCTGTGTGGAGTTTGAATTTTCCATCCATGTCTGTGGGTTTCCTCCAAGTGCTCTGGTTTCCTCTCACAATGGTGTTCTCAGTGAACTGGCAATGCCAAATTGCCCATAGTGTGTGTATGTATGGTTGTCAATAGACTGGCATCCCATCCCAGTTGTATCTCATCTAGCCTCACACTCATTGATTCCAGGATAGGCTCCAGACCCCCATGACCCTGACATGGATAAGCAGTGAACAAATATGAAAAGTGTAATACATGTGCACAACAAATGACCATACTTACGACTCTCTCCCATTCCCATGTAATAATGGGTTTCCAACAGCACTCCACACACTGCCGTGCTTAACACACCATGGCAAACAAAAATGTTCTTTTAGCGAAAAAAGCAGAAGCCCACACTCGACACAAGTTCAAATCAGTCTTTTATTTCAGTACATGACAGCAAATGTTTTTTCCTCATCGATGATGCTAACAGATCCCCATCTACTCTAAATGTACAAAGAGTGAAAGTCCCCAAACAGATATTTCCGTCTTTCAGAAGGGACATCATTCCTAATACAGGCACGTCATTGAAAAATAATAAGTCAAGTGTGATGGAACTAGAATCATTAGTGTTTAACTTCCGGGAGAGAATTAAAGTGGTTAAATGAGGTGTGAATTTTAAAACACAGTCAGTACTTAGTTCTGCTGGCCTTTAGCCTTGCTTTACCACATCGTGTACAGAAGTGTCTCGTGGTTAAATGAATGCGGTTGGCGACATGCAAGTGTCCGCGCGCGAGAGAGAGAGAGAGAGAGAGAGAGAGAGATGCACGAACACAAGTGTCTCTATCTCGTTCCGCGTGGGATTTAGGGCACTGGCTAAAAGCAAGCAAGTTCCCACCCGTGGACCGCGGAAGAGGGCGCTTCCAAGCTCTATTCCCAGGCCACTCGCGCTTACGTAAGCATTTCAGTTGTTTTCGGACCCGTTTCCGAGCTCTCGCGATGACAGACATCTTCCATTTTGCCACGTTCGCGTGCTGGCAGGATACGGGAATCGCGAGGCGGTTCTAACCCGCGGCCATCCACACGATTGAATCAGGCACACACCTCTGAGCATCTATTGGACAGGTCATAGCATTTTCCCGCCCATGGGAGCCTTTCCTGTCCCCTCATTGGTTGAAGTCAGAGTCACACACGTGTCAGGCGCTGCAGTGGGTTTTGCTTCAGGAGGGCAAAGGGGTTTGATTTTTTTTTTTAAGGATTCACTACTGTTAGAATTTGGGAGGAACGGATCGACTCGCACGGCACCATTATTTTTTGAGAAATTTGCAGTGTATTACTTTCTTGAAATGGCTCAGAAGAAGAACTCAAAAGGACAAACCAAAAAAGGTGGGTGTATATAAAATTAAAAATGTCCAGTTTTTCTGTATGCATGATACACTGTGACTGTTCATTCCAGCGCAGGAGGCCTGTGTGGAAGTTGTCCATTATATAATGTGGTCTTTCTCACCATGTCCATGTGAACGGAAGCGTTGCACTGAGACGTAGTTTGTCTAAATTGCACCAAATACTGCGAACTGTGCAGAGAGGTGCCTGGCAGCCTGGAGCTCGTGGATGCAGATCCGATCGCTGCATCATCATCATCATCATCTATATATAATTACTTACTTCGTGGTTGTTTTCAGATTCCCGTGAATGGGTGAACGGACATTGCGTCCCATCCATCCCAGCCCAGCTTTCCTGGACCCCCTTGTGTTGCACTGAGCTGTGCACGTGCACTCAGCCGCGTCGTCCTTTAATCGAGCGCAGGGCTCGTCGCGCGCTCGACGGAGACGACGATTTACCGATCGCGCGGGTAGGCGAGTTAATAAGTCACTATAAGAGGACAGAGGTTCGCGTGAAGCAGAACTATAATGATGAATCATGTGTCTGCGTTATTCGTTTTTAAATGAACTTCGGGACGGGAACACTGCCGTGTCCTGAGAGCTGCGATGGATGGGGAGGGGTTCCACGTGGCCCTCGCTCGTGTTCTTTTTTTTTTTTTTGTTTGGGAGCCGGAACCCCCGCAGTGACACCTGCTAGATGATCTGGGAATGTGGAAGGGTGACGAGCGAATGACACTTGCACCCTTTTGCGGGCCGTGCGGAGCCGCGAATACGAACACGGATGTGGTTTGTTTTGCGGGGAAAGGACGTATAGCGATCGTTCGTATATCGAGAGTACGTATAAAGGGAGCGCGCGTATAGCGGGGTCTTCTGCGTGTTCCCACTCAGTGCGCAGCCAGCAGGGATATGATATAAAGTGAAATGTGTTCTTCATAAACACTTAGCTAAATTGATTGGGCAGCCTAATAATAATAGCTATTTTTATTACTATTAATAATAATATTAGTAATATTTTTACTATTTTTTAATGTAGCTGACACTTTTCTCCAAAGCTGCTTAAAATGTTAAGCTGCTAACAATAATTTACCTATTTTTCCTGCTGCTGGGTCATTTTACTCCGCAATTTTTAGGATAAGTACCCTGCTCAGGGGTACTATAGCTGGAGGTGGGATCTGAACCTGCAACCTTTGGGTCCAAAGGCAGCAATTTTAGCAGCTGCTATGCGACTAGCTGTTGCTGTATAATTATTATTATTATTATTATGTTATATACTATAATACTCATAGGGGGCATGGTGTTGCAGCAGGTTTGACCAGGTCCTGCTCTCTGGCGGGTCTGGGGTTCGAGTCCCACTTGGGGTGCCTTGTGTCGGACTGGCATCCCGTCCTGGGTGTGTCCCTACTAACCCGCCTTGTGTTGCAGGGTTAGTCTCCGATTTGCCGCAACCCCACGTGGGACAAGCAATTTCAGTCAGAGTGTGTGTGTGTGTGTGTGTGTGTGTGTGTGTGTGTGTGTGTGTGTGTGTGTGTGTAATAATCATCCATTGGATAGGAATAATAATTAGTAGTCATCAGTAGGAGTCCTGTGGACCTTCTTAAGAAATGCTTACCCAACATAGGCATTGATGGACAGTGTAAACTGCTGTCATATGACAGACCACACGTTTCACAGCTGCTTGTGATCTGTTTTCACTGGCCAATCTTATAGCTTTGTTTAAACATGTGCATTAATAAAAACATTACTGGGCAAGTGCCATGTGCCTTTATGGGTGCGTTCAGAAAAGAGCGGCAACAGATACACAGTGTGTCATGGCATAAATACAAGAAATGTAATTTGTGTGTGTATGTTTATCATTTCCCTGAAACTTCCCAGCTTCTATTATGTACAAGTAAGATAACATTGAACTTTTTCTTATATACATTAATACTTTGAGTATTTTCTCGCCATTGCAGTGTGTTTAAACGTCACCTGTTTTTTTTTATGTTCTCTGATGTGTATGATCTTTGTGTTTACTGGGAAAACCACATGTGTACATTTCTGTGTGTGAGGTGTAGACTTAAGCTTCTGTTTATTGAGTGCTACATTTCCTTTTAGTAATTTTCCTACTACAGATTCCCATATGAAGCTTTGCGACAAGAGGTTTGTTCTTTAAAAAACAAAAGTGCAGATATTCCAGGTTCACATATTGATGTTCATAAAATTACATAGTAATATTCATTTTGATTATGTAATTTGGATTTCCGGGGTTTTCTTTAAGCAATTGCTCCATTTGGTGGGGGGAAAAACAGACTTTTTCTGGCCTTTTGTTGAAGATGGAGAAACTGGTAATAGATGGTTTTGCTTTCTGTGAATTATTTTTTCCCTGCACTCTTTGTGGTTTTCCTAACACTAAAATGTCACAGAAGTCAAACTTGCTTCTGGTGTGATTGTTTAAGGCATGTCTTTGTTGTTGCATTGGATGTTAGTTGCATGATTTTTATTCATTATTTATTCATTTAGCTTACCCTTGCATTATTCGGTAAGGCGATTGCAAAAATTGCTGAGAATTTTTTTTAAGATGTTTTGCTTTCAGAAAACCAAACTTGTAACTGGTTCCTTAATTTATGAATACAATGGGATAGGATGCCTATTCATAATTGGTTTTGTTTCGAAGTCTAAAGTCACTTTAACCCCTACATCGCAATGAGTAAATGCATAATAATATACACACCTCTCAATTTATGTACAGATTAGGCTGTATAAAAATTAAGATATTACAAGTTTTTTAAAACAAACCCTGTTAGTCTCCTTTTTCTTAATGTCAAACCATATAAAGATTCAGCTATTTTAAAATAGCCAAAAATAAAAAGACCTTCTCTCCTCTTTCCATGAACATGCAGCTTTTGTCCTTGTCCTGTTATTGATCACCAATACGCACCTGATGCACCTGTGAACTCTTTGGACTTGACGTGAAAGGACCCTCTTTCTGTCTGGGAGTTTTGTGCCGCTATCTGTCTGCTCGGCAGGTACAGATAGAAACGCTGTTTTGGACATTAGGTGACGCACTGAAGCATCGAAGAATAAAACGGGAAAATGTTCATATGTTTAAAAATTCTTAGCCGTTTGTAAAATGAGGGCCAGCCGTCCGCCCCCTTGTGAACCTGTGGGAGAGAAATATTAACCTGTTGAATGAAATGTTTGTACTTTTTATGTTTTGTGCATGGGGTATTAATGCGGTAATGCAATTGTCCTATAATCCACACATCCCCTAATAGTGTGAATGATTTTTGCTTTCAAACAGATACATGATTGCACCGCTGTATGAGTGGCAGTGCAGTGATTTTTGTGTCTGCGCATGGGTTAGTTAGTCTTACCGTTTCTGAGGTTTACTGTGGTAAACTGGCTTTGCCTGCGTTTCAGGTGGGAAACCACACAGCAGATGTGCACGAGTCATGAGCCCAAGGGCGCCTCAACATTTACTCCTACATTCCTGCAAACAATTTGGGAAACGCTAGTGTGGGGGAGTGTGGAAAAGACACTGCTGCTGTGTGTCTCTGCGCTTTTATTAATGTTTCAAATCATAATTTCACATACAATTTCCTAGTTTTTTTTTTTTTTTTTCCCCCCCCTCTCCTTGCTGTAATGTTAAATTCCTTGTCCTCTGCAGGAGGATCAACTCATCCTTGCAACTGGAGCACTTGTGAAACTTCTGCAGCCTCTACTTTTTTTTCTTAACACCTTTTAAGTCCTGAGATTGTGGCTAAGATTTAGATCTTAACTTTTAAAACTCCTATTTGCATTTATCTGACACTTTTCTCCAAAGTGACTTACAATGTTAAGCTCCCTACAATTATTTACCCATTTATACAGCTGGGTAATTTTATTGGAGCAGTTTAGGGTAAGTACCTTGCTTAAGGGTACTACAGCAGGAGGTGAGACTCAAACCCCCGACCTTTGGGTGCAAAGGCAGCAGCCCTAACCACTGCACTACGAGCAATTAATAATGAAAGACCTGTACTTTTCACAAAGCCTTATGGGCTCAGATACCAGAACAAGAACCGCTGTTACATCCCCAAAAAACATACAGCGTTGGTGAAATATTCAGCCGTATGGATTGTGACTGAAATTGCCCTGAAATTCCTAAAATTTCTCGTTCTGTTTAACAAACAAAATGTTTCCGCTTCACATGTTGGCCCTGCCTTTCCATTGCATCCCCACCGCGAGGGGAAATGAGAGCGGTCCTCGGTGCAGCGCTTACCTGAGGGATGAAGGCATGAGGACAGTCAGGTAGCAGAGACGGTGGTCCCCTGCAGTGGACGTCGTACGTTGGACGGGACAATATTCGTATCCCGACGAAATAATCGTGGCGGATGAGCCTGAGCAGATGCGGGATGCCGGCCTGGTGACTGTCGTCACTTTTACCTCCTCGCCCCAAGTTCCTTCTCCTTTTGCAGATCATTGGAGACAGTAAACGTCCTTCTTCTGGCCATTTCCCAGTGAGTGTTGCTCGGCCGTCTAGTTTCCTCCGAAGTTCCGAAAACTCGTATCGGACGTGTGCAGCAGCAGGGTTTCCATCAGGGTCAGGAAAGTTTGGTGCGAATGGAAAGTGGAGCTCTTTTCTGTGTAGACCAGGGGGGCGCGCACAGCTCCGCGATTCCCCCAGCGCCTTTTTCCTCATACATAAAGACCTTTGGCAGCTCAAACAATGTGCGAACTTGCGCACGCGCCAGGGTCGGAAACGCGCTGCGCCTGGCACTCTCCCCCAGGGCTGCCGGCCCTTTCAATCCCCGTGCCCCCACCCGGGCGCCGTGGAAACAGGAAATTTGCAGCGGAGCACATTATGAGGCCCGTTTCCTCCCGCAGTCTGTCTGCGCGCACACACACACACACACACACACACACACACACACACACACACACACACACACACACACACACACACCCCCCCACCGAGAGGTGAAGCGTGAGCTTACGGACGTGGAGCAGTTCATGCCGGCGTCCTCCGGTGGAATGTCCATAGATGGACGGTTGCACGGTGCAGAGCCGACCTTGTACGGACGTAGCGCCAGCTGGAAATCCAGCAGTGTCCCAGTGTTGTTTTCGAAATCGGGCTCGTCCTGCTGCCGGGGCACCGAAGTAGGGGGAGGGGATCGTGGCCGCAGCTCCTCTCGGACCACGGATGAATGGAGGAGCCAAGGTGCGGAACACCCGACACATCGGCGCTCACCCACCCCCCCGACCCGACCCGACCCGACCCGACCCGAGCGGGAGGGCAGGTTTTCGCCTGGGACCTCCCAGGCCCGTCCCTACCGGGGGTGTGTCGGCACAGCTGAGAAGCGACGAGCGCTCTTCTCACACTGCTGCCCAAATTAGCGCTGCCTGTGCAGTGCCTGTGCTGCTCTAAAAATACCCTCTGCCGGCAGGACGGCCCCTGTATCGGGTTCTAGCTGAGTTGGCGGGTGGGGGAGCCACAGAACGCTGCTGCCGAACGCCAGGGTTTGGGGCAGGAACGGGGCAGAAAGCGATCGAACGCTCGGCTCGTTTCCTGCTGCGGCTCCAACGTGACCTGTGCAAATGGGGGAGCCCAACGCCGACATGAACCAAGTGGCTGAAGAGACAGGTAGAGTGGGGGTGGGTGGGTGGGGGAGGGACGGAGGAGGAGGTTCCAGTGGCGAGGTGTGGGGTTCGTCGTGCGAGGGCAGGGTGTTTGTCATGTGGACAGGTTGGTAGCCTTCTCATTGGGGTCGGGGCTCCGTCACCTGAGGGATGTGCGGTTGTACTTCGATAGCTCAGTTGGTAGAGCGGAGGACAGTTGTGGGGTCAACGCCATCGCCCTTAGGTCACTGGTTCGAATCTGGCTTGAATAACTATACGTTTTACTGTAAGTCGCTTTGCAGAAAAGCATCGGCTAACTCAATAGATGTATTAAATGTAATATATACTGAGAGAATGGGGGTGGGGCGGGGGGAGTGCTACTGAACCCCTGCGGTGTCACTGTTCCATCCTGGAACCCTGCTCTCTGCGAACCCATCGCTGTGTCCAGAGTTCATTGTTACATTCACCCTGGAGGAGTTTCTTCAGTACAGAGGAGTCCTTTAATATGTGTCGTCATGACTATAAGGTTTTCTTGACGTGTGTGCGTGTGTCCACCCCCCTCCCCCCCCCCCCCCCAGCACACCAGAGGGCCTCTGCATTCATGACCCGTCAGGACCTGCACCTGTTCATTATTCCCCTCTCACGTCCTGCCATATTTATCCCGTGTCTTTTTTAGAGCGACCCATCCAGCACGCGTGGATTAGCGGGGCGCTTTTCTCGGAAAAAAGATCGCCTCCTTCTAGGGCCGCAACTCGGGCGCACTGTCAGAAGAGTTGCTTTTCCGGAGGACACCTGGAAGCTGAGCTGCGTTTACCCACCTATAGAGCAGGCCATTCTTACCATATCAGTCCAGGGTAAGTACCTTGATGAAGGGTACGGCAGCAGGAGGTGGGATTGAAAGCCAAGACCTTGGATTGCAAGGCGACAGCTCTGAACACTTTGCTTCCCATGTGGCTGAAATTAAAAATGTTTAGAAATGAGAAACAAACTTAGAACCAATGAAAGAGGTGAAGAGAAAGGCACATTCTATATATAAGTAAACATGTCGAAGGAATACCGCGGTGTTCTTCTGAACATGGAATTATGGGTTTATATGGGCTGGTAGTTTAGTGGTTAAAATGCCTTGCATTCTGGAAGTTGTTGGATCGAATCCCACTCCTGCAGTACCTATCATCGAGGCACTGTCCCTGGATTGAGGCCATAAAAGTAATTGAGATGTATAAATGGGTAAATCACTGTAAACTCACTTGTATAACATACCGAGTCGCTGCGGATAGAGACGTCCGCTCAACAAGTTCACACAAACACATAGCGGTCATACATATGTCTTATGTAACGCCGATTAAAGAACAATCCAGAACCTGAATCTGGTATGGTGCGAGCCGCCAGCGTCTGAAGTTACGACACAGCATTTTTGTCAGCAGTTCCAAGGACCGGTGCGGTTTGGCTCGGTGCCTTCGGTTAGACCCGCATCTTCCGTGGAATTGTTCCGAAGGTTGCCGAGCACCGGTTTACGCGCCATGCGCGGTCACGACCGCTTTTTAACCCACTTGGCAATGTGTGAGGGTTCATCCTGGGCCTTCAAGTGTGAAAAGGGGCCCGTTTTTATGAAAATGACTGTCATTTTACTTCTTTCAGTGAGAAGTGAGTAAATTCCTTTTTTTTTTTTTTTTTTTTTTTTTTTTTTAAATAAGGACTCTGGGGAGGCCTAAAAGAACCTTCCTTGCGAAAGACGTCGAGCAGATTGTTCTGTCCAAACACCATCTGTGTTCTGTCATTAGACCAGCAGTCTTGAGTATTATATCTAATTATGTAATATTAGTTTTCAAAGGCAGTTTGCTGAGCCTTTTTCTGGTTCCAGAAGGTCAACCGGTCATTTCCAGCAAACGAGAATGACGCATCTCCAGAAACCCAGATTGAAAACGGAGCCCTTTTTTAAAAAAAAAAAAAAATGCCACCATGACCATCGTCTGTATTGCTGCACAGCTGTTTAAGGTTGATGACAGTAATAATAATCTCTTGTTCTTGGTTATTTTCGTCGATGTGCGCAGGAGCTGAAGGCTGAGAACAGGAACAGTGTAGACATTGTGTTCGATTTCAGTCATGCCCTCCGGGTGGATTCCAGTTTCCCCGTAACTCGTATTTTAAGCCGCTTTGCTTTAGGGCTTTTAGTCAGGAGAGCTCCTTTCCTCTGGGGGGGGAGCGACAAACCGATTAAAAGCGAGACTCGGTTTTCAGACTGCGGGCCTTGGGATGAAAGGGTCATGGGACGGCCTCTCGGACCGCACCGCCACCCCACCGTTGCCCTCGAGAGCCTCCTTGCACTCTCACCGCCAACTCAAACAAGCACGTCTGTCACCTCATCTGTCCTTCGGCCTCTTGGCTTCGATGGTTCTCCCCGCTATGTTTTCCTAGCCTTCTAACGTCCTACGGAACCGGGGTGACAGAAAACGGTTGTATTTATCACGCAGTAGAGCAGTGAGCTGTAACCAGCAGTGGATCTCGCTGCCTTTTTGTGGTATTTCTACAGATGTAGATGGACAGCTGGTAGTGTGTAGGTTAGATTTGCTGCCTTTGAGTCTGAAGTTCGCTAGTCTGAATCCCACCTCCAGCTATAATACCCCTGAACAAGGTACTTACCCTAAACTGCTCCAGTAAAATTACCCACCTATGTAAATGGGTAAATATTTTTTAGGTTGATTAACATTGGAAGTTGCTTTGGAGAGAAGCGTCAAATAAAGTAACACATGAAAATGTGAAGTTGTTCCTGTGTATCCTTACACTGGTAATTTTCACCTTTGCTTGGAGGGTTGCTATTCATTTAGCTGACCTTCTCAAGATGGTTTTGTGTTTGTATATATGTGACTTGCAATGACTTACCCATTTATAGAGCTGAGTAATTTTTTTCCTCTATCAATTCATGGTAGGTACCGTGATCACAGATATTATAGCAGAAGGTGGGGTTCAAACCCAGGACCTTTACCTGGTAATGATCACTCTAACCACTGTGCCACGTGCTTTCCCAAGCAATGAAGCACCAGTTTTTTTTGTATGAATACAAAAGCAAGGGTCTTTTAAACAGTGGATATGAATGTGTCTTAAAGCTCTGATGATGGTATTGGAAATGGCTTGTATGGTAACTGCGTGAATGCTGTCAGCCCCCCTAAAAATACCTGTCCTGTTGTTTTTTTTTTTTTTTTTTTTTCTTTTCCTTAATTTATGATGATATCTTGTGAAATAATGTCCAGCTTGTCTGCAAAGTTGAGGAATTGTTTAATTCTGCAGTAAAAGTGTGAAGAGAGTAGCTCCTCAGCACTCGGGTTGAAGCATCTGAGCAAGTGTTGAACTTAATGTGTAATACTGGTATAAGAATGGCTTAACAGGTGCGATGGTTAGCCTCACTAGGGGTTTCACACATACTCCTGCTGGGAAGGAGACAGGAATGTGCTAAGAAATGGGCGGCTGAAAAGTTTCCTACAAGAAGATCTTGGAGACCTCTTCAGCTTCCAGGGACCCCATTTACGTGGAGAAGGTTTTGATGACCTGGATGGGAGCCCTGATGGCAAAGTGGACTCCAGACAACTTGTTAGACTGCTGTCTACAGGCAGTTGTTCCACGAAGAGCTCTGTGAAGGCACATGCCTCGGTGTAGCCCATCAGATAAACCCCATGTTGAGAACAAACGGGCAATGGTTGGATGAGTTTGTAGAATCGCATCCCTTTGAACAAAAATGCTTGGTGTGCTGTGATCACAACCTGAGAGAAATGAGTGGAAAGTGATGCTTATTGTTCCTGTGGCTTCTTGTCTTTCCAGATGCAAAGCCAGCTGGTAAGAATGGCAAGAAGGCGGAGGGGTCGTCAGGGAGCTCTTTCTTCACCTGGTTCATGGTACTGGCCCTGCTGGGGGTCTGGACGTCTGTGGCCGTGGTCTGGTTCGGCCTCGTGGACTACGACGACGTGCTGGGTGAGTCTCAGTGCCACTGAGTGTGGTGGGGCTTTCTCTTTTGGCTCCCTCTGAATTCATGTTGATTGGAGCTCGTATAAGAATATCGAGAAATAAAATCCTTTTCATAAAACTAAATGAGCTCATTAATTAATTGATTAATTCATATTTCACTGACCACAATCACTTTTTCCTCATTGTTCTCGTCTATGAAATTGAGCATGATTTCTCCTAATTTATAAAATGAATGTCATAGTTTTATCGTTTGAATTAGTTTCGTAATTCTTAACATCCAGTGCTTCTTGATTCTGAGTTGATTCTAACTTGTGTATTTTTGTCTTGTCTTAATCCTGCATGCAGCCAAGGCAAAGGAGTTCCGTTATAACATTTCAGAGGTGTTGCAAGGTATGGATTGCTCATTTACTACGAAGCCGGAAATGTTAATGGTCACCAGTGCTCTTCCGGGTGTTTAGAATGGCGAAACTTGGTGGTCAAGACAGACGCAGCTTTGCTCAACCCAACCAGTTCTCTACACGGTTCATCGTTCATAAAGACTGACGAATCTCACATTTTCACTGGACATTTGTGCACTTTTTTAGTAAACAATACATATTGCTCTATTGTACCCCAGCGACGAGTTTGTGAGAGACACGCAGGGAATGTTTTATGGATTTTCTGTGCTATTAATAACCCTGACATGAATCCCAGTCCAAGGTCGCTGACTTGAGTCCAGCTGCTTCATCGCAAGTCCTAAAATAACCAAAGTCCTTGAAGCATTGTTTTTCTTTTTTTTTTTTTTTTAAATGAGTTCTTTGTCGTTACTTCACCCATCATGAAGCATGAGACTTTGGTCTTTCTTACGAGTTGACCTGAAGAAAGACCCTACTGCTTGCTCTATTGACTACTGCTAATGGGCCAACATCTTAGCTATAGAATGAGCTGCACTGGAGACACAGCAATTTATTTGTGTCCACTGCAGATGACATGTGTCATCAGGTGTATCTCCTAAACTATAGTTGCTACAATGCTAATAATCCATGAACCTTAGGGAGGACATGTATGAAATATGTATCCAAAAGCTTCTTTCGTGGAGGAAGATAATGGTAGATGTTGCTGCAAAAGTTTGAGGGTCAGATCACTTAACTGCTCTGGGATCAAACCCATTCCAACCAACCTAACAGCCTCAATTGCCTTCCCAGGTAAACTCGGCGCCTATGACGCGGATGGTGACGGCGACTTTGACGTAGAAGACGCCAAAGTTCTTCTAGGTAGGTGCACAGATTTACCACATTTACAGAAGTCGTTTTAGGTTTTCTGCATGACTGGCTTCTGGTTAACTTTTGTTCTCTGGTGAACAGCAAAACATTTTTGTCTAACTTGAGGCATGTGGCTGGTAAGGCAGCAAAGGAGAGATGCAATAATTCAGAGTAGAGGGAATGCACGAGCTGGAGGGGTTTCATTGCAGTAAATGTCAGCGCAGCGTGTAAGAGTCCTGTTAACAGCAGAACGGGCCAGGGGCACCACAAACCGTGTTTACGTTATACCCTTTAAACAAGGCATTAGGACAAAGGACCAAGGAACAGGGTAAATGGTTCTGGCAAGCCAACCAGCTTCAAAAAAAAAAAAAAAAAAAACGCACAGGATAATATATTTGCATCATATTTCCCCTGTCCTCCTTCACGGGGCAGTTTCTTCCTGTCGGTTGGCCTCCGCTGAAAGCGTTTGCATATTTGAGAGCCCAGCGCTGGAGATGTTTGCTTGGTTTCCTCTGCATGCTTCTCTGACATTCCTTCTGCAGTGCCCTGGCATTCCTCTCGCTCCATCGTTGTCACACTGCCTGTCTGTTTTGCTAGACTGTTAGAGAACGCCTCGCTTCCTTAACCGTAGGATCCACCAGCTCTGTCTTGCGCGCACACAACTTGCATAGAGCATGGACGTTTGTCCCTTTTCCTGCATTACTGGTTCCTTCTCTCTCTCTCGCTCTTGCTCTTTCTCCTGCGTCCTCTGTCTGTCCTCTCTTTGCATAGGCCTCACCAAAGATGGCGCGAATGAAAATTCGGAATCTCTCGAGGAGGTGCTCGATATTTTAGCGGAGGAGGGCTCCGATTGGTTTTACGGCTTCCTCGCATTTCTGTATGACGTAATAACGCCGTTCGAGAAGGCGGAGGACGAAGAGGGCGAAGCCGCTGAGGACGTCGCCGGCACGTCGCAGAGCGAGGGGGTTCAGGGCGTGATCTTAGACCTGAAAAACCAATAGCTGTGCGTCGTCCCACCACCGCGCACCAGCTGACGGCAGTCGAAGGCGGCCTAACCAGCCCGTGTTTTGTTCCTTGGGCCCGCTCCTCGTAGGGGAACTCATTGGAACTACGAAGATCCTTATTTTTTTCCCAGCAATGCTGCTCAGCCTGGAAGGAACGGCGGTAAAGAGGAGATGCCCAAACCGCACACTTCAGGGGGCGTTCCTCTCGTGGAATAGCCAGTGGGGAAATTTTACACGTTTTATGGTGTGAATGCTGTGTGTACAGTCCAACTGGTGTGTTATCTCTACCCCCCTCCCCCCAGGACATGCGCAGTTTATTTGCTCATGCTTCTAAAGTACATACTAACTGACACGTCATCCAACCCATGGCTGCAGTGTCTTGCCCCACCTGAATGTTACATTTGATGGTTTTTTTTTTTTTTCCCATTGTTTTTAACTTGCTGCTTCTTGTGGTGTTTGGATGAGCACCTCTGCATCAGATATTTGGGTGTGTCATCAGTTTTTAATTTCCTTTCTTATTCTGTTGGCTCTTATCAGCCCAACCAGCGGTTATGTTTCGCACGGTCATTTCTTTCATGTGACTTTTGAGTTTTTCTTCTCTCTGCGTGTAATGCAAAATTCCTTGGTGCCACACCTATCTGCTCACCATGTAGGTCAACAGTCACGGCTTCTCGGTGATGTATTCACAACCTTCAAGGTCAGTTAGATAATTGTGGGGTCTATAGAGGTCAAGGGTGCACCTTCAGGCTTGTTTAGGCTCTAGGCTCAAACGCTCTTGGCATTCAGGAAACTTTAGGCTTGTTCTGAGGTCGCAGTGGATTAGATTGTTACCCAGTTTTTCCAGTGCAGGTTTATTTTGACCTTGGTAGCCAGTTTGTTTAGTCTGGCATGCAGGTGAGTTTTGATGGCACTTCTTCTGGCCCGAGTGTCATCGCTCTCTTTGGCGCACAGGGGCGGGAATCAGTCAGTCGCACTCCTGTACGTGGGAAGAGTGAGGTCTTGAAACCGCAGCACCTTCTGCTGAAGCTGTTACCTTTCTCAGGAAGTAGAGGCCAGCGGATCCAGGAGAAAAAGCTAGTTTGTCTGGAGGGACCTGGTTTGCGGTTCTTCCGAAGAAAGGGTCCCCTGCCCTCTCTTCTTGATCCGTTGCTCAAATCTTCAAGAGCTTCAGCCTGAAGCCCCAGCAATCATTACCGGCAGCCCGTAGCCAAACGAGCATCTCTGTAACTTAAAAATAACCACTTTTTTTCCCCCAGTCTGCCAAATATCTGTTTCCACATGCTGGTAGTGTACAGAGGTGTGGAAGATGTACTTCAACAGGAACGTGGGCTCTGTGTTACAAGCAGCAACCGACAGATTTTTTTTTTTTTTTTTTTTTTAGAGAGAAGCCCGAGCCAAATGAGTGCAGTTTGTTCCCTGTGCCTGCTGACATTTTTGTGCTTTATTTTTTGTCTGACTTTGGGTGTTATACACACTTACAGGAAGAATGGCACTGGCCTGTATAATTTTTTTTTTTTTTGGCACTTTTATAAGATAATGTGCCAAACATGTGAGTTAGGTGCAACCGGATAAATAATACATGGCAAGAAATGTCCAAAAATTGGACACCTGTAATGTGATTCACGTTGCAGATGTGTCAAATGGTGGCACTCAGATAATTGCATTGGCTGAATTGGAAACTGATTTTGTGTGCAACTCTTTCAGGTTTTTGTATTATGATTATAAATACCATGATGTCACAGCGTGCAGCCACACATGGTAGCTGTTTTGGGACAACAGCTTTACAGACACTATCGCAACCTGAACTGTTTCTACATATGTGTGGAAAAAGAAGTGCTACAGGATGTCTCTGATATTTAAAAAAAAAAAAAAAAAAAAAATTGTTTCAATGTTGTTTATGGTATACATGCTCAGTTTGCTGTTTGGTTGTTGCGCATCACCAGTGCTCTCAGTCATCAGTAGTCTCACTGTGATCATCTCAACCAGCCTTAAACACTCTTGACATTGTGGCTCCCTTCTCCATGCGATGTCTGGCAACCCGCGTTACTTCCTGCGCTGATGGATCGTTTCCATATTAAAACTATCATTGGAAAAATGAAATAGATTTTTACGCGTCCATGAATGAGTTGTAGGCGCAGGCTGAAATGCCAGAGGTGCATATCCGTTTTGACCACCCACAAACATATCGGAGCCTCGCTAACCAAGTGAGATGAAATGATTTGTCAAGATCAAACAAAAGCAAGAAATCCACTGTTGAAATGACCCAGGATGCAAAATGAGTCATGTTTTCATGGTAAAGATTATAGCATCCATGTCCTCTGCTAGCTTTTGTGCTGCAGAACTGAACACAAGCTGGTGATGTCAGAATAGCGTAACTAAGCAAAACTTTATGAAATGATCATGACCTTATTTTAACCTTCATTTTCTTTATGAAACATTAGACATTGTGCCGGTAGAAGCTCCTGTCCCGACAAAAGCGAAGCAGAAAGGTACTTTGTGAATGGGGGTAAATGATGGCCTGAGTGGAATCCTGCCTGTTCGTTATTTGCATGCCTCTCTGTACTTCTGTCATTTAAGATCGAACCCGACGTGGTGCCGTCAAAGGCCGAGAACACGTCGTTCTAATGCGGGATATGCAGTGCAGTTTTGGGCTTTGCATGTTTTCCTGAGCAAACGCGTTTCGCCATCCTGGTCTGTCTGGGCAAAGTCCGGAATGGCGCTCTTTTCCTCTCGGATGGCGCGGTCCTTTTCGCCACCTGCTAAACATTCAGGCAAATTGGCTTGTATAAGTTATGCAAAAAAGAGAAATGTATGGTTGTTCTACTTCAGTTGTGTGGGACTCATTTGTGTTTTTAATAAAATAAATAGCTGTAAGTATTTATTACTATGAATTTATTATTCTTTCTGATATTTGTGTTCATTGGCTTCGATATGGGCAGTCTTCCCCTGTAGTCTTATTGTGCAGGCTTACTTCTGTGTAAATGTATATTTTCAGGTTCCGTGTATTTATTTGGGCAACGCCATACATTTTAAGTACGTCTAGCACGAAATATATGAGTACAGGAGATGCTTCGGAAACTGTACAGCTTTAACCTGCAGCCTCTGCGAGAAAATTAACAATGCAAAACCAGATTTTTTGAGAATTTCAACAGACTTCTGTTGTTGTAAAGAGGAACCCCTGCAGCTCGGGGGTTTGCCTTAATGGGCTTGTTGAAGATCCAGTTTATGATGGGCAGCATGTTAAGCCCGCGAGCAAAATTTAGTGGGAGCAGCTGAAGGGCATCATGGTAGGTGATTGGAGAGGTGTGGAAAGTCCAATCGAAGTCTGTTTTGAACGTGAACACAGCAGTTGGAGCGTTAAAGGACCCCCCTCCCCACGTCGGCTTCTTTTGAGCTGTAGCTCTTTGCAGAGATCGAACTCTTGCTGTGTGGCTAGCTCTCAGTGAACTGCACGACAAAGCTGACTTTACCTGTGTCAGTGCGATCGCATCATCACACCACCGAGTAAACAAGTAAACAAGCAAATAAACCTGTTCCCCAGATACTAGCAGTAGAGAGAGGACACATTGTAGTTTTGATGTTTGGAAATTCCTCGCTACTGCTCTAGTCGAATCTCTTCTTGCTGTGATTCGCAGGGGGTCGCGTCTTTATCCGAGTTTTCAGTGGCCATGTGGCATGCTGTGAGCTACTTGACTTGTGGTCCTTTTCGTTCCTTTCTAACTGGCCATTTTCCCTCAAACACCTCAGATGAGAAGCCAGAAGAAGTGGTTAAGAAAAAAGACAAAACAAAAGGTATTTTGTTACCTGGCCTTTCCTCTGCTTTGTAAATGCGGTGGCTACAGTGTGGAATGTTGCCAAGTTTGGCTTAAACTGTTGTGTTTTTTTTTTTTTTTTTTTGGTTTGGTTTTGCATGGTTTTACAAACTGACATAATAGAAAGGAAAACCATTGACTTTTATAATTTGCCAGCAACAAACTAACAGCTATGTTTCGGTAAATAGTCTGGTTTTGTTTACAGATGTTCTGTTGAAGTGAAATATTTTTCTTTGGTTCCAACATGGTATGCATAAAAGGTGTGATGTAAATTAATTTTTCCTGTTGTATCAGATTGTATTAAAACTAATAAAATTTACTGTCCACAACTAAAGGGGTAGTAATGTTCAACTGAATAGCTCAAGCAGTAGTTTTCTGCATGGTGTTCCTCTGAGTTTGGTCACGTATGATGAGCATTGACGTGATGCTGGTGGGAGGTTTCTTGTTCATTTTTGCTTTGGTTCTGACAAGCATCCACTTCTGTCTGTTGCACTTGGGTTTGCTTATCCTAGGCGATCATTCCTGGAAACTCTTGGTTCGCCAGCAGTTCAGGCTCGTTTGGTCTGGTGCAGTTAGTGTTTTGCAGTGGAACTCACAACCTCACTTGCTTGGATTGGTGTGTCTTTGCGGCATTTGGAAAAGCCTCAAACTCTGCCATAACCCATCTTCTTTGCTTGGGCTCTTGACTTCAGCCCAACACCAGGTAAGTTGTATCTTGCCAGCTTTTGGTCCTTTGCACTGGCTTCCCACGTGGCTGCTTAAGTGACTTGAGACCCGTCTCGAACCTTCAGAGCACCCAACTCGAGACATCGGGCGGAAGCTGAGAGAAGCTCTAAAGGAGCAACTGAGGATGATCCATGAGAAGATTGAGGCCAAAAAGATCGCCAAAATGGCCTTGGCTGAGGTGAGGTCCATCATTGCCAAGGAGGAGGCACAGAAGCAGGCAGCGAGAGAGGAGGAACTGAAGATGGAGGCTACTGCCCAGAAGGCCAAGGAACGAACAGAGGCCCAGCTCCAAGAGGAGGTAGGGAAGCGTGCGAGGGAAGAGGAGAGGGAGAAGAAGAAGGAGGTGGAGCGAAGAGAAAAGGCTAAGAAGGAGAAGGCGGAGAAGGAAAGGTTGACTAAGGAGAAGGAGCGAAAAGAAAAGGAGAAGTTGACCAAGGAGAAGGAACGGGAGGAGAAGGAGAAAACCAAACAGGGGAGGGAGGAAAAACCAGTGAAGAAATCTCAAAACAAGAAGCCAGAGAGATCAGAGCCATCAGAGGAAGAGAGCAAGAAAGGCAACAAGGACAGCAAAGCTACTGGTAAGAAGGAGGAGAAACTTTCCTCAAAAGATTCACTCAAACCGGCATCCAGGAAAGTCCCCAAGGAGTCTGATAAAGGGGATAAGAAAGAATGAGACTTCATGTGCTCCATAGTTTATGATCTATGATGAGAGTAAATTTTTTTCAGTATGTTAGTCTCAACACAGACAAGGAAGGAAGCCTGTGAGTGTTGATGGAACAGCGAGGAGACCCCATACAGGCGTGAGCCCATTGGAGATGTATAGAATTGAATTTCTCCTTAAAATAGCATCTTGTACTGTCTTTCTTCGATTTTCAGTGCTTCAGAAATGCATGCAATCTTCGGAGGAAGCTCAGACATTAAATACGAAAAAGGTGCTTAAAATTCACTGGCTCCTCAGCCTATGAGCACAGTGGGGACCGAGAGTCTGTAACTCGATTTTGTTCATAAATCCAAAGTCACTATAACCGCTAAATCACAATGAATACAAGTTAATAATATACTTTGCTTGATTTATTAATGGAGCAGGTTAAAACCTCCGATATAATTCTAACAAATACTCTTTAAACTTGCAATATTTTAATTTTGAGCTACAATAAAAATGTAAATTTGCTGAAAATAGGTGCATTCTAATTTTCAGTTGTTGACAGATTCATCCCATAAATGTGCAGTTTTCCTCATCTGATTATAGTTTATCCACATGAGCATTATTAGACACTGTTTTGGCTCAATAATGCCACCCTCCCGCTCTGCCTGAGTGTATTTTACTGCCACCTATGGGCTGGTTGTGTAAATACAGGTTGTTTTTGCTTGGCTGCAGGCAGAAATTTTTAGAAATTTGTGGGGGGGAATGCACTTGCAACTGGAGCATTACTGTATCTTTGAAAATTCATAAGGTTATTGTTCGTAACATGATGAGCCAGTGCACCTTGCAAAAGCTATATGTTACCAAAGTAGTGTTTTAGCTTTAGTTGTGCTTTTGAAGTGCTATCTTAGGTTTGTCTTTCTAGAAGTCTCATTAAAAGAGAAGAAAGCTGTAACTTTTTTTTTTTTTATTATTATTATTATTTTAAATTTCTGAGGCCTGTGAATCTGTAAATTGTGAAATGTCAACCAGGTAATGGTCCTCAGCCCAGTGCTAATGAAAGTCTGTTTGCCTTTTTTCATAATGGGAACTAGGTATTGTATGTACCTGTCTGAAATAAACCTGAATTTTCAAAGACACTGTTTTCATCCTTCAAATGAGAACATAAGTTTCACACTTGAGGAGCTTCTTTCTCAAGATGATCCAAGTTGTAGATGCCGGTGTGTCAGAGGAGGGGGAACGAGGCCTTGTGCGGACTCCTACCGCAGTAAAACCTGTCGGACGAGCAATTTGACTTGCCGAGCAGAGCAGCTTGGCAGAGGACATGCTGCTCGGAGCTGAAATGCTGGTGTCACGTGTGTTCAGCCTTCGGGCTGTGGCGGCAGGGGAGGTGAACGAGGTGTTATTCCAGACAGCCTAGGCACGTTGCTGTGTGATGCGAACGCTGTGTTATAGGCAGTGACGGCAGTCCTCACCGGGTTCCTAATGAATGTGTGCGTGACTACAGAATGAGAAAAAAACATGCTTCGCTGCTTTGATCGCTCTCAGTTTTCCCGTGCTGCACCTTTCTGCTCTTTTTTGGGGAGGATCATCGTCGATTATGTGATGATAGGCAGAGAACAAAAGTAAACCAAAGTCAACTATGTTGTGCATTTTGTTGTGCTTCCCAGTCATCTGTATGGGTCGTTATGTGAAAGTGAGTTGCTCTTAATGTGAAGGTCTCCTCATTAGTGATAATATGCTGTTGATAGGGGGGTCTGATAGCACCGTGGATGGAGCAGCTGCCTTTGGTTCCAAAGGTGGCAGGTTCGAATCCTATCTACTGCTGTAGTACCCTTGAGCAAGGTACTTATCAAAAATTGCTCCAGTAAAAATTACCCAGCTACAAAATCAGTGAATAATTGTGGGCAGCTTAACATTATAAGTCCATCTGAAGAAAAGTGTCAACTGAAAGTTTAAATATTGGCAACAATGCTGGCAGTTTCACACCCATTCCAGTATCGTACACGTGTTTGGTGTTCGGCTTCCCTGCTCTTTCGAACCTTCACCGCGTTGGTTTAAATGTTCATCTCAAAGTGTGGTTCCCTCGGCGCGATAAGTGAGACGGGAAGGTGAAAACCTTGGTGTTGAGATTACGGAACGATGCTGCGTAAGTTCAAACTGCTCTTTGGAACATCCAGGGCTGAAGGAGACGCCTGCCGCCGCAGAGGTGCGCGACTCTTCGCAGTTCATCCCGGAGCCGCTCATGAAAGAGCCAGGTACGTCCCCCCTTCACAAATCCCATCACCTTAAACCGAGGCTCTCGGACCCTGCACTGTGCCACCTAGTTCATTAGCAGAAGCTTGGGTTTGAAGAAACATTAATTAATATTGATAGTAATATTAATTAATTGATTAATTGTTAATTGATTATGATTTTTTTTTTTTTTTAAATGGTACGAGGGTATCGGGATTTGTCTATCCTGTGTTTTATGCACCTACATGAACGATGAACCTCGGTGAAGCAAGTGGTACGGAACAAGCTAGGTTTACTCAAGAATCACATGTCTGCAGCTATGTCTCTTTCTCTTAATGCAATGCATAAATTGTGCTTCTGCTGGGATGTATGTCGCTTTGGACAAAAGCGTCTGCTAAATGAATAAATGTAAATTATAGATTTGCATCTGTTGTGGTTTCTCACTGCAGCCCAATTGCCTGGCATAGACGTTAGTCCCCCCCCTCCCTTAATTCTCTCATCCTGTCACGCAATTGCAAGTATTGACACATAGCCTCGATGCACTTCGCTGCCAAATTTCTATGACGCAACACTGTTCTGGCCCTTTGCTCCAGGGCTTATTTCACATAGCACACAAGCAGCACCTTTTTTCTTCCGCCCTGCTCCTCAGTCAGTGTCATTCACTTTTCTTGTTTACGCTGAGAATGACGGCGTAGGAAGACCACCGATCGGCCGGCAGGTTTTCTCCACGGCCTGACGATTGCGGATGTGGTGTCGGAGGCGGCGCTCAACCTGTGTCCAGCGCCTCTTCTCTTGGCCTTTGTTAAAGGACTGTCCATGAAACCCATAGCTTCTTTGTTCGGTGCATTTGTCACCTGTCTGAAGTGGAGACAAACTTTGCTCCAGGTTCACAGATGAAGACTACACTGACACATCATACCTGATGATGACAACCTGCACATGGTTTTTTTTTTTTTTTTTTCCCCCCCTCCCCCCATAGCGACTCGACCTGATCTAGTGTAATTTTTCTCAGAAATATACTGTGTTCTTTACACCCCGTGCTTTGTTGAAATGCACCCATCCCTCTGAGACGTCCAAAACTTGACCGTTGCTGCTGTTAAGAGGCTTTTTCTTCTAATAAGTCTTCTGCAGAGTCAGGAAATGGCATAGATCCAACTGGAAAGGACCATATAATCAACATAAAGGGCCTTAAAGCATTGAAGCGGACGTACCTGTCATGAATTTTAATTTTTAGATTCCTAATCAGCCTTAATGAAATCTGTGGCTAAAATCGAGTGATGCATATTATTTATCTCATCCTGCAAAGCCGTTTTCAAGCAATAATTCTCTTCCTTTAATTGTAACGATTAGCTAAGCACACTAAGTGTGTCGTGTACTCGCAACAACTGTGCACCACCTGGGGTGGGAACCTGTACCCATCTGGTGAGAGAGCCAGTTCAAAGCAGAAAGCTCATTCTCAGTGACACACACACATTTTCAGAACCGCTTGTCTCATACGGGGTCGCGGGGAACCGGAGCCTACCCGGCAACACAGGGCGTAAGGCCGGAGGGGGAGGGGACACACCCAGGACGGGACGTCAGTCCGTCGCAAGGTACCCCAAGTGGGACTCGAACCCCAGCACCGGACAGCAGGACTGTGGTCCAACCCACTGCGCCACCGCACCCCCCTTCTCAGTGACAGTCATACTTAAATGTAATTATAAAATGGTGACAGACTTTATATAAATACCCGTCACAGTGGAGTCCCTGGAGGGATTCTGTGACATCATCTGACCTTCACTCGGGTGTGAACGCAAGTCCTAATGGTGCCACCTGATTATGCTGGCCAGCAGCCTGGTTTTTAAGAAATTTTAGCTTGACTAACAGCTTTATCCAAAGCAAATGTTTGACTCTTCATATTTTACTGGAGCAGCACACAGTAAGTACCATGCTCATAGGTATTACAGCGGTAGCAGGGAGTGGGGCTCAGATGCATAACCTTGCTGTCATTTACCTTTTGTTAGACATTCCAAATAACCCACCAACAGCAGGGCTCTGATGGCTTTGAACCCTTGAAACTCAGACCCTGAGAGTCTTCAGGACCAGAATAAATGTTGAAATGAGTGAGATGTATATTCACACATCCTGCCCAAGAAGAACTGCATCATTTCTAAGAATAGTTTCGATTTTCTTCCCTCCCACTTTATTGATTTTATCTACATATCCTGCGTACTGCACTGTTGTCATGGTGTCTCCACAGAGATCGTTATATTGGGCTGTTATTTAGAAAATATAGAAACATGTTTGCTCTATGATTCTGAAGTGTAATGCCATCTCATCCTACAGAACCTGAGCCAGAGCATCAGTCAGAACCTGAGGCAATAGTGGAGGAAGAGGTGGTGCAGAGTTGGGTGCAGGATACAGCCCAGACACCTCCAGGTGTGTGTGTGTGTGTGTGTGTGTGTGTGTGTGTGTGTGTGTGTGTGTGTGTGTGTGTGTGTGTGTGTGTGTTAACCACTTTGATTTGCACTCCATGGTCTAGTGCGCTTGTTTCACGTTGCCCCTCCCACACTGGAGTTCTTACCCAATTATATTCCAGCAGATTTAATAAGGGCCTGCCTCTGGCTCCGCCCATAAATTCTCAGGCTGATGTACACAGTGTATCATGGTGTGGTTCCTGTGTTCTGATCTCATCAGAAGTGTATGATATGCAGCGGTACTTCTGAGGCAGTGGACACATATCCGTTAGCTGTTCTGCTGGTGCATTTCAATCCGCTTTGTCTGAGTGAGGGGTTGTGTGTGGCCCTCAGAGCCAGCTGTAGAGGAACCAGATGTGTCAGAGGAGCCGGTGATGGAGCTGGAGGCGGAGCAGGAGGATGCAGAGCCAGCGGAGGATGAGGAGGAAGTTGATGAGGAGGTGCTTGAAGAGGAAGAGGAGGTGGTGGAGACTGAAGAGGCCCAGGTAGAGGAACCTGTGGAAGTAGCTGAGGAGCTGGAGGAAAAGGAGTCACAAGGTGAAGCTCAAACTGTGGAGGTGGAGCCTGAGCCAGAGGCGGATCCTGAAGCCTACGCAGAGCCAGAGGTGGAGCCAGAGGTGGAGCCAGAGGTGGAGCCAGAGGTGGAGCCAGAGGTGGAGCCAGAGGTAGAGGTGGAGCCAGAGGCAGAGGCGGAGCTTGAGGCAGAGGTGGAGCTAGAAACAGAGGCGGAGCCAGAGTTAGAGGTGGAGGCTGAGCCAGAAGCAGAGGCTGAGCCAGAAGCAGAGGCTGAGCCTGTTTATGAAGGTGAGACCTCCCTGAGATGGATAGAAATAAATTGTTGAAATGTTCAGTTCACAGTGCCTCAATTTCTTCTTGGCTTTCATAATTTATTTTAAAAAAAAAAAAAAAACATGTAGGCCAAGTATAGAAACTCCATATTTTCCATTTATCATCCTTCCGACATGTAAACAGCTGATGCAATTGATAGTAATACAGGTGTGAATTTGTCTTAAATGGGCTTTGTCAGAACTATTAAACACTTGTGCAGGCTGGCAACTCAGGCTAATTATTAACTGACCATGCCAGATTAATTGGTTGTCCCATTAATTACCCTTGGCCATATAGAGATCAAGAGTCCTAGAAACAAAGTTATTGAAATAATTAATATATGTTAGTCAAGTGAACTGCTAATCTGTTTAACTAATTCACAGCTGATCATGATAAATTGAACCTTCATTCATATTTATGGGCCAAGAATTTAAACAGCAGGTCCCTTCTTGGGACTTGCACTGAAAACTGTGGCTCTCTAATCTGTGTCCTGAACTGCTGTGATTTCTGTTGCCCCCAAAAAAATACAACTAAAGTATAGCGGGTTGGTACAGGCTTGGTCCTGAGTCTGAATCATGTCCAATTTTCCTGGTACAGAACATCAGGAGGGCACCACCGAGCAGGAAGCACCTGTCAAAGAGGAAGCAGGTAAACTGCAATGTTTGCATACCTGGCTGCTTCCTGTGGGCTTGTTGGTAACGTCATGGCCAAGAGCCGCTTCATATTACAAATAAGGAATCTCCACATGTCAATAGCCCAATAAATACACAGCCCATGTCTTCTGTATTTATTGTTCTGTGTATCTGCTGTTCTGTATATTTATTGTTCTGCATTATCTGGCATACTGTTCTGTGTTGCACCATGGTCCCCGGAGAAACGACATTTCGTTCCACTGCATATGAGCTATATAGAGGAATGAAAATAAAAACCCACTTGAACTTGAATAGAATGAGAGAATTGGACAACTAACATGTTAATCACATTTTCTGGGTGTAGTGGTTAGAGTTGTCACCTTGCAGTTGAAAGGTTCCAGGTTCAAATTCTTACTCCTGCTGTTGTGCCCTTTAGCATGGCATTTACTCTGATCTGATGTATAAATGGGTAAAATCATTATAAGCAGCTTAATGCATAAATATAACATGGTAAGGTGGTATGGAGAAAGGGGTCTGAAAAATGAACAAATGTAAATGTAGGAGACATGAGCGGCTGACTTTAGCGCCGGTGGTTAGTAGTGATGGGTGTCAACACTCAGTCTGTTGGTGACCCTGGACTGACAGCTCCTTTACTCTGTGACAGAACCAGAACGAGAACCAGATGTGGATACTGAAGAGTTTGCAGGTATGACTTACATTATAATGTTTATCCTTTTTTCCCCAAAGCAGACAAAACTGATCTTTTACTGAACTACAAACTAAAGCACAAAGTCCTATGAACTATGAAAATCTCTCATGTCTTACTTTGTCTGCAGGTGAAGATGTCCCAGCTCTCGAGGACAGTGACATCCAAGGTTTTTTGCCTTTCTGTCATGTTTACTCCAACCTGGAGTTATGATTACACAGTTACATGAATGCACTTGAAAGAATTTATTTGAAATATCTGTCAGGGAAGTTCATTTCGTTCTCCTTGGTTCGCTTTCCAGAAACCACTGACGTCTCCGAGGGCACCGATGACGATGGTGAGGTTCATTCTCTCCTCTTGGATTCGTTTTAAAGGCCTTAAAAGTCGGAACAGTAGCACCCCCCCCCCCTAACATTTATTGTAATTTCGTTGCTTGTAACAGTCCATGGATCTCAGAGCACGGATGTGGAATCTGAAATCCAAGGTTTGTGCAACGACGGTTCATTGTAGACAGCTGGCTGAGCTCTCGTAGTCTCGTCTGTCCTCCAAGCTCTTGGTGTCGAACATCACGGTTGATCATCCCGCCATTTCTCATTGTGTTATCTGTCACGCCTTACCTTCCACGCTTTTGAACTAACACCTTCGATTCTGTCCTCACGTCACATGATCTTGGGTTTTGGTCCTGTTTCATTCACTCTTCTTCCTTTCTCTGTTGTTGTAGCCGCAGTTCCCCTTCCGGAGATACTGGACGAGGAGTTTGACTCAGGTACTTGATCCTGGTGTCCAATGGGCATGAGTGTGTGGCTTTAGACAAGTGTCACCTGCCTGATTCCTAAAAATAATGTTTCCCTCTGGCTTCCTGTTTGTAAAGCCTATTATAACTTCCCATATACGACTGGTAAGATTTTACACAAGAGTCCCATAGAACAGGTTATGAAGGGAATCAACAGCAGCTTGGCTGATTCAAGGAACAGCGCTAATGAAGGACCTGGTTTCAACTAGTAGATTTAATCCTTATTTAGGACAAACTTCTCAGTTGGGTTTCTGTGATCTGCTTTGCACTGCAGCTCCTGTTCCAGTGAAGAATGTTAATCTTAAAGAGGTTCATTAATCTCATTCGGCTCATTAGTGTCGCCTAATTTTGTGTTGCGGTTAGCTGAAGGGGATGGTTTTCTACAGCTGGTAAAACTGTGACCCTGCAGAAGTGTTTCTTGTTCCCCAGGGCATCAAACTTTCTGTCTAAGGCCTGGGTACATTTGCATTTATTCATTTAGCTGCCATTTTTCTCCAAAGCAACTTATAGTGTTAAGCTTCTTATCATTTATACAGCCAGGTAATTTTACTGGATCAACTTAGGGGAAATACAGGTGGTCCCTGATTTCCGATGGTTCGGCTTGCGATTTTTTTTCGACTTTACGACAGTGAGCTGGCGATAGACATTCAGTAGAAACCCTCCTTCGAATTTTTCCTGGGCAAGCGATACTGGGCAGCAACAGCAATCCGCATCTCCCATTCTGTCACACAGAGGTGTGTATTAAATGCATTTTCGACTTACAGTGGCTTTTGGGGAACGTAACTCTATCATAAATCAGGAACCACCTGTACCTTGCTCAAGGGTAATACAGCCAGAGGTGAAGTTTGAACCTGCAACCTTTTGGTCCAAAGGCAACAGCACCAACCACTACACTACCAGCTGCCCTGTAATTTACAGGTTTCTGATAGATGTCTATATTCAAAGGCAGACAGTAGGTGGCATAGTGGTTAGAGCTGCCACCTTGCGCTCAATGGTCCAAGGTTCAAATACCATCTCCTGCTGTAGTACCCTAGATGAATGTACTTACCCTCAACTGATACAGTAAAAATTAACCAGCTGCGTAAGTTGTTAAATCATTGTAAGTAGGTAGAATAGTGGACAAACACTCCAAGTAACTTTGGAGCAAAACATCCCCCAAATGAATAAAGAAGACAGTGTTGAAAAGGACTCAGTTTTCTTTCTTTTTAAATCTTTTCTTTTGTCTTTTCTGATTCTAGTTGACAGGCAGAGCGATGATACTGATGCTCATCCGTATGGTAAGTTTGGTCCTCAAGTTGACAGCCCAATCTCACATTTAGATACAGATTTTAATATCGAGAAGGCTCTTTCATTGTGTAGACACCTGTTTCATATAACTTTACTGTAGCTTTTTTAATACTTGCGTCTGTGGCTGTATTTTTTTCATAACCACATTTAATAATCAGCCGACGCGTTTGTCGTTCAACCACATTTATTAACATGCATATGTTTCTTTTGCATATTCTGAAGAGGACCACACAGACGATGTCATAGACACGCAAGGAGGTATGCTTTTAAACGTATTGCAGCATTCTTTGTTCTCTAGACATGTCTAGCTCAATATTAGAAATGTACAGGTTATTCAGGATGAGATACCTACATTATGTTCAACACATAGTCGTTCTGTGTGAAGACCTGAAGCTGGTATCCTGTAAATGGTGAGGAAGGAATGATGTGTAGGAATGGCATAGTGAAAGTGGATCTTGTCTGTTTCAGAAGTCATTGAGGAAGAGCAGCCTGTGGAAACAGAAGGTAGGTGTGAAAATGTTGAGCAGTTAGTCTTTCCACTGCTGCCCAGTGAATCAGTTTGCACGGTATGCTGAGCATCTGGGTTCAAGGCGGTAAAACTCCTTAAAAAAAAAAAAAATGGCAGGCAATCTTCATTTTGCAAAGCAATATCGTAAGCTGTCAAGATCTGCTCAAGGGTTAGAGTTTTCCAGGTGGTCGGTTGCTGTAAGAGAGGGTGTGGTAGGCTCAGTTGATCTTGACGGGAGCATGTCCCTCTGACGAAGGAGAGCGGGGCACATGGGACGGGAGTAGGTGGCAGTGACATGTGGCTCTCATCTGACTACCTCCTCCTGGTTCACAGCAGAGTCAGAAGAAGAGCAGGAGGCCTCCCACTCGGAGTCGGATGTGGAAACAGGTCTGAAATTCATAAATTCACCATTCACTGGCCGTGACTTCAGCAGAACACCCACACAGGAACTGATGTTGAACAGATAAAATATCTGTTCTTTTTATTTTTTTGTTCTTTTCTTAATTATACTATTCATATTCCCAGCACAAAATTGTTAGTTCAAACCCTCGTCTCCATATGTGCGGGGGTTTGTCTGAAGAGCCGACAGTTGTCGATTTGCCGTGGCCCTGTTTTAACAGCTTCTTTTTTTTATGTCTTCTACAGAGGCCGAAGCAGAATCAATATCGGAGTCCGAAGGTGAGGAGGCTTGTGCATCCTCAATACAACCATGTCGCATGGAATAGTACATTGGCTCCTTGTGTTAGAAACAGAAACAGTTAGGAATTTTCCCATTTGTGTATTTTCAGTTTCATTTTCTTACCTCTTTATAAAGTGTCTGTTGTGGTGCAAATGCAACCTGTGTTTACATGATCAGCAGATAGATGGCAGTAAAGAGCACTGAAACAGAATAGGTGTGTGGGACTACATTAATTCATCTCTTAGTCATTAACAAGCTGACAAATGCTGCAGGTGCTTATAGAAGCTGATTTAAAATGTTGATTGAATATGAGTATAGATTTTTAAAATATTTTTACTTTTCGGTATTTTTAATGGGTTTTAATTTTAATGTCATGCAACGATAATGAAAATATTAAAATAGTCAAGGTATTTGTGGGAGTCTTGCTTGAATGAATAAAATTAGTTGGGAGTTCTGCAGCTTGGGCCTTAACCAAGTAAGATAAAACTTTTCCATAAGTCTTATTATTCTTATTGGTCACACTGGAACCGATTAATTTATTTTAATGGATATGTTTCTGGGAAATTGGTTCAGTTCTCCTTGCACCATACGAAATGAGGATCCCTTATCTGTTGCGCTATGATGACTGAAGCAAAAGCCCTCCTATCTATTTTTTCCCTTCACTATTTTCTAGAATTTTCTAAGCATCTTTTGCCAGGAGCCAGAATGAAAAGCTAAATATTTATACAGTTGGTGATTTATGATGCATGTCTTGTAATTACTTCACAGCAGGATCCTTGTTAAACTCATTAAACTCACTATTACTGTTTTATTGTAGCAGATGAAGCTGCTAGAGAAGAACCACCAGAAGAGCTACCAGGTAAACACTGTTTCTACTCATTATTGTTTTGCATGTTTTCCCCTCAGTATTTGCCTATTATATGGCTGTTATAATATAGCATTATTTTATGCTATTTGTGCACAGAGAAGAAAAGATGGTGGGAAATTCCACTTCTTAAATTTTTTTGCCTGTTACACTTCTATACTGAGATACATCTTAAAGCTATTTGTCTCTGTCTGATGCATAAAGATGCATTGGCCATACAAGCTGAGATATTGAGAAATTCAGCCTTTCGTATATTTACATTGACATTATTCATTTAGCAGATACTTTTCTCCAAAGCGACGTACATCTCAAAGAAAATACAATTTGTGCATTACCTTAGGAGAAAGTGAGATATAGTTGCAGATGTGTGATTCTTAAGTACAGTTTGTTTCCTTCGCAATATGCACCGGTGTTCATCACACAAGTTCTTAATTAGCCGAAGTCGAAGTTGCAAAGTGACATATTCAAATTTAGCATCGGTGGTTAAAGTGTCGCGGTTGAAGGAAGTTGTTCACGTGATAGATATACACCACATAGAGCAGTTAGTTTGCAACTGAGCAGAGTCCTCTCCCCAAACGGTGTATAAAGTGCCTGAATGTGACACACGGTGAAGATCACTGCAGATACGCACCAGCAGCAGGAGCGTACCATGGCGTTGGCACGCGTGGCTTTTTTTGTGCTCGTCTTGCTAACTGGTCCATTTCTGCCTCCAGAGGAGGAACCGGCAGAGAAGCAGCCAGAGGTGGAGGCAGCAGGTAAATATGAACAGGAGTACTTCTGATTGGGTGTTGTTTGGGTTTTGCACTGTACCTCTTCCTGCATTTTACCTTGAATTGTCCTCCTTTTGTCTGTTCTGCCATGCACCGAGGAAGGTGGAGGGAAATGTAGTAACAGCATGGTGGTTATGAGCACGGTCCGGTAGCTTGGATGTTGCAGAAGGGACTTTGCTGTTAAATCCTTACTGTACAAGTAGGGTTCGAAAAGGTGCTGGTCAGATTCCCGTCTCTTTGATACCCTCACTGGATGAAGACAGTTTTTTAAAGCAGTTTATGAAAACACTCGTCTCAGTAAGCCCTCAGACACATTTCCTGCTACTTCCTGTCATGGTGTCTAATTCAACCACAACCAGAAGAAGTAAATCACAACCTAAATAGTATATTCCATACTACAAGTAGCTTATATCGCAAAAATAACAGGTGTTGTAGTGGTAAGAGTATCAGGTTTGAATCCCATCTTTTGGTGTAGTACCCATCACAAAGGTACCTACCTTGAGGTGACACCCAGTAAAAGTTACCCAGCTGTATAAATGGGTAAATCATTGTAAGCTTCTTAAAACTGTACATTGCTTTCGGTAAGAGCATTAGCTACATGGATAAATGTAATACTCTTCCATCAAAATATCGTTGTGTATCAACGCAAAAGTTGCTTTGCGACACTGAAAGGAGACATGCGGTAAAAGTACAGATTTCAATGTAAGATGTCTCTATGTTACACTGGTATGTTTTTTTTTTTTTTGAGCTTGTAAAACAGTAGCAGTGCGTTTAGTGTGTGAAATGTGTGTGTTTTGTGCGTCCTCATGGTGCGCCAGGCCTGCTAACTGAGAGTTTTTTTGGAACAGAGGAGCATGTGGAGCCAGAGGACCACCATCGAGAGGAAGCTGCAGGTAAACCTGTCGAGCTACTACGCCTTTCGGGGGGGACGGAGTCGGGGTTCAGAGTGTGCTTCCTGCAGTGCTTTAGCGTGTTTCTTTAGCGCTTTTCCTTAGCGCGTTTCCTTAGCGCGTGTCCTTAGCAGGATGGGATCGATACCAGTGGTTTTATTCCAATTCTTCTGGTGGCGCTTGAGCGCCGAAAGCAGAACTTTCACTTTCTGACCGGGCACCTGACGTCTGTTACAAAAGTCCGTGGTCGACAACAACGGCTGTCGTGCTTTGCTTTCTTGCCAAGCGCAGTTGCCATAAACGTTACTGCGGAAGAGGGCGAAGTAAGACAACCTGTCAACCGAAATGTGCCTTTGAACCTGTTCAGACTCTGGCCTTCAAACTTTGCCCTCGTAGTCCTCAAAATGTTGCTTTCGTGTGAGCTCAAAGCTGCATGCTTTTTACCCAGAATCCCCTGCGCCAGGTGCCGTTAGCAGAGTTGTGGTTTTTCTTGCCCTGTCTGGTGTTTGTCTGGCGTTGCGGTGCGGTTGACGTGGGCCTCGACCGCACACCGTCGTCTCCGCAGCCCTGCTCTGCTCTCGGAAGAGTCGCACGTAGCTGGAGCGTGTTTTGAGGAGCCTGCGAGGTGTGTAACGCATAGTGTCTGATTGTCGCCGTGTGCAGGTGCTGGGTTTCCCTTCATCGTTTACTCTGGCATTTCAATCGTTCTGTGAATATAGAAGAACTTCATATATGTGAACTATAAATGAAGAGTATTGTTTTAGTTCTGATTTACTTTTTACACAATTTGGTTGTGTTTTGGGGTTGAAACAAGCACACAAAGTAGTTATGAGCGCCTCCTTGTGGCACTCAGATTAAGTGCAAGTGTGTGTACGTTTTTTCCGTATTTTGTCAATTGCTGCAGCTCTCCCATCGCTCATTATTTGCAAGGTGATGTTTCAATGTGGTCAGTGTGCCTCAGGTGCGTTTGACAAAGCTTAACGTTGCTTTCGAGTATTTTCCCTCCGGTCCTTCCGAACCAACACTTTCTGAACACGCAAATCTGCATTCTCAGTTTTTACAGCGTGTGTGTCTGTGGCTCCTGGAAAACTGGAAAGGAAGTACAGAGCCCCGTTTATTGTGCAGTGCTGTGATTTATTATTGTTCAGCTCTCCGTACTTTTGTTTTTTTTCTTACGCGGTTGTGAATCACAGGGCGCTCCATTTGTGGAGTGGGGTTTTTTGCTGGAGCTCTTCCGTCATCTACAGCACTGTCACTGACACAAGTCACAGCTGCCCATCATATCGACCCACTCGCTATCGATAACCGCTTGTCCTCCGGAGGCACTGCGGTGGTGCTGCTTGAAGTCTTGAAATGGTACAAATATGAATATTTTAACAATGTCATAGTCTGAGCATCAAAACATGACTAGATGTAGAAATGTTAAGAGTCATAAAATGAAATTATAAATCCACAACCCGTTGCAGTAAAGACAATGCAGTGGTGTTTTCAAGAGACTGTAATTTCTGAAATGAACCAAAAAACAGTAGAAAATGAACTGCAGGTTGGCCCGCCCGCTATCACACTTTGAAATTTTAGTTCTTTCCATGGAATATGTTTCTACTTCAGTAAAAATCTTTTTTTTTTTTTTTTTTTTTTTTTTCAATGTTTGCAGTCGCTTTAGGGTTCTTTTTGTCACATTGAGAATCTTTCCTCCAACTGTGAAAACAGTGGAGGATGAGGTCCAGTGAGCCACTGCAGGCCCTGACCCTTTGACCTCTGACCCGGGGAGGTCATTCCAGAGCTGCCATTTTGCACGGGGCCGGAGGGTGGAAATGGCTGCCGACCATGCAGGGCGTCTACTGAGCATGCCCAGCTCCTGGCCCAGGGGCATTGTGGGTCCATTCTGAACCCCTCGCTTTAGCCCACACCTAAGTCCTTAATGTGACCCACATAAAGATAAAGACCTACATCTGTTTATTATAAATCATGTGCTTGTGATTATAGTTAAATGCAACATGTAGTTATTGAGCGTTTGTGCTGGACACCTCAAGTGTCAGTTCTAGCTAAGAACACTGGTCCTCATCTTATGGACACGACTGGGAGCAGCAGTCTGTCTGCAGATCACTCATTTTGGGAAATCCAAAGTTAATTCATCATCAGTAACAGTTTAGTGACACAAATGTCCCTCAATTGGGTTGTGGGTGAGGTTCTGTAAAAATCTCAGGTATCGCTGCAGTAAAAAATAAAAATACTTGGTATGTATTTTTTTTTATTAAATTCAGGCTACAAAAAAAAAAAAAAAAATTGCAGCACAGCGGGTAGAACTGGTGCCTCACAGCTTCTAGGCTGTGGTTTGGATGCGAGTTCGAACCCGGCTCAGCACGTGCGGAGTGTACGCGGGGTTCTCCCGCTTCTACCGCTTGTTAACGGAAATGGCAGCGATCGCAGTGAGTGGACTTCAGCTGAGCAGCACTTACTCTTACCATTAAAATTGCTACTAATTGGAAATTACTGGAAATAAAAATAGGTTTTTTTTTTCCCCCACAAACACTCATTTAGTGCTGACGGCTGACAGGTTCGCCCCATAAACACGTGCAACAATAGGCCAGAGCTGTAAACACTGTGGAACAGAGTTGAATTAAGGTGGCACCACTGTCCGACTGTGCGGGAGTGTTTTACTAGCATCTGTTGGCTTTGTGGTAAACGCGTGTTGTGCTTGCGCTGCTGAAAAAATAAATTTTTAAGTAAGTGGGGGGGAAATACTATTTAAAAATAAACTGGAAAAAGGTTTACATTTTAAAAAAAATTTGTAACTTATTGGTATCATGAGGACTTGGTGTGGTCAAGTACAACAGCATGGTCTCCTGGGGCTCGGTTTATAATGTTGTTTCTGTTGGGATCCCGCTGCCTTCGTGCTGTAGAGGAAATAAGATTATGGAGCGGTGAGATCGGCAGGATAATGGGCTTCTGTCTTTAGCTGAATCGGTGCGTCAAAGACCACGGTGAACCGTAGTCACCCTACAGGCTTTGGTTGGTAGTGGTCCAAACAGGGGTGTCTCATCACAGGAAGATTTGGGCTTTCCCCGTTGTTGAGGCATGTGCATGCGCGTACACACACACACACACACACACACACACACACACACACACAAAGTGTAGTGCCTCCCTCCATTGGGTTCCTTGCTTGTTGGTGCTGTGTGCTAACTGCTAACGCCACCCACTGCAGCCTGGTCCTCTAATTTAGCGTCTTCCCCTTGTTTTCCAGATACATAAAGCTTGAAATGCAGAGAATTGGGACACCATGAGGACCAGCCCAAATTACATTCCGGTGAAAGGGGAGCAACTGAGCTATTGGTTTTTTTTTTTCTTTTTTTTTTTTTTCCCCCTCCCTCCTTTTTCTCCTTCTTTGTCCCTTCCCCAACTAATGAGCAAAAAGAAACGGCAATGACAATTCCGGCAAGACACCGTGGTTCAAACACGACTTTTAAATTTTACATTTTTCTTTTAACGTCAGGTTAAGTCTCATTTTTTAATTCACTTTCGCTCACACACAAACATGCACACATTTCTGTAGGTTTTTCCTCTCATTTTTTTTTTTCTTCATACCATTTTTTATCCTGACAAATATGGGTCGCTTTCTGAAACCCTTCTGGGCAAAATATATATTTGTAACGTTCTGCTGTTACCGAAAGTGTGAAGCCCCGCCCTGTTACGTGTGTTTAGGTCTGATAGTGTTGTTTTTAGCAATACAGTGATGGTAGCAGTACCCTGCTTTCTCAGTATGGGGAGTGGCAGCCAAATGCATGTTTGTTGTCAGGTTATGGATTGCACGTTGTTGGACAGGTAGCTCGAGGGTGTTATGCAAATCTGGAGCAGTACATTTGCCCAACGAGCCATCTGCGGAGTGCAGTCCACGTGTACGGTATCTGTCACCATCCGCACTGCAGTGCTTTATGGATTGGTAACACCAGCAGCCCGGTGGCCCTTGGGCGCGGTACGAAAGTGAGCATTCTGCATCGCGCCGCCACTGACTGCAGGTCCTCCGTTGTTCCGCTCTTCTTTATTCTGGCGTACCTTCTCCCCACCAGGTATACCTGTGCTCACACCTGGAGGCGTAGTTATCGTAAGCAAGCAGGAACACGTCAGTGATCTGTCTCCCTGCGCACCATCACCGTTGTGCTAGGTTTGTGTGTGTGTGTGTGTGTGTGTGTGTGTGTGTGTGTGTGTGTGTGTTTTTCCTCGTCTCCAGTGTTAACGCGGTGTCATTTTATGCCATCATTTCAGGTGTCATAACCTGTGTGATTATGGCAGGAGTTGGACATTTGGAGGATTTTGAGTTCAGCGGGGTCTTTCTGGGGGTCTCATTTGGCCCCTCACACACATTCAAAGGTGTGGCCGAACTGAGAAGAAAGGCCTCAGCTAAATTAATAATAATAATAATAATAATAATAATAATAATAATAATAATATTTCTGATTGAGAGAATGTTGCAGAAAGGCTGAGCTCAGAGCCTTTGAAATACACCCATTCCTTGATTTACGATCACTCAAATTATGAATTTTCCCTCACACCCTCATTGAATTTCACATTCAAATCTGACTTACTATACAATTCAAATTTTAGCAAACTTTTTTAGTTGACGCCCCGCCCCCTGCAGCCCATCATTCACCTGTGTGTGGTACTGAATTGTGGGACCGAACTCCGTGTTCCTTCATAGTTCTCATGTTCCCTTTTGGACCATGGGGCCTTATCCTGTGTGTTGTGAATATTTGCTGTTCACGTGCAGACTAATCTTAGTCGTCTGTAGTGCTCATCACCTTCATGCCTCATTCTTTTCTTTAGCTAACTAGTTACCTTGATTATCCGTTATGTTAAGGAAAACATTTACTTTAACTTCACATTTGCATAAAACTTTTGATAAAATAGGAATAATCTCTTATTTGTGGTATTTTTGTCAAATATTCCTTTCTTTTTACCATAAATACACTAGACACATGAATACATGCCGTACATACATGCGTAGATATATATATGTATGTATGTATATACGGTATGAATATTAGTAATTTTTTAATAAAAGTTGTAGGGAATCTTGGTAACTACTCCAGTGAGATAATATTTTTTGTTGCGTTTAGATTTTCGGGTGATTTTTGACTGTTCTTGTGCACAAGTTGGAATTTCCCCATAAAAAAAAAATGCATTTGCCATTTAGATTTGTTTCTTTTCCCTATCAAATAGGTTTCTTGGAACAAATTAGGTTCACGACCGAGGAATGGGTGTATGTGAAAAAACATTTCTGCGCATAATGTGACAACAGTGTGAAATTGTGGCTTAACCATGTCTTTACTGTGGTTCTGTCTGTCGCTGATGTTGAGAATGAAGTTGTCTTTGTCGCCATTTTCGCTATGGGGGGGGTGCAGCACTGTAGATAAAGGGGTGTAAAATCGGCTGGGTTTACAGTGCGGGGATGAATTCATATAAGGTACAACAATCGGTTCTAATGAGTGCTGAGCTGGTTCTGAGCTGCCGGAATTCACTGCGGTAAAAGTCCATGAAGAGAGGAAAAAAAAAAACTGTGTGTTTTTAGGACATCCGTTTGCAGAAGATGACTCTTTCCTCTACGTAACCTGTAACACTATTTTTTATTCTCAGAAAGCTAATTTTATTTTTTCGAAGGTGGTGGTCCGTTTGCGTTACACAGTTAATGACTAAATAAAATTGTGGTTTGTTACAGATTTTTAACTTTTTTTTAATGAGATGTTTTGAATTTGACAGACTTCTGAAAAGCCATATGTGAAACAGGGAGCTCTTGCTGCTTCCAGCGAGATCTCGCTTCAGAGGGGTGTCGTCGTATCGCCAGCAATAATAACGCTAAGACAATCTTCAAGTGTTCGTTTTTTTTATTAGCACTTAGCTCTTGAGCTGAAGTTTACCCTGCAAACACACTTTTGACGTTTGCATTGTATTTTGCCGTGTTGGTTGAGAGGTTTAAATTATTGTGAATTTGCAATGTTGGGATTTTCAATGACTGTGACGGTTTTCTGTAAATCTGTTTTGAGGCTGCAAATAAAGATTTGGGACAAACTAATTTTTGTGCTCTTTTCTTTCTGCTAGGTGCACTGTCTCATGTTAAGAATGGTCATGTTGCAGATATTCAAAGATGAGAACGTTTTCCTTAGTTATTTTCTCTCGTGGAGCAAATGTGACCTGTTTACCCTCCAGGCCCCTAGATGGCAGTAAAGAGCATGGAAACCACCATAATTCAACTCGCCTCAAGCCTTTACAGCTCATGTCTGGTGTTTGAGTTCTGGTGATCAAAAACAAGAGTGCAGATGCTGCACACGTTTATGGGACGAATCAGCAGTTGCCGTTGAGGAGGAGTATGTCGAGATTGTTGGTTTTCATTCTTGGCCATTTTAAATTGGTTTTGATTTTAATGTAGCTTGAAATTTTTATTTAAAATTTTACATGTTCTAAAAATTATTTTTATATTTTTTATTATTATTTCAGAATGCATTTATTATAGCAGCGTTATTGAAGATCTTTACAAAACCGAACCCACAAGTAAATTAAACAAATGGAGTTATAGACTGACTTCTGGCCCCAGTTTAGTTTGTAAGATGAGGAGAAAATGTATTTCCACATCGAAGCAACCATGTTCCCAAGTTATAAACTGCATTCAGTGTGTAAAAGCGGTGCATTTTGTTGTCTTTCCTCGATCAGTGTGCAATAGTCAGGCACCCACTGCTGGAATTACGAGTGTAAAATCCATCACAGAAAGACCCTAAATGATCGGGGGGAGAGTTCTAGGCCCTTTCCCTGAGCAGGGATGTGCTACATTCAGGCCTCTGGTTCCTGGTCCAGTACCACTGCTCATGTAGAGAAGGAACAGCTGATGAGCAGCAGCAACACTGAGCATGAAGCTCGAACCCCGGTCCCATCCAGGCCAGCTGGAGCCAAGGCCTGGTTGCGGATCCTGCCGTCTGACCATGTTCCAGCAAAGTGCTGTTGGATACCATCCGTTGGATTGGAGGAGTACAGCTTCACTCCTGCATGACACATTGATTTGCATATCAAATGGGAGTTGAGGTGGAGCTTAGTATTCAAATCAGTAGTCCAGGGCAAACAAATGCACTGTAACCTTCAAGGACTGGAGCCATGTGTGCTTCCTCTCCGTTCCAGGTCCTCTCTTCTGGGAAGTGACATGGGTAAAAGGTTCAAAGATAGCCCACCCCTCACCCCCCTCCCATTAAGTTAGTGTGTGTTATCCTCTGAGGTGCACATCATAATCCATATCCACACTTGGATAGACATAAGATTGCACTGCCGGCATCCAGCTCTAAACTAATGGGACGCATCTGGGAATTTGCACTGGGAACACGGTGTATTTTGTAAAATCTATGTTTGCTGACGTGTCGCCATGTCCATTAGTCTGTGATTTTGCTGCCCTGTCTGCCTCTGACCGTATTACTCTAACTAGGATGTGGTAATACACATTCCTGTAATTGCTCTATCCTGTAAGTATAGTATTTATTTGAGGGAGCCTCCATCACGTCACACTCCTTGCCTGTTCAGATATACCTGACTATTAAAACTGTGTGTGTTACATTAGAGTGATGCAGAGCCTAATGGCTGGTTGGGTTCCATAATGATAACCAAGGGTGGTTTGATGCAGCGGGTTGCTTGCACGCAACGTTCAGTGTAATTTACTAGCACGATGCTGACGAAGCACTGCGGGAAGCCGTTGACATTGCCGGGCTCAGAGGGCAATTAGTGCCGAGCCACCCGGGAATGCGTTAACCACGTGGGTGGTGATGTCATCTTTATTGAATTCTGCTATCCTTGGGTGTCTCGTTTTTGAATGACGGGCGGGATTACAGTGTCTCTCTGTCTTACAGGAACTGCCGAGGCTCAGCAGGAGGAGAAATCCAAAGAAAAAGGTAAGTGCTGGTGCTTGGTGAGCTAATAACCCCAATGGACAGTCCTGGAATGGTCACTTGCAGTTCCTCTGACCACCAGAAGGGGGCAGTCGACGCCTCCTATTTAATATTCTGCTCGTTTAACCCTGAATGTTGCTGCCTTTGAAGAAGACAAACCTTCTGTTTTCTTGAATACTGAATTGGTTGTTTTTTTTTTTTTTTTTTGAGGTATGATGTGTCTCAGTTGCTGAACAGCCAGTGTATTTTTTCCTATTACTAATATTTTTGGAAGATACTTAATTTGGTCATCATAGACGGTCAGTTTTGTAAAAGGGACGTTAGTGTAAAATAGTTTGAGTGCATATAGGGGTTAAAACTGATGTGATACTCACATAACCCCAGACGCGTCTTCCATAAGTGCAGCCGCTCATACCAACAACCAGCACATCAGTTTGGATGTTGTGTGCTGTAGCCTATTATAATAACTTCTTATAAATACTGTAGATACACTGTAATCACACTTGGTTGGTAACGTTTGCTAACTATATGTACCTTAAGAGCACATTCTTGTAATGATAAATGCAGAACATTGAGGAAAAATGAAATAAGGCCTCAAAATAATAAGGGGGAGTAATTATTATAAAAGAATAACCTGCGCAGACACTATGATGCAGGACATTACACTGAAATTACTATGAATGGACATGATATAAGATGTAACTATAGGGTGTGTAATGAAGGAACGTATTCCCTCCAAATTGTTGAATAATTTAATTTGCATACATGCAGCTTTAAAATTTACATACAGTGGAGAGTTAAACGACTTTTCCCGGAATTAAATAAGGCACAATATAAGCGTATATGCAGTAGGCGGTCAACAAGAAGACCGAGCAAAGTGTGTCATTTTTCCTTGACCGAAAGCACTGCGACCACACACACACACACACACACTCCACATGGGAAGCGGAGCCCTGGAGTCTCCTATTTGACGTCCTTCTGAAATTTTCCGTTACTTTTGGGGCAGCAGGGGGCGCAGTGGTTAGAGCTGCCACTTTGTGCTCAACGGACCTGGGTTCAAATCTGCCCACCTGTTATAGTACCCTTAATTGAGGTTCTTACCCTGAACGGATACGGTAAAACTTTACCCTGTTGTATCAATGGGTAAACCAGTGTAAGTAGCTAAAGGCTGTAAGTCGCTTTCGAGAGAAGAATCCACTGACTAAACGAAAGGTAGATCTTTTGCTCTCCTGGACGCCGTGTTTGTGCCGTCTAAGGACCCTCTTCTCAAACCGGGCCGTACTGTAGGTGCAGTTGGAGTCCCGCCGGGTGAGTCAGTAAGGTTTCACACGGCACTGCATTTATACATTATTTTAATACAGCTTATTTAGTCATAATTCGCCAGTACTGTGAAACCGTTGTGTTTTACTGCATTTTTAACGTTTTGCTGTTTCTTTTCTCGAATCTTACATGGTGGGTCTGTCTTGTTCATCAACTCTGAGCTGGAATCGTGTCTGTAGTCACCCCATGTGTCCTCCAGCTCAGTGTCACACCTTGCTTTGTCTTTGTCTGGTAAGAACAGGGTGAAACGCACCTACCCTTTCGGCAGCAACATGTGTGCTTTGCGCATGAGCGCCACTTCCGGATCTTTCCGTTGCAGGCCAACGGTTCGATGGGGACTCGCCATCATACAACCAGATTTGTCATCCTTTGAACTCAAGAACATTTGTTTTGGATCTGCAATGAATCGCGCAGTTGTACCGTTATTACACTTAACGGTTGTTCTTTAACACTCAGGTCAGCGAAGGAACTGATTGGTCCAAATGATGTTTGTTGACTCTCTACAACCACGTAAATGGAGTCCCTCTGGAAAGTTCTGTCCTACACCTGTGTCTGAAAGGGTGTGTCCATCATCGCGGAACGACACAGAGGCCATGTTACCGTGAGCCCAAATAACGTAGCGGTGTGTCCCGGCGAGCCAACCACATGCTGCTTATTGGACGCTTGGAGATGTCGGTGCGTGTTTTAGTGGGTGGGACCACTGCTGTCTGTCCAATAGAGTGCACGTAGACACTGCTGCCACCTTGTGGGCATGTCGGGGCACTGCAGGACACAGTGCTGCCCCCTTGTGGGCATGTTGGGGCACTGTTAGGCCTTTCCTTTCATTTTAGTTGCAGTCAGAAGACGGGTTTTCGGTGGATTGGCCGCTATAAATCATCTGTAGTGTGTGTGCGCACGAGTGATGTGTGCGTGGCATCCCATCCAAGTTGTACCCTGTTAGCCTAGACTCTGGAGTACAGTGACCCTGCACTGGGAACAGCATATATGTATAATTTATATAAATATGCTTGTGTGTAGGGGGCGCAGCGGTGCAGCGGGTTTGACCGGGTCCTGCTCTCTAGTGGGTCTGGGGTTCGAGTCCCGCTTGGGGTGCCTTGCGACAGACTGGCGTCCCGTCCTGGGTGTGTCCCCTCCCCCCCTCCAGCCTTACGCTCAGTGTTGCCGGGTTAGGCTCCGGCTCCCCACGGCCCCGTATGGGACAAGCGGTTCAGACAGTGTGTGTGTGTGTCATATATAACTACAGGTCAGAACGACTTTATATAAAGTAGTTCTGACCTGATAGAAATCATGTTAAAATGAAATATTATATTTTTAGCCACAATTTTTAACCACATCATACATGCAAAGCATCATGCACAGCTCGTACAGCAATTACCGTACTTTTTTTCAAAATTGAAAGTTCCTGAAAGCATATTTAAAGATGCGATGCATTGGATTGTCCGGGTCGTTCCACTACCTGGTTGCCCGCGGTTCAGTCATGCGGACAGAAATACCATAGTGAATTCACTCCGTCGCCGTGTGCTCGACTTGTGTTTGTTGTGGATATTAAAAGAGGGAACGGACAGGGCAGGGCTATCTGGAGTCCCGTTGCGGAGGCCCCCATACACTCTGAGCTCGGCCCCCCACTCATGTTAAAGTCGCGTGTGTTGTGTCATTCGCCCGATTGCTGCCGGGACCCCCCCACCCCTCTTAGAGTCCCCACCTTCCTTCCTTTGTGTGACACATCGTGCTGCTGACATCAGCCCTCTTCTTCCTCGATTTCAGCCAAGAAGAAGAAGCCCAAACTGCTAAATAAATTCGATAAAACCATCAAAGCGGAGATCGACGCTGCGGAAAAGCTGCGCAAAAAGGTACGAGCGAAAGAAAGATGCCGCTTTGGGGGTTACGGTAAAGTAGTGGTGCCACCCCAGTGTGCCGATCGTTCGTTGTTAGCTTTTTATTTATATTGTTTTTATGTTTTTTTCAGGGAAAAGTTGAAGATGCCATGCGGGCCTTTGAAGCCCTGGTCGAGAAATACCCCGGGAGCCCCAGGTGCCGCTATGGGAAAGCACAGGTAAATGCCCTTCCATTGGACCTTAGAGGACGGGACCTCTGCGCACATTAAACCTCTGGTGAGGGGCGAGGTAAACCGTAGTAACATGAATGTCACACATCAAGGCTAATAGGACTTAAACTGTACTGCATGTTGGTACCTGAACGCCATCGTCAGTGAAAGCACACGTGGAGTGCAGTAAGAATTTTAAAAAGACAGGATAGTCTTAGTAAGTTCTTTACTGTATGTAAATGAGGGATGAGTATAAATTTACACCATCCCTGTAAATCAAATTGGACAAAGGTAGCAGATCAGTTAAGAATGATGGTAAGAATAATAATGATAATAATGATGATGATATAAAAGAATAGGGGCAGGAGGTGGCGTAGTGGTTAGTGGTGCTGTTTTCAAGCTTGAAGGATCCAGGTCCCTGTCGCACCTGCTGCAGTACCTTGATTGCGGTACTTACCCTGAACTGATACAGTAAACACTACTTAGCGGTGTGAACTGTATGTAGCTCAACGTTGTAAGTTGCTGAATGAGCTGATGTACATGTAAGTGCCGGAGCCCTGATGGAAGCGGCTGCCTTCTCTCTCATCCCCGTCCTCTTGTCGACGGCAGTCCGAGGACGACCTTGCCGAGAAGATGCGCAGCAACGACATTCTGCAGCGCGCCATCAACACCTACAGGGAGGCGGCAGAGCTGCCCGGGGCGCCGGCCGACCTGGTCAAGATCGCGTTGAAGAGGCGGGCGGAGAGACAGCAGTTCCTGGGTAATGACCTCATGACCTCCGCTGCTGCTGCAAATCAGTGCTGCCCTCAACAGGCAGATTCGTTTCTGGAACATTCCACAGGTTCCGGCAGGGGGGACACACCCAGGACAGGACGCCAGTCCATCACAATACACCACAAGCAGGACTCGAACCCCAGACCCACCGGAGCGCCACTGCGCCCCCTTACAGTTTATTCATACAAGTTTTATTAGTATCAATTAAAATTAACAGCAGGAGCCCTCAGAATTTAACAGAAGACATTTTCTCGCAAGTTCAGCCCTGTAATCGCTTACCACCTACTTGCTTAGTGTGTAATGGACCCTGTCTGGTCTTTCTCTTTCCACTGGAACCTCTCACAGCCTTTCTCGCAGTTTGAACGAGTTGAGCTCAGCTCCCGGAGCCGTGCGTTTCCCTGAGACGACGGGAAATTCTATTTAATGCGTAACGTGCCTGACGGTAATGATGTCTTAATGTCTTTGTCAAACTTTTGTCCTCTTGTAATTTTGTATTTTTGCCCCATTAGTTGTAAAGGCTGAGATTTTCTTACCGTAACACATTTGAGCCCCTCTGGCCTCACACACACACACACACACACACACACACACACACACACACACACACACACACACACGCCACTCCCTGTCTGACACAGACACGTTTCTGTTAATTCGGTCATTGGAAAAAGGCTCGACGTGCTGTATCAGCACCGGCAAAGTGCTGTCGCCGCAGGGGAGCGTTGGGGTCGGAACCCCACCAGGCGCCCCGCTTCCGCTGGAATTCATCGGCCTTCGTTGCCGTCGCTTCGGCCCGCGTCTCGATTCTGCTGAGCGTGCAAGCGGTGGTACCGCAGCGCGGGCCGGCCGAGATCTTTATCGGGCTGCTTCTCATCTGCGTGCTGCCGGGCTCTTTGTGGGAGGCCGGAATCCGAGCTGACAGGCCGCTCCGCCACATACCCTTTTTGTCTCTTCCACCTCCGGCTCTGCGGATCTCGGCAGAACAGGGTGAAAACGTGGTCATTCAGAGCAGTCCATCAGTGAGTAGCGCCTCTGCTCTCCAAGACCCCGCAGCTAAATCCTGGACTATCTGGTCCAAGTGGGGGGTATAAATATTCAAACGTCACATGATGTTTGGAGCTGTAGAAACAGACAGTCTGAAGCTGGAAACAGAACAGGGAGAGTAACAGGCTTCTGGAACCTTCCTTCATGCTCCATGGAGAACTTACTCGTTTGCTTTTTAATCACATGGCATAAACGTTTTTTTATAGCAATAGGTGTACAAACAAATATATGGCACATTAATTAGCCTTTGTTTAAGGCAACTTATAATGCATGATCTGTACACTAAACTGCTTTCAATTATTTTCTATTTAGCTATACAGCAGGGTAATTTTTACTGTATCAATACACTCAAAGTACCTTAGTCATGGGCACTGCAACAAGAGAAGAATTTGAACCCAGATCCTTCAAACTGCAAGGTGGCGTCCCTAACAGCTACACCGGCTGCCCCTTCGGTACAATCAGTACAGCTACCTTAAGTGTATTTTCTATTCGAGTCCCGCTTGGGGTGCCTTGCGATGGACTGGCGTCCCGTCCTGGGTGTGTCTCCTCCCCCTCCGGCCTTACGCCCTGTGTTGCCGGGTAGGCTCCGGTTCCCCGTGACCCCGTATGGGACAAGCGGTTCTGAAAATGTGTGTGTGTGTGTGTGTGTGTGTGTGTGTGTGTGTGTGTAATATTAATGTCAGTTTAGAAGTGTAGTTTAGTGTTATTTCCCAAGTACAGTCAAGTGCTGGAGGTTCAATCGAAAGAGCAACGGGGGCATAGTGGTTAGAGCTGTTGCCTTATAATGTGAAGGCTCTGGGTTTGAATCCCTGCTACTTCTGTGGTACCGCTGATCGAGGATCTGTTTCGGTATTGATGCAGTAAAAATTAGCCAGGTTAATAAATGGGTAAATCATTTTAAGCAGCTGAACATTGGCTTTGGAGGAAAGTGTCAGATACATAAAATAAGTACACATACACGCTGTCTGAAACCACTTGTCCCAAGCGGGATCGTGGCAAACTGGAGCCTAACCCAGCAACACAGGGCACACCGTTGGAGAGGGAGGGGACACACCCAGGATGGGATGCCAGTCCTTTGCAAACCCACCGCACCCATAATAAAAATAATAATAATAATAAACTATTATTATTATTAGCCTGTGGCTGAATAGAGAGTTTCAACAAGGCAGACCAGTGTTAAGAACAGTTTTATTTTCTCATTTTTCAGGTCAACTTCAGGATCCTGAGATTCTCTACTGACACAAAATGTTTGGTCTTCCTTGTCATTCCCATGAAAGGTCGGATGCGTAGTGCCCTGGCCACCCTGGAGAAACTGGTGCAGATCTTTCCAGAAGACACCTCCTTGAAAAATGACCTGGGAGTGGGGTACCTGCTCCTAGGCGACAACAAGAGCGCTAAGAAAGTGTACGAGAAGGTGTGAAGCTTGACTCTTCCCTTCTGTCCTCACACTCGCTCATGTCTGACTGCAGGGTCATATGGCTGAGGAGCTGGTAAAGCAGTGAACACCTCTGAATGTCCGTTACCATGACAGCAGCAAAACAGCATGTGGTTTTCATATTCTTCTGAACGGATTTCAGTATTCATCATAGTCTTCTTTTGCGAGACACTGCAACTGCAGGTTGCCCTGTTCTCAGCGGGGGGTCTCCCAAAATATCCAGTATCAGTCAAAAGCTTGAGTACAGTTCCTGGATATTAGTTTTTTTTTTTTTTTTTTGTTTTTTTTTTTATTTTGATTTATTTATTTACTTTTACATAATTGACATGTGATTGAGTTGTCATTCACATTCCTTCCAGGGCAGACAGTTTTTGCAAAACTTTGGAGTCATTATCCTGAAGATAGGGGGGCGCGGTGGCGCAGTGGGTTGGACTGGGTCCTGCTCTTCAGTGGGTTTGGGGTTCGAGTCCCGCTTGGGGTGCCTTGCGACGGACTGGCGTCCCGTCCTGGGTGTGTCCCCTCCCCCTCTGGCCTTACGCCGTGTGTTTCCGGGTAGGCTCCGGTTCCCCACGACCCCGTATGGGACGAGCGGTTCCAAAGATGTGTGTGTGTGTGTGTGTGTGTGTGTGTGTGTGTGTGTGTGTGTGTGTGTGTGTGTGTATCCTGAATATTGAAGGACCAACCAACTAACTGTAACGCTGATAGAAAGGCACATCTCTGAAGTGTGTTGTGATCACCATGCTGGTTATGATTGCCAGGGACCTGGTAAAGATAAACTCATAGACCAGCAAATAGTCCCCACAGCATTACACTGCCACCACCATCCTAGACAGTGGCACAACACAGGTACAACTAATTCTTTGACCCTCTCTGTGTTGGACACAAATTCTCAGCAGATGGACCCAAATACTTAAATTGCTAACTCCTCAGTGTACTACACTAAATCCCACTCCTGAAACGTCCACTTTATACGTTTTTTGGCCCAGGCATGCCTGGTCTCAAACACTTGTACTCAGACATTTGACAGTTACTGTCGATTTTACAATTCCAAGATGTTTCCATCGTTGTTCACTTGTACCACAGGGTGGGATGGTTATAAAGAACCACAAAAGACCTAAAGAAGGAAACCTGGAAAATTATTTTCTAAATATTGAAAATCAGTTTCCACTGCTTTTCCTCACTCTACAATTTTCTTTTCACTGAGTATCGATTCAATGTCAAATTAGCCTAAAAAAGTAGAAAATTTTCATTTCATTGTCTGACTTAAAAATCCAATGTGCCGCACTCCCATAACCAGCTGGCCAGCATGTCGACCCTGGTTGTAAGTGGTTCTTTGAGTTTAATCCAGCCGTCTCCACACAGGTCCTGGCGGAGGCGCCTGAGGATGGCTTCGCCAAAGTGCATTACGGCTTCATTCTCAAATCGGAGAACAAGATCGCTGAGAGCATCCCCTTCCTGCGGGTGAGTGAGGATCGCTGACCTCCTGCAGGGCAGTGCCGCTTGCCAGACATCTGTGCCACCAGTACGTAAACTCTGTTCTGTTTAATTAGTGCACGCCCTCCATTGTATTCAACGCCTCCTGGCTTAATCAGCCTAATAGTTTAATTAGCCAGATAGGTTTGTTCATTGGTTGACCCCACAATTAGTGTTGGCACAATTCAGATTTATCATCTAATTCACTTATCTTAAGGCCATTTAGTGAAAAAACCTTCAAAAGTGGTCCAATCAGCATTTTTGAATAAAAACAGCATGTTAATTGAGATTAAGTGTGTGACTTATGACCTGGTCACACAACTGGATGGTTACTTAAAGCAGATCAGCCTCAAAAGGGAGGAAAAAATTTACCTGATCAGCATCAAGCTGAAGTTGGCCAACTGCACCCAACAGCAGACCAGTCTGGTGACAGCTCCACATGGAGCGTCAACCTGAAACCTTCCGATCCTGTGTCCTTCTCCCCTAAGAGTCCCTTCATCTGAGTTTGTGCAGCATTACTGAATGCGCTTGAATGAATCTGTTATGCATGGGGTGAAGATGGCTCAGCGCAGCACCAGCAGATGTCAGTGCCAAAGGGATGAGTTTGATCCTCTGACAGACTGGCAGACATGAAAAAGCAAACGTGATTGCATAACCGCTCTTTTCACAGTAAATGCCATGATAACCTGCACTTGCGCATAAATTGCAATGCAAATGAGAGTGGAGGATGGTTATGTTTATGTCTGCTCCCTGTTTCCAGGAGGGACTCGAGTCTGGGGACCCAGGCACGGATGACGGGAGGTTCTACTTTCACCTGGGCGATGCCCTGCAGCGAGTTGGAGATGACAGCGTGAGTCCCTTGTACTTTCCTCTCTGTCAGGTCTTCTTCGACTTAAACGTGGCTCATGATTTTGACTGGCTGGATGCATTTAGTGGTGGGCTGGTGTAATTCCATACAGGTGAGGATGGGCAAGGCGGTAAGACGAGGTAAAGACTGATGGAATGTGAGGCACAGGCAGTTCACTACTTCCACTGCACTCAGCTCTGTGCCACATTATTCCTCTGACACCATCCATCAGGACGGTCCCAGGGTGTAACCTACTGGTTTCCCTCCAAATTCCAACTCAATTCTGGCTCTACGATGGGGGTGAAAACTCCACAAACACTAACATCACGCTTACTGTTCCCCCCTCCCCCAGGCCTACAAATGGTACGAGCTCGGGCACCAGAGGGGCCACTTTGCATCCGTATGGCAGCGGTCGCTCTACAACGTGGACGGACTGAGGGCTCAGCCCTGGTGGACGCCCAAAGAGACTGGTTACACAGACCTCGTGAAGGTTGGTGTTTTTCACTCCAACGTAGCAGAATACACATTATTAACCCAAAGCAAAATTTCTAAGATAAGATAAAATAAAACTTTATTCATCCCGAAGGAAATTCTTGCCCCAGAGATTGCTCAAACTGATTAACCACAACAATTAAATATAAAAGTTAAAAAAAAAAAAAACGGTATACATTAGATTGCCATCATTTTCCAGTTCCTACAATTTAAGAAAAATGTTCATGTAGTTTATTTATTCATTGATCTGATGCTTTTCTCGAAAGCAATAATGTTACTGTATTAACTCAAGAAAAGTTCCTTGATCAAGGGTAGCCTACTACAGCCACAGGGGATTCAAACCTGGGGGCCTTCTTTTGCAAGCATTGTATTGCAGGCCCTTTATTAAGGTTCCAAAACTGTTACCATCAAATTAATTTCATGATGATTTTATTTTATTTTTTTATAAAATCCTTGAACGCTCCTGTGTCTGAAGCAGTAAAAAGTAGCTAGGTTGTTGGCTGCTCTAGCGCCCCTTACAGGTCATTGCGGTTACTGACAGATGTGCTGTACTAGTTCAGACATGCAATGCCTGAGGGAAAAACAACCCAAGGAATAGATCCACTGTTTCACCCGTCATCAAGACCCCCTCAGCCGTGTTGAACACGGCATTAGCTGCCTGATATAGTTTCTGTTTTTCCGACTGAAACAGCTGCCGCGAAAGGTTGTGATTTGCTTTTGGGCTTTGCCATTTCTCTTGCACATTGCGAGCCTCTGCCACGCGTCACACCGTGTTTGCTGCTATTTTGGATCCGCGTGCCAAATGTCACAGCGCTGACATTAATGGAAAAATAACAAATGTTGTAGGAACACGCCACGGTATTTAAGCCACCGCATTATTTTAGTTTGTTTCCGTTCAGATCTGTTTGTTTCTTGTTAGCAAACGCAACGGCGCAAAATGTTGCTGGTATTCAGGGGCTCGTCTGTAAGTACGCTTCTCGGATCAGGGAAACGCTCGTTTTCCGCTGCGTTCATTATCGTTGCAAATGTTTTTAATGTTGCTCAGCTGCAGGAAAATGTTTTTATGATGGCAGAAATCACATGGAGCATTAGGGAAACAAACAGAGAAGGCTCTGTCCGGAACGTGCTTTATTGCAGCGTTGATTTGATGCTGATGACCTGCTGTGGTCGTGTTCCTACCGAAGGTGTGTTTCCGAGTTACTGGACCATTGCAGTACAGGTGGTACTTGACCTAGGATGGGCTTCTGTTACCTAGGCCTCATCATACTATATAACATAAACCATAAATAAAAATAAACAGTTAACATTTACATTTCCATGTATTCATTTTGCAGGTGCTTTTCTCCAAAGCGACATACATCTCGGAGAAAAATACAAAGAGTGTGTTACATCAACATATGGAGAGATTTGGTTGTGGAGATGTGATTCTAGAGAACAGCATATTTGTCACATACCACAGTATGAATCAGTGTACATCACTCGAGTAGCTGCATATAGGCTTTTCCGTTATGAAACAAATTGTCATTAAACATTATTGAACGGTACTGGGGGGGGGCGCAGTGGCGCGGTGGGTTTGACTACGTCCTGTGAGTCCAAAAGACTTCACATGCACAATTGCTACGTTGTGTAATAGGGCTGCGTTACATGTTCTCACTAATTTCACACATTTGTTCTTTTTGATTAATACTAAAAGAGAGTGTTGATATAAATACAGCACAGTATTATGCTTACATTTTCATGCTGTTATTTTAACTTTCATTTCTAAATGTTTTCTTTCGCTTTTTATGGACGTTACGACCAAAATTTGTTAGGAAGGTGGTATAATGAGGTTGATGGGATGGCCGTCGTTAAGTCCGGCTCATTGTAAGTCCCACGTGTCGTAAGTCCAGGATTACCTGTGTATTGAATGTCCTTTACATTCCGTAAGGTAAAGTAAGGTAGAAACGCACAGTAAAACTTCATAAAGCTACATTCGCGTGCCTCTTACTGCGGGCGATTTCGCCGAGCGATGTCAGGTTGCGTGCCGTGTCTCACCGCTGCTTCCTGATGCCCTTGCAGACACTGGAGCGCAACTGGAGGACGATCCGGGACGAGGCCCTCGCGGTGATGGACGCAACCAGCGGTCTCTTCTTGCCCGAGGATGAGAACCTGCGGGAGAAGGGCGAGTGGGGCCAGTTTACACTCTGGCAGCAGGGTACCGTACCCCTTCTCGCTTCTTTTTTCAAGTGATTGCTCACGTGAACGAGCCTGTGATGCGAGTGTGAACTTGTGAAGTGCGGGCGTGTGGATGGTGGGGTTCGGCTTGCAAAAGTTCAGAAGACTTCTGTGTGATCTGCTTTCCCTCCGAACACCATCGCTTCAAATTTTCCTCTAAACATATTACAATCCACATATACTGTGTCTTTCCTTTTAAATGATCATTTGCACACGTTCAGGGCAAGAGAAAGCGATTCTTCCCTTAAGTGTGCCGAAACAGCCCCTAAAGTCTCTCCCACAAAAGCTGCTGCGAATGGCTCGTTTTGAGTGAAATTCAGATTGATTTGTTAATCGCCCGTTGCTCGCTGCTTTATTTGAAATCAAACATGTATTGATTGCTCTCAAGCAGGATGAAGAGTAACAGCTAACAAGAACAACAGCTGGGTGCCTTATTTCTTTCTTTATTTTGTTTGCTCATTTATAACATCATGTAATCACCAGTACGGAGTTTCGGCTCAAATAAAATGTTCATATTTTTTCCCCTCGTAATACTGTACACGGTCTTTACCTGTACGTAAAACCTCAGGTCTGTGACGTCCCCAGTTCTCTGCTTCCCCTACCCATCACCACCACAGGTAGAAAGGTGGACAAGTCTTGCCAAAGTGTGCCCAAGACCTGTGCCCTAATGGAGCGCTACCCGGAGGCCACGGGCTGCAAAAGGGGGCAGGTGGGTGACCTTTGACCTTCACCTTGTTATTCTGCCTCTGGAAGAGAGAAGGTACATCATGGGTGACCCATGAGTCCTTGTACCTGCAACTCCATTGGTTAGGGTCATCAAAGTGTTGACATGTCAGCAGCAAACTGACTCCCCCCAGCAGACATGCATATTTCATAGCTCCAGTCCTGCACTAGAACTGCACAGGAAGTCCAGAACTAGTTTGTCCTGCGTCAGCAGTGAAGACTTGAACAGTGCTCACCTTGCGTTCCCCATCTCTGCAGATCAAGTACTCAGTGATGCATCCAGGGACCCACGTCTGGCCCCACACGGGCCCCACCAACTGCCGGCTGCGGATGCATCTCGGCCTGGTCATCCCTTCCCAGGGGTGTCGGATCCGCTGCACCAACGAGACCAGGTGAGCAGAGCGGTCGGCATCCCGCTCACTCATCCATACCAGAAGGTAGCGTCACCCATTTATACAGCAGGTTACAAGCCCTTGTCCATAATTCAGTTCAATTCAGTTTATTTTTGCAGAGTGGAGCAGAGTGCTGAACAAGGTTACTGAAAATAATCAAGAATTACTTGTAGCACATATACATAATAACAGAATAAGCTGGCTGGCAACAGTGGAGAGGAAAACAAAAAAGTCCCAATCACAGCCAGAGGAAGAAACCTTAACCGCTTACTCTTCTGGTGTCCCTTCAGGGTCCATACATTGTATGACTGTAATGCATTAAATGCATATGGAGACCTGGTAATACTTTAACAACGTTTGACTTTTTCATACAGCATGATGATGATGATTATTATTATTATTATTATATTATTATTATTACATTTTTGTCCAAGATCACTTACAGTAATAAGGCAGTAAAAGGCAATCAAGTGCTCACAATGATCAATGGTTAAGAAAATGGGTTTAATATTAATCAGTCCTGTTAAATTTTTGGTGTCTTTTAAGGCTATTTAAGATCATTCCTTGATTGGCAACGGGTTACATTACGTTTTCGAGTATAAAATGGGCTAATTTTTGAAAAGGGTCCTGCGGCGCTCGTCTCCATGCCTTGGTGTACAGTGGTCCCGCTCTGCTACCTCGAGGCGGGCTGATTCCACCCTACAGTGCTATACCGTAAATCCGTAGCAGCTTCTTGCTCAAGAAAGGCCTCCTATTTGGGACGATGGACCTCGACACGTTGTGCAGCCGCCGCAAACTCATCCTTCATTGAGAGAGGCGATTAACGACAGCCGTTGACATCGAGGAAATGATCGTTGGCTCATCCAGAGCCCTGGGCGTATGGCGCGGAGGAGATGATGATGATGTGCTCGTGCTGGAGGATCGCACCATGAATCACGGAGCCTGCGTCGCGTGTCTGTGTTGCAGGGCCTGGGAGGAGGGGAAAGTGCTCATCTTCGATGACTCCTTCGAGCATGAGGTGTGGCAGGAGGCGGACCGCTACCGGCTCATTTTCATCGTGGATGTTTGGCACCCGGAGCTCACGCAGTACCAGAGGAAGACTCTGTCGCCCATTTAAAAGACAGGCGGGCGGGTCACTGACTGTAATTCACCGTTAAGGCTGCTGATTCACACGTTTAGGTAGGAACCCGTGTAGCACACCCCTGCGGAGGAAATCAAAGGGATCGCTTTTCCGTAACATTTCTTCAGGTTGCTCATACAGGGAAGCCATTCTGTAGACACGCTTGTACTTCGACTACTGCACAATCAGTTTTTTTTTTCTTTTTTTTTTTTTAAATAGAATTTTTTTTTATTATGCGGTACTTTAGAAGTATATAATCGCATCCAAAATGGAAGCTAAGCAAACGAATACAAATATCCCGCAGAGCCGGCCAGTGGACAAATATGGCCTGGATGCTCTCAGCGTGGGAAGAAAGGGCTTGATTGCGATTCGTATTTGTCGCCGAATGGGAATCGTTTCAAAGCTCCGACTCTTGAAACCGGTGCCGATAAGACAAATTGGGACATCTGGTTGCCTTTGGCTCAGCTTCCTCGTTCTTGTTACCAATCCTGCTGCTGTTTATAATTATTATTAAACACAGCAAAATTACTACCAGCCGTCCAAAACTCCAAAGCATCCAAATGAATAGCAGTTTTTTTTTTTTCCTCCCCGTTTTCAGTAATGGGCCGTTTTGTCGTAGCAGGTCTCGGCAACTAAAAACTGGAGGATTTTCAAAGCTGCGGCAAATAAGGCTTGTTCACAGAATTAGCATGATATTTACATATTAATACCTACTTGATGTTCACTCGCGGGTGTTAGGCGTGAGGAAATGCTGAGTTTGTCGGGAATTGATACGACCGCATTTTTCCGTAATTCATGCAGAGTTCTGTCCTAAAATTTTTTATGTGATTTTATAGCGCAATTGTCACAGTTTTGACAGGGTTTTCGTACTGCAGTCAGCCCATGTCTGTTGTAATTTAGCGCTTCCATGTGCATAAAACTCTACAGGTTAGTTTTATAGCTGCCGGGCCGCTCGCACAGATGCAGCTTCACAATTCAGCAGTGGGCTGTAGTAATGTTCATAATAACAGAACTAGGGATACCGCACAGCTGGTCATGAAGTTAAAACACTACTTAAATGTTCACACAGGCGATATAATAAGTAATTTCTCTTTCGACACTTTCTCGCTATTAATGCTCCTCATTTTTGCAAGGATCAGTATCTTTAGAAAACCCCCAAATAGTCTTGTGGTATGGTGGATGTGGTAATGAACCAGATTCGTTTTACAGGTGCAAGGAATTAATACCATTTGCGTTATCTTTTGTGCCTTTTACTTTGCGGTAATGTATCATGTACAAGAAATACACATGCGTGGTCCCAACAGGGAATCGGCGTCACTTCTTTAATGTGAACAGATAATTGCACTCGTGAAAAAATATTATATTTTAAGGTGTTGAAGTACATGGTTTTTTCAGTTGTATCAATGGATTTTTTTTAAACTTATTTTTAATGCACATTTTTGTATGCCTGTATTATAGCATGTTTTGTAAAGCTGTACTACATTCTGGAATTAGATTTCTTCCCCACGCACCTTACTATGCTTCTACGCTTTCACAAGCAGGAAGACTGGATGCACGAGGAAGGCGCCGTGATGATATTTTCTAAATTAGTGTGACTGAAAACGAGCATAAGGCAGGTGATTGTCAGTCCTGGCACAGAGGGCCGTGGTGTTTTGCAGTACTCAGTCCCCCCCTTCTTCCTCTGTATTGCCACAGAAGGCTACAGTATTTTCTTTAGGAGAAAATAAAGAATTCTGTTTTTTCTGCACTAAGGTAGAATGCACACCCACCAGCCAAAACCAGGACTGACCTGTTTTTTTAACATGAACAAGCACAACGATACAAGCATGGCCCAAGGAACAACAAACTGTAGGTGGCTGTTCTGATTGGTCCGAAGAAATGCGGGGACACACCATGATTGGTCCAAAGAAATGCTAATATAACAAACAGTGGGAGGGCGGCAGAGTCTGATTGGTCCATGACATTCCGGTATAATGAAAAGCAGTCAATGGCAGATCCTGATTGGTCCAAAGAATAGTGGGGGCAGACCATGATTGGACCAAAGAAATGCAAACAAAGAGCAGGAGGGCGAAAGACTCTGATTGGTCCAAATAACATTCTGCTTCAACGGGGCATGGCCAAGCCTGATTGGTCCATTGAAATGCCCCACTATGAAAAAGTGGGCGGTGCACCATGGTCAGTCAAATTTGCTATAAAAACCATCAGCAGAATACGTGGTATCAGAGTTGGCTGGCTGCTGTCAGAACTGAATCTGCCTTACTGCCTACTAGAAGGATTACCTTTTCCTTGCGTGTTATTCTTTTTCTCATTTCACCACATTGTGAATTTAATTTGTCCTCTGAGTTTGCAGCGGCCCTTGCAGAAGTGTCCCGATGAGGCCTTGTGATTTATTTCATTCATTCGACATTGACTGTGATCAGTCCAAACCTTTTTACTGTATGTGTCACTGCAGGGTCTCTTTTTCTTTTTTCTGTTGCCACTACATAAAGCACCACTGCTGTGTTCAGACGATCTCTTTTCCTGCTACTTCAGTGTTTTTCGTTTTTCCTTTTTGGGTTGCACTGATGAATGTTGCCTCAAAGTGATTTTATGACTGAAAAAAAAAATAAAACGGAAAAAGTCCTACTCATCTCATGGTGCACATACTGGTATTTGTGGGGGGGGGGAAATATTGTTTGTTCTTATTATGTTTTATTTTCACACAGGGTCAGTAGTGCCACCACTGCTACTGTTTCCATTAAACTGCACCCAGGAAGCGGTGAACGTGCGGTGGCTGTTAATGACAGTCATCAGTTCATTCACATAAGGTACTCTCGGTGCGTTTTTCGGTAAGGAGGTCGATTCTAAGGGGATGTTTGATAACACTTGTATTTGTCTGTTCATAGATGAGGATCTTGATTATTAGTCAAACGGTATACTATGGTACAGGATGGCAAAGGCAGGAGGAAAACAAGGGGTGCGCTGTGTGTTAACCACCCGGTCGCCTCTATGCACACACCAAGCTCAATGCCTACATATCTGGCCCAAGATGAGCAAATTGGATTACTGTGATTGTTTGGTTGCCTAGAGACAGGCAGTTTTGTCAATGTTTACAGCCGGACATTGTCGCCGATGCTCTTCGGGTCGTGTACGCTGCTCAAGGAAAGTGCAGCAGGGCCCCTGGAGGACTGAAACCAACAACTTCCAGGTTACGATACCCACAGTTTCATCAAGGAGCGTTCGTCTGCGGCCTGGCTGCCGCGAACGTGGCGTTCGAAGTACGTAGAGCGAGGCGGCCTGTGAGGGGCAGTCAGGTGGCCAACGGGGCACAACTTGAGCCAGCGAGCGGCACTGCATGAATGAACAGGAGAGCGATCCTCTCTGCGAATTTGGCTTGGCGCCCCTCTGCTCTCGCTGCAGCGTGAGCTATCGATCCGTAGCGAGAAAGTCGCCAAAGACGTGTAGGAGATTTGTTCTGGAAAACCTAGAATGTGCTGTGCTGTGCTGCGCTGCGCTGCGTGTTGCTGTGAGGACTAGATGATGGCGTGAGCTTTCGTTCTTATGATTAATGGTGTCATTGTGGTACTGCAGTGTTGTACTCTATAATGAGACTGCGTCACGCTCCCAACTCCACTTTCAGACCATTTTCTGTTGATCAAAATGTTACTCGCACCCATTTACCCATTTATTGAGCTGGGTCATTTTTACTGTCTCAATTCAGGGTAAGTACCTTGATCAAGGACACTGCAGTGGGGGGGGTGGGGGGGGTGGACGGACTCATATCTGGGTCCTTTCCTTCCAAGGCAGTGGTCCCAGGGTAATACAGCAGGAAATGCATTATTTGAACCTGGGTCTTTAAGGTGCCAGGCCACAGCTCTAACCACTACGCACCCTGCTGATCCCATAGGGAATGCAGCTTTTTCTTTGCTCTCACTTTGATCTGAAAGGGCTTAACAGTTTAAACCGTTTGGATGTTGCTGCTGAAGATATTCAGGTTAAGCACCCTTCCCAAAGGTGCAGTGACAAGGCCTCTCCCAGCACTTAACGCATCTATGTCATCAACCAGCATGCCACCTGCTGGTCGTGCCAGGGTCTGAGCTGAAGGCAAAGCTAAGCAAATATATAGTACAAAAAAGCAAGGAAAACATTGCTCATGTGAGTTTAAAGGCGCTTATATCAGAGGTACGGATGAGCATTGCTTTCGATGAAATATGAAAGTCTGTCTTCAACATCCTGCTCCCCCTTTACTGCTTTTTGAAATAATTCATCAAAGCTCATTGCAAGTAGGTGGCATTTTTCCATCTTTATAATGCAGCCCTATAATTTAATTATTGCTTTGTGGTTCTGTTTAGGCCACTTAAAAATAAAAGACTTCCTGTCACTGGAAATGACTCTCTTTCCAGGACTGAACAGACTCCTGGGATGGAGGAAGCACCTATATATAGCAGATCACATCACTGAGTTATTTTTAATTAGCTCACTACCAGGCTTTCATGCCATCTGCTACGCTTGAGTTGTTGAGTAGTGGATGTTTGAAGTCCACTGGCAGGAACATGAAGAGTGGGGGCCAGGGGTTGGGCGTCACTCCAAATGCGTCACAGTCCACCGGCCGAGGTTCCTTTAACGATTCCGTGTTTCCGTAATCGAAGGTAGCCTTCCTTCGGCCTGTCAAGTCGCCGTTAGACTTCACACCGCTGATGGAAGTTTTACTCGCCGTCTCAGTCTGGTTTTGGTTTGTTTATTTCCCACCTAACAGAGTGTTTCCATGTTGTTTCATCAGTCGTTCACCACTTGTGCAGTGCAGGGTCACGGTGGAGAGGAGCCTATTGTGGGGCGCAAGGTCAAGTAAAGTGTAAAATTTTACTTTAAAGATGTGCGATCTGCCATATATAAAAGTGTTTCGGCTCATTTCTTTTTTCTGAGAACTCCAGCACTTTACCATCAGCATTTATAGGTTTACGCGTAACACATATAATTAAAAAGAAATAAGTATTATTTTAGTAAAAAAGTATAGTACCTATGTATGCAATAAATATATATTATACTATATATATATATCAGCTATATATGTAATAAATGTATATATCCTGTACCTATATACAGGAGAGCACATAGAAGAAATATAAAATCAGGCATATAATTAAAGAGCAGGACGGTCATATTAAATGCATGGGTTCTGCAGGGTTGTTCATACATTTTAGAAGAAGCGAGCACAAAAAAGACATTGGCTCAATGAATAAATGATAATGACGGCCTTCTTTCTCAAATCTGAGCCGAGCTGATGCCCTGCGTGAACAAGGAGGTTTGGAGCGACGCGTGTGCCGGGTCCTAGAAATGTCCTGACGCTTCGCGAAAAGAGCTGGTCTCCCTTACAAGGTACTCACCCTTCGAGGGCTGCTGGAGAGCTGGCGAGAGCGCCGGGACTGTAAGGCAATTTTGCGTCTTTGTGCGCGCCGTTCCTATGGCGATAACCGGGTTGTAGACTGAAAATAAGTTCATCTGGGAGCCGAGGGAACTCGGGTAGGTTGGACTGGAGCAGCATTGCTGGAGGATCTCGAGAACGGAGCAAGAGGTTCGAGAGCCGTCACATAAGGGGCGCCGTGGAGCGCCTGTGTGGTGCTGCTCCGTCCAAAGGCCAGTGGAGCACCTGCTCGCTCTAAGGCCTCAAGGGGTTCTGGGATATTCATCAGGACATGAACAGTATAAAGCTGCTGATGCACACAGTTACATCAGCACCAGTGGGGTATTCCATTTTAATTTACTATGTTTAGCCAAGCACTCATTAGTGAGGCACTTAACCCAAGGATCAGAGCAGCAGGTGGTGGAATGGTTAATGAAATGGTTTGTAACCTGAAGGTTGTTGGTTCATGCCCTGCTCTCTTCCTTTGCTTTAGTACCTTTTAGAAAGGAATTTACCCTGATTTGCTCTAGTAAAAACACCCAGCTGAAATGGGTCAAATGCTGTAAGATGCTTTGCATAAATGTGTCAGATAAGCAACAAAAATCACAGTTTAAGAAATTAATTTCACTTTGAGCAGCACGTTGGGGTGATTGACAGCTCTACTCTGCTTGTAGTGTTTCTGTGTGTGTAAGTGAAAGAGTGTGTGTGATTGCCCTCTGATGGACCAGCGTCCTGTCCAGGGTGTGCCCTGCCTCACACCCTGTGCTGCCAGGATAGGCCACAGACCATGGTGACCCTGCACTGGTTAAGTGGTTACTGACAAGAGAAGAACTGAATTCAGTGAGGTAAGGATTCAAAATACACCCAGGTATTAATACATTCCTCTTGTAAATACTTAGTGATACTGGGTTTTGCCAAATATTGTTATTATTACTGTATAATCATACCTTTAGCATATTAGGAAACAGGGCCATTCCTAGGGGCATGAATGGTGGTGACGATTGCAGGGCTCCACATAAAAACTCCAGTAGATATTTATTTTATTTAAAATGGTGGGAAGGGGCGGAGCAGTATTCTTTCAGGGGGCCCAGAATTCCCAGCGACATCCTGGTAAGACGTTTCAAAGTACCTGGATGTACATTCCTCAGTCTCCAGTAGTGTCGTCCAGATGCTCTTTGGAGACGGGCTGCTCGTGGTGCGCGCTGCTAGTGCCCCCTCCCCACATCTGGGGGAAACGCCATGATGGCACAGGAGGAACGGCGAGCAGCGGCGCGGAACGTGACGTCGCCGCGCGGCGTCCTACCGGGGAAGTGTCATCGGCTTGGAAAACGCAACACCTCCTTTTAAGAAAGGGAGTGCGGGGGTGCGGCCCACTCTTCCAGGGGCCCCTGCCTGTGAAAGCCCCCCGGGCACACCGTTGCCAGAGCGCATCGCGGCCTCAGCATCTCACCAGGTGACGAGACGGTCGAAACGGGCCCTTCTCCGCCTGCTACGGGTCCCGAAGGCTTGGAGACGACTGCATGACTCACCCACCGCATCCGTCCGCGACGAGAGAGACTCTCAAACAGGAACCTACGTGTTACGTGGGATTTGAGCTGGATCACCTTCGGCAAGGAGCGGTTTACCGTTCTTTCGTTCCCAAAAACAGCCTCTTCCGCTGCTCTCCGCAGGGGCCATCGGTCCATCTAGAAAGTGAGCTCACCCTTCATACCCATTTCCACAGGGGCTCAAATGCTCGACTCCATGGAAATCGCTTAAATTTTGCTGTCGACGGTCTTTAATAGCTATTCCCTCAAACCGAAAACATCCCGAATGGCCGCGTTCACCATATATATAAATAAATTGAGCGTGTCTGTGTGCATATATGTATAAACAAAGATATTTCAATTATTTTCCAAAAAATATGCTTGGTTTATTTTTTTTATTTAGATTAATTGTCCGTTTGGAAAAGATCCCAAAAGTATCATGAATTAAGTCAATATGGTTTAATTTTGCACACTGTAGCTTCTCAAGGGTACAACAATAGGGCTCCTTAGGGAAGCTAAAGATTGAACCTCTGACCGTTATGGCGGGGTGTGTGTGTGAGAGAGAGAGAGAGAGAGAGAGAGAGAGAGAGAGAGAGAGAGAGAGCGAGCGAGCACACAGGGACCGCAGTGCTTAGCTGGGCAAATTATATGTTGCCTCACAGAAATTCACTCCATCACTGGAACGGGGCGGAAGTTTGCTGACAGTGTTTTAAATTACTTTTCAGCTCTACAATGACCAGTGGCGAAAGATGGAAGATTATTCAGATGAGAAAACATCAATGCATTAATCACTTAGTCAGGCGTTCTCGAGAAGATGGAAGACAAAGCGTTCGCCGTTTCGGCCGCGAACGGCGCTTCCGCTCCTCCCTTCAGCCATCGCCTACCCGGCCGTAGAGTAACGCGTTTCTGAAAGCCTTCTTACAGATCCACGCTTTTACCTGCTTTGGGTCTGAATTAAAAAAAAAAAAAAAACCACACATTTTGCAGAGTTGGCAAAAAATGAAGAGATCGATTCAACGACGTCTTTATTAATTGCGCCGTAGTTTGCGAGAGCGCGCCGCTCTTGCGGTTACAACGAACGGGAGTCTTGACCTCGCGCGGGAAACTTGTCTTTGTACAGCCGGCTGAAAAATACCAAATTGTGCGGCCGCGTGCTGAAAAAAAAAAAAAAAAAAAAAAAAGCGGGAGAGCCAAATATCGACGCATGATGCAATTGTCCTCTGCTCGGTGCAAGGTTGAAGCGTGTGTGCGGTAATGCGCCGAGCTCGTTTACCGGGGCACGTCCAGCAGTGGGCTCAGTTAAAATGTACACTGGGCTATACACAAAGAAGGTCCAACCGGGCCTATACTGTACACTGTATGGCCATGAGGGTCGCACCCGTATCCTGCCGTGACCCCATAATTAACCCACGCACGGGGCCCGCGTGGACCCGCTGCCTGCTGGGACAATACGCCCCTGCGTGTCGTACTGAGCCCTTCCCGTATAAAACATCTCATCTCTGCAGAGCTTAATGCCGGAACACGACCGCGTGTCCGTACAAGGGGTGTACCGCCAATGTGTTAAGAAGGTAATGAACCAGAAAATGGAAAAGGTCAAATGATGTGAACAATTACAGAAATTCTCCCCGGTTTTACCTCGCTTTGACGAAGGAGAGCCGAGCTGCTCGACAGCTCTGCTGCCTTCATTATTCATACCCGTCGTTACTTTTTCGCCTTCATTATTTATATAAGCTGTCACACTTGCAGGTATGAATGTAAACAATACCGTACTTAGTGGAAGTTATTAGCTTCTTTGTCAGCAAGAGCAGAGCCACAAATGGCTTGTAGCAAAATGCACCGCAGACCCATGAAATGTAAATAATATGTAAATATTGCAGCCAGCGAGCGTTTTGTCTTTGATTACTGACTAATCTGCATTGTTACGTCGCAGGTCGAATAGACACCCGCTAGCTAGAGGAGGCGCACTAATTTCTCTGAGCTGCGCTGCGACGAAAGTAGATCCGGCAACATGACCTAATCACTACACCAAATCAGTGAGCGAACAGCGGTACAGCAGTGACCGCGTTACACTGCGGTTACTGTAAGTGCAGCTTCTTGACGTTACTAAACGGTCGTGTCACGTGTCCTAAAACGGAGCCCAGTATCGACCTGTAGCTGACCGTATCCACGGCGGCAATATCCCGAGGTACTTACACCAAACTAACAGAAAAAGAGTTTGTCAGTTCTGAGTAAATATGGACATGAACGCACTCACCAAGCTGAAACTCTAAAAGGGCAAAAATCTGTTTATTCCTTGCGTAATAAATTTGCAAAATGAGAACATCTGCTATTCTGTTCCGCCTTCTCCGGCATGTATCGGCAGCATCGTGGCAGTCGCTGTGACATTTTTCCTTCAACGGCACAAACACTTGTAACCTACCTTGTTCGGACCTCTGCATGATGAAAATTGCATTTAAATACAGCACAGAACCAAAAAAAAAAAAAAAAAAAAAAATCACAATTTGTTAAAGGAAGTCAAAGTTGCTAAGTTTTGAGACATAAAACATTTTGATGGTAAACGCCGTCCTTTAACGGCTATCGCCCCAGACAGGGATCCGTATCTTTAATGGAACCCATGAACGCCTTGTCTCACCACCGAACCCCGTAGTGGACCGACTAACACCGATTTACTTATGTGCGCCCTTTGTCCAAGGCCATTTACAGTGTAATGTTTTTCTACTAATCTACGTACAGTGATCTTCCCATTTATACAGCTGGGTAATTTTTACAGTAAAAATGTTCGTATGTACTACAGCAAAAGAGGCGTTCAAACCCGGGACGTTCGGAGTGCAAGGAGACACCTTCAACCACATTCCTACCCAACGTGAGGAGATACCACCCCTTGACTTACGAGGAGTATTTAACCTTGGGTTGGGTACACAATTTGAACCCGGGACAAGGCGTGTTGTATCCCGTGACCTCCATGTCGCTTTTGGCTTTGAGCGACGTACTCGGCCAAGGCGTCTCCACTCGGCAACGTCAGTCACACTCCCGACGGTGACCGCAGCTCAGCAGGTGTCTCCTGGAGCCAAGAATAAGAGCGTTACATGGAACGGCAGCTCAGCGTTACTTTAATGGCGGCGACGGCTCCGTCTATACAAAGTAATCCTGAAACGCGTGAAACGTTTCCATTTCTCCCAACGTATTATGAGAAGATCCGTCGACGGAAACACAGATTTCCAGAAACCACTTGTCGGGTTACTTCCGTAATTGTTCTGCATTAACAAACCTCTACACACACAATAAATACGCGTATATTTCAAGGGTTTAGTGTTAAGTTCATGTATGTACATTCTTTGCGGAGCATCGTGTGTCTTTTTTTTTTCTTCTTTTTATATGTATCAGTTTTGAGGTCACAGCAGGAAAAGTCCTTGAAAGTACAATCCTTGAAATCGGTCAGTTTTTGCTTTCCGCGAAAATAAGCGTCTACAGTAGCGTGCGGCGAGGAAGTCCACTGCGGTAAATCTAACACCGCTTCTTGTCCGTTCGCCTTGAAGTGTCATGATTTGTTGGAGCGAAACGCAGGCGGCGCTGAAGGCTCCTGCTCGGCTGGAGTTAGCAACGCAAGTCGGTGGCAGGTGAGACCGCGGGCCCTGCGGCGTCGAGCGTGGGCGTCCCCCCCGGCACGTCTGGCGCCAACGTACGATGCGTCACGGCGGCTCACGCCAGCTCCCGATGGCACGGGCGCTCCCCCATCCCCCCACCTGCAGTTCAGTCCAGAGCCAGTAGGGGCTGCGCTGTGTCGTCATCTCGGTCCTTGTGCTTCAGTGTCCCGGGTTCTACCGCCGACTGGGACCTGAGGGGAGACATCAGCACGTGGAGCAGGTTATTGCGTTACTTAGAGTTATTACGTGCTAACCGTAGTGTTGGGCAGAGAAAATTTACATTTATTCATTTAGTTGACACTTTTCTCCAAAGGGAATTACAATGTTAAGGCTATTATTATTACAAGCTTACTATTATTTACCCATTTATACAGCTGGGTAATTTTTCCTGTAGCAACTGAGAGTAAGTGCTTTGCTCAAGGGTACTACAGCCAGAGGTGGGGATCAAAATTTACACTAAGGTGCCATCGGGTGGCGTAGTAGTTAGCGCTGCCACCTTTGGAGCTGAAGACCTGATTCCCACCTCCTGCCGTTGTACACTTGAGCAAGGTACTAACCCTGAATTGACACAGTAAAAACGACCCTGATGGAAATGGAAAAATAATAAGTAGCGTAAAACGGGGGAAAAAGTTAGATCAGTAAAGGTTAGATCCAAACAGCTAGACTTGTCACGAAATGGTTCAGATGGGTAAATTGCGGCTGCAGCCTCGAGGGGAGATTTGTTTCTGTAAATATCCTGTAAATGTCCAATAATCTGTAAATATCCGACGTGCGATACTTTCTCGTGATGCTGGGCAGCGGCAGCGATCTGCGTCTCCCGGTTTTTCACAAAGTAGTGTGTATTAGGTATATTAAATGCATTTCCGACTTCCGATATTTCCGACTTCCGATGGGTTTCGCGGAACGTAACCCCATCGTAAGTCAGGGACCACCTGTAATACGGTAAACTTTCTCGATTGCTTTGGATGGGCTTTTTAAATCACTTTTTTTTTCTGTCTTGTGCTGATTCGGTAGTAATTATTTTGTTGCTTAACATACGCTTGAATTACATAGTTCACACTTTATGCACGCTATGTACTTTATCTATTTATACCGCATGATTTAACCGGCACGACTGCCAAGGGTGCAGGAACAGTCTGGGCAGTGAGAAGCAGCAGAGATGTTCCCGCTTGGATTTGCCGGCGAAAACAACAATGAATCAACGGAGCTGGGAGGCCTGACTCCGTGGGAGGGAGAAGCAGAGAGGGATATGACAGGATATTACACACTCTGTTGTGGATGGTGTCAGCGGGGCACTGCGGGGCAGATGGGTTCTTCAGTCCGCCAAGTGCTCCAAAACAATTTTCCTTGGCGGGGTGAATAGCATGGGCGGTGCAACGATTGCCGAAATTCACTGTTCCCGAAGACCGGCATCTCTCGGGTGCTTGGTTCGACACTCTGCATGCAAATGGATACTTACCTATTATTTCACTTTTACTTATTATACATGGCATTGATTTTTTGGGATTATTATTTCTGTCTGAGTCATTGTCTGCATTTGTGAAGAAATCAGAACCAACGGCACTCTGCTAGAGCAGCTGCTTCCACAAGAAAAAAGGCACATGTACATGGGAGCAGGTATTCCACTGTGCTCCATAGGACGTCATTAAAGCGCTCGACTCTACAGACCGGACGTTGTCCCAATGAATTTATTAAGACAGGTGTTTTGGGGCACAGTTAACAGCAATGTTTGGTTTTTTGTCTTTTTTGTTTCAGTGTACAGCTTCCCGGCACAGGGTGGCTCGGGCAGAGGGTATGATGGTAGCTGAAGACATAGACTTGCACCCTCAACACTCTCGAGATTCCAGAAGAGGTACATAAAGTACTTCATTTACTCATTCAGCTGACCCTTTGCTCCAAAGCAACTTAAAAGTATCTATCTATTTATACAGCTGGGTCATTTTTACTGTACCACTTGAGGTCAAAGGTCAAGGGTACCACAGGAGCTGAGATTTGAACCTGGGTTCATTGAGCCCAAAAGTGGCAGCTCTAACCAATATTCCACCTGCTGCCCCTCAGTTGACCTGAGCAACAACAGTGGAACGATGAAGGCTGTTATGGCGTTTCGGTCGAGATGCAGAAGTGTAAACTCCCTATGTGAGTAGAAAGTAAGGGAAACACGGTAACGTTGTTCAGTACTACTGACAGCTCCAGTGGCATGGAAGTGGGCCCTCGTGATTCTTTGTGCTGAGAGTTCCAGTGATTTGTGCTCCTGCGGGTAAAGGAGTCTCCTTCCGCCTCCTGTCGGTGGTGCACAGGAGCTTCTCCTTCCCCACTAAAACCGATGAGTGTTCAGGAGAAGGTGCATCACGTGCCATTCCTAAGGTACACACCACTCTTCACATCAGAGTTCACTGGTCCCTCCACAGCCGTTAGGACAACGACAAACGTGTTTCTCCAGGCCATCGAACCCGCACCAGTCCCTCGTGAAAGGTGCATCTAGTTCCTTCTCCACGCCTCACATCCGTCCATTGTGTGTGAAGGGAAGGCGGGCTGCAAATCCCACAGTTTAGACATCATGTGTGCTCTCGCTGGAAGATGAGGAGGAGCTCTAAAATTAGAACATATTTGTATATGAAAACCAGAATTCTCCATCTGCCCCTGGTTGGAGAGCATTTTGGAGCAAAATTAAAAACGACAGAGTGACAGGAAGAAAGAGCATCTCGCCTCCATTGTCGGGGTGGATTACAGGATAGATTATGTTCCGCGGTCAGCCCGTCTGTCGAATTTTTGGACCCGGCTCTGGAAAGACACGGGGCGCCGGCTTCGGTATCGATAGGCAGAGCACACCGTGCCCCCTACCAGCTGCCCTCGCAGGCATCCCAATCCTAAAGGCAGCTTTGGCCCCGCCTCCGCGAGACACGTCAGCCCCCCAGTTCTCACGTTCCGTGTTCGTTCCTCTCCGGCGGGGGCGGGTCGCACTTGTGTAACAACACTACGGTCGAGAGCGAACCGCAGGCGGGATGAGCCACCGTCTGGCCTGAATGGCCGGCGGGTGGCTTTAAGATCTGACATGCATCAGAACATTCTAGATTCATCTGAACCTGCCCAACCTGAAAGCCCTTCACTACCCCAGCCACCTCCTAGAGGGTCACACTGTGAATATTGAACATTGCATATTGACACCTGCTTTGGAGCTACATTTCTGCAGACGGAACGCAGCGTCATTCATCATCTCGAGGTCCGACCATCTCGGTTCAGATCCGGATGCAAGGCGGGATAAGTTTCAATAGCACAGTGCTCTCACAAGGGGTTTAGGTACGGTGCGTATGGGATTGTAACTGTATGTAAAAAAGAAAAAAAATCGCCGCTGGCTTGTTTAGCCGTTATAAATTCCAAAATTATGCAGCTGTACAGTCAGTCAGACAACGCTCTCTACTATTAGCAAATATGTAATAAATCCACATCCATTACTGGACACCCTGATGATAAATCCTGTCTGCTTCCAGCTTGAGGAACCCAGAGCGGCATCTAAAGTAGCCCAAAGTGTCAGACAGATACCGTTAAATATATAGTCTGGCGATGCACGCACACCGCTGTCCTTACTGCCAACTTTGTCTTTTATCTTTGATAACTGCATTTCCAGGCCTATTAAGTACTCCTGCTATTTATTAACCAGGCTGTTGGACAGATATGTCTGCTTCGGACCACCTCAGTTATTCCTTCGGGCTCTCTGCGTTCTTATTCAGCCGACGATATTGAGCTCCCTTTCCTGCTGCTCCTCGAGACCGAATATCAGCCCGTGTTTTTGAGTACAATGGAGAAATGCGGTGGGAGTCCAGAACGCATTTGCTTTGAGGGGCAACTCCCGTGCTGGGGGAAACCACTACACCTTCGAGGTGACAACAGAAGATGCTGCTTTGGAGACACCTTACGTGTCCGGCTGCTACTGGAACCTCGAAAGTGGCAGCTAATATTAGTCCTGCCAGCAGTGACATCAAAGGCAGATTGCCGCTGTATTCCTTGGTTACCGAAGCAATTCCGGGTATCTACATCGCAAAAGATGACAACAGCAGAGATTTTTTAAGACTTGAACCTTGAGCACGATGAATGTACCCTGTAAATATTCATTTAGCTGATGCTTTTCTCAAAGGCAAATTACCACGTCAGGTTTGTACACTAAGATACTTACAATTACATAGGCATTAACAGAGCTGGGCCATTTTTACTGTATGAGCTTGTTTAAGGGAACGAGAGCAGGAGCAGGAATTCCAAACCTCAAGATTTCCATTTGCAAGGTTGCAGCTCTAACCGCTACGCCACCTGCTCGTGCTACGTGTTTGACATAACCCAAACTCAGTCCGGTCTCCCTGTGTCCAGGACGCTCAGCAGGCCCCCGCTTCTTCCCAGCCGGCTCTTTCGGAGCCCAACCCGCCTCCGCAGAACCCACCGCCGCCGCCGCCGCCCAGCTGTGCCACCCTCTGCGTTCACCCATTTTTATCCGGCTCTGCCGTCAGCAACCAGCTTACAGACGCTTACTTAAATCCGGGCATGTTAGGTGGTGCTCTGATTAATACAAGCTGGACAGGATGGGAACGGATCTTGTTAAGTGAAGAGTGAGAGGGAAATGTGTGATCCCACAAAGCTCATCCAGTCCTTCTTCTCTTCGATTAAAGTAATGAGACCTAGAGAGAAGCCTCCAGTGAGCTGCTTACACTACTGTGAACAACCGCTTCTGTAAAAATATACCACTAATAGAGTGACATTATATACTCAGGTTCTACTGTATACATATACACACACAGAAACACACAGAGAGTCGCATCCCTTAATTTATGGACTTTCTTTATCCAAAATTTCAGTATAACAGCTCTGGGTTTTTCATTTTCAGAATGTGCACACACACACACACACACACACACACACACACACAAACTGTCTGAACCACTTGTCCCATACGGGGTCGTGGGGAGTCGAACCCGGCAGCTCAGGGCGTAAGGCTGGAGGGGGAGGGGACACACCCAGGACAGGACACCAGTTCATTACAAGGCACCCCAAGCGGGACTCAAACCCCAGACCCAACAGAGAGCACGACCCAGTCCAACCCACTGCACCACCGAGCCCCCATACCAGAATGAACCAGTAAAACGAAATTTGTCCAAAGCATATGTAAAAAAAAGTTTAAAGTTGCATGTTGCGCAAATGAAGAGGAAGTGCAGTAACTACACTGATGAACCTCGGTGCAGCAAGTGGTAGGGAACAAACTAGGTTTGCTTGAGACTTTCATGTCTGCAGCTATGTCTCCTCTCAATGTAATGCATAAGTTGTACTTTTTCTGAGATGTACATCGCTTTGGACAAAAGCATCTGCTAAATGAATAAATGTAAATGTAATGTACAGCAGTTGGTGCTGGTTACCATCACCTCCTTCCTGTCTGATGTTCGCTTTGTGCACAATCACAAGGTGCAGTGCAAGAATGACTGCCAAACCTCCTTCCTCCTCCACATTTCACAATTAGCTGTTCTTCTTTTCGCTCAGTGAGTACAGTAACAGTTCATTGCAGTAAATGGCCTAGTTTGTTTCTTTTAAATTTTCTGCAGTTACTTATTTAACAAATTTCATTATTGAATGTTCATTGTTGTCTATTGGATATAAGGAAAACACTATTTTCCAAAGCAGATTTTTCCCTTTTAAAACGATAGGAAATAGGCTTTGGGTGTCCAAAATTTTAGTATCCGCACCATTTTTTTAGGAGTAGATTAAATTCTTAAATTGAGGGATTACGGTATAATTTTTTGTAGTTAAGGCTTCAGACTTGACACTCAGACACCCTTATGAGTTTTGCATCCTGTCCAGTGTTTGGCTTCTATAAATATGTAATGTTTTAAGTCAGGTATTACAGTTGTTAGAGCTGCTGTTTTGGACTCACAAGTCCCAGATTCTAGTCCCACCTCCTGCTCAATTCCTTCAATCAAGATACTTACCCTGAACTGATTCAGTAAAAATTACCCAGCTGTAGAAAGTTGTAAATCATTATAGGTTGCTATGGAGAAACGCTTCAGCTAAATGGAGAAATGTAACTTGTTATGAATTAAAAGTTCAGGAAAAAATGGAATAACGGCATTCTGGTCCTTGTTAAATCACTGCAACTTATAAATCTGCCATTGTGCTTTCACTCCACATGATTTTATTTGACTTGTTCCAAACACGCCAGCAGCCTGTCTGTCTCGAGCTCCTACCGAGAGCGTCACGCAAAGCTAATGAGAGGGAAACGGCCGAGTCAAATTTACACCTTCCAGAAGTATGCCCGCATCTCCCCGGGACAAATAAACAGTGAATGAGAAAAGGGTGGAATCAGCAGAATGGTGAATATTAAAGGAGCTCCCTGCTGCTCTCCTGTGGGCCTCTGTGCTTAGCATGTGATTGATGCAGCAGCCTGTCACATGTGATTGTCATCACTCTTGTTTTTGACAGGCTTCTGTGTGTGTGTGCGTGAATGGGGGGGGGTCAAGGAAGGACACCTGTCCCTGGAATGTGAAATCCACCGGTGACCTCATGCTTGCTGGCCCTCACGTCACAGCCCTGCCTGTGGCCCCCTGGGCCCTCCGTTCCACTTTTGACAGCTCAGTTATGGACAGGCCTCCTCTTCACCGCCACGTGTGTCTTTAAAAGCAAGAAAAATCTGCCAAATTGGATGGCAGGGGGTGGGCAGCCGGTGGATTTGGTAGAGACATGACTTTCCCTTGATAACCAAGTGACTCACCCAGGAAACTGCTCTCAAGAGCATTAATTTGCACCCTAAATGTACATTGGTTCTCGACCTTTCCGGGCAGCATATGATCCAGCGGAGCTGCTCTTGTCAACAAGAGAAGGAGGCTGAAGGTCCCAGGATGAGTCCTGCTGTTATCACACACACACACACACACACACACACACACACTGTCTGAAACCGCTTGTCCCAAGCAGGGTCGTGGCGAACCGGAGCCTAACCCGGCAACCCTGTTATACCTTTGAGAATTTTTTAATCGGAATTATTAGATTTACCTGTATAAATGGACAGAACTGCAACTACGTTTAACACACCTACAAGTTGCAAGGGCAGCCAATAAAAGGGATCAGCTAACTGTGATATTATAGTTGTCACTGTAATAGTTAAATCAAAAAACCATCAAAACATTTTGTCTGATTATACAAAGGCATCAGCTACATAATAATAATAGTGATAATAATAATCGACATCTAAGATGTGCATCTTGCTTTCACATGGACGCGCAAGTTTTCTCCACCGTTCCCCATTTTCACAGCACAATCACAGTGAATTATTTCCCTCCAGCTGTTATTGGAGCATCACAGGGTCCGACAGCAGTTAGCAAGAGCGAGGGGTAAAAGGGGTCGCGCTCTGAGGCTAGGAGGCAAACGGGTGTCGGCGGCCAAGTCGGTAGCGTGAGCGAGACCCAAACAAACCATCGGAGACAGAGGACACAGCGGTGGATGCGAAGCTGTTGCTTAAAGACATAATCAGACAAATTAATAGGCAAATCTGTAAGTGGTATGTATCACCGCGGGCACGGATGTTCGTCATCAACATGACTTCGGAGCTCGAGTCTCTATGGACCTCAAATGTACCGTTTTGCACAGAAACCCAAAAGCGATGTCCTGCATATCCGTTCACATGAGATTCATCAGTTATAGCAATTTCCTCTGCGACTTACTCCTCCTCCCTTATGAATGCAGGAGCTCCAAGACGACAGAATTGGTAAAATTCTACTGCTCTGCTGGGGGTCGTTACCTTCGAACAAGATGGGGGAGAAAAAATCCACACTGATAGTTTATGAGAAGTCTGCAGGGAGGAGCTATCATGGTGCTCCTTGGGCCCATTTAACTCTCAGAACTTCACTCTCTACTTGATCGCGGTGGAAAGGAGAAGTGAGGCCAACCGTGAGCTAGAGTAGAGTGAACCTCGGAGTACAGATGCGATCAGCGGAAGGGAAAGGGCGGTAGGTCACCGTCAGTAGGAGAGATCCAGAGGAACATCAGATCGTCACTATAACCCAGTTCCAAAAGTAAATGCTGATCTGGCTGGGGCAGCGGCGGCCAGATGCGCATCGTCCATCACGCACAGCCCACCAAACGGTTGGTGATGACTGATGAACGGGACGATGAAAGCGGCCAAGCGAGGGGAATAACCAGCGAGCTGTGGGTTCGACACCGATTGACGTCTCCGTCTTCCCACCAACGATGACTTCATCCCCCGAGAAGCGTGAGAAGCAATTATTCAGATGAGAGGGAAAAAACCTTCAAAACGCAAATCTGATGAGAGAGCCGTGTTCCGTTTTCCTTTGCTTCCAGCTCTGACATTTCCCCGGCAACATGTCGGCCATCTGACGCCCAGGAGGCCTCGACACGCAAATGTACCGTTTGGACGGCGAGAGCGTTAATTCAAGCGGCGCTTCGCCTCCTGGCTTTCGTACAATGCAGCCAGCGGCACAAATAAAAGCCTAAAACGTGGAGCCGGGCCGAGAAAACGCGCCCAGCAGCTGCGGCCGGTCCCGCCGCCCCAACCAAACGCGCTCTCGCAGCCAGGAGGGCCTCACATCTCTGCACGGGGCACTTTGAAAGAGATTTGAAACAAGAGAACAAAAAATAACTCCCCCATAAATACACCCTGGAAGTGTTTCAACACTCTTTGTGATACCAGAAGAAAGAACAGCGAAAGGCCCGTGGTGAAATGAAGTTTGCGCTCGGTACAGCATGCGTCGCATTTGAGCATCGTACCCAAGCGGCACGAGGGGCTGAAAGGAGTCGCTCGTTCATCGTCGTGCTCACAGTCTCACACGCAGCGCAGGCGGTACCGGTGAAAAGAGTGAGTCCACTTGGAGGAGAACACTTTTTCACCGCAAGGCTTCGGGCGAACAAGTCTGATGAGGAGGGGATGTACCATGTCTTCCCAGCTCTTTGCAGCAGTTCCTGCAGCTGTAGGACACTTGCGTGTTGCTTTGCTTCCGCTCTTCTCTCCACTTCCTCCCACAGAGGTGTTGCCCAGGTGGACTTGCACTTTTCGCTGGTATCATACATCAGCAATTTCAAAGTACTCAACAATTAATCGAAAACGAGTAGTGAGCATTGCCCGCCAGATGTTTGAAAACTATGACTAAGCTGAAGATTGAAAATACGGTATATGCTCAATATAACAGGCTAATTGGGGGAGGGCAGTGGGTTGGACCGGGTCCTGCTCTCCGGTGGGTCCGGGGCTCGATTCCTGCTTGGGGTGCCTTGCGGCGAACTGGCGTCCCATCCTGGGTGTGCCCCCTTGCGCCCTGTGTTGCCGGGTTAGGCTCCGGCTAGCCGTGACACCCCGTATGGAATGTGCGGTTTCAGATGATGTGTGTGTAACTGGGGAGGGTGGGTGTCTGACATCGTCCAATACAATAAAATAGTACCTATGCAAAACCAGAAGTCTGTTAAATATTTTGGAACACGACACCACCCATATTTACGTGAAACTGTCAAATTTCACTAGATGTATTGAGTCATGAATTAGAAAAATAATAATAAATGACAACATATGTCGCTTAAGTACAGCCTATATAGCCTGCTAGGTACTACTAGGTGTTACGTTCGCAGAACGACTGACGAAGCACACAAAGGCCAGCAAATCAACCAGACTGACGGGGAAGTATGAAAGTACCAACATCAACGGAAAATAACGGTGAACTGCATGAACGGCAGAAATTTCAATTTTGTCGGCCAGATTCAAAAACCGCTAAATCAGATTTCATTATATCAAGGATTTACTGTACCATCTGTCCATACATCATCAATAACCGCTTGTGCGGCACACGGTAACGGTGGTCCACAGTCAAAACAGGAAGCACAGGCCATAAGGTAGGGTACAGCCTGGACGGGACCCCAAACCATCACTGGGAAAGACTGGAAAGACGTAACTGAAATGCATGAACAGACGGAAGTTCAGATCTTGCACGGGGACTTGTGAACCTACCTCTTCATGAGCTTCTCCGTGCAGTCCTTGTCGGAGGAGCCCAGGGCCTCCTTGACGTGAAGCGCATCATACGTGTGCGTGTATTCCGTCTCGTCGTTGTATTCCGGCCCTAACAATGTCCGCGCCCACATGCCCATGTCGTAGGGCGGCAGGGTCCCGCCAAACTCAGACGGCAAACACTCTGGGAAGATGAGCTGGTGCAGGCTGTTCAGGTTGTTCCCATGAAGGAAGATCTGTTGGTGGGATACAGGCCAATATTAAAGCAAAAGAAATGCGTTTTCCTTAGTTTTCGGTTAAAAATTTTCATGGTGTCCCAAGAAAAAGGCAATTTTGCATACGAAAACTGCTGATCAATCAGAATGAATGACAGTTTTGCCATATTTGCCATATTCAGTATAATGTTTCTTTTAGCAGTCTTCTTACAAATAAAAGCATTTCTTTCTGATACAGAAAAAAACCTCTTAAAATTACAGGTAAAAATGGCCTCTATAAAGAGAATTGCTAAAGTGCAATTGTAGATATTAAATGTCAGTGAAGCAGAAATAGTCTAATTGCCTGATCCATTGTAATTACAGTAGTGTTTGTTGAGTATATTTAGTTTGTCCACTGTTCGTATCAAAATGTCGTTCAGAAATTAGGTAGTTTCAGCACTCTATTTCTTTATACAGACAGTTTCCGATTTACGATGGTTCGAAATTCAGTAGAAGCCATACTTCGAATTTTGAATTTTGATTTTTCCCGGGCAAGCTATATGCGGTGCAATAAACACTTATAATGCTGGGCAGTGACAGCGATCCGCATCTCCCAGTCTGTCACACACAGAGATGTGTATTAGGTGTATTAAGTGCATTTTCGACTTACGATATTTTCAAATTGTGATGTGTTTTGCGGAACGTAACCCCATCGTAAATCGGGGACCACCTGTATACATTTTAATTTCATTATTTATCTGTAATTTACTGCATATACACTGGCTTTTCATATTGCAAATGCAGCTGGGACCTGACATCAGTTTGCATTTTGATATGTTAATAAACCAAATTCAGTTTTGCCACAAAGTCAAAATCAATACATATGATTTATTTTTACCCTTGATTTATTTACAGGTTATGTCCGGTAAAAATGCTGTAAACAGCTATAGTAAACTAAAATCTTTGTAAGACTTTGTTGTAATATACTTTTTTAATTTTGAGCTATGTTAAAAATAAAACTAATTTAAATTGTTTGAAAATAAAGTGCATCATCTTCACAAATGCCTATTCAGCACTGACTGCTGACCTTGCTGTTGAATATCAAGTTGACACACCAGTCATGAACATTGGAAGTAAGGTATAAAGGTGGTCCCAAAGTCTTACTCTTCTTGGGTGCGTTTTACTGCCAACTAAAGGTTGGATGCAGTAACACAAGTCACTTTCCCTCCAAAGCGGACACAAATAATAACAAATGAATAAGAAAAGAAACAATTAAAAATAAATGTGCCAAAAGATCTGTTGAGAATTTGTGATTGACCATCCATCACATGAAGACCCAGTGTACCGAACACATTTTGGCCACTTACATCTATTTGTTTATCTGGTACTTTTTTTCCCAAAGTAACCTACAATGTTAAGGTTATGATTATTATAAGCTCACAGTTATTCACCTATTTACACAGGTGGGTAATTTTAAAGTAAATACCTTGCTAAAGGGCACTACAACAGAAGGCGAGGAATCAAACCCACCTTCGGCTCCAAAGACAGTACCGCTAACCACTATGCTACCAGCTGTCCCCACTTACTTCTTCCTCTTGCCTTTCTGGTGTACCCTGCTTAACAGTCAGGCCGTGAATAATTTTATCCACATTTCAATGCCATCTTTCATTACTCGTCTTATTGTGACTGTTCCTCTGCCTCTATTCTCTGTCACTGTGGGAATTAATCAGCACTGGTTTACGCGGCGAGAAAGAGGGACTGGCCGTAATTACCCGCTTCCTGGTCTTGTCTTTGAGGAAAGGCTTGATTATTGTGTACAAGGCATGGATGTACCACGGCTGGTTGACAAAATGGATTCCTCCGAAGCGCGCAGGGAAGCTGTCCTGTGGGGGGAGGGGAACAATCAGCTTCATTATTATTAATTTCAGCGGTGGCTTTTATCCCGAGGAATTCCGCACGGGAAGGGCAAACCGCAGCTTGAAAGCCTGTCAAGACATTACATTATTTACATAATTCAGCAGCACATCTGAGCAAAGAGACAAACACAGTTTACATTTTTATACAGCAAAGGGTGTTACAAGCTGGAGGTACAGCTGCCGCTGCCTTTCTGGGATTTAGAGCCCCAATCCTGTAGTTTTGAGTCTAGTTCCTCAACCATCACACTTGAGTCCAACACTACTGCTCCACACGCCTGTGCTACTACCCTGGCAGGGCCACCGGAACCCGGGGACAAGCCTGGACCCGCACCGTGATGGCGACTCGACCTCGAGTGCCTACCAGAGGGCTCCGAGCAACGGGCAGCGGTGCTTCTGACTCGTAGGGCTCGACCATGAAGAGAAGGGCGCCGGTTCAAACCAGACATCGACCGCTAATGTGCTATTGACAAAGGTATTTGACCTGAGCTGGTTCAGTGGACATCCAGCATTAATGGCTGAGCTGCGTGAAAGCAGCGAGCAGTGAACAAGCCTAAATCAATGATGACAATAGAATTGTTATCTGTAATGAATTTAAAAAAAATACAAATCTTGGTCATTTCAGTGCCAGATGTCAAGGATTGCTTCACATTTCACCTTCCCTTGCTCCCCTACTCCATGACCCCCACTCATGTGGATGGTTGGGGGTGGACGGTGACCTTCCCGATGTAGGGCTGCTGTGAGAAAACAGCAACGCAACTGGAATCTAACGTCCCCAGTAACACTGCAAGAGAGTACTGCTCTTCGTAAGTCGCTTAATGTGATAATCAAATTAATATTTTGTTGAAAGAAGCTTTCACTTTCATTTGTGAAGCTGGATAATATTATTGAAATATTGCTGGTTAAGTAGAACAGCTGTTCCCTTTACTGGGCTTCGACCAAGACTTTGGGCAGAAGCCTCCTTATTTAAAAATCAAAAACTGTAAACCATGTAAATGATGCCTTTCTCTAAGGCAGCGTACAGAGTTATGGTCGTTTACAAAGCTACTTAAAACAATATATTACTTAATATAATAAATGCAGATGTACTTCCCATTATTTACAGCTGGCTAATTGTTACGGAACCAATCAAGGTCAACACTTTGATCAAAGGTACTACAACTAGAGCAGGGTTTCAAACGCTGCTCATTCAACTGCAAAAGCCCCACCTCTGGCTGTAGTACCCTTGAGCAAGGTACTTACTCTAAATTGCTCCTGTAAAATTACCCAGCTGCATAAATGGGTAAATAACTGTAAGTAGCTTAACGGTGTAAGTCGCTCTGGAGAAAAGCATCAGCTAAATGAATAGATGTAAATGTAAACGGCTATACAACAGATCTAACCACTACGCCACCCCCTGGCCTTAAATAAAACTTTACATCACTCTTTTCGGATTAAATCTAGACTGTAAAAGAGCACTGTTCACCTTAGCTTTATCTATCAACACCGTGTATATTTTCTTATAAGGCCTGATTTTTCTATACAGGTGGTCCCCAATTTACGATGGGGTTACGGTCCGCGAAACCCATGGTAATTTGAAAATATCGTAAGTCGAAAATGCATTTAATACACCTAATACACGCCTCTATGTGACAGACTGGGAGATGTGGATCGCTGCCGCTGCCCAGCATCGCGAGAGAATATCGCACCGCATATCGCTTGCCCGGGGAAAAAATCAAAATTCAAAGTACGGCTTCTGCTGTACATCTATCGCCGGCTCACCATCGTAAAGTCGAAAAAATCGTAGCTCGGACCATCGTAAATCGGAGACCACCTGTACCTCATTTAGTCTGTATGGAGAGGCCTGTCTTTGTATTACGAGAGACCGTGATCACGCTTTTGGGCCATACTGCTGGTGAGCAGGGTACTTCAGTGCTGACAGATTAAAAGACCAGGGAGATGGACCCGTCCAGCCCTCTGAGCAATGGCTCCGTTAGACAAGCCTTAAGCATTGTGTTTGCACCCGCTTATCTTCTGCTGGTCGTACGTCACTGTACTTAATGGCTGGTGTTAGGGACGCCGCGAGCGGGGACCGCGGGGTGATTAATGCAGAGCTTGTTGAAATGTGCGCCTCCCCGAGGACAGCCGGAAGCTGGGCTCCAAGCGAAGCCCCGCTGAATGCAGCGGGATCAGCGGGATCAGCGGTCCGCACCGAGCCATTTTGGATCCGGAAGGTTCTCCCGCTTTAGTGGGCTTAAGAAGGACCTAAGGGAATGTGTTCTCCAAAACCTTCTTACGCTGTAAGTGGCACTGTGGATGCCCCTGAGATGTTTAAAACACTGTCTGACCTCCTTTGTCTTCACGGAATAATGATGGAAGAAGAACGTGTTTATTAACAGTTTCAGACAAGAAGAGCAAGGAGAAGCGAACAGGGTTATTTCAGCTGTTATTTATCTGACACCTTTGCCTGAAGACACCTGCAGTGGGCGGCATGGTGGCACAGCGAGTCGACAGAGAGAGTGTTTTCCACTGATGAACGGATGAGTGACCCGTTGTAAGTAGTGTATCTAGCAGTGTAAGTCTTCGGGTGCTCTGGTTTCCTCCCACAGTCCAAAGACATGCCGTTCAGGTTCACCCATAGTGTGTGTGACAGAGAGTGTGTGTTGCACTGATGTATGGGTGAGTGACCCAGTGTAAGTAGTGTGTCTAGCAGTGTAAGTCACCACGGTGAATAAGGTGTGTGGGCTCATAACACTACATAGAGTTCATTGGAAGCTGCTTTGGAGAAAAGCATCTGATAAATAAATAAATGTAAATATTAGGTTTGTAAACAAAGCTGCTTGATTTATCCACTTATATAACTGGGTAATTTTTACTGTATCAAGTCAGGGTAAGTACCTTACTCAAGGGTACTGCTCCAGGAGAAGGGCTTCAAACCCAGGTCTGTAGAGTGTAAGGTGACGGCTCTGATCACTACACCACCTCTTGCTCCAGCAGGTATACAGTACATCTTATTTTTGTGTAACTTTAACATGTGGCTGGATTTCCAGAAGCGACTCATGGTTACTCCAGCAGTAATTACAACTGTTTGTGTGTGTGTGTCTGTGCTGTGGAGCTTCGTCCTTTTTTCTTGCCATTGTATAAAAAAAGTCAAAGCTAAATCTCAGTTGTATAACGGATGTACTTGGATGTTAATCCTGTGTTTAATTTCTGTGTCTCCTTGGGTCAGATGTGGGGACAGACGTATAGAAGCGATGCATGGAACCAACTCTTTCAGATGCCTTTTAACGAAACTTAACGAAAGCCCTGGGAATTAATGTCAGAGTTGGGAAAAGTGGTGAGAAATTTAATTTGGGCGTTAACCAATTTTACACTGTTGCGTGTAGAAAATCGGAATTCGCCGCCTTGTGTCCTTTGGGCAATTCCCATGATTAAGTAGTTTTTTTTATTTTATTAATTTCAGAGCTTCGCTCACACAGAATATTGTTCATCAATCCTGGAGAACTCCCCGGGGGCCTGGGAGTGTGGGTGGCGGTCAGGGTGGTGAGGGTTCCGATCTTTAGAGCAGGAAACCAGGATTTCACTCCAAGTGCTTGTGGTATTTTGTCATGTGAAAAGCGAGTTTTGCGCCGCCGAACCGTTCCCTCATTAGCCGATGCGGCGCGTATGTGGGTAAACAATGTCACGGCGGGCCTCGGGAGATAATTAATTTGCGTGTATCCTCCTTGCTCGCAAGCCGCGAACAATCCCACCAGGGAAATAAAGCGCCGCTGCGGCATCCATTCATTTCCCGGGCAGGAAAACGAGGGTGTTTTACACATACAGTATATATTGTACTTGCATATTATTTTTTTTCCCCATTTCTCGCACTGTTACGATTAGCAGCGCCCCAGTTGACACGTCTTAATTCATGTTTTAATTGTCATTGATGCTGCAAGTTGCTGACTGTTGCTGATTGGTGCTGATGCGACGCAGCTGCGGTGTTTACAGTGGTAAACATTAGTATTATTGCTGTATGTTGGTATTCGTGCCGTTTTCATACGTCTTGCCGTGACCCGGTAGCTTTCTTAGGGGCCCGTGTGTGGAAGCGTCGCCTCTCGACTATCCCTATGATAAAGGCACCGGGCACGGGTTCAAGAGCCAGGGGTCCATGTGTGAGGTGCCTGGTATGGCTACCTGCATGGGACACACATCACACGTCACCTTTGCTGGGTCGTGGTTTTCCCTTGATTATTTCATTGCTCCCAATTATCTCCATCAACACAAATGAGCAGAGGTTTAATCCTCCAGCTGAGGATCCCAAGGTCACAATGACATCGCAAGCTTACACAAAATGCCTTTTGTTCATGTTTATTCAGCTCTGTCATCCAAAAAGAGCGATGCCTCGCAAAAATGCTTTTGCTGACTGTTGCCATAGCAGAAACATTCGTAAACGGTCGTGGGCCCGATATCAAACCTATGCGATGAATCAAGATTTTCAACTTTTTTGTCTGAAGTAATCTTTGTCAGATTCTTCAGACATTTCCGGTTGGCACCCCCATAATGACGCGCTCCAGACAACCACCACAAAGTAACGACGCCCTCCCAAGTCTTTAGAAATCCGACCGCGGAGCACCTTCCCACTTGATCTGGTTACTTAGCAACAGGACGTTGCAACAGTATGTAAACGTGACAGTTTCTCTCTCTTTTTTTTTTTTTTAAATTTTTTATTGTGTGCCAGCGTGGCCAGGCACGGTCTCGCTCAGATCGGGAACGAAAGCGCAGCCTTAGCGTCGCTGACGTCTCCTTGGCCGAAAGGAAACCTTCTGGTTTCAGCAGCACGCAGCTGGTTCCTCTTTCACGACATTAACATATTCATGTGAGAAGCAGCTCCCCGAGAGCTAAGAAAGCTGGAGCCCTTTTGAAATATCTGCTGAAATACCGACAAGGTTATTTAGCCACGTGTTTGGTTCGCGTGTTCTCTTACCCTAAGTGCCTCGTACGGAGTTTTGCATATTTAAACAGCGTGATGATTCGCCGAAGGCGTTCGGGTTTGGATTTGTATGACGCGCCGTTCACAAGTCCACCTCCTTAACCGCTACACCACCAGTGTGGTGTGAACCTTTGGAACTTGGAGCGAGGATTTTCCCTTTGAATGCCGACATAGAATTCAGAATAGTGGACATCACATTTAGCCACAATATGCCGGAATGTAATAATTTATCTCCCCAGCCGTGGGAGCCGGAATCCAGAGGGCATTCGCTAGAATGACGTTATGTAAATGTTCAAGTTTGAAGCGATACAATTTTTTTCTTCACTTCCAGAGGCTGTTTTCATAAGTACTTTTTTTTTTTTAACTCCTCAGGAGTCTGAACTGCAACCTGAGAAAACCAGCCTCCGGGCCCAACGGCACATTGCTGCCCTATCGATTTCTTCACTGAGCGGCGACCCTACAGAGCGATGAACACGGGCGGGAGTGCGCAAGCTTCTATTTCTGCACCACTTTCATCCACTTTCATCCTCTCCAACCTGTACTGGGCGACTCCGCAGGCTTCTGAGAGCATTACATCACACTTCGGGGGGTCATGACCCTTCAGCTAGCCCAGGGCACGGCCGACATTTACTCCGATGCATTAGCCAACTCCTAATGCCATCCCTCCCAGGCCGGTCACCCAAATCTCTCCGCATTGCAGGAGCACTATGACACGCTAAACATCACCTCGATCCCAGATCCTCCACCTAGTTTTGATGATGAATCATGTCACATAGACTAATATTTCTAGAAAGGTCTTAAAAGCCACATGACTGGAGGAGTGACAGCAGGAACCGTACAGAACTGATTCTAGACATTTACCTCCGGCTGACTTTACCTTCCCAGGGATACTCCCTTAAAATAATACACTAATCATCAAAAACTGGCATTAAAGAAAGCTAATGTTAAAAATTGGTTATGATTGTGGCCAGTTTGGCATATGTTCATCTTATTTCATATGGTGAGATTTGTAAGCACAGTATTACAAATGTAGGGTTCTATGGCTCCTGGATCAAATCGGGCTGGAAATATCACTGGACACACACACACGATGAGAATAAGGTTGTCACACTTTGGACATATCGTGAGAATCGGATTCTCTCGACAAGATGGGAATTCCTGAAAAAGTTAGGGGGAAAAGACGAAGAGGAGGACGACCAGCGACCAGTTGGATGGAGACGATAGAAGTGACAAAGTACACGCCTCGTTCAAGAGAGGCCACAAGGGGAAGACAGAACATTCTAGAGGCGACTCAGATCTGGCCAACAATCGTAGACATCGACTATATGACACTTAACAGCTAGAACAAGTAAACACAGTAAAAGCTCTATTGATACGTTAAAATAGTAGGGGTTAAGGAGTGTATGGCAGCAGTGTTTACCATGAACAGATGAGATCACTTTGGGGAGAACAATTTAATCTGACCCACGATGTTCTTCCCTATAGTCCCTGTTGGATGCTAATTAACGCTGGAAATTAGAATATCCTTGATAATGTGCCAGCTGAAGCACAGAAGTAAATGAGCAGTGTGTTTGACCTTCCGTAGCCCGTGCAGAGGAGCAACTCACCTGGAGGCCCTCAATAGCCAACTTCAGGATGGTGGGGGTGAGCTTGGAAGCCTGCTTGAAGGAGAAGTTGCTCCAGTCGATGATCAAGATGAAGCCATTGATCTGCAGCTCCGGGTCTTCGATCAGAACCTCAAGGGACAGCAGGATGGCTCGCAAGATGTCCGTGAAGGAGTTCCTTTCGGGGAGGAGGGTGATGGATGGGCAGAGGGCACATCGTCACAGTAATGACGTCTCACGGCTGTGGTGGAGAACTTCAAACCAGACTGCCATCAAAGAAGAATCTCGTCTGCTATGGTATCTTTTAACTCTTTGAGGTCATGGAGAACCACATCCTCATAAACTGTTACCAAGCATGAGCATCACACGTAGAATGTAACAAGAAAAGCCAGTGTGAATAAATAATGAGCTAAACGGATGCAGCAAGAAGGAAGCTTGAATGAATGGATAATAAACCTGAGTCCACTGGGTCAGTTTAAGGCGTGAGCCGTCAGCCGGGGGCGAGTGTTTGTGGAAATGTCCTCCCCAGAGAGACCAGTACTGTAAAATTAAAAAATGTCACTCACCCACCCCCCTCAAACCCCTGCTGCATTTTCACTGCTCTCTTTCTTCAAAGATCACACTCTTTTTCGGTCCTTCTTAATCGCGACTCTGGTGGTCCCACTATATACTCAGGTCTCAACACTAAATGCTCTGTTTTTACAGCGTTTTTATGTGTTTTAGTGTCGAGGTACAGTAAGATAACTGCTCCTGCACCATGAATTACAGCTTCTATGGACTGTAATTTAGTCTGGACAGGACTCCTGTCACCATGGTAGAATGCCCAGGAGGGGTGGGCCACCACTACTGCTTGGACCTCCAGAGTTTTATTTTTCATATCTTTCCTTATTTTGTAGACTCACCATTTTTTGTTTTCCTCTCCTCAGCTGTCAAGTGTGTCATTCTATTGTTACCCATACCTGTTACACTGGTAAAACTCTATCTTTCACAGCAACCTTGTTCAGCACTCTATGTCACTCTGGTAAAAAGATCGCTCTATGAAACCACTTGAACGGAGTGTACAGGACAGCAGGGGTGCAGTGGTTACAGCCCTTGCTCTAAGGACCCAGAGGACCCAGACTAAAATCCCACCTTGGACTGTGCTCCCAGTGAGCAGGGTATTTACTCTAAAATTGCTCCAGTAAAACATTATCCCACTGTACAAATGGTTAAATAATTGTAGCAGCTTTGGAGAGACGCATCAGATAAAATGAGTAACTGTAAATCAATAATTCCCCGTCCGGATATGTGTGGCATACAGCAGATGGATGCGGATGATGCTGTGGCACACACTGTTGTGTTTGTCATTTGTCCGTTCTTGCAAACGGGACTCTTCCTACGGGTCGACCCCCCCACAGCACAAACGAGGAGGTGCTCCTTTCCCCTCGCACTGCAGCGATGTGCCATAATATTTGGCAGTAGCAAAGGACACTCTCCAAACATTTCCCAGAAAAGGTGCTAATCTTTTTTCATTCAGAAGCGTCAAACAATCAATAACGGAGGGGGGGGAACGGTCAGAATCCCGCAGAGCAAGCTGACATAAGGTCTCGCCTTCCGACGCACGTTTGTCCTTTCAAAACATTTCGGTTGGTGTTTTCTGCCTAATGGGCCGCAGGGCTTGTCAGAACGCGTGGTTCCACACGATGCTGTATTACATTATGTTATTTTTTGTTTGACGCACAAGAAGACCAAAAGAAAGGGCATCGCATCAGCTTCTTCAGAGGACTGATTTCAGACCATTCAGACAAAAGCCCACTCACTGCAAATGTCCTGAGATTAGATCACATTTGTCACTGTCCGCGTGATGAAGGACCATAACATTCTTGTAGCTGCGTAGGTTCTGTACACACGTGTCACAGAACATTCTTCCAAAAACCTCCTGCTTTACTGGTGACGTTCATGATGATTCAGGGAGCTGGGTGGGGGATGGGTGATTCCATTCCCCACATGTTCAAGTTCTCCTCTACTTTTACCCTCCTGCCTTTTTAATCAGCGTTGCATATTAATTGCAACCTATTATAACTGTACCACTATATCAATATCTGATGGGATTTGCTTTATGGATGGATGGATGGATGGATGGATGGATGGATGGATGGATGGATGGATATCCTTTGGTATAATCTTTGACTTCAGACCAATTCCCAGTTCCACAACCTGGTTCTGATTTCTCAGTGTTATAGCCTGGTCCATATGCAGAAAATGAGGTGCGGAGACACACAAACCCCCTGAGACAACCTGGCCTCAATCTTATGCTGTGATCTACCTTCACACATCACATATAGTGAGGCCCTGGAGTTACCATAATGTGATCTGACTGTAGCTGGCATGAGGGGATTTACATTTACTTATTTAACTGATACTTTTCTCCAAAGCAAGGGGGGAGCAGTGGATTTGACCAAGGCCTGCTCTGTGGTGGGTCTGGGGTTCAAGTCCTGCTTGGGGTGCCTTGCAGTGGACTGATGTCCTGTCCTGGGTGTGTCCTCTCCCCCTCCAGCCCTGTGTTGCTGGGTTAGGCTCTGGCTTGTCATGACCCTGCCTGGGGTAAGTGTGTGTGTGTTTTCTCCAAAGCTGCTTACAGTTAATTGCCCATTTATACAGCAGGGTAATTTTTACTCTGTTGATTTAAGGTAAGTACCTTGACCAAGTGGACTACAGCAGGAGCTGAGATTCAAAGGTGGGACTGCTAAGTCCAGAGACAGCAGCTCTAGCCAGTGTGCAGTTATAATACATGTGAATGTTCATTTCTGAGAGATGCTTTCTTTGCTTTAGTTTGTGAGAGTCAGATATGATGACGCAACAACACTGTGGCAATCCGTGAGCGGTTCCGGGTTCGTTCCGAGCATTCCTGGATGGAACCGCAACAGATCAATACTTACTGCAAAAGAAACAACTAGGCTGCGGGTAGTGTGACAAATGGTATTCAGTGATCTTCTGTTACCAACCAGGGCCAAACTGACCTCAGGTCTTCATCTGGACACATGTCTTTACCTAAGGTGACCGTGCATTTCCCATGGTGCTGCTCAGGGGTGATTAAGCAGCTAGTGGATGTTCCACATATTGTTAGACAAACGTACATACATACTTGCAACATAGCTCAACAGTAATGGTCTAGGAAACAGGTGGACGTCAGAAGCTATGTGGTCATGCAGAAGGTTACTTTGGACCATCATGAAGGACCTAAATGAGGCTTCCTGATGCTTAGCAGTACTTTGTGAACACCTGTGACAAAGATCAGGCCCCCCGAAGACGGGTAACACCAAACTGGATTGCTGAGATGTTCACAGGTGCATTCAAAATAGGATAGGCGTTCAACACACCTTCTGGAGGAGTGGAGTGTGAGTGCGATGGTAAACCGTGCTCTCCGTCCATTCAGACTCAGAGCTGAACAACCAGAGAAAAAATTGCCTGCAGACCCCAGAGCGATCACTTTTATGAATGCATCATCAAAACAAATTCATGAGTCAGAAATCCATCTTGGGTTTGGTTCTGCTGGAAGCTCTTATCCTGGAATTGCAGTCTTTATTATTTAGAAATGTTCATTATTTATTGTGCTGAATCTCAGGTTTCAGGTCTATCAAAGCTCATGGAAGTGGGTGGTCATCAGAACATGTGCAGTGCGCCACGATCCTGCGGGGAATCAGACAACATAAAGTAAAGTGATTTAAATATTTACCTACTCTGGTCCCAGTTGGACGCGAAGAGGATGAGAATTTTCCTGCCGTACTGGTCAGGGTTCTCCAGAACCCCGGGGAAGCCATCCATGAGGGCTCTCTTGATACCGAGGTCGTCGGCTTTGAAGCTCTGGAACATCTCCAGGTTCTGCTGGCGGTACTGGAAGTACTGGGCCAACAGCTTGAACGTCTCCACCTGGTTGAACTTGCGGGCACGAAGGAACCTCAGGATGAAGTCGTCGTCCGTGCGGAGGAAGCCGATGTCCGGCCGTGTGATGATCATGTCCCGCACCTGCTGGATGTCCTGGTGCAGGGTGTCAGGGTTTTCGTTGAGCTCCAGGCGAGCTTTCTCCGTGGTCTCGGCGCTCAGGCCCGCTTGCAAGTGGGTCATTTTTTTTCCGACTCCGCACCGTCTCAGTCCCTCGATGGCTGTGCGCGGTAAAACAGGGTGCAGTTGGGCTTTAAAATGAGGCTATGGCCACGTTCACATACATCCCTGAGAGGAGACTGCTCTGCGAGCCACCGCACGCGCTCGGCTCCGTTCGGGAACCTGAAGGGAACGGAGACACAGCTCAGTCACGCAGAACCGCAGCGTCACATCTAACACACCTTTGCAGGCAGCACACACGTTCCAACGGAAGATGCTCCCGGGCAAATGTCAGTGTCAGATGGCTTTCTGTGCGATCCCCCCACCCCACCCCACCCCACCCCACCCCAGCCCAGCCCAGTGAGGTTGATGTTGCCGTGGAGATTTATGAAATGACACATTTTTCAGTGACTACAGCATCTTGGACTCACACCAGCTCCCAGTACAGCGCGCTCATCTGGCTTCAGAGCACACTCCTGCAACAAGCCGCTTTTCCAGCGCACCAAATCGCCCCCCGCCCATTCATATTTCACCTTTCATCCGCACGTACTGACATTTCTCAGCGCGCCCGCCGCTCGGCTCGCGCATACCCGCTCAGCTCGCCGCGCACGCCCGTCCTGTTCCATAACGTGGCTCCGTCACCTGCGCGCGCTCCCGCTCGCGCTGCCGTTCCGCGCGATCCGGTTGGTTGTTCGCCTAAGAAACCATCTTCGGGATCGCGGGGATCGCGAAGCTCCGCGGGGGGTGGGGGTGGGGTGGGGGCGGGGTTCTTGGGGGTCCAGCCAGCGCAGAGGTCCTCCCACGCGCGCCGCGGGATCGGTGAGCGCACCCGGTACGCGGCACTGACTCACCCTGCTGTCCTACATGTGGCGGCGGCGGCGGCGCTGAGGGGCGGCGTGGCCGCGCGCTGTCCGCGCGGGAGCGGTGCTGAAGGCGCCGACTGCGGCAGAGGCAGCGGCAGCGGCAGCGGGAACTACGCTTGACGTCCGCGACGGACTGGGTTCCGAACCGCTGTGGCGTTCAGCTCCCTGCGGCCCCTCGTCTGTGCAAATGATAGAGGCGCATAAAGGAAGGACGCGCTCGCTCGCGCTCTGCCTCCTCCTCCTCCTCTTCCTCCTCTTCCTCTTCCTCCTCCTCCGCCCCCAAGGACGGCGCGTTTCTGACCACCTTGACGCGATCGTACGCGGGTGGGTGTGATCTGGGATGATGCGAGCTCGCGCGCGCACACTCGCGCACCCGCGCGGATCCCAGCTTAAAGATGCCTCGAAGTGTCTCTTTGGCTTTTCCTGTTCCACAGTTATTATTAACACGTTCTCCTCTGAATCTGGGACTAACGACAACGACGACAACAACAACAACAATAATAATAATAAGAAGAAGAAGAAAAAGAATTAGAAAAAGAAGATGAAGAAGAAGAAGAAGAAGAAGAAAAAAAAAACTACCACCAGCAGTGATCGATAATGGCTGCTTGTTGTATAATAAAAAAATCTGCGAAATGTTCACTAGGGTTTACTTAGTCCATAAGGGACTAGATTAAGGGATTGCCTTCACCTTTTTGACCTAAAAATACTAACTGCATAAAAAAACAGCTACCAGCAAAGATTTCAGTTATTCATTGGGAAATATGTTCGCTTGTTCTCCTTCTGTATGGGTGGGTTTGCTCCAGGTGCTCTGGTTTCCAGAGTCCAGAGGTGTGTGTTTCAGGTGAATTAATCATTGTGTGTGTGTGTGTGTGTGTGTGTTCTTGCCCTCTGACAGAATAGTGTCCCACCCAGGCTGTACCCTGGGGGCAGGAGCCTATCCTGGAAACACAAAGTTTTCCGCATAGGCTCCGGCCCGCCGTGTCCCTTCTGTACCAGCGGTTAATGATGAGAAGGGAAGTACTGCTGGATCAAAAGTTACAGTACAATATCAACACAGCGCTCCCCTATGGAATTCACACAATATGAATTATGAAGCAGCTCAGGTGTTATTCAGGAACAGCGGGTATCCATATGACAACTTCATAATGCGTAGGATGCACAGTTTTAATTATCATTCTTGAAATAATGATGTTATTACAGGAGAATGCTGAGCTTTGAGTACATAATTACTCATGGTTATGAAACCTTCATGTCAATGTGGTTTTTATTATCTTCCTCCATATAACCAGTGATCCTTAATTGCAAATGCAAACAGTTGTTAGCAAACTGTGGGTTAGTAAATTGTATAAATCAGTGACATATCCGGGGTCACGGGTTCCAACTGATTAAGATGAGTGTGCAACACTGTCACAGAGGAAATGTTGTAAAAATTTCATATCCTATAGCTCGGCGCAGACAGTATATTACGCGGGGCAATAAAGAGGAGCTAAACCATACAGTAAATTCCGGGACAGTTGAAGGAAGTGAACAGGAAGCAGCTCGTCCGCATCGGCAGAGAGTCACGGCTGTGACTTGTACACAGAGGAGAGAATCTGTAACTGGTACTGAAATAACCCACGTTGCCATTATTCGAACCCGGGGTCAGATCAGGTCACCGATGATATCCGGGGCACAGTGCGGCCACCAAGGAAAAACGGTGCTCAGGGTATTCAGGTGTATCCAAGGGTCCCGACGAAGTAACAGAGCGGACCCCATAGGTGGCGGACCACCTGTTCGGCATGTTTCCACTGAGCCAGCGGGGAGGAGACACAGATGGCCCCTGCGCTGTTTTGAGCACAAAGCGGCGTGGTGTTCAGAGCTTGCCGGAGCTTTCCGTGCAGGATGCAAGACACGGCCTGGAAAACCTCCCGACCGCTCTCTTCTAATTTGCCCGTCCAAGTGCCTGCCGGTCCAGCTTCTAAATTAAATAGGCCAACCCTTAAAATAGTATCGGAGCGCCACACCAGTGAGCAAAGTGCTGTCACCGAAAAGCCCTTTGAGAGCGAAAGTCTGCTAGAAGGTACAGGGGTCGGTCAGCCTGATGAGCCTTATTTCCCACACAGTGTGGATGTGTGTCCAGTGCCTGTTGACACTTCCTGGAGTCTACTTACTTATTTCACTAATTATTCATTATTACTATATTAACGCTTTAGTTTATCATTAGGATTTACGTTCAGGAGTTTTAGGGACAGCTGGTAGCGTAGTGGTTAGAGCTACTTGCTTTGTATCCAAAGGTCGTTCAGGCCCTTGAGCAAGGTACTTACGCTAAACTGCTCCAGCAAAAATTACCCAGCTGGATAAACGGGTAAATAACTGTAACCTTAACATTGTAAGTCGCTTTGGAGAAAAGTGTCAGCTAACTATGTAATTTATTATTAACTCTTGTTTTATCATTAGGATTCACTTTTAATTATTCTTTACTTTTTCTTCATAATATTACTCACTCGAGGGGGTGCGGTGGCGCAGTGGGTTGGACCACAGTCCTGCTCTCCGGTGGGTCTGGGGTTCGAGTCCCGCTTGGGGTGCCTTGCGACGGACTGGCGTCCCGTCCTGGGTGTGTCCCCTCCCCCTCCAGCCTTACGCCCTGAGTTGCCGGGTTAGGCTCCGGTTCCCCGTGACCCCGTATGGGACAAGCGGTTCTGAAAATGTGTGTGTGTGTGTGTATTACTCACTCGATGGTATTAATATATGTCTTTTGCTTTTATTCCTTTATTTGTTACTTGTATGCCTTGCCTTTGTCTGCTGTGGAAATTTCTAGAAGACCACATACATCTGTTTAATGGGACTTGGTGTGTTTTTCGAATAGATAAGTGGGGTATGTATATAAGCACGGTGCAGAGACCGTGGCTCGGCGGCTGTCTGCGATGGGGTATCGTGGGGAAACTCCGCACAACTGTAATAAACCATTTCCAAGCTTCTTTGTGCCTCATTACCGAAATGCCAAAGAACTGGGAATTGTCTGAAAAGATCAGTTTTTATTCCATATGGTTCCTAAGGCTGACTTGTGATCAGCTCTGGCGCAGCCGGACGTGCGGTATCTCACAAAGGATGGGCAAACAAACATACTAAAAAATAAAGGAACCACAGTGGAAATATAATCCCCATCTAACTGAGTAGAAAAGAATAAATGCAAATTATGGGATGAACCTTAATGTAATTTTCTAGTCCATAGTAACAGGCAGCTGAGTGTAACTCCCAGAAAAACAGCATCGTTCTCATTAAAATACATAAAGAGTCCAATGTCATCAACAAGTAGACAACTGCGAATGGCTCTGAGAGTTAATAATAAATACTCTTCATACAGCCCAAAGGAAGGGGAGCAGTGTAAATATTGCATGGCCACGGCGGTGGCTTCATTTACTGTCTCTGTCTTGGGTTCATCATGGGTTCATCGTGGATTACCACGGTACCTTCCTGGTGTGAAAACACACCTGTCACCAAGAGCCTGGGGAAAGGGAGGTGGGGGCAATAATCGGAGAGAGAGGGTGAAATACTGCAGCTTGAAAGTCGGACGCAAACAGAATTCGAAACGTCCTTCCCGGTCTTGCCCCCGGGAGACACCAGCCATGACATCGTAGCGGAGACGGTGAGAGCAGGACTCTGACCTGTCCTGTTGGCACTCGACCCCATTTGGGAATAGGACCAAACACACTAGCGTTACTGTAGGTCTTCTTCGTACCCAGTTTATGCAAATGGGCTCTTAAATAACACATGAGTCACACTCAGGAAGAGTGAAGATACAAAGAGTAGCGCACTGGTCATACTTTCTTTCTAGAACCTGCTCTTTAATGACCTGATACAGGCAGTTGGTAGTGCAGAGGTTAGAGCTGCTGCCTTTAGACCCTGAGGTTGCAGGTTCAGTTCCTGCCTGAGTAAGTAAGAGTTTGCATGTTCTCCTTGTGTATCTGTGGGTTTGCAGCAGGTGCTCTGGTTTCCTCCTACAGTCCAGAAGCATGTGTTTCAGGGGGATTGATCATTGTGCATGTGAGTGATTGCCCTCTAATAAAGTGGTGTCCCACTTGGGGTGCAGCCTGTGGGCTGGAGCCTATCCTAGAAATGCAGGATTACAGTACTTGCCCTAGTAAAAAGTTACCCAGCTGTAAAAATGTGTAAATAACTGTAGGTCTCTTAACAATGGCAGCTGCTTTGGAGAAAAGCATCAGCTAAATTTAAATGATCCTTTTTTTCTTAACAGCAGTGTCCCAAATTTGGGAATGATGGACATTGACAGGAGAAGAATCGACTCTCGGTGCAGAAGCATTAAACAGGAGCTCAGGCCACAGCTATCTGGGTTATCCGTTAATGGGCATATTGAAACCCAACGCCGGGGGCCACTCTTATGGCAGTGATGCCTGATGGGGGGTCACCGGGTCATCAGCATGAAACATCTGTCAAAGATGGAGTGTGCCATGTGTCACGGGTGGGGGGGTCATTCAGGCATCACTGGCCAGCACTTGCTTCAGTGGTACACTGCCAGGCGAGTGTGTGTGAGTCATCTAAAGAGAAGGGGACACATTTTCCCCCCTTCCTGTGTTCACGTCTCCAGCTGTTCCTTGAGTCTTGAGGCTTTGTGAAGAGCGCTCTCATGTGGTGGCACCCTGGTAATGCAGAGTGGTGACCAACCCTGCTTTTCATCCTGGATTTAGAGTCAGCTTCACACAAGAAATCATTTGGAAAAACAAACTATTTATAGTACAAACCTTCGTATTTTAGTTAAAAGAGAAAACATGAATTTTAAAATATGTTATCACATTTTTTACAAAAAAGATCATTACCAGAAGTACACACACACACACATTCTGAAACATCAGTTTATCGCAAGGCACCCCAAGCAGGACTCGAGCCCCAGATCCACCAGAGAGCAGGTCCTGGCCAAATCCACTGCGCCACTGTGCCCCCATTACCAGAAGTACACACACACTTTCCAAACCACTTGTCCCATATGGGGTTGCGAGGAACCGGAGCCTAACCTGGCAACTCAGGGCGGAAGGCTGGAGGGGGGGACACCCAGGATGGGACGCCAGTCCATCACAAGGCACCCCAAGTGGGAATTGAACCCCAGACCCACTAGAGAGCAGGATGATGTCCAACAAACTGCACCACCACACCCCCCTGTTACCACAAGTATCTAGGTCTAAATTATCTGTAATCAAATGCATTTAGCTTTTAAAACAACTTTTTTACAGCAACTCAAAATCACGAAATTGTTAAATATGTGAAATAATGCATAAATACTGAGAAAAATGTCAAGCTATTTTAAGCAGCAAAATATTTAAAAGAAAATTATAGTGTCTGGACCCGTTTCTTATTACTGTTGCATTAGTCCAAGGGCCTATCATAGTTTGAGACAAGGTTTAAATGAAGTCTGATTCTTCCCTGATGCCCCATCCAGAAGCTGACTAAAGAGGAACACAAGATGAGCTGATCTTCTGTTTCTCACGCCTTAAAAACTCTTTGCTGTAAGAGGATCTTGTTGAAAACCGTAATGAAGCTAAATAAAACTCTTAATTGCTTAGAAAGATATTAAATGGTTTAAGATGATGTTGCAATATTGCTCAATCAAATGAACAAAAATGCCAAATATTCCAATCACTGTAGCAGAAATTTTGCTCATCTGCTTTTGGTTTAAAACTTTGGGAAACGTTTGCTACCATCTCAGGGACCCTGGTTTAAATCCCATTCCTGCTGTGGTCCCCTTGATCGGGTACTAACCCTAAACTGATATAGTAAGAACAGCCTGCTTCATAAAGTAAATCATTGTAAAGCTGATTATCTAATGCTCTTAATGTGCTTTGCCAGATGTATCAGATAGAGAAAGGATATTAATAAGAGAAGAGATTTATGAACTTGAAAAGCAAGGAGAGGAGAACATCAGTTCTAACCAGCCAGAGGTGACCTCCTGTCAGCATCCTAAGCACTGGACAAGGGTGTCAGCTCAGTATTACTAACAATAAAGTTAAATTATTGTTAGTCTGAGTGTTATGCGCCTACTCGTGTGATGAACGTCGGTTCATAAAGTGGAAAGAAACAAACTGGGTTTAAGAATCATGTCTGCAGCTATGTCTCTCTTTCTCCTAATGTAATGCGCAAACTGCATTTTCTACGAGATGTACGTCGCTTTGGAGAAAAGCATCTGCTAAATGAATAAATGTAAATTGTTCACAAGTCACCTGAGATCATAGTTCATCTGATTAGATAACTAGGGAATATGCATAAAAAAATTGAGTTGTTTTGATTTTTTCTGCGTCGCTTGTATGGTATCGATATGAAAAAAAAACATCATTGTGGCCAAAATACTGCTATGGGGGAGTACTGTAGTACTTTCCAGCAGGTCTTATTATAGTGAACACACACACACACACAGACAAAGTGATATAGGGAAGCAGGCCGCGTACTGACTAGAGCTGCTACGTTTGACCTCAGGGATCACAGGTTTGAATCGCACCTCCTGCTGTAGTACCGTCAATCAAGGTACTTAGCTGAATTGCTCCAGTAAAAATTACTTAGCAGTGTAAATGTGGTAAGTAGTTTGTAAATTGCTTTGGGGGCAAAAAGGAGGGTCTGTTGAATGAATGAATGAATGAATGAATGAATGAATGAATAGGAAGACCAGCACTGCTCTGTGTGTGTGTGTGTTTACACGTGTAAGCAGGTGTCCTGCCACTGCCCCCGAAGGTCAGCGGCTGCCTTGTTCAAGGGGCAGTTGAGTAGCGGGGGACTGACAGAAAGGTCCCGAGAGGAGCTCAGGTTCCTCCCCATCATGGAGGAGCTCTGCTTTATTGAGCCCAGCAAGCACATATATTGAGCTTTATAGGGTAAGGAACCAAAGTCGCGTCATAAATAAAGCTGAGTTAAACTGCTGCAGTTCAAATTCTCATAATAAACCAAGGCGAGCCTTCACCGGGAGGTCATTTTATGGACCTGTGTGGGGCTCTTTGTCACGTCACACAGGAGACAGAGAGGAGATCCGCCATGATTAGTCTGCCTGCTTTGGACGAGCTACATTCCATTTTATTCACATATTTGCACTTAAAGGTGATTAAGCCTGACTCGGTTTGTTCCGTCTGTTAGAATTTCCCGCAGCAGTCGTAACAGTTCTGTAAGTTCAAACTTAAAGCCATGAACAGAGGTTTTCTAAAGGGTATCTGGGGGAAGAGGACGGTGCCGCCGCCTCTACCGCACGAACCCAGAAATTCCCGCGCCCTCGCGTCCTGCCACGCGCTCTCCACGACCGCCCCCTCCCCCCTCCGCCCGCATGCACGCGCTGTTCCCAAGGGCACTTCCGGTGTTTGTCTCCGGTTGCGAACACGCGCGACTCATCTAACAGCGTTTTCCTTAAAAAATTTTACAACTCATAAAAATGTAGTACAACAATTAAAAAAAATACTGTGGAATTGACGTATCTTTACGCAGTTTCACAGTACTGAGATCAGTTTAGTGAAATTTTACCCAAAAAAAGGCCGTTTTAATTTAAACATGAACCTTGTCGCACCGTTCCGGTCGTCGGGAGCAGTCCGTGTGTTCGGCACGCGCACACGCTCTCACACACAAACACACGATGTAAGTGTTTGCAAGCCGTGTTCTGCCCCTTCTCCCCCCCTCCGCTCAAGGTGACCCCTCTTAGTTTGTCCTGCTACCCCGCTGGCCTCCACTTGCGTTGCCCTCCAGCAGGGGGCGCCAGAAGGACGGGCACCATGCGCTGCGGAGAAAGTCCCCCCCAACCCCCCCTGAGGTGCTGGGGTCACGGGCCAATGTCGACGCGGGTGTTTCTGTACGCCGAACACACACCCACAACACACACGAGATGATCGTGCGTAAGCATCCCATGAGTCACGCGACGTTTCCGACACATCTGAGCCACCTGTTTTGCATATTTAAGCACGGGGTTCACTAGAGTGATTCCCCAGCGCGTGTTCCATAAGGCTTTAAGTGTGAAGATTTTTTTAAATTGTTATTTTTAGAGTTAATAGGAATTAACCAGAAATGGGCCTTCGATGAATGAGCAGTAGCCAGTGAGAAATGCTCCATCTCAGCAGGGTAATTCACCTTACATTTACTTGTAAAGCAAACACTTTCCCCCTGCACAATTTATAATTTAATTTAATTATTAACCTGTTTAAACAGCTGGGTGATTTTACTAGAGCACTTTTTACCACATACATCATTGCATAGGGTCAGCTACTGGGGAATTGAACCTGCAACCTTCGGGTCTAAAAGCAGCAGCACTAACCACTATATTATTAGCTGTACCTGAAGGAACCCTCCTTGTCATCAGGGACCAGGGGATGAGCTGGATCACCTAGAGGGTCTCACACACACACACACACACACACACACACACACACACACACACACACACACACACACACACACACACACACACACACACACACACACACACACACACACACTGAAGTGTCACCCCTGCTATAGTACCCTTGAGCAAGTTAGAGTACTTACCCCGAGCCGATGCTGTAAGAATATCCCGCTGTATACATGGGTAAATCACTGTAAAGCCGATTACCTCCTTACCACTGTTTCTTTGCACAAAGGTGTTGGGTAAATAAATGTTAATAAAAATTATTTATTATTTTGGAGCACAAGGCCAGAACAGCAGTTGCAATAAGCTAGAACCGACTGTCAACAGACCAGCAGAGTTAACAAACACACTTATTTTTTTGGCTGTTGCTTTTCTCCAAAGTAGCATTAAGCTTCCAATGATTATTTACCCATTTATACAGACGCGAAATTTTTTACCATATTAATTTAGCATAAATGCCTTGATCAAGGGCGCTGCGGCACGAGGTGGAACTGAGATCTTTGAGCGCAAAGTTAACAACTCTAACCACTACGCCCCCTGCTGCCCACAAACAGTCTTTAGTGACTTCACTGCTAAGCTGTGATACTTAAAATCAGCTGAATAACACAAATTTGTACTGTATTCAGCACAAACTTTTTCATGCAATAACCATCTATCGGAACTTGACATATACACTGGAATGTTCTTTTGTAAATTTTTAAATATTGCACAGGGTGTGAAACAACGTGACTCATACAGAAGGAGAGTACAGTATACAGTTTCACCACTTTTTAAAAAATGCAAACTTGTACCTGTACCTTCCCATACATCCTGAACACAAATGGCGTGTGAGCATTTCGGGGGTCAGGTAGGTGTTCCGGAATCTTCTGCGGAAGATGGCGTCCCTGTGTCTCAAGCATCAGCAGGGTGAGACTCCTCTTTCTGTTAGTGTTGCATTTAATGGTTGATATTTGAGAGTATTTTGGCATTTTTCTATTGGATTTTGATGATTTTCAGTGTTTTTTTATGTAATGAATTATGGTAGTTTTAGAAATGTAAAGTTGCTGAGATTTTTGACAGATTTTATGCTGGCGGCTACTTGATGCTTTTATATATTGTGATTTCTGTTAGTGTTTGATGTCCAGTGTTTTATATTCTGTCAAATAAAAGTGAGATTTTCAGGTTTACAAGTCAAGTCTCTGTCATTTTCCTTAGAGAAGAGAGTGGAAGGCTGTTTGTGAAATGGTTGTTTGAAAGTTCAGAAATCAAAATTTTCTTAAGATATATAGGAAGTGTTTTGGGTTTTGGATTTTATTGTATTTCAATGTGTTTTAAATGCTTTATTATTTCCTCTCTGTGCTGTATGTCCAGAACAGTGAGTAAGATCACATGATGACAGCAGAACTGAAAGCACAGCGTCTCCACCCTCGCTGTGACCGTCGGCAGACCTTCAGATCTCGTCGCCGGGGGAGTATCGAAATATTATAATTATTTTGAAAAAACTCCCTCCGTGGACAGCAGAGTCAAAAGCGTTAACCTGCGGAGTAGGGAAGCTGGTAGAAGGGGCAGTGTGAGTGTCACTTGTTTTGTCTACAGTTTCTACCCCACAGACTTCTTGCCAAGGACAAGAATAACTAAAATAGAACAAAAATTTAAAAAAATTAAAAAAAAAAAAACTTGCTGGTAACCCTCACCGTGCCAGAATTGAGAATAAAATTATATAGTTTATACGTGGTAAAATCACTGTAAAGTGCTGGCACCGTCACCACGGAGGCCTGTTATCACGGGAAAAGCTGAAGACTGACACACATACACTGCGTTGTTACAATAAAATGCTCCTGATTTTGCATATGAGCGTAGTTTCATAAAACATAACCGGAAATATTCATACCCTCAAAGCCGATGAGGAAAAGAGTTTTTAGCGAAGACTGTGTCGGAGCTAAAATCTCAAACAGGAGTCAAATAAAGGGCATCATAACACTCACATAAGCAACAGCAGGTGGCGCAGTGGTTAGAGGATCCAGGTTTGAATCCCACTCTTTGGTCAAGGTACTGACCCTGAGCTGATACAGTAAAAATACCCTGCTGTGGAATCAGTGTAAGCAGCTTCAAGCTGAAAGTCACTTTGGAGAAAAGTGTCGAATAAATACGATTAAAGAGGCATTACTTTTTATTTGCCGTAAAGGTAGGTGGGGGATGGAGGAGCGCGGTCCGTCAACGGTTAACGGTTGCGGCTGCGCTGGCCGAGCGGATGTTCTCCACTCTGCCCTGTTTATCCACCCAGCTGTGAAGCAGTGCCCGGGATGACCAATAATGGCTCACTTCCTGTTTCCCTCACATGGCGGGATGTGGGACCCCTGGCCTCCTCCAAGACAGACTTCCTTTGTCAGAGGCGTAGTCATGGAAACGGACGACAAACAGTCTGCGTTGCGCGTCCTTGTCACTGCTTCTCTCAAAACAGGACGTTGCAGCAGGATCCCGAGTTCCACAGCACTCAAGTCTGCCAGCGCAGCGTTTACTTTGTGTGTAACAGAAATACCGCTCGCCCACCTCTCGGCCAGCAGGCGGCATAGTGCTTAACTGCTGCCTGGCGCTGAAAGGACCCGGGTTTGAGTCCCACCTTTTCTAGCCCCTCGAGTAAAGTTTTACTTAGCATGAACTTCTCCTATTAAAAAAATGAGGACGCGGCAGTAAAGGTGGGTAAATCAGTGTAACGTAGCCTTGTAAGCTGCTTTGGAGAAATGTGTCCGCGTAAAAAAAGTACGTGTAAATGTAGGCAGGAGGTGCAGTGGTGAGAGATGCTTCTCTGCACCATAAGGACCTCGGTTCGAATCCCTTTTCCTGCTGTAGGACCCTTGATGCAGTAAAACATGCCCAGTAGTATAAATGTGTAAACTGCTGTCAGTGGCTTCAAACAAGCATGAGGTGAACTAGTGAATTAATGTAAAATGTGGTAATTAATGTAATGGGAGTGCCGTATATAGAAAATAGCCTCTTGGAGTTTTTCTCACATTCGAGTAGAGAAAAATATATAATTTATATATATATATACACACAGTTTTTTCCTGCTGTTTTGTTGCTTGCTGCCTAACTCCACGCTGCATACGTGCAGAGACATCACCGCACCCTGCCTCCCCCTGGCGGCGCCCCGCCCCACCCCGCCCCCCACCGCCACACATGCCCCCACTGCGGTCGCTGCTCTTGTTTTTGTTTTGTAGGGGGCCTCTGAAAATAGGTCCATTGTGCCGCTCAGGGGCCCGGAGTGGTGGCGCCCAGGACCCCCCACCAGAGCGCACTTGGCCCAGGGGGCCGCAAAGTAAACAGTGCATTCTGGTGGGGGGTGGCGAATCCTGCACACGTCACCACTTCAGAAACGCACCAGTGCAGAGAGAGTGCACTGTAAATGCAAAACTCGCTCCCTGCGGCACATGGGCTCATACCTGGTGCTGCCATTACCGCGGTAACAGGATTATAATTTTCCATTTTGCACGTGCGGTGCCTTTAAGAGCCCTGGCCTTTATACTCCCCTAATGGGCTTTTTTCTCGAGCTAATTGCCTGTGTGCATGGAGGCGTTCAGGAAGAATCCCTCATTACCATACCAATGTCTGCCCACTTGACCAGAGCTTAATGGGAGGGGGTTCTGCCTGCACGGTACCGTGCGTCGGGTTCGACGGCGCCCCCTGAGACGTGCAGCTTTTACCGAGGCTCCGAGCCACACTCTTCGGACGTGTTGGCAAACACTGAAGATAATCAGACAGCAGGTGGCGTAGCGGTTAGAGCTCCCCCCCCCTTGCGTTCAGCAACATCCTGGCTTTGGACCTACTAGTAGTGTTAATCAAGAAATTTACACTGAATTGATGCAGTAAAAATTACCCATCTGCTGCGAATCACTTCGGGGGGGCGAATCGGCTAAGTAAATCAAAGTGAAGGGTAATTTCTTGGTCACCACGGAGACAGGTGTTTCACTTCGCGGATGCGTAACGGCTTCTCCTGGAAACTGTGGAACGTGCTCACGGACACGATCAAGATGTTGGTCAAGGTGCGTTCGTGCAGTAAACGCTGAGGGCGGCAGGACCCCTCTACCCATGAGCCTCGGCGAGCCGGCCCGCTGACATCCCCGACCGCGACTCGGCGCTATAGATTTTTCCGTGAGCCGCGAGGGCCGGCTGCCGACTTGTTGCTTCACGGTTGAGAGGCAGCGAATTGACTCGGTGGAGCGGGAGCTGTCGCCGTTGCTACGGTGATGCAGATGTTGCAAGGCAGGGAGATGATCGATGGGACAGAAATAGCGGGCGCGCACGGGGGGCTGCGGGGGTGGCTGTATAAGGGGATATGCAGAGAGCGGAAGCAAGCAGCTGGGCTCCGGCCCAGACGCTGAGCAGGCCGACGGCGTCAGCGACGATCACGATCATCGTGGTGACGAGCGTGTAATTTGCATTTGAGGATAAAATAAGCATAAAAAGGTTGTCAAATCTGTGAGACACCACTCATTCTGCCAGGATAAGGAGCAATTTTGAAACACACTTGTCTTTTATATTTTTTTGCACAGAAATACTCACACGAAGACACTGAAGGCCAACAGTAATTCGTTTATAGGAAAAACAAATGGGATTTTTATTCCTGCCTTTATTCTTTATAGTCAAGGTGACATATGATACAACAGGGTAACGTGTCACATGATGCAAAAATCACAGCTCAGGCGGGCAGGGATGTGGAAACCAAACACAGTGATAGTGATAGCGCCGCTATAATACGCTCACGCTCCGAACCCGGGAACGTTTTCTACCGACACATGAAGGACCGTTCGAGGTACCTGCTCTGCCAGCGCATCGAGTCTTGAACCGGAAGGTCTTAGGTTTGAATCCCGGTTTAAAAGCTCAGGCCCTCCACCCGCCTCTGTCATCCGATCCGGTGAAAACACAGCTGTTCAAAACGTGTTGTGGGAATCTGCTGAACAGCTGGTGCTGTAAGTCACCCTGGTCAGAAAGATTTCATGTCGTGCCAGAAGTTCTCAGGCTTTAAAAGTGTGGGGGGTCAGAGCCCGGACAGACACGGTGGGGTAGGGGGCCGATCATCGGGCCTCCAGCTGCGCAGCTCACGTCTCCGTTGCACTCCGCCGCACCCGTTTCCTCAAGGCTCTGCCGCCATGAGAATGCAGCGTGTTTACTTTTTCCGGAAGGGTCACCGCACCCCTCGACCGGAATTTCTGCAGGTGAATATTCAGCGTTACGCCTGGATCCTGGTGCAACATTCTGCTCCCTAAAACGGCGCGGGCTGAATGTCAGCTAATGTTAACGTCAGCTGTCCTGGAACCCAGCACAGCAACGGAGGGACCGAAACGGACAACGAGAAGAGACTTAATTCACGGCCATGACGGCACAGCCGGGAGCGTCGTATCTTGTACTTGCCGCTCTAATTGCAAAAGTGCCAGACTGCGGCATTTTGGTCCATCAAACATCTCAGCGATGATTTTCGTTTTTTTTTTTGTTTTTTTGTCTGAGACACCTCTCTTGTGTGTGGTGTATTCGGTCTCATCTATACCGGTTAACGTTCGTCGGACCCCCCCGTCGTTTTCCCTCCACTTTCCGACCCGCCTTTGGTTCGGTCCGCCGAACGAAAGGGGAGCCGCTCTTCTCCTCCTGACCACTAGGTGTCTCGCTCCCCCAGCGCTGCCATGTGGAGATAGAGCTGTCAACTGGCCCACCAGCAGGCGCGTGATCCAGATGGACAGCGATCGGCCCCCGGTGCCGCGGCACGCGACTCTCCGCCGCAGTGAACCTGCACTAATGCCGTGCTTGTAATTAAGTCGAGCCCATCTGGAAAATTAATGACACAACAAATGCTGATCAATATGGACTCGCCCTTCTCCGGGCTGCGTCCGACAAGCGCCCGGGCCTGGAGCTAACGCATTTTGCCTCGTTAATTTAATAATGGTCTGAATGGGTCTGCTGGAGAGCGCTGCCCCCTAGAGGTCAGGAGGAAGATCGACATCCAGGCCCGGCTGGGGAGGGAGGAACGGTGGTGTGCGGAGAGCGCGCGCCATCATGGTCAGGTGGTGTTTTGAGCGCAGTTCCGCAGTCGGAATGGCCTCGCTAACTAAAACAAGCACACAAACTGGCTTTGATTGTTAGTCTGAGTTACTCAGCAGACATTTCATCCACTTTGCACTGTTTCCCCCCATTTCGGAAGTAATTTGTTCTCGAAACAAGCCTCAGTAAGATCGATTCTCATAAATCGACAGCATGGTTTATATTAGCAGTACAAGTTTTTATGGGTCCCCGAGCTCTAAAACGCACCCCCATTTACGTGGAAATATCACCAAATACCACCGAAATGGACAAATTTGACGGTTAACGTTGGTTATCGGAACACAAATGTCGGCCCAGTAAATTAACGTAAATTGTCTTGTGCTCATCGGCTGGCAGGATTTTTTTTTTTAATGTTCATTTTTTTAACCGCAGAAAATTGAACACTTTGGTCCTCCACAGACTCACAGAGGGATCTTCAGCTGGACCCAGCTGCGTACAGCTCATTTACTGCATTTGTCCGCCTTTTACGCCGGCAGTTATTTTCTGAACCAGGATGCGAACCAGCAACCCTCTGGCGCAGCTGCGTCAGCGCTCCCTGTCAGACCCGAGGAGGTGCGTGCCGTCCGACGCTGCTGGTGGCTCCACCCTCCAGGAGACGAGCGCACATGAGAGCTCAGCGTTCGCCTTGCGGTCACGCGCTGCCCATCAAGAACTGGAAGAGGCCCTTCAGTCTGGCTGATGCAATGGGCTTGGAACCGAACCAGCTGCGGCGAGGGATGGCAGCGGTCATGGAGGGGGAGGGGCCTACGCAACGCGACCACAAGAAAGGAGTCCCCGAGCTCTGATGTGTGTGATGAAAAGTGGTGGCCAGGAGCTGGGTGTTGGTGGAGTTGCCGAGGGAGGGAGCGCTCTCATGAGACCGCAGAATTGGCCGTGGACCGTAATCGGGACCATGTGTGAGCATGTGCGTTGAGGGGGCGGGGGCGGCAGGAGCAGGCTTCTGTCTGGACGGCTGCCGGGGCCCAGAGGAAGCGCACGTGCCGCGCTCCAGGAAATGCCGCTCGCGCGGTCGCGGGAGATCAGAAGCGGCGGCGGGTGCACTAATCACGACCCCGCACCGCAATGCGGAGCGTGCGCCGTAACACCCCGCAACATCCCCGCATGACCTGCACACATATCTGCTCTTTTCTCTTTCCTCCCAGAGGCCCCGCTCTCCTGCGTTGCCCTGTTTCATACACCTGACCGGAAAGGAATAAGCTGCAATATGCTTTGGCACCAGTAGGAGGCGTAGTAGCTAAGAGATTAAGCATTACTGAGATTGGAGAGCGCTGCTGCTGGTGCTCCCCCCACCAGCGACACAGACTGTTTCGGTGTGAAAAATAATTCCCGGCTTGTGGGACTGTGTCCTTTACGTGGACTTTTCTTTTAATTTGCACGTTAACTGAGAAACCAAAGCAAAAGAGAAATGACAGCACGAGTCTAAAGGAGAGAAATAAGAGAGAGAATAAGGTAATGAATTAATAATGATGGTGCAGGGCTCTGACAGTTTATAAACACGAGCACTGCTGTCCCCATCGTCATCGCCAGCGGCTCCCCTGCACGTGCGCTAGTGGGCCAGTAGGGGGCGTAGTGCTCAGAGGAACAGTCATTGCACCCGGGTTCAAATTTACATTTATTCATTTAGCAGATGCTTTTTCCCAGAGCAACTTATAATGTTGAGTTACTCATAATTATTTACCCATTTATACAGCTGGGTGATTTTACTAGAGCAATTTATTATACCTTGTTCAAGGGTACTACAGCTAGATGTCGGATTTGAACTTGTGACCTTTTGGGCTCTAACTACTACAGTGATATTTAGACTAAAAGCTTACGCTTTTTTTCCAAAGCAACTCACAATTATTTACCCATTTATACAGCCGAGCAGTTTTTACTGCAGTAATTTAGGGTAAGTACCTTGCTCAAGGGTATTACAATACGAGGTGAGACTCAAACCTGTGACCTTCGGATTCACAAGCAACTCTAACCAGTACACCACCAGCTGTGCTTTAGTACCCCGGAGCAAAGTATTTCACCTCCACGGATACGGTAGAAATTACCCTGCCGTGGAAATGTGTAAATCAGTGTAAGTCACCACAGTAAATCACTCATAGTTGATGTCTAGAAGGGTCCAGAATGCGACGCCAGCACCGCTTTGTACTTCAAACACGGTAAAGCAAAATGCCGACGGAGCCCTTTAAAGTGTCTGCTGTGCGTCTTTGAGACGCCGTGTCCTTAAAGTGTGTTTTGCCAACATGGGGGGTGCTGTGTGTGTGTGTGTGTGTGTGTGTCGGGGGGGCTGAGTGTTTTATGGAAATAAATAATATCAATGAGTGGGGATGTGCGTCATGCGTCCGTGGGGACCTTTATTCTTTGCATGTGACCTTTGTCGTAATATCACGTGAGAGATTTCTGTACTTTATTTACTGGACTTTGTGTGTGTGTGTGTGTGTGTGTGTGTGTGTGTTAAGGCACTCAGTAATGGAGATGTGAAGAGTGCAGCCGTGTTGTGTCCCCACATCTCTATGAGGACACGGGTGGTGGCCGATGACAGCAAAGGCCATGTGGGGGGGGGGCTTGAGGGGGGGTAATGTCAGGCTGCTGATGGTGACAGGACCCCAGGGGGCCACTGCTAATGGTGTTAATCTGAAGGAGGGTGGGTGGGTCCCCCTGGGTGGGTCGGGTGGGTCTCCCTCCCCCCATCCCACTACCCTTCCACCTCCCGCAAGCGGTCGGCCTGCAAGACCCCCCGGAGAGGGGAAGCTGGGTTAAGCCTTCTCTCCAAGAAGCCACGCCCCCCCGAGGCCCAGGCTCGGTGCGTCCCCCGTGCTGCGGGTGCGAGACCTGGGACTGAGGAGGGACACCTTGCGGCACCTTGTGGTTACATGCTAAAAATAAAACAGCAGGCGGCGCTTCCCTAGGCGGTGGCGGTGGCGCCGGCGGCGACTCGGCGCCCCGGGTCACAGTGCGCGTGGGGGTGGAGACGGGCTCTGCTCTCACACCCCTCCCCCACGGCGACGGTGGCAGCAGCAGGGTGTTATCAGAAATTCCTCTGTATAATTGCTTTTAAATGACCTTTTGTTCCTGAGTGGCTCTCAGCTGTTGGAGAGAGAGAGATCTCACCCTCTGTGCATACTAATGAGCTGTGCTGTGTTTGTGTGTGTGTGTGTGTGTGTGTGGGTGCGGGTGTGGGGGGTTATCTATAGGCGGAGTGTGTGTCATCCACGTTGTGTGTATGAGTTGCGAGCGCGTGTTTGTCTCCGTGCTTGCGAGCGCGTGGGATAACATGTGCTTCGAAGTGTGTGTGTGTGTGTGTGTGTGTGTGTCTGTGTGTGTGAGCACATCCGCCCGGGGGAGGGGAGCTGTTGATGCTCTCCAGGCTCCCGCAGTGAATGGCCGAGTGTGAGTTGTTCATTCCTCGCACGCTGACCTCTAATGGAATAATGGAGTAGGCTTTCCACCGCCCCCCCGCCCCCGCCCGGGGTGCAGGAAGTCAGGGGCCTGAGCACCAACCCCGCCCCCACACACACACACACACACACACACACACACACACCCTGCTCCTGTGACAGCGCTCCGTGTCGTCGCTGTGTCTGTGTGAGGAGCTGGATCGACTGGCTCAGGTTACACACACACACACACACACACGCTGTGCCAAAGCACTGTGTGGGGTGTTACTGAGCAACAGACGCATGGGAGGAGCCTGTGCTGTGTGTGTGTGTGTGTGTGTGTGTGCGCACGTACTGGCAGGCAAATGAGAAATGTGAAATGGCAGGAAGGTATTAGAAGCTGACCTCCCCCCACCCTGACCTGGTCCCTACACAGTCGAACCCTCATCCTTGCCCTTTGAACCCGGGAACAGGAACCTGTTCACCGTATGGAGGGAGAGGGAGAGGGGTCTCCACCGCACACACACACACACACACACACACACACACACACACACACACACACACACACGTACTTTTATGTGGTTATTTTCCGGATCACAGCAGATGTAGCCATGTGCGGTACCCGCGATCGTCGGCTCATCTCTCACTTCCGCTTCAGTTTGAATCCCTTCGTTCCATTTTTGCTTCAACACGGTCACACGGCCTCCGGGGCAGGCGAGAGCACGTGGGTCGAACCTCCGCCGCCGCCGCCATCGCCGCACAACACAGGCCTTCGAAAGGAGGCGGGGGAGGGAAGCGTTTGAAGTGCGGGTCGACCCCGGGGCCGAAAGCGGGGCCGGCCGCTTCCTCCCCGCCGGCCCACGTGCTGCGTTTCGAAGGATCCAACCGGCGCCCGTTGGGCTCTAATCCCGCCTGTCCGCTGCCGTCGCCGGAGCGCTGCTAACGGGACGGGAGAGACGGGCCTCGACTCCGGGGCCACGACGGACGCTCCGAAAGTCCGTCCCGGCTGCGTGAGTTATGGAGGCCCGTCCCGCGACGGACAGGTGCGGAATTGGTTGTCGTGGAGCCTGCGGTGAAATGGTGAATTATGCGGAATATCCTATAGAAACGATGAATTATTAAAAGGCACTTTTTATTAATGGCACTCCTCTCTTCGGCGTGACCACAGCAAAAGCGCTTCCAGAGTGACATTCAGTGTAATTACCAGAGGAATTAAATTTTGCCCGACGCCTCGCCTTTCTGCACCTGTCAGCTCCCTTTGACCGGTGACACCAATCCGGTAAGGGGAAGAAGCTGCACTGACCCGGATGGTTGTAGGGTCACATCCCGAGACATCACAATCTGTAATACAGATGATTAACACTTTGTTTTCATTTTCTCCAAAGCCACTTACACTGGTTTACCCAGACATACAGCTGGGTAATTTCTACTGTATCGGTTCAGGGTACGTGCCTTGATCAAGAGTACTACAGCAGGAGGCGGGATTCAAACCAGGCCCTTGGAGTTCGAGTCGCGACCTCTAACCGCTGCGCCACCTGCTGACCAATTAATAAAGGCGTGTCGATAAAAACTTTCATCCCTCGTGTCTTTGTTCGATGGGTAAATTATGCACTTGTAATGCCTCTACATTATTATTATAATCTTTTAGGCAAAGTGACATCGAGAGGATTTTTACCCAAACTCGTGACAGATTTATATGTGTATAATAAGCAGCATGAATTATAACGTCCATTATATCTTCATTCGAGACACAAATCTCGGCTCGTTGTGACAACGTCTCGGACGTCCACATAAAAAGCGAAAGCAGGTGTGCTACAATAGTGCAGATATTTACATATTTATTCCCTGTATCAGGGAACGTATCATCTGCGGCACCGCGCTGATGTACCGCACTGTGTTTTTCACTACATTCTCTTTTACAAATTTTGATGTAATTTAAATTGAATTTTTCGTTTTTAATTTTACCGGCCTCATTGTAAGAACTCGCCAGTTTCGTATCGCTCGTTTCCGGAATAAGGTTGTTTCCGGGTTTGACCGAAAAACAGACGCCCTCCTGCAGGTGACGTCGTGGTTAGAGCTGTGGACCTGCAATCAAAGGCCTTGGCTTTGTATCCCATCTTCTGCTGTAGTACCCCTGAGCAAGGGAGTCACCTTGCACCGATACAGTAAAAATTACCCTGCTGTGTTAATGGGTAAATCACTGCAATTCACTTCTTGAGAGAAATGTCCCTTAAATAAAGGTGACTCCATAGCTCACAGCTGCAGATTTACCGGAAAGTTCTACACTCTCCAGCGTGAGCTCAGGGTTGATCCTGGTGGCGAGTGACGCCAGCGTGAAGGTTCCCGGGACAGGTGACCAGAAGCTTGGGTGGGGGAGGGGTGGGCTGTAATGGGGCAGGGTTGGGTGTGGGGTTCACTCCCAGCATCTCAAATACCTCCTTGTTAGTCGGGCAAGAGGTGAAGCCATGCGGAAAAAGAGCTTGTGGGGGCGGGGTGTGGTCTCGGCTCATAGGCTCTAATGCGCCTCCCCAGGAGGTCCCACACAGCACCTTACACAACACGTCATGCAATGCATTCTGGGAGTGGAGCTGCACAGGCAGGTAGCACCCAGTTTGCCCAGTCTGCTGGTGTGACACACACACACACACATCTCAGATTCTCCTCCCAGCTGTATACACCACCACTGATATATACATCGATTTCTGCGGTTCTCCAAAGACTGTTCAGGGTAAGTATCTTGATCAAGGGCACTGCAGCAGGAGGTGGGATTTGAACCCCGCCCTTTCCGGTGAGAAGGCGACAGCTCGAACCGCTGCTCCACCTGCCGCCCAGCACCAGTGGAGGAAATGTCACACTGTAGCGACAAGAAGTGAAGCTGCTGGTCGATCCCAGCAGGCTTCCCCACCCCGTCACGGAGACCGAGCGATGGGACCGGAGCTGGTGTCCCGCCCCCAATTCCGGGTGGCACGAGGGATCTTTAATCATGCCGGCCGATAGGCCCGGCCAGCTCCGCGTGAGCGGGACCTCCCCGCGAGAGGGCAAAGGTCAGGCCAGTGCCCCAGCGTGCCGTCTCTGTGGCAGCCCGCTCCAGATGTGTCAGAAAGGATCACGTTCAGACAACCCGCCCCACCCCCACCCTCACCCCACCCCTCCAACAGAGCCATGGCATCGACCCGCCAGCGGCCCACATCCTCCTCGCACGCTACAGCCAGAAGCACCAAAACAGCCGCCGGGATGATGATCAACACACACACACCAAACGCTTTCATCTTAAAGAGGTCCTGATCTGTGATTAAAGTTCTGGACCTGGTGCACACATTGGTCCGCTTTGTGTGTGTGTGTGTGTGTGTGTGTGTGTGTGTGTGTGTGTTGCCAGTGGGGACCATGTGGAGCAGTTCCTCTCTCTGCCACTCGGTGGCAGCAGCCCACCTGCCTCCTTGCTCATGGCAGTTTCCCATGCGCCCCCCTGTCGAGACACACCTCAGGGTGCCGCCGCGTCCTTCGGACCGCGTGCTCCCCGTCACGAAGCAAGGATGTGCTCCACGCGGCGGCGCCGACCATTCGCGGCCCCGTCCGCGAAACTCTAGTACCCCCTGTTCCGTGGCGGGACGCGACCCCCTCTTCGCGCCACGGTTTCTCCCGCCACGAAACCCACATTTCATGTAGCCGGTGGTACTAACCGATCTCGCCCACGTACCCAGTCTCAACCGCCACGCAACCGGCTTGAGGAGGGACGCCGCGGCCGCCGGGAAACACCGACAAAAGACCGTTTCGTGCGTGCGGCTGTGAAATGCGGGCCGCTGTAGACAGGCCTCGAACCGCGTCCCACCCGGTGCCCCACACTTGGGCCTGGGCCGTCGCTCCCTAAAGCGGGAATGAAGCTGGTCACCCCCGTGACCTCGCCCCCCTCTTCCTTCGAACCTCGGGCCTCATCTCCCACCGCTCCTGCTTTTCCTACAGCGTCCGCCTTGTTCTCTAAACGACTTACTCCGAATACCATTTGTACAGCTTGATCATTTTTACTATTCTTTTACTATAGTAACTATACTCTTCTGTATTCTTTTACTATTTCATGTCTATTCTGCCTTGACTGATGGTGACAGTGATTAAAGCTCTTGCCTTTAAATCTGAAGGTCACTGGTTTGAGTCCCCCACTGCTGGAAAACCCTTGAACGTGGTACTGGCTGTAGTAAAATGACGCGGCTGTATGAATGGGTAAATCAGTGTAAGCAGCTTAACGCCGTGAGTGACTTTGGAGGAAGGCATCAGCTAAGTGGGTGAACGTACCACAGTACAATGTGGGATTTGAACCCAGATACATCAGCTGTGACCACTATGGCACCTGGAGCTGGTGTGCAATGTATTGTGGAGTGTTTGGTACACGCAGCCCCCAGGGGTCATAGTGGTGGATCTGGGCTCAAATCCCACTTCCTGCTATAGTACCCTTGACCATGGTATTTACCGACAATGGATACTCACCTGGCCGTATACATGGTAAATCAGTGTAAGTCAGGCTTTTCAAGATGCTGTGATGTGGGTTAAAGGTGAGCTGATGAACTGTGGGGACACTTCCATCTTGCCACGCACCCAACACCCTGCCGGTCCCGGGTGCAAGAGGGAGGATGCTGGGTTCCCCTTTTCCAGCAGCTCCAGAGGTCTCCCTCCGGGTGGATTTTTTCCGCCGTGTGACGTCCCGTTCCCTTCCCCCCGTGCCGCTCGCCTGCTTGTTTGCCTGCTCTAAGTAGTGCGCGGGGGAGGGTTCGAGGGGCGGGGGGCGTGAGATGGGGGTCTCCCTTTGTCCAGCCGCCTGAGGAGTAGATCTAAGACACCACAGCGGGCTCATCTCGGGCAGCGAGGCCCACTCGACCCCGCCCCTCCCAGCCGGGAGCATTGGGGGGGATGGGCCGCGGCGGGTGGCGGTGGAGATTTTCCGGGGGAAGGCGGGGGGTCGGGGGGGCGCAGAGGGGATGGGGTCCAGAGATCTGGGGTGTGGGGGAGGGGAGCTGAGGGGTGGGGGAGGGGTTCGTGAGAAAGACAAGAGCAGCAGGCCACTTAGCCCCGCCCCACCCTGCTGACTCATTGTTTCCTGTTTGTTGTCACACCCCCTTAGCCCCGCCCCCCCACAGCAGCGCCGTGCATTGTGGGACAGAGTCGTGAAGTCATCCTCAGCGCAGATGTGTCCGGTGAATAAACACTGAGCACCCGCTCACACACGTCATCGGGGCGGGGGGCCATCGAGCGCACGCGAGTGTGTGTGTGTGTGTGTGTGTGTGTGTGTGTGTGTGTGTGTGTGTGTGTGTGTGTGTGTGTGTGTGTGTGTGTGTGTGTGTGTGTTCTCTCTCTCTCTCTCTCTCTCTCTCTCTCTCTCTCTCTCTCTCCTTGGCCTTTGTAGGCCTGACTGACCTGTGTTTTCATTTTCCATCCATCATCAACAATGGAGACAAACACACTTTGCTGCACTGACGACACACATGTTGAAAAAAGTTCATTCGCTCCTCATATAAAAATTGTGCCTTCAGTTTTTCCCTTTATTTTTAATGTTTTAACATCTCGGGGTTTTTTCTACAATGTTAATGTAGTGAAGAAACAAGCTGCTGAGTCTCTGTGTTACACTTCATCCAACACACAAGTTCGACATTTGTAGCATCTAGCTGTAATACACGTCTTTAACATCTGATAACACGGCTTCAATGTAGCGGTTGAGGATCGAGGGGCAGCACAGTGGCGCAGCGGTAGCACCGGTGCCTCGCGGTGCCTGGGCTGCGGGTTCGCATATGGCTCAGCCTCCGTGTCGACGATGTGTTCTCACCGTGTTTGCGTGGGTTTCTTCACGCCCCGTGTTTCCGGGATGCGCTCCGGAGCACCGCAGCCTGCGCTGGACAGGTGGCTATTCATAATCGATGATGAATATTCACCATCTGCTTGGAATTAAATACTTCTGTCCCCTTTGAAACGGGAGCAAAAACCCCAACAGTAATGATTTTACACAGCTGGAGTAATTCAGGGTAAGTTCCTTGCTCAAGGGCACAACAACAACTGGGGTGGGATTCGAACCTACAACCACCGGAGCCGTCAGAGCAGCTCTAACCACTGCGCTACCAGCTGCAAAGTTTTTCACTTCCGTTTCCAGAAGTTTCCATGTGCGGTTGAGGAAGATGCCGTTCGATTTCTCGGAAGAAGCGCGCGAGCGCCTTGACCTCTAAAGCAGCGTCTGACCGCATCCTTCCTGTCCCGCTCAGGCGCACCGCGTGTGTGTGGGCGCAGCCGGCGAGTGAGAGCACCCCCGATGGTGGCAACTCCTGTCGACAGGGAGGGGGGTCATGTGACCGCCAGGGGGCGAACAGGGGCCTCGAGGGGTCTTTCAGTCTCATCCTTGGCTGTGGCGGTCGGTGCACGCGGGTTCGATGGGGGGGGTTTCGGCAGGGCCTTGCGGGCCAGTCCCGGGAGCGTGACCCTGCGGGGGGTGCGCTCCTCGGTCTCCCCCAGGGGGCGCCGCGCGGGGCCCCGGGCCTCACGGTATCTCGGTGCCGCCTTTGTGCGCCCCCGATAAGGCCGGCGTTCCGGAGAGGGGACGGGCCCCCGGCCAGCGGCGGGCCTCGGCGCGGGAGGGGCCGCGACGCTCCCCCGGGGGGGTGATTTGTTTAAGCCCTCGATGAGCGCGCCGCCCGACTGCAGGGGGATTTGCGTGTTGTTCCAGCCATTGTGGTGCGTTTATCACACAGAAAAGGACCCGGCTTCGCCTTGGAGCCCGACGCGGCCCGGGGAGCGCCGGGCCCTGACAGACGAACGCGCCGGTGCCAGCTCGGGGACTAAATCTGCGCTCTTCAAAGGTGGGGCCCGGGAAGCTCAGCGCTGCGCGAGGCGGGCGGGGGCTGGGTGCCATCTGTAAGAGCCCCCAGCTTGGCGGCAAGGCCGTTTGTAAGGGGCCGCTTCCTGCCACGGATGCCAGGCGCTCTTGGAGGGGGCGGCGGGGGAGGGGGGGGGGGGGGGTGTTGTACATGCCGGCTGCTCCGCCCTTCCGTGCCAACCGCGTCCTCGGGGGGGCGCTAGCGAGGGCGCCGTGTCTGTCACCCGGGGGAGCGGGGGTGGGGAGCGAAGGAGACAGATTGGACGAGCTTGTTTGTGTTCCGTCGCCATGGCGAGGTAGCGAGGTTGCCGACGTGTCGGGGAGCAGCAGCTGCTGGCGACGGGCGCAAGGAGCTCCGCCTCCCGGCAACGCTGCCCCCGGTGTCCAATCACGTGACCCGCCGACGGAGCTGCTAGATGCGGGGGGTTGGCGTGTGCTGACAGAGCCCACCTGTTAGCTCGGTGACTGCAACCCACCCGACTTCCTCACACCTGAACGTGCTTGTATTTATGTACCAGGAAGGGAAACACACACACACACACACACACACACACACACGGAGGAATTTCCTAGAATCATGATCATGCGAGGAATTAAAAAAGGGAAACACACTTTGACCTGCACTGACTGCTCTCCTCGAACAGGTCATGATGACGAAACCTCATCATTTCCTCCATCCATCCGGTTATGAACAAATGACCTCCTGACCTCAGACGCGATATGTGAACGTTGGGATCCGAAGCCAAATTCCTTGTGTGTGCGTGTGTGTGCGTGTGCATGCTTATGCCAAATAAATCAGATTCTGATTATGATTCTGGATTCTGTTATATAGCATAGCTGGACATCTAGGTACATGTACAGTACAAAATATAGCAGAGACATTCGTGCTTACCTTTAAATGTATATATACTATTATGTATTTACTTATACATGTATACATATACATCTACTGTATGTACAAACACACACACACACACATATACATATATACCCACACCCCAGTGAGATTAGTATACATATGTGGATTGTATATAGTATATACTACATTGTACATATGTGGATCAGTATAGTATGTGTGTATATATACAGTATACAGTACATATACAATAGTCATATGAGAGCGCTGTATGAGGGGGTGCAGTGGCGCAGTGGGTTGGACCACAGTCCTCCTCTTCGGTGGGTCTGGGGTTCGAGTCCCGCTTGGGGTGCCTTGTGACGGACTGGCGTCCCGTCCTGGGTGTGTCCCCTCCCCCTCCGGCCTTACGCCCTGTGTTACCGGGTAGGCTCCGTGACCCCGTATGGGACAAGCGGTTCTGAAAATGTGTGTGTGTGTGTATGAGAGCGCTATATTAGTCCAGTACAGTTAAGCACATAATGTTTTATTTCCTTCTTCCCAAGTGTGCTTCTCTCTGCTGGTTCAAAGACAACATATATTGTCGTATACAGTAATGAGCTGTCATTATTATAGCACTTATATGGAGGGTAATAAACTGTACTATTGGGGTTACATTTACTCACTCTTTCCTCTAAAGCAACGTCCAAAGAACAGTAAGGAGTATTTAGTTGACAATTTCCCTCCCAAGGTAACTTACACCGCTAGATGCGCCACAGCACAGTACACTGCCTGTAGTCCATCAGCCATCTGCACTCCTGAGCAACATGTACACACACAGGTTATCAGTTCACTTGAAACATGTCTCTGGAGCGTGGGAGGAAACCAGAGCACTCGGAGGAAACCCACACGGATACAGGGAGCATGCAAACTGCGCGCAGATCGACTAGGGCTTGAACCCCTGCCCTCTGCACTAGCTAGGTGCCGCCATGCGTTTTGTTCCAAAGGGCCCAGGTTCGAATCCCAGCTCATGATGCAGTACCCTTGATCATAGCTCTGACCCAGAAGTGAGACAGAAAAATGGACACCTGTATACAGTAAATGGTAACAGTGTACAGTAAACAATTTAATTTTCCTGGGAGAAAAGTGCCAAATGAAAGAATAATAAGTAAAATACATGACAATACGCACAAGGGATTTTCAGGTGCATTGTTTTAGAAGGGCGTGGTGGTGCAGTGGGTTGGACTGGGTCTGGGGTTCGAGTCCCGCTTGGGGTGCCTTGCAATAGACTGGCGTCCTGTCCTGGGTGTGTCCCCTCCCCCTCCAGCTTTACATCGTGTGTTGCTGAGTTAGGCTCCAGCTCCCTGCCACCCCGAACGGGACAAGCGGTTCAGAAACTGTCTGTCCTTTAGAACGTTCTGGAACGGTCCGTATCATTTGCGGCAAAGTGCGTTTTTCCTTTAATAGTTGTGTCGTTTTATGAATACACCTTGTTTTTACTGTGCTATTACATCTCTAACCTAGTCCTATGATGTTCCGTGTTTCAAGGTTTCGAACCCTCGACCCTCCGTTCACCAGCACTGTCCGGATCTGATGAGCGCTGCCACGTTTTGTTATTAATATTGTTAATATGGTTCAATCAATAATGTTATTGATATTATGCTGTTTGATAAATCACGACCCTTCGCTGGGAGGAGCGCACGAAACCCCCTTCCCCACACGCTCCCCCCCCCCCCGAGACTTGTTTACCTCTCAGACCCCCCTCCACCGAGTCCCCGACCCCCAGTAGGTGCGGCCCGCTCTCGAGCGTGTGTCCCGGGCGCCCCTCCCCCACCGCCTGTCTGCCTGCTAAATAATTCAGGAGTCTGGAAGTCGTTTTTCCATGACAAGCGTTTCCTCCCATCAAGCCGAATGTTTCATGCTGCAGTGGAGCCGCAAACAGGAGGACGGGTGTCGGCCAAAGCGAGGTGGTGGGGGGGGGGGGGGGGGGGGGGGGGGGGTTGGCCGGCCCTCACTGCGGTAATTCACCGTAAAGCCATCTTCACGGCGTCCGCAGAGGTGCGCGCCGGAGCACAAGTGACATTTCCAAATTCGCCGGGGCCCTGAGCCATTCGTTCACTGTGAACCGACTCCACTCCGGTAAAACACGGTGAGGGAATCTCACTTAGGATCCCTTCAGCACTGTCACCTCATGCAAGACCTGTATCTATCTATTTATTTCTTTTTTTATTTTTTTATTTATTTATTTAAATAAAAAAATTGAAAAATAAAAAAATAAAAAAATAAATAAAATAAATAAATAAATAAATATTGTGTACTTGTGCTCATGTGCCATGATACCAACTGTGCCTGTTTCCCATTTTTAAACACTTTTATCTGTTACCCTGTTTACCTGGTAAACGGTGATTATTTCTTCACTGTTTCGCTAGAATTATCGAGGGCGACTGTGGAGCCGCAGCCGCTGCGTCCGGGTGCGATTCGGGCTGCGAAGGTTTGGGTTCAGTCCCACCTTCTGCTCCAGTACCCTTGGCTGAGGTGCTTACCCTTGATCGATGTAGTAAAATTTACCATGCTGTGTAAACAGGCAAATCATTGCGAAGCTGATGATCACAGGAAGTGGCCCTTGGCGAAGGGCTCAGATAAACGAATGTTAATAATAAAGCTGGAATCTGAAATATATTATTAATCATAAAAACTATATTATTTATTACAGAAACAATACATGAATTATTAAATAAGAAATGGGTTAAATGTTTATTGTGGTTGCTTCTGATGAGGCCTACTTTGCTTAGGTGGCGGGAAATACAAATGCCACGAAATCATATTAAACATGGTAAAAATGCTAAAGTGAACTGTATTAACTGACAAAACAATGGTAAATAAAAATTAACTATTTCCTCCAGGATTTATCTGTATCAGTATTTTTTCTGCATTGCATTTACTTTTATTTATCAGACACTTTTCTCCATTGCAACTTCCAATGAGCTCTATGTAGTGTTATCAGCCCACCCACCTTGTTCACCGCAGTGACTTACACTGCTAGATACACTACTTACTCTGGGTTACTCATCCATACATCAGTGGAACGCACCCTCCCTGTGTCACTCACACACTATGGGTGAAGGTGAACAGCATGTCTTTGGAGTGTGGGAGGAAACCAGAGCACCCGAGGGAAACCCACACAGACACGGGAAGAACATGGAAACTTCACACAGACTAAGCGGGGATCGAACCCACATCCTCGCACACCACCCAGGCACTGTGAGGCAGCAGCACTGCTTGCTGTGCCGCTGTGCCACTGTGCCGTCCAGTATTAGAAGGTATTATAAAGGTGTTAGAACCGTTCCGTCACTGAAACATGTTTCTGAAAAGGGAAGCGATCAAACAACCTGCTGGTCTTGAACCTACATCCCTTCGGTCACCGGTCCACACTCCTGACCGGCGGTGTACCATATCCTGCTCGCACGCTGGAGGTCAGAGGTCGGCAGTGCCAGGTAAGCTTTCAGCGACCACACACACTGTGCTGACTGCCTCCGGTTCAAGGCTCCGAGCTGGACTCTCCTGGTGCCAGAATGCATAGGCGGCGCTCGCCTGGATCCCGACCCGGCTCCGGGGAGCCCCGTCAGTCGACCCGTCGATTGATGCGCTCCCTCCCGGCTTCAATGTCACGCGCGGTCCATCCGTCTCCCGGGGAACGTGGGACGAGGGGGGTGTGACAGCTTTATATTTCCCCCGGCGGAGCGTGGGGGTTGGAGGGGGGGGGGGCATCTGCCAGCATCCCGACCCCAAGACGCCTCCCCTTTGTGAGCGACGCCACGCTGCTACGATCAATCACCTCCCCGAGGAGAGGGGGGGGCCATCGCGCCGTTATGGCTCCTGTAAATCGCCCTTTATCTGGGAGGAGCAGAGACGGCCGGTCGGCGGAGCCGCTCCCCTCCCCCGCGCCGAGCGGGGCGGGGGGTCACGCGTCTATTAGGGCCGGATGGGGAGCGCCGGGGCGACGACGGGCACGGGCCGATAGCCTCCCATTAAGCAGCCACCTGACAAGGCCTTTCTGTGGCTGACAGCCCGTTCCGGCTCTGGGCGCGAGGCCCCGCCGTTCGGAAAAGGCCACCCAACAGGTCGGCCAGCCGGAGACGCTCCGCGGTAAACAAAGTCCCGCGGTAAATAACTGCTGACAGGGTCACGCGCCGGCCCGGGACCTGAGCACGAGGCTTCTCGTTCCGTCAAACCGCAGCGCCCCCCCACGTCCGTGTTATTATTCATTCGTTTCTTCGAGGCGACTTACACTGTCAGCTTTGAACACTGAGATTCTTACACTGATTTACCCACTCGTACAGCAGGGTAATTTTGACTGTAAGCATCCCAGATCGCGGGCGCTGCCGCAGGAGCAGGTTTCCGACCCGGGATTCAAACCTTTCAATTATGAAGCGACAGCTCTAGCCACGGCGCCCCCTGCTGCCTCCCACTTGGTAAAGGTAACTTCGGAAAACGTGGTGAGGAAAGCGGTCGTTGTTCCGGTGGACTGATCCTCACTTTCTATTCCCGCTCAGTAAATCTGGTCAAAACGGCCAAAAACGAGCCGCTCCACTGGGGTTCTTACCCCGCTTGGGCAATCGCCCTCTGGGTCTCAGCTCGACGCTCTCTACTATTACCACGCGTGTAAATAATACTACGGCGTCCGACCGCAAACGGACCGGTTCTACCCTCGAACGCACCGGAATCTCACACGCTTCCGGCGTGACCGACGGTTAGAGGCAGTAGGAGCAGTTGGAAGCAGCTGTCAAGAGCCTCAGCTGCGTCCCCAAACCCAGCGGGACGTCCAGGCAGGCAGGCAGACAGCGAACGAGGGACCGTGCCGCAGAGGACCCCCCGCCAGGTAGAAAAGCCCCCGGTGCATATGGCTGGTGTTTACCGCGGGACTCGGAGCTAATAGGAGCCCGATCGCAGAGACAAGTCTGTGCCAAGACAACAACGGGCAACACAGCAAACAACAGAGCTCCTTAAGGACTAGTGTGTTTGTGTGTGTGTGTGTGTGTGTGTGTGTGTGTGTGTGTGTGTGTGTGTGTGTGTGTGTGTCGAGGGGAGTGGGGGTCTAACTGACACAGCTCAAGGGCTGGGTGCTATCTGGAGGCTGACAGGGCTGTGCTCACCGCCAGCCCCCGACTGCGGCTGCTGTCCCGGCGAGAGAAGCGAGGTCGCCCCGGGTCATCGTGATGCGGGTGTGGGTGGGATGGAGTAGGGTGGGGGGGGTTAACCGCTGCGCCACAGATGGGAAGCTGGAGAGGAGAAAGTGTCAGTCATCTAGAGTTGGTTCGTATCAAACAGGTGACACTTGAACGGTACTGTATTTCAAAGGAGATTTCCATCCATCCATCCATTTCTCCATTCAGGGTCACGGTGGGCTGGAGCCTATCCTGGATATGGCCCGGATGGGGTGTCAGTCCATCACAGGGCAATCGCACGCACTCTTTCACACACACACACACACACGCACACAAAGGGCAATTCAGAGTCTCCAATCGACCTGAAACACATGCCTTTGCATTGTGGGAGGAAACCAGAGTACCTCGAGGAAACTCACACGGTCACGGGGAGAACATACAAACTCCTGCTTTAGACATGTCAGCGGACGTTGACGAGCGGGCTGCTGATGACGCTTCGGACGCAAAGGCTAAAAGCAAATTGCAGGCAAGAGTACGGTAAGAATATGGTAAGAGGGTGCGACCGGCTGCACTCGCTGCGGTGCGTCCATTCTGAGCGGGTGCTGTGTTTGGAACCCCGAGGGCACGAACGGACAGACGGACTCACGGAGGGACAGACGGACATGCGGGGGCTGGGTACTCTCGGTGCCGGCTTGTTTCTCACTCTTACATCACTCAGGCCCCTGGGTCCCGGTACCCCCACCCTCCCCCCACCCCACACACACCCCCACACCCCCACACCACCCGCGGGGGCTCTGGGCCTCCTGGGAGAGCACTGTTTGCCTGCCATCGTGGCACAAATAGAAAACCCGCTTATAAGCGGCCAAACCGGGCTCATCCATTAAATATGGAAGAGAAGTGTCATCGTCACTAATTTCATACCAGTTATTGTTTATTCACTTCTCATTTTTTAGTTAATATTACAAACCGATGAGAATTTTCACATTTTATTACATTTATTTTCCATGATAAACACAAGCGTGAAATTAATGTTACCGTATTTGTCCAGATAGACACACACACACACGCACACACATCCCTCAACCCCCCCCCCACCCCCCCAGAAGCCGGCGTCTCTTCTCCATCCGTTTTCGACTCGGTCCCAGGACGCGGCTATAACTGGGCCCCGAGTGCGAGGCTGCACATAGGGCCGCCGTGACTTTCACACACACAAGCCACAGGGGTATGAAACACACTTTGTCTCAGTGCAGTGTTCCAATGGCTTTGTGGCCCAAACACTCTTCCTTCACCTTACTGCATTTAAACAGTAAAAACACATTGACGTGATACTTTCATCCAAAGCGGCTTACAGTGTTGATGTACCTATAATTATTTAGCCATTTATACAGCTGGGTAATTTTACTGGAGCAACTTAGGGTATGCACCATCATCAAGGGCACAACAGCCAGGGGTGGGATTCAAACCTATGACCTTTGGGTTGAAAAGCAGCAGCTCCAACCATCACACTACCAGCTGCCTCAGGTTCCAGATAGGACAAGGGAAATCCTTGAGGGATGGAGAACAGGGTAGCAGGTGGCACAGCGGCTGGAGCTGTTGCCTTTGTACCCTACAGTTGTAGGTTTGAATCTCATCTCTGGCAGTAGTACCCTTGAGCAAGGTACTTACCCTAAATTGCTCCAGTAAAATTACCCAGCTGCATAAATGGGTAAATAGTTGTAAGTAGCTCAACACTGTAAGTCACTTTGGTCAAAAAGTGTCAGCTAAATGAGTACATGTGGATAAACGCACATGATCGCTGAGGTGCGATCAGTTTGTCCAGGAGCACCGCTGAGCCCGAGCGATTTGTACAAATAGCGTACAGTACTTCATACTGCTGTGTCTGGTAGGACATGGAAAGCTCATCATGGCAGATGGTGTGAAGCAAATTTATGGAGCAGTTAGGAGATCAGGGGCGAGTGGGTCTAAAAGAGATGGAATGCGGTTTAAATTCCGGAAGGGATTCAGCAGTTCTGAGGGGCAGAGGGCGCTCATTCCTCCACATGAAGACCAAAAGCAGTTTTGTACCACTTGTGAGATAAAATGCAGGTAAAATTCAGAACAACAGTTTGAATGTGTTCTAATGTTTTCATTAAGGCCTCCATGTTTTCTGGTGAAATGTGTGGAGGAACAGGGGAGCTGGATGGCAACAGACCCTGCAGAGTAAACCCATCACGAGCGACAGAGACTTGGCTGCAGGGACTTTTATTTTGAAGTTGGTCAAAATGCATTGGGAGAGGGCAGACGTGGACTTTTATTGTGTAAATAGTCGAGATGCGTTTGAGTTCACGCTTTTTGGGGATGGACTTTAGGGGGTTGGTGAAAAGAGCTCTGAGAAACACACCAGCTGAGTAAAGGAAAGTTTATTCTAAGTATTACTATGGTATCGCTATCTATGATGTGACTGTATGTGAAAATTTGAGCACCATAAATTGAGGGCAATGTTGATTACAAATTTACTTAGGGACGTTCCTCCAGGAGGGGTCTGCGGTCACGAAAGGGTTAAAAAGCTCTGCGTTCGAGACGAACGGACCCGATACGTCAGGTCACCAGTTGTTTTCATGTAACGGACCAGCGGCGAGCGACCGCGAGGGTACTGGTCAGCGCGGTCGGTCGCGGTCGTGCCGGTCGAGGGGATGCGTGCGGAGTCATTGACCGGTGGCACTGAGGACCGGCGACGACCGCTCCCGTTCCGGGCCTTTCATTATGGCCGCCGCGAGCCGGCAGAGGTCAGCGCCCGGCTCCAGGACCGAGGCCGCGCGCGCGTGCGACCGTGCGCGGGCGGTCAGGGAGGCGGGCGGTCGGGCGGAGGAGCGCGACTCGAAAATGAGCTGCCTTGGAAGTCAACAGGGACGGCAGGCAATTTGAGAGAGGCACAAACATCCATCATCCGCGGGGAGCTGTCCCACTGGCACTGAGATAGAAGAGCGGGGCCCAGCGGGGCCTCCACTGACTGGGCAACGATTTATTCCACCGCCCTCGCCCTCCCCTCGACAACCGCCGCTCACACACACACACACGCACGCACGCACACACACACAGACACGCACGCACACACACACACCTCTCCCTGGACGCTTGGTCCAGGAGCCCCATCCTGACAGCCAGTGTCCCTAGGGCTCAGTGACTGGTCCAGGCAGCTCTGTCCCCTTGGGGTTGTCTCTCTCCCTCTCACACACACACACACACACACAGATCAGCAGTGTTGCTCCCTGTAACCCTTGCGCTGCCAGGTCCTGCCCAATCTTCGCACCCACGACCGCCCGCCTTCTCATCTGCGACAACAGGGTGACTCAGCCAGTTGCGTTGCCTGTGGTCCCGTCTGCAACCCCCCCCCCCCTCCCCCCGCCCCCACGCTCCGGGCCCCAGGACCAGCTTCCAGGAGCCCGGTACGATGCGCCATAAAATCTCATTATCCGGGACGCTGCGCAGCTGTCGGGACGAGTCCCCCGGCACCCTTGATGGGACGCCGTCCGCCAGCTGAGCGCGGGTCAGCAAGGCACTGACGCTTCGAGGCGGCGCGGATCGCCGAGGTCCGGGATCGAGGTGCGGGCCGCCGTCCGTCAGAGCCGCCGCACCTCCCTCCCCTGACCCCCCCCGCGACACGCGAGGCTGCGTCGCCACGGCGACGGGGTCCGCGGAGCCAGGAACGGAACGGCGAGCGGAGACACTGGAGGAGGGTGCAGAGGGAACGGACTCTCACTCGCAACATACACTCCTTGTACACAGTAAAGAGACGGATCAGCCTCAGAGCTGTTGGGTTCATCCGTCCATCCGCCCCTTCATCCACCGGTCCTTCTGTCCAGCCATCCATCCGTCTGCCAATCCCTCCACCCGTCCCCCAATCCCCCCGTCCATCCCTCCATCTATTCATCTATCCATCCATCCACATGTCCATCTGTCCATTACCAAGAACGGTTTGTCCAGTGCAGGGTCACGGTGGTCCAGAGCCTATCCTGGAACCCTAGGGTGACAGGGCACCACATCCCAAGACGATCACACACACTCATTCACTGACACGCACACTAAGGGCCATTCATAGTCGCCGTTTGACCCGAAACACACGTCTTTGGACTGTGGGAGGAAACCAGAGCACCTGGGGGAAACCCACTCACGTTAGAATATTCTTCACCAGCTTCCAATACGTGACGCGGTACAATCTGAAACCAAAAGTAGTGAAAACGCGCACTTCTCCCAGAGAAAATCCTCTCCTAGCCTCCACGCACCGCGCTTTTACCTCCCTGTCCCCGCCAGCCTTTCCGGATCTTTCCGAGAGCAGCACTTCTCACTAACCGGCACGTGTTAACCTGCGCGTTACCGCAGTGCAGCGAAGTTGCTGTAAATATGACGCGGAAAAGGGGCGGGGAGTCGAGTCGTCGGAAAGGGGAAGGTGACTGTGGCGTTTATAATGTGTGGCGATAAATCAAAGGGCCTATAGGTTAAAATTGGCGGTGACCTCCGATGTAATGACAGCGTACGATCTGCATAGCAAAGCAGCGCGAGGGCCCCGCGCCGACAGGAAGTAATTGATGTATAGAAGATGGGGAGATTAAAGTCTTGGCTCGGGGTTGAGAACGCGCTCTATCGCCCACACCGCTAATTTGCATTTGTCAATCGGGGCCTGTATAAGTAGGGCCAATTACCCATGGTTCATTGGGAAGCCGCTGTTCTTGATCTCTCCTTCAGCCTGCGTCTCGGCACCTCTATCAGATCGCTGTCACAAACCATTTTCAAGGGCGCTTCGTTTCGCGCCACCTAATGTTGATTGTCATTTTCGGTGGGGGGGGCTGGGGGGGGCTGGTGGAGGACTGGGGGTTGGTGGGTGGAGCCTGGCGGAGCGGGGGGGGTGGGGGGTGCCGGTGCGGTCGCGGCGCATCGGCGAGTTCTCCCGCCGCCCCGCTTCTCGCACCCGGCCCCCGCTGCCTGCCGGCCGCCATTAAAGCTGTCAGGCGGCTAAGGGGAGCCGAGCCCTCGTTAAAGGGACGTCTCCTAATTAGCCATTCGCTGACGTCTCATTAGCTAATAATTGTTTAGATTAGTCTCACTTGGGCGACCTGATGGTCGACTGGAGGGCGCACGCCGGACGACAGACGGGTCCCATTAGCGAACTTCGCCCGCCGCTCCCGGGGACGAGGCCTCGGTCCACTCTGCTGAGCGCGGAACTTTCCGGAAAACATCCCGCTCGCGCTCCCTTCACCGCATCAGTGTGTGGCTCACAAAGAGTTGCCCTTGTAATACTTCTATTTACAAGCAGCTTCAATAACATTGCGATGCCCCGTCGAGGGTCAAGTGACACGGAAGCACTTTCTCAAATAGATTTATGTCGCACATTGTTTTCTCGGCGAATTTCGGCGGAAATATTTCGCTGAGCAACATTCCAGCTGCTAGGAACACAGAGCTGTGCGCACGGAGCCCAGGACCTCCCTGGAACTGCGGTTCACCTGGTGACCCATGAAAAAAGGCCACACGAACAGTATTTTTATCGCTTGTCATTGCCCACAGTGGAACCCAGGAGCTACGCGGCAGAGCAGCAGGTAGCTCTGGTGCCTCACACCTCCTGGGCTGTGGCTTTGAGTCTGTCTCAGGGCATGAGGAGTTTGCGCATTCTCCTCATGTTTGTGTGCACTTCCTCCCGATGCTCTGGTTTCCTCCCACAGTCCAAAGACCTGTGTTTCAGGTAAATTGGTGACTCTGAATGGACCTTAGAAGGTGTGCATGATTGCACTGTAACAGAGTACAGTCACACCTTATGGTTCCAGGATAGGCTCTGGACCACCATGACTCAGCAGGGGACAAGTGGTCAATAATCACAGAGGTGTGAAGAAAGGAAACAAGGGACACAGTGTAACATGCTGCTGTTGAGAAATCACACACACATCATCTGAAACCACTTGTCCCATACGTGGTCATAGGGAGGGAGCCAGAGACTGACCCAACAACACAGGGCGAAAGGCTGGGGACACACCCAGGACGGGACGCCAATCCGTCACAAAGCACCCCAAGCGGGACTCGAACCCCAAACCTACCGGAAAGCAGGACCCAGTCAAACTCACTGCGCCACCGCACCCCCGTAGTGTTGAGAAGCGTGTGTTCCTATTACTGGATCGTAACCGTTGTCGGGGGTGGTGTCTGAGGTCAGAGTGTCTTTCTTTGGCGTCTGTTCTTATTGATAGAGATGCTGATGGCTGTTTGTTGGGAGTTTTTTCCCCCTCATTGGACACTTAGAGATGAAGCTGTTGGTTTGTTGTCTTGTTCTGTTCAGCGTTGTATGCAACGTGAAATATGGAATATATGGCCGGAATTAATGTTTTTTTATTTATGGAGGATTATTTAATGGAAGCGATGAGGAGACTCCGTTGTGATGCTTTGATATTCTGAATATTTTATTGAGGAATTATCGATTTTGTTGTTCGGTTTTTAATAACTTTATCTAAGAAGGTCTGGGAAGCAAAAAAAAGGCTGTAATGAATATTAAATATCAAGGAAATGTAATGAAACTCCTGTCCTTTACCTGATATCTCCACAGACAGTGATATGTTTATTCTGTTTACACAAAATAATCTTGACAGACGAAGATGGAAAAACTATTGAAACATTGTGACCAATTTCTGAAAAAAGCTTTTCACTCACCTGAGACAACAGCGCAACATCAGTACCGAATATTTAAGCAATCTCTGCATAGCTCATAGGGCCTTAGTATGAGTAGAAATACTGGTGTGAAGGAACAGCGTAAATCCCAGTGTAAATCACAGTGTTTACACTCACTGCGGGGACCATAAATGAACGGAACTATGGCTTTTTTGGCGAGAACTCTTGCAGCTCTTTGGTTTCACTGGAGGGACTTTAAAAGGCAGCACCGATGGGCCCATGCTGATGCTCCGCTACCCGCTCCTTGACCGGGTCGGGTCGGGGTCGAACGCCGGGGCCTTTTGGCCGCGAACGGAACAGCTCAGCGCTTTCGCACGCCGAGTATCTGCTCCAAAAGATGAGTCACGTCGAGAAATGTGTTCGCGCGCCTGCCTCCGCGCTCCTGCGCCTGCTCCCTAAGGACCGCCCCCGGCAGCACCGTGGCCCCGCCCTCCACCCTCTCCCCTCTGCAAGAACCCATTACTCATGTCCAGGATCAGAGCTGGTGTGAAGTTGACGGATGACTGCCTCCCCCCCCCCCGACACAAGCCCAGCGTGCCTCCGTCCCAGTCGCTGGTCGAGACCCCGCGTTGGGGAAGCTGGCTGACCGCAGTGCTGCCACTCGCTCCAGCGGTCAGGCTCTGGGCAGAATAACAACGAGCTGCTTGCTTGAGGTCAGCCGCAGAATCCGGGCAGAGCCGCGGCGCACCGGAGCGTGCTGGGCCGCGCGGGCCGGGCTCCCTGCGGAATGGCGCGCGCGACACCCTCGCAGCGGCCGGCCGGAGGCAGCGTTCACGCAGAACTGCGAGGGAAAGAACTGAACAGAAGAACAGAACGGCGTGGCAGAAGGTTGTTGGGTCAAATCCCACTGGAGGACTCTTCCTGTTCCATGCCTGACCACAGGAAGTTAACTTCAAATTGTTGCTTGTTGAGGGATTTTGAGTGAAAAGTGCTGCTCCCATGACATGATGACAAGAGCAATAAGAACTGCTGCAGTCCAATGGGCTGTCCCATGAATGGTCCAATGAGCGGTCTGATGAGGGGTCCAACAAGTTGTCCAACGAGCGATCCGACAAGCTGTCCCATGAATGATCCAATTGGCTGTCCAGTGAGCGGTCCAATGAGATGTCCAGTGGGCTGTCCCAGGAATGGTCCAATGAGCTGTCCAACGAACGGTCCACATCTCTCACCCACCCAGAACACAAATGATCCTCGATCAACTCGCCCGTCGCCTCTTTCCAAGGCAAACTTACACTGTTGGGTCTGTACACCAAGGGACTTACAGCGATGTACCCAGTTACACAGCTGGGTAATTTTTACTCTGCCATTTCAGGGTAATTACCACGATCAAGGGTACCACAGCAGAAAGGGGTATTCGAACCCGCAACTTTCCAGTGCAAGGCGATGACTCTTACCACCACACAGCTCCCTTCCTGCCCAGAGGTAACACAAGTGTTTGTGTTCAATTATAAAAATCAAAACAATAGGACCGGACTCTGACCGCCGCATCCACCGCAGTCTGATAAACATCATGTAGGAACTGGTGATCACATTAAATTACCGCGGTAACTGAGCCGAGCGGAGAGCTGAGTTAAAGTGGCGAAACGTGTAACTTGAGCAGGAATTAAGTAAACGCATAGATGACAGATACCATGCAGACTTCCTGTGTGTGTGTGTGTGTGTGTGTGTGTGTGTGTCATGGACCATGTTTTTCAACTCGGATCTGCACAGCAATCAAGCTGCTGTACTCTTATTGTTACTACGTTTTACACTAAGGCCCTTTCCTCTGAACGGAGGGCCTTCAGACCGTTAAGGAGCAGCGCTCTTTACGCAGCCTCTGTTCGGCGTCCGTTTCTCACCTTCGTGTCACTCGTGAATCACGGTGAAATACCATGCTTGATTTTTGCCAATGAAATTTAAATGTAAATGTCATAATTTACAGCAGCCCAGGATGTGTGCTGTTTCTGGGCAGGAACGTCAGTATAACGTGAACGCACGGTGACCCGGAGATGACGGAGCGGTACGGAATACCGGCGCACCCTCTGGAACGGCGCTGACATCATCACGTGTCGCCGTTTAAGATTTACGTTCATATTTGCGCAGTTGCAGCGTGTAAATACAAGGTGGAAACCGGTTTTACGGAGCGCAACCGCCAGCGGAGAGGGTGCAGAGAGTGTGTGCGCGAGGGGCCGTTCGCTCCACATGCAGGGGGGGGGACGACACACACCTGCTCGTTCGCACCGTTGACCCTGGATGACCCCGAGGGACAGGACCGCACTTCCTGCTCTTGGAGAAACACAGTGGCTCATATATGCATTTTGGTCTCTTTGCAATGGACAGCTCTGTCCATCTCTCTCTCACTCTCCTTCTTGCTCTCTCTCTCTCTCTCTCTCTCACACACACACACACACACACACACACACACACACACGCCCCACCTCCCCTGTCCTGATCCGCTCTCAGCCGGCTGACGTGATCGGCGTGGGGGTGGTGTTGTTGCCAAGGTGTCCTCCCCGGAGGACTGAGCTCATTCTGACTCACTCCCTTCAGCCTGTTCACCGCGGTGAGCCTGACGGCGGGGGGTCCGTCAGCACCCCCCCCCCCAATCCCCTGTCCGTCCGCGGCGAGCGAGGCCCCCCGCGTGCCGACTGGCTCCGGAACGAGAGCGGGCAGCTGTCAGCCGGAAACCGGACGGCGACGGCCTCTCCCCCGTCCAGCCCTGGAGAGGGTCCTGGTTCGATGGGGGCGGGGTCACAAGGATGACATCGCTCTCGCCGTGCCGTTAACGTACTGTCATTTCCCGTCCCGGCACAACCATAACCCCCCCCCCCCCTTCGTAACAGACCATATTCCTTCCGTGGTCATAAAGCAATCCCTACAATTTGATTAAGGCATCCTGCACAGGCCATCCGGGCCTCCATACACCACAGACAAAGAATTTACACCAATTAGGTGATTTAATGCAATAATGGAATTCTGCGGCGAAATCAAATTAGAGCACAATTAGCTCGAATCAGGTGAAACAGAAAAGGGCAGCGGCAGAGGCGCCGGGGCCTTCGCCGGAGCGCAGCGGCGCTTTAATGGAGTCCGATTCAATTAGCAAACCTAATAAAGCGGTTCAGGTACAAATAATTGCGTTGGCCGATCCGCTTCTTACCGTCACGCTCGCGCCATCCGCCGCGAACAGGGTGCGACACCGGGGGCGGGAGAGGGACGTGGGGCGGAACGGCGGGTAGCGCCGGAGCCGCGCCGCGCGGTCCTGGGTTGTGGGTTCGAGCGTAGGTTTGAATCTCGCTCGGTCTCCGTGGAGTTCGCGTGTCCTCTCCGTGTTCTCGGGGGTGTCGTACCGCAGTCCAGAGGCGTGTGTTTCCGGGGCACTGCTCACTCTGAATTGCTGTGTGTGTGTGTGTGTGTGTGTGTGTGTGTGTGTGTGTGTGTGTGTTGCATTGTTCTGCTATGTCAGTGGCTGAATGGTCACACACTCCAGACTGATGACCGGCACTCTGTCCCCCATCGGCGGTCACTGCTCTCCAGTGAGGTCTTTCCCATCGCCACCATGCCGGAGGCACAAAAGCAGCCCCGCCCCACCCTACCCCACCCCACCCCAGGGGGTCGTCCCTCAGTATCCAAACCCCGCCCCCAGGCAGCAGGCCCGGGCTTGGCTGGCACCTCCCCCCCGCGGTGACTCAGCCGAGCGGACGAACTCTCCCGCCCCACAACATCCTGGATGCAGGTCGGCCGAACAGGAAGTCCCGGGGGCTGCCCATCACGCATCACTCGCTCGCCAGCACGGCCTTGTGGGTAATGTAGCAGGGTTCCCTGTGAGCGGAGCTGGTGCCACAGTAACTCTCGGTTTTTCATTGTCAGTTACTACGGTATCAACCATGACCGGGATACCCTCGCAGCGCCTTCGTCACACCGGAGGGAGATTGTGCTCCGCAGGTACAACCTTTGCACAAACACTAAAATAATAAACTCCCCCTAAATTCAGGACGCAAACTGGGTTCAAAGTATGAACTCAGATCATTTGCGCTGGGTGACTTACAGTGATTTACCCATTTATACAGCAGGGTATCCTCACCGCATCGGTCCAGGGCACTTGCCGGAGTCAAGGGAACAACACTGAAGCAGGGTCCTTGAAACCGAAAGGCCGCATCACTAAACACCACCCCACCTGCTGGCCCCCTGGTGTTACTGCGGTACGCCTGGGGAAAAAGGCCCAGGTTTGTGCGAAGAACTTTAAAGGATGCACTTTGGACACCACTGTGTTTTTACATGATTTGCCTTCTTTTCTTTCGGGGAGATAAACGCGTGCTGCGAACGCTGCCCGCCGGGTGCGGCCGGAGTGGAGCCCGTTGCCCCGGAGCTCCGTGAGGCTCCGTGAGGCTCCGTGATCCTCCGTCACTTTTCTCAGGTTTCTCTTCCTCCCCCTTTATGTCCGGGACACGATGGATCGTCTTCTTAAAACATTTACTGCACCTGTTTTGTCCTCCCGACGCGAGGCGCTGGAGAGGGAGAAAGCGGGAAACAACACCCCGGCAAAGGGTGCCGTAAATCTCTGAGGGCATCGGCAGCAAAGCCTCACAGCCTGTTCCGAAGTGGGCGTGGCCTCGTCATTGGCCCATTCAAACGATGAACTTTTACCTCATTTTTGCTTCTGCAGAAGGTCTAGAGAACAAACATTGTTTCCTTTTTATTTAAAATTTTCCAGTTAGAGTTAGTTAGGGTAAGGGTTAGGGTTAGGGTTGGGGGGACGCAGCGGTGCAGCGGGCTAGGCCGGGTCCTGCTCTCTGGTGGGTCTGGGGTTCGAGTCCTGCTTGGGATGCCTTGCAATAGAGTGATGTCCCATCCTGGGTGTGTCCCCTCCCCTTCCAGCCCTTTGCCCTGTGTTGCTTGTTTAGGCTCCGGTTTGCCGCAACCCCTCTCGGGACAAGCGGTTTCAGACAGTGTGTGTGTGTGTGTGTGTTTTAGGGCTAGGGCTAGATTTAGGGTTAGGGGTAGAGTTGGGGTCATTTAGCTGATACTTTTTTTAAAAAACATCTTAATATATTATGTTTGTAAAGTATCTTTACATTTGTTCATTTAGAGTGTTTATACAGAACAATATTTGCTTTTCTCCAACGACAGACACAAGGCTTCCTTCCTTGAAGCAGAGTCAACCTGTCCAGTAGAACAGCTTTTTTGCTGCATATTACAGAAGCTTCTGCAGATAGAATAGATAGGAAATACTGATGTGACCATCACTGATGATGTGCGGCAGCTTCACGGAGCAGATGGAAGATCAGGAGAGAAGTGGGTCTGAAAGAAATGGACTTTCTTTCTTGAATGTTGAGAGGGATTCAGCAGCTCTGAGGGAGGGAGGGAGGCAGGAAACTCATTTCAATGCATCAGAGACAAAACTAAAAAACTGTTAAGATGTTTAAAGTGGTGTTTACAGCTGGGAAAATTTTAACTGTACTATTTCATGTTAAGTACCTAGACCAAGGCTCCTACAGCAGGAGGTGGGGGGTAAAGAGAGGACTCAAACGGGCCGCCGCCAAAGATAGGACATTAGAGATATAAACTGATGAAGAGCGGGGGCACGCGCGCTCCGGGTTCCGTTCCGTCTCCTCGTGTCGGGGGGCGATGAACTGACGGGCGAGTCACGCTCCACATCTCGATCGGTGCTTGAGTGCGGCTGATTAAGAGGGAGGAGCCACCATGGCAGAGATGCACGGCCTTTAATCACACGAGTCTCCGGGCTGCTTCCGCGAGATTAGAGCCAATTACACCTGCACCTTACGGGAGCTTGGGTTCGGGTCCGTTGGGCTGAGGCCCACCGTGGGCGCGAGCGCGTACGTGGTGCTTGGCGATAGACGCCGCCGGGGGCCTCTTTTCTCCTCTCCTTCTTCACGCAAAGAAGAGCATGGAACTCCCACTGTCCGCAGCGTGTTGACGTCTTCGCTCGCGACAAACAAACGTAAAGAGCAAAATGTGAGATGTGCGGACAGAAACGAAGACCTGCCGTTGGAGTTCGAGAAAATGAGGTCATTCAGCACCCAAAGAATGTCCTATAAATCATTTCTGCCCTGCAGATACGAAGCGGCTTCCTGTTTTTACAGCTAAGGGACGTAAAATAAAATAATAAATAACTTGTCACGTAATTACTGTCCGGACTGTCTGGGGTCTGCGGCGAACACAAAAAACAAAAGGCTGTATTGTGGCGATGAACAAAGTGCTCTTATGTTTAAACCGTTTTTTTTTTTTTTGCAAAGGGTGCACAAATGCGGACGTCGCATCCACGGTACGCAGAGCTGCTTTGTGTGTGTGTGTGTGTGTGTGCGTGTGTGCGTGAGTGTGAGCGTTTGTCTGAGGAGCTTCAGGGGTGACGACTGTCGCTGTCTTTCGGTCCCACGTGAGAAGAGGAGACAGGAGAGATGCGGTCGAGGGGCTGACCACCCAGGGCCAGGAGCCCACAATGGCGTGTCTCCGGGGCACGTATGATGAATTATTGAGCCCGCGGTGCCGCATCCAGGCTGCTCTGCGAAAGGACCCCGGACCTTTGTCTCGCGCTCCTTTCTTCCGGAGTCAGGCTATTGTAACCCGAGCCGCCCCGTGTCTGGGTTCGCCGAGGGTCACACAATGCGGCCGAGGCGGCGCGCACGGAGCGTGGAACCCGAGATGGGGGGCAATTAGGTAACGGGAACCGGAGCGGAGCGCGGGCGAGGCCCTGCAGACGACCGCTGGAAGCTGCGGACGGAGAGAGAACAAGCGTCGTCCATCGATCCCCCTCGGCAACTCGAAGCTTTTGGGAAAGGAGACTGCTGCGAGAAACCCGAGGAATCGGGTTCCCCGGGTCATCCGGAGAGCCGGGTATCTGTATTAGAGTGTGCAGAACCGCATTACAACTCCGCGTAGCTTTTGTGCACGTTGCCGAGGTTCACAGAAGCGGTGAGAGCGAGGCCTCGTGGCCTGAAAAACTCCCTCGCGCTCTGAGAACAGTGGCTTTTGTCCCGGCACACCCCCCTCCCCCGCCATCGCTCTGCTTATATGCTTCTGTGAAGCGCACTAATTCGCGAGGTTCCCGGGCTCGGGGCCCGAATTCCAGCTGCTTTCATCTAAAAGAAAGAGGTCAGAGTAACATCGGGATGTCCCGCACCGCGAGCGTGCGACGCTGCCTTGATGAATCACCATAAATCATGCTTCAAATGCACCTTCGGTTGATCACATGGACGTCGGTATCAACGAGTCCAAACGGAGGTCCGATCGGTGAAATGTCTCCATCTTGGGTTACAGATGGAATCAAAAATATTCATTTGCAAGGCCGCTTTCAAATAATGACAGCAGGCACTCGCGATATTTGAAGAGGACTGTTAATAAGGCGGTCGGTCCTGCCACGCAACGACCGCTTTTAAGGGTTCCTAAGAACACGGTCGCGAGTCTAAACGGGCTGCCGATGCGAAGTTTACGAGCTTTAATTGGCTTGTGATTTATGGTGCCTCGCCTGCGATCGCCCGAATCGCTAAGGAGCCGCGTCGAGCAGGGGACGGCGCACGGCGCGATGCCATCATCAGGGCGCTCGCTAGCACGAGCGAGGCCCCCCGCCCCCCGCGGCTACCCACGCTGCTCCGACATTCTCGGCCCCTGGACGTTATGAGCCCGGTTCATTGAAAAGTGCAATTATCAGCGACGCTCACTGTAAATTTCCTTGTTCGGTGGGACAGAGCCATAATAGCTGCCCGCTCGAGCGTGCAGGAGGCCCCGCTACGCCTTCCCGTCCTGTCAGGCCGCATCACATCAGCCGGCTCGCCGGGGGCCATCGCGTTTACGGCGAGGGGGGGGCAGGGGAGGGCGGCGCCGCGCAGGCCCCGGCGACGCCCCGGCGGCCACATCTGCCCGAGCTCCCGAAGCGCAAGCCCTCTCGCCGCCCCCCCACCCCCCGCCAGCACGCACGCAGGCAGAGAGGAGGGCGGGTGCAGAATACACCGTCCGTACTCCGCTCAGAAAGACGCGAGCGGCACGACGCAGGCCAACGACAAGTCTCCGCGTTGCAAAGTGAACTTTTCTCAGCCGATGGGAAAACGATGAGTCTCGTATTTATTACAGCTATTATTTATTCTGCTCTCTTGTCCAAAGCAGCTTAGGGTCTAATTGTGTTATTATTACATATTTTTTTTATTTATGAGACACCTCTCCAAGGTAACTTACAGTGTGGGACTTGTAGGCTAAGCCACTTACAGTGATTTACCATTAATACAGCTGGGCTATTTTTACCGCGTTAATTCACACCGGTGAAGGGTACCGTGGCAGGAGGTCCCACCTGAACTTGGGTCATCTGGGGGGGGTGTCAATCAAATTCAGCGCACCGCTCTGCTCTGCCTGCCACCCGCCTCCCTCACCGCTGATCTTGAGCCGCATTAACACTCCGCCGTGACAGCAGTGCGGCGTCTATTATTGCGTTTATGCTTTTAAAATTTTATTTGTTTCCAGGGAGAACTTTTTGCCTCCCTAAGAGGAGAGGAAAACAACAGAAGGCTGGAGATGAACGGGCGGAGGTAACGCTCTGAATACATTTGCCGTGTTTTGCATGCATCCTTGGCAAGGGCGCGCGCACGCACACACACACACACACACGCATGAGAAACACATCTCCCTCACTTTGATGTCGTCTCGCCGGAGCGCACTTCGGCAGCCGACACGGACGAGCGTGGCGAAGATGCGGGCTTGATATTGGTTCGGACGCGCGGGGGGTGAACGCTCCCGGCATACCATTAAAACGGAGCGGCCCGGCTCTGCCGCTCACCGCCCGCATGTCGCCGGGAGTAAAGGCGGCGCGGTAACCTTCGGCGCTTATCTCCACAGACAAGGTGACGTCGTCAGCCCAGTAAGCGGCCTGATAGCGACCACGGTGCACCGTAGCCCTTTAAAGGGGACCTGTCACGGTTTTTTAGGCCTCGCCGTGTTTTTTTTTTTTTTGCTTCCGAGGGTTGGGGAGCACTTCGGAGAGACGGGTGGCCTCTCGCGGATAACCCCTGCGTGAACCGCCAGGGCGACCCACTTCCGCAGCCCAGGCAGACATGTGGAAGAGGGTGCAGACACAACAGTCCCGTGACACACACACACACACACGCTGTGTACTGTCTGGTGACATTGCAGCATTTCTCTCCAGGGCACCATGTTGGAAAAATAAAAATACAGCAGTATTAACACGCACGCACGCACGCACGCACACGGGGTTAACCCTTTGGGGGACGTTCAGCCGAGCATCACCGCTGCCCTTCTTGAGTCCCGAGAGCACCTCGACCTTAGGGGTCCGTGCGAGCGGCAGGGCGCGGAGCGGCGGCCGCCTTTCCGGCAGGGCCAAATGTGGCGATGTGCTCATAATTAGCACAACAAAATGCTGGCATGGATCCTCCTCTCCCCTCTCCTTTAATCAATTAGTCATAGGTTTGGACTCATAAATGCTGCATAAGTCAGTTATGAAAATTGAATTATTTATCGATGTATGTACAATGCTTTTAAACAGTTATTCATGAGCTATTTAATGATTAAATAATTAATCAGTGATTAGTTTGTCCATACAATAGACTGTAATTAGGGTGGGTGCACATGCAAATTAGCGTCCAACTTCTGAACGCAGCAGGAGACGCAGACATCAACCCTGGACCTCCTGTCCTCGTCTCTTTATTTCACCGCCTTTAATAATGTTTTCTTTTGGGGTGTTCGGAAACTTGAAGGACCGAACGCGTTCGCATCGTTTTCCGCATTTGCCGCGTCAGGCTGCGGTACAGTCGCAGAAGTTTCCGGAACAGCAGGTGGCGTAGCGGTTAGAGGCAGCTGCAGCTGGAGGACCTGGGTTTGAATCCCTGCTCCTGCTATAGTATCCTTGATGAAGGCGCTGACCCTGAACCGATACAGTAAAAAAAAAAAAAAAAAAACCCTGCTGTATAAACAGGTAAATTACTGTAAGTAGCTTAGTACAGAATCCTGACATTGTAAGATTCTTGGAAAAAAGGTGAACAAACAACAGGGGTGTAAGAGACCTCTGAACCGATCGCGGCTGCTTTTTTTCTTCCGTTTCATGTTGCTGTGAAGTTCCTGAGATTTTTTGAGATCAAAGGGAAGATTCCGGATGCTTTGAGGCTGTTTTCGGTTCTTCCGACGACGCGTGACACATTGAGGTCTTCGAGGTAAACTGTACTCGAAATGGAAGCACGGTGGCCGCCTCCAAGTTGGACAGGGAACCCCGTGCCCATGTGACAAGCTTATACCTTGCTTGAGGGTACTAGAGCCAGAGAGGAGATTCGAACCTGCGATCTTTGGGTCCAAAGGGAGCAGCTCTAACCACTGCTCAACCAGCTATTTACATCATGCACCTAAAACAGCTCAGACTGACCTCTGCAGAGAGCGGCAGAACATTCCAGGCGGCGTGAGGGCTAGTGGAGAGACAGCATCGGAGCAGCGCCGTGACGTGCTGGACAGGTGATGAACAGTGTTCCAGTCTGTTCATTTTTTAATAACACAACTTGAACATGACTTTTGAGTCGCTTAAAACTGTACTTATTCCCTCGCATACATTAACCGCATGTCCTGGTCAGGGTTGAGGTGGTCCAGGGCCTATCCTGGAATCACTGGGCTTGAGGGTACAGCATCCTCTGGATGGGACGCCAGTCCATTGGAGGGCAGCCACATACACACATGCATATTTGCCCACACACAGGGGGCAATTTAAAGTCCGGAACAGTCAACCTGAAACATGTTTTTGGACTGTGGGAGGAAACCAGAGCACCTGAAGGAAACCCTGCAAAGACAGCGGGACAAAATGTAAATGGCATGCAGACTGAGCTGGATTCAAATTCATGTACAGCTCAGGCACTGCGAGACAGCAGCACCACTATGCTGACCACAGACATTACTACATTAATTTAATTAATGATAAGACGGATTCAGCAGCTTTGAGTGGCAGAGGGAACTCATTCCAGCACACTGGAGCCAGAACTAGGAACTTCTGGGCTTCTTATTTCACTGAGGACTGTTGCACAGGGTCACTGAACATGAGACCAAGATCGACTAGTGAAAGAACGTCAGCAGAACCTGTTGCGCTTCTACACAAACTGCAACCGTTTGAACAAGGGGTGAAGCCCACGATGTGTAGGAGCCTTGCGTCCAGCGAGCAAGCGAAGGTCTTCACAAACAGCCGACACACTCGTGTGCTGCGGTGCACCGCGCCGTTCGGAACTGGTACACAAACGCTCCACTGGTGGAGGATGGCAGCTTGGTAAAGGTCGAGGAATCCCACCCGGAGATCTGCTCTCTGGAACTGGACCCATCGGACCCACAAAAAAGTTCACGGTGCTAGAATTCGCAAGCTGGAGCGGGTTTACGAACCCAAGTCAAGAGGAGGCGCCGGGAGACGAGGACAGCCAGTAGTTGGCGCTGGAACCAGTGTTTATCCAGAGATTTTCTAATAATACCATCTGTTCAGTGGTTATTGATCTATTGTCAATAATCATGTGTCCAGCACAGCGTCGCGGTGGTTCAGAGCCTATTCTGGAAGCACAGGGTGTGAGGGAGGGCTCACCATGGACAGGATGCCAGTCCATCACAGGGTAATCACACAGAGGAATTTGGAACCACCGATTCACCTGAAATGTGTCTCTGGATTGTGGGAGGAAACCAGAGCACATGGTGAGCAAGCGCAAACGGTGACAGTAAAGGGCCCAACGAACCAACGAGCGCAGTCTCTCTCGTACCGTGACATTTCAGAACGGAAGCGAAGCGGAGGCGCCGGCTGGACGTATCACATCTCGCGGCAAACGGCGCTGAGCGCAGAGCGTGCAGAGAAAAGCGATACCCGAGGGCTGAAATTTATTTATGGTCCCACCTAAAATACGTGGAAAAGTAGCGTCGCTGAGTCCGTTGCTAGGAAATGGTACGGAAAACGAAAGGAAGCGTCTCGCTGGTTTACATAAGACCCGCGAGGAGCCTTTGTTTCGACAGCGAACTAAGGCTGTGAAAGGGTAAAGCAAAGAGGTTCAGAGCAAAGAAAGAAGGCGGAAAAAAAAGATTTGCCCATCTGGCTGCGGTCACCAGCCCTTGTGAGACAGGAGTCGGAGGCGCGGTACAGGTGGCGGAGAATTAACCGAGCCAAGGGCCGACAAAGGGGCGCTGAGGAGCGCTGGCGGCCGCCGCACGGTGCCAATCTCCACGGAGGGGAAGTGAGCTTGCGGAGAGCCCATATGCACAGGACAAAAGGAGGCAGGCACAGAGCCGAACAAATGGCTGGAGCGAGCGAGCGAGCGAGAGAGAGAGAGAGAGGGGGGGGGATTGTGGAGCCGGAGCCACACACACACGCACACACAAAAAAAGCACAACACATCAAGACTTTGCGCAGCAAACAAACCGCATTGTAACTATTTCTATGCGAGAAGGAAGTGGACACGAGCGGCCGTCTAGACTATTCATTAGTTGTCTAGACGACGGTCCCCCTTTTTTTTTTTTTTTTTTGAGTGTGGGGGGGTAGTGGTGGTGACCGCAGATGGACTCAGCGGTAGTCCGGTCATGGCGCTGGAACGTGATGAAGTGAGATTTACAGCTTGGATTCACATTACAGATGGAGCCCCGATATTAGTCACTGTCGCCACCAACCTGTCACCGTAGCGGAGCGAGGGGAAAAAGGCCGCTTACGCGCCGAGCGACTGACGTGTCAAAAATCGGGCACGCAGCAGCTGGCGGAAACAGAGGACTATCGTGAGGGATCTGGAACCATATGCGATGGTCGCTGGTTGGTTCAAAAATAGCAAACGCTTTCAATGCTCTGGCATCACGAACGAAATGACACAGAGCTAAGACCTATTCATGTAATTTTTTTTTTTTTTTTAAAAAAATCCAAAGCACCATTGGTTTTTTTCCCCCCTGCATACGACAGGTATTTTATCGGATGCTCAACATCAAGGCTTAAACAGGCAAGTCAGTTTGCCTGCAGCCCTGTGTGGAGAACGGTCCACACGGAGTTTACGGTTGAGTGTGGACAACGAAGGTCAAACCAACACGTCCCACGGCCTCCAGAGGTCCATCTGAGCCAGAGTGGCTCTATTTTCCCCTGTCGTTAAGATCAGGATCAAGCTGAATCCTTCAGGATGCTTACAGAGGCCTCATGTACCCTTGTAGAAGCAGGACCACAACCGGAATTCAACATCCAAGACCACTTTGACAAAACAGGCAGCTGGGCTGGAAGTCAGACAGGTGCAAGGGGAAAGAAAAAAAAACTTCCCCAAAAGAAAATCACTTTTTTAATAATCTTTTATTGGAAAATAGAGGAAATTAAATAGACAACGTACAACGGATGGTTGGACAAATCATCCTGGTGCGGAAGAGAGGGCAGGAGGGAGCGGTTGTGCAGTGTCAATTCATGACGTCCGCCTCGAGACGCCCGGAGCCAGTCGTCTTATTAGAGTCCCGTTCTTGAGGGAAGAACGAATCCAGTGAAAGTCAGAATCCCGCCAACTGTTACCCAACACACACAGCCGTACTTTGCCTGTCAGAGCAGAGAGCAGCTCAGCCTCGCTTCGTCTAAACAAGCTCAACTGCGGAGCTGCGGGGGACAAACCTACAGGGGAGCAGAAGATCACATACATTCTCATTTGGTTTCCTAGATGAATATTGTGGGTCACTTTTATTAAAAGCATCATCACTACAGTTGGCAGCAATTTACACAGTTATCATACATGGTTTTGAAAACAAAACAGACGTCACAAAGAGAAAAAATTTACAAGTCGTGTCTGTAAACTTCAAGGCTAGTTAGAATTGAGGTAATGCTGTTCAGCTTTGTGGTTAAAGTAACAAAAAGTCCTTTCCACAAGAAATGTACCTGATTTCATTTTTTTTTTTTTTTTTTTTTTTTTTTTAAACAGTTTATACCAGTGCATGAAACAAGATCACAAGAGGAGGGGGGGAAGAAAGAAAAAAAAAAAAAAAAAAAAAAAAAAAACCACTCCAAAAAACGGTAGTATTTTTCTTCCATCGTTTCAAATGTCGCGGCCACCCTCCCGGTGTTGTAGTCTGAGTAAAATAACATTCAGCAGCTGCCTTAATTATTGCTGTGTCCACAGGCTGAGCTCAACGTCACACCTTTGTTTAGATTGTCAGCTTGTGAAACTCCAAACAGTCTAAAAGAGTGTAGGCATGATATGTATGAATTTCATCCTGATCTTCACAGCAAAAAAAACAGTACAAAAAAGGAAAAAGATAAATATACATCATTCCTTACAGCAGCAGTCACTAATGCCATTTAATATGTGTGCCACTGGATTACAAATGTTGCTGTTTGTTGACACAGTTAGACGGTAGGGGGGAAAATAAGAGCCGCAGAGCACTATTTAAGCAATTTATTCCTAAAAGATTTCAGATAAAGGGTTTTGAAATCTCAACTCTCCTTGGATAATAAATAATGCACTGCACAATACTCAGACCAAGGAACAACCATTCTGACATCCATGTAACATGACTTATTTTGCACTATGCTACTTCAGACAGCTTTTTGTTTTCCCATTTCATTTTGCTGTGGAAAACGAAATAAAAACAAAACAAACCAAAAAACAAAAAGCCAAAATCTAAATATTTGGATATTTAACTGGCATGTAAACAGTAGGGCTAACCATTTGTCAAAAAGTTTAAAACACTTCTTGAAAGTGGCGGGAAGGAACTAGTCTCCGTTGTCCTCATCTTCCTCTGCATCCTCTCCTCCGTCGAGGGAGTCCAGCTCCTCAGCTGGGCCCAGCTCGTCCTCCAGCACCGAAGACTCGGCCGTCTTGTTCTGGCTCTCGTCCGTGTCGCTGTCCTCCAGTGTGTTGTCCCCGTCTGCCACCTCGGCCTGAGCTTTGGCAGCAGGGTCGGCGCCGGTCTCCTTCTCCTCCTCCTCCTCCTCCTCCCCCCCTGTGGCGCCAGCCCCGGCCTCTGCTCCCGTCACGGCACCCTGCAGTCCGGCTAGCGAGGCCTGGTTGAAGCCTGGCAGAGCCAGGCCACCCAGGCTGGGGGGAAGGAACATGGAGGGGTAGAAAAGACCTGGGGCCATCGTTGACAGCAGGAAGGGGTTGAAGGCCAAGGGGTTTGTGGACATGCTGGCGGCTGCAGCAGCTGCTGCTGCGGCGGCCGCCGAGTTGATAGAGGTCTCCCCGTTCGCCTCGGCCGAGGCCTCGGGGGCCTTCTCCGGCTCCTTCTGCTCTGCCTCTTCCTCGCTCTTCTTCTCCTCGGTCACAGCTGCGGACGCTTCCTCGGGCTCAGTCTGGCCGGCAGCAGAGGTGCCGCCGGCAGACACTGCAGCAGCTGCAGACGTTAAGTTGTTGAAGAGGCTGCCCAAGCCAAACATGTTGGGCAGCCCAGCCATGCCGGGCAGCATGAGGGGCAGCATGGTGGAGGCGTGCTTGGCGTCGCCACCGGCTGCAGCAGCCAGGCCCGGTGGGAAGCCCATGAGGCCGGCCAGCTGCAAGCTCTGCAGGCTCTGGAGGTTCTGCAGACTAGCCAGGTCCATGCCACCAAACAGGCTGCTCATCAGCAAGGGGTTGATGCCTGAGGAAGAGGCGGCGGCGGCGGCTGCTGCTGCTGCTGCCTGCGCTGCTGCCCGGGTGATCTCACTCTTTGGTCTCCTGCCTCTGCGTCTGGCTCCCTCCTCCCGCACCACTGGCCCAGTGAGAAGGCGGTCAAACATGGATTCTGGGAGGAAGCCCTGTAACAACAACAACATGGTGTTACATGGATTCCTTCCCCTTTTAACTAATCAAAGCAGGCTTTCTGATCTAAATGCAAAACGAGAGGTGGTCAAAGAAGCAAAACGCTTGACATCTACTACAGCCAAGAGTGTTGAACTGACCGATTGCTTGACAATGTCTGTCCAGTCTGGGGATATTGCAAACTCCGGGTTTTCTTCAAGCCACCTTGGCAAGTCCTTCATGGGGGGGGCCATTGCTCCTCCCATCTGAAAGAGAAACGAGTCGAATGCATTGTACTGCAGTGCTTCCCTTGACAGCACCAACACCCCTACTTTGTCTTGCAGTGTGCTTAGAAAATCCTGCAGTGCTTTCAGTGATTGGTAGCAAACAAAACCACTGTCCCTACCTTCTTTCCATTCCTACGGTTCACCACTGGCACCCGCTCCTCCCCGGTCAGTGTGTTGATGTCGATCTTGTTGGGATTGCGACACCGGTGCCTCTTCTGCTTCGGCTTCTGGAACGGCGAGAGGAGATGGTCCTCATTCTTCTAAAAGGGAGAACGAGTTGCTAAAGGACAACAGTGAAAAAGAAGTGCACTTCTCTCTCTGACTGGGGAGAGTACTTACTGGTACATAACTTGGCATGTCAACAATGTAGGTGGGGTGCTGGTTGAGCCACTCGACCAGGTCCTTGTTGGTGGGAGCGTCTTCACCAACGAGCCGGCTGCCGTCCTTCAGGTTGATCACAGGGACGCGAGTGTTTGGGTCAAGCTGGCCGGGGGATGGAATGTTCCTCTGGGCCTGTGGCGGTAGGTGCACTCCCTCCACAAAAGCTTTGGTCACTTCTGAGTCCTCCTACGTCAACACAAAAATAGCATAACTCAGACAAGCAGACATCCGCTTTCTTAAACAGTAACAAAGTCTTTAGTGTTTCCAATTAAACGGCATAAGAGCCTATGGCCCATCTCCTCTCCGTAGTGTTAGAAAATTCATCCATGGCACTTATTTAATTAGCTGACTTCGCTCAAAAGCGACTCTCAGCGTTCAGCTATTTACAACAAAATGTCCATTTTTCAAGTGAAGGGCCATGATGTGCACCCTTTACACAGAAGTAATAAAACCAGTACTTACAGCATTCAGTGCTGCCCTTTTGTTGCCCATGAAGAGAAGGTCTAGCCCCTCCACATTTTTCCGGCGGCCCCTTCTCCTTCTCACAGGCAAGTCCCCCTCCAGAAAGGAGCCATTCATGAGGTGCCGGTTGGGGGTCCCTGAGAGACCTGCTTGCAGCAACTCCATCTGAGTTTTAAAGGCATCAGAGGGCGGGGTGGAGGCGCTGGGCAAGAGAAACTTGGAAGAGAGGTTTGAGGTAGAAGTGGTGGCCTCCCGCAGGGCTTTAGTCAGGTCCATGGCCCGCTCGTGGCCGTCGGTGGCATGGGATTCCCTCAGCTGCGCCACCATCTCCATCAGATTCCTGCGCTTGGCCGCCCGCTCCGCCTCAATCTCCACCTTCCTCCTTCGGCGCCGGCGCTGTCGGGGAACAGTCATGCTCAGCATCTCATCCTGGAGGAAGTGGAAGAAAGGCGTGTCGTTTTAACTTACAGCCCACGATACACCGCTATGCTTGGTCTTGCGTAAACCCTGCATAACACCTGCCTCCAAAACCCAACCATGACAAAGCTGCAGGACAGACTGCCTTGCATTACATCATTTGAAATTACCTGTCGACAGGTAAACATTCTAGCGACCAGACATTAGAACGGTGAATGCAAAGAATTTTGGACCGACTATATTGGCTCGCCAAGACTGACTTTTAAAAGCGCTTCTCCAAAACAGTTTAGCCCTCAAGACAACTAATGATCTATTTGAAACGCCCCTTTTCAGTGAAAGTGAAGGTCAAATGGTGGCTTGCCTTGGACATCTTTGGGGACAAGGTGACATCCTCACTGCCACTGTAGTTGGCCTGGCCCACCATAGACAGCTCGGCAAAGCTGCGTCTCTGGAGGGGGCTGTCAGCAGCAGGGGTCCCATAACCAGGCATTATGCTCGGGAAGTCCAGGACTTGGCGTCGGTTCACGGGCCACTTGCCCTTGACCACAGCTTCACAGATGTTGTCCAATCGGTTTATCATCACCCGGTCCTGAAATTAATTGCAACAATACGTCAAAAACCAATTGCACTTTAAAAAAAGAAAAAGGAAAAAAGGCAATGGTTCAGAAAAATATTGGTCAAGCTGTAGGGGAAAAAAAATATAAAAGTAAATTTGGGTGGGGAGGGTAGGGGTCCCTTGTGATGTTATCTGATAAACATTGACCCCTCCCTCTAGGACTGTTGAAAGGCTAGTGACATATGCCCAGGACAAGGAGGCAAGCAAAAAAAAAAAAAAAACACCATATGATGATTAGGCCAGAAAGACAACCGAGAGTCTCACAGGAAGTGGGTTAAGCACTGGGTCCCAGCCCTGGCTGGGACAGTAGTCAGCATCATGTCTGAACTCACCCCAGATTAATGCCTCAAATCATACTGTATCACACGAGATACAATTTGAGAAGTGATTAAGGGAGTTTGTGCTCCCCCGCCTTCGCTAGAAGCCCAACTTCCCATAATTCACCGCTGTCCACAGATTGGCAGCTCTTTCAAACATCTCTAATAGGTGACCCACTTCCGACTTGGCACATCCTGTCAGATCGACACAGCAGCCGTTTCTGACGAGTCTACGGTGGAGTCTAGGAGCAAGAATGACTACACACTTAACGAGCAGGGCCATGCTGTCGATGGTATTTCCTTTGGCAGTTGGAGGCCTTCTTCTGTTTGGGACATTTGTGCATTGTAAACTGGAGGCAAGTAGCCCAGGGAGGAAGACACAGCTTGTAGGAGTTAGTTACAGCTGGCATGGGGCACTGACCTTGGGCCAGAAGGAGAAGGAGAAGGAACGCTCATGGAAAGCCTGGGCAGCCGACTCCCCGCCATCTTCAATGTAGAAGCCATCACGTGTGGTGCTGAGGGAGGCATTGCTTTCCTCATCAAAGTTTTTCCCCTGGGAGGTGGTGCCAGCTGCAGACAACACAAAGAACAGGAAGATTGCACCTCACTTCCTTCTTTGACTGTGGGGTCAAAGTGACTCCTCCAGCCAAACCATGCTGTATGTACAAAACATGCAATTTAAGCTGATTTAAAAAAAACACCTTCAGCATGAGAAGATTCCTCAGATTTATAATCCTCGTCCATCTTATCATCCTCGTCCTCCTCGGAGCCTTTCTCAGACAAAGACTTAGACTCGGAGGCTGCAAGCACTTCTGCGTTCTCCTGTCCCTCTGGTTCCTTGCTTTCCTGCCCCTCTGGTTCCTCGCTTTCCTGCTTGGCCTTCACTGGAATGCTGCCCTCTTCCTCAGACTTGACATTGCTGGGCTGCTCCTTGTCCTCCTGTTCACTGGGCTGTTCCATTTCCTTCTCATCCTTCACCCCTGCTTTAGGAGAGTAAGCCTTGCTTTCTTCCTTCTCGGGCTCCTCCTTCTCTTCACCCTCAAGGGCCTCCTCGTCTTCCACCTTGGTAGGCAGCAGAGGCTCTTGGCCCTCTTCTTCCTTCTTGACAAGGGCAGCGGGGGTGAGAGGAGGCCCCTGGGCTGTAGGCAGGGAACTGTTCACACCCTTAGCCTGAGCGAAACGGCGGTGAGCCTCAAGGAAGCCCAGCGCAGGGTCATTGAGGATGTGGTAGTCTGTGCGGCTGACTCCATGCTTGGAAGCTCCAAGCAGCAGGTCGCGGTCATGCCGGCCGCATTCCCACCACTCGGGCAGCTCAGGGCTGGGCTGGCATAGCCGGAGGCGTGCCTCCAGTTCGGGGTGTGGCAGCACCTGTTCACGGATGCGGCGCAGCAGCTCGATGCGGTAGAGTGTCCGCGAGGCACGCTCTTCTGTAATGGGCTCCATGAGGATGGTGGGATCTGGGGGCTCTGCAGGTCAGCACCGGATCATAAGTGACTGATCACATTTAACAGCTAACATTAAGGCAATTTTTCCCCAAAGTACCAGCCCACCGTAACGAAAAATGTGGACACTGCCTAATCGGAACATCAAAATTAACTTCAAAAATTAGCCTTAAAACATGAGGAACAACTCACGGATAGGGAATTTCTCACAGCACCAGAGGAACTAGCAGCGGGGCCACCCACCTTCATTGGGTTTGATAGGCATGCGACACACCCGTTTGCACATGGCCACAAAGGAATAGTAGTATTTCTCCAGGCTTTCGTCTGTCTTCTTGTCCAGTCTGGCGAAGGCCCGGAACTGGTTCCAGTCAAAACGATGCTTGCGGACATCATACACGACACCAAAGGTGGACACTACACGGTAGAAGTCCGCCTCCTCCCTCCTGGTCCACCTGAGGGTCAACAACAGGCCAAAATGGGACATTAGGGCTGTATGTGGCGGATGGAAACCAAAGACGAGATCTCTGCTGTACACGTTAGTGCATCTTCACTCACTTCTGCCTGCGCTCTGTGATGATTGCCTCCCTCTCAGCTACCATGGCGCGAACCTCCTCCCGAGGTCGACGCCTCCTGCGGTCTGTCTTGGTCAGGGCCTCCTGACGCATCTGCTCCCGTTTGTAACTACGCTGGTAGGCTGTGATGAGCCGCCGAAGCCGCGTGGTCAGTGCTGAGCTGCCAGGCCAGTAGAGCGTACCAAAGTCCTGACTCTCACTAGGCTTGCCTGGCAGTATGTGAAAAGAGGCGCGCGCGCACACATTAGGAGAACCTGCGGCAAGCTTCTCAGATGTCCACCCACCAGTAGAAAGTATTCCCGTAACAGATGAAGAAAATGGAAAAATTCTCTCAAATATACCCTGTTAAGTGACATGAGCCTATTTCTTTTGACTTTAAAGTGTTGAAATGGATCACCCTTTGACCTTGTGTGATAAAACCAGACAGAATGATACCTAAGCTTTCAGCATCCAGGGGCTCTTCCTTATCATCCAACGGTGAATCTGCAAACTCCTAACAGTATCAGAGAAGGGGGGGGGGGGGGGGGGGGGGGGGGGGAGAGATCAGAACAGCAATCTGCAAAACACTAAAAAGTTGCAAGTGTTTTCAGTTCATCTACATCTTACTCACATCCATTTCATCTTTGAAGGCCATTCTGGCTGGCTTGTACTCAGGGTCATCCTCTTCTCGGTCAAAATCACCCCTAAGAGGGAAACGTTTCGAAGCCTGAGATAAGGGAGTGGAACGAGAACTGAGGGGAAACAAGAAGTGAGCAGGTGGGGGGAGGGGGGGGGGGGGGGGACAGAAAGCCTCTTTGCAAGCCCATCTCACCCATCAGCACCATCTGCCATCATGTCAGCTCCCCTCTGCTCTGCAGCGATGGCCTTGGCATCAGGCATGCCTACTCGCTCCAGGAAGCACAGGGTCGGGTCTGCACGCATTGAGTTGTACTTCTCATAGCCTGGAAGGGGTGTGAGAATGAGTAGCATCAATGCCCCCCCCCAAAAAAAAAAAAAAAACCAGAAAAGGACAAAAAGCCCACAACCCTGTGCGTGCCCTTCGTATTTGAGTAAACAGTTCATCCCAGAGAGGCCTATTTCCCCAAACAGTTGCCTCAGGGTACACACAAAGACACCCGTCCAGACAGCGGCTGCTGGACGTAGAGAGAGAGGGTGACAAAGGTTAGCGTGTCCTTTCACTGTTCGGCCTAGTGAAGGGTATAGAAGTCTGTCACATCTTGACACACAAACTGAATGTGCCAAAAAAGCACAAGAGGTTCCCCTGTGCCTTTTGTGACATATCCTGCCCAATGTTTCATCCCACCATGATGCACACCTCAACTGGAACAAGGGTACACCACACTGTCTAGCCTCCTGTACAGTTTGCCAGGGCACCTTGCGCCACTGTCAATCCGAGCTTTGTTCCTTGTGGTGAGACACTCGGCAAACTCAAGTCGCCCTGCAGAATGGTAGCTGCTCGCTGGAACGGCACAGTGTAAACATGCCTAAAAATAAATCAAGTTGGGGAGTGGAAAGATTGGAAAGGTCACTCGCAGCTATGAGAGAGTCCAGCGTGCCCTTTCCACAAAGCAAATTCATGACTAATTTAAATGGAACTCACAAATATCGATGCATGCGAGTGACGAATACAAAAGTCTAATTTTGACAGTTTAAAAAAGTTGAGTGAAAATCCTCTTTCAAGAGCTGTTGCATACAGTTCGCAGAGGATCAAGGGTAATTAATTTAGGTGAACAAAGACAAACGCAAGAATTGAAAAAGACAATATAAAGCCAAAAAAAAAAAAAAAAAAAAAGGACATCGGGTACACAAAAAAGTGCACCAATTTTAAAAAAAAAAAAAAAAACACCCACACCGAAAGGGGAATACACACTGGAGCTGTCCATGTAGAACAGATTTGAAACGGCAGATCCCGACAGCGCACTGCAGGGAGATGATTGCCAGACTGGACCCACTTCAGCTGAGCCTATGATCAGACAGCTCTGAGTACCCCCACCATTGCAGCCCCCTCCCTCCCAGCAGCTCCCCCAACGGCCCTCCCCTCACTCCCACCAGAACATCACATTTCAATTAGGATTTATACTGCGACACATTGTCTCTAACTGTTGTAGAGCCCGGAGCCAAACTGTAATCATGAAAGGGTTTATAAGCTATCAGTCTTTTCCTGCAGTCGGCCTACACCGCTGGGAGCTCCTGCACGACCTCCGCTCAATTGGGATTATGATTAGGAGTGGCTCGCTGTATACATCACGGCCATGCCCGCCACGTAGCCCCTTCAAAGTTAACAAGGCTGCCTCCCACTCCAGGGAACAGGGGAGGTCTCGGCGTGCTGACATTTCGTGAAATACAGCTTGGAAAGAAGCCCACGAGGCACTCGTATAGATTAATAACAGAGGTTAAAGCTGCCAGTGACTCGGATGCTGGGGCTGGTGAGGCAGCACAGCTAGCGTGCCTGAGAGTAGAGAGACCTGGGGGAGATCGAGTTACATGTGCCACGTGCCCCTCATTTCAAATTCAATAAGAAAAAAAGCTGTGGTTTATAGTAAGAAAGCTGAACGGTGGCAGGTAGCACACAGTGGTTAAGGACACAGCCTTGTGACCTTAAAGCCACTGGCTGCAGTCCCAGAGGAACCCTACCGTAGTACCCTTGGGAAGAAGTACTTGACCTGAATTGCTCCAGTAACATACCCAGCTGTATAAATGGGTCACTCCAGATAAAAGCGCCCTCTAAGAAACATAATAAAATAAATTTCACATCTGTGCTGCAAATGCCAAATTATTCCCAAAAGCCCACTGAAAAGCCATCCCACCGGCACAGCACCGTGTGTCACTACCAGCTACATACCATGTTTGAAGACTCCGATGAGAAGGGATTTGTCCGCCTCTCTGTTCCACCAATCAGTAGGCACTTCAGCGTGGAATGGTTGTGGGATCCAAATGTCTATTTCACTGCAACCACACAACGGGAAGGAGGGGGGGAAAAAAAAAAGAAAAAAAAAAAAAGAAAAAACAGGATCAATAAACTCATCTGGTTTGCGGTTTTCTGACTGTTAAGTACTAAAGGGGCAAAACGCCTCCGTGTCTGCAGACATCTGTCAGAAACTCGTGGATGTTAAGACCTGGCTGGTGGAAGAATGCTAACTTGGCGCCCCATCAATCCAGCTGATGCATCTGAGCGTGATGCATTCAGCAGCATCAAAGACAAAGAATGACATTCACTCCTGTCAATATAAACATACCATAAGAGGCGGCGCTACAAACTAAAATGCATTTAGACTAGACAACACAAGCATTCCCAGGGTGTGTGCGCGTTGGCATGGACATTTAGTTGACAGTGATGAGACATGGAGGGAGAAGGCGGAGTAAAGGGAGGGGGAGGGGAAAGAATAGAAAGTGAGGGGGAGAGACAACGAGGGAGGGAGGAGCAGAGAAATAGAAATTGGAGAAGAGGAAGGGGAGGGAAGAGAAGCAGGAAGGGGGATGCAGGGAGGGAGAACAACTATAAAAACCAACCTTGAATCAGCGCCCTCTAAGATCCTGTCTGCCTGGTCGCCGATGACTTCTTGCCTGAGATAGTAGAGCATGCGGACCCGCAGCAGGACTCTGAGGAGGCAGGGGAGGGAAGGGAGGCAGAGAAGTTCTTAACTTTGGGACTGTTTGCCAACAGTAGCTCTTGGCATCTGCTACAGTTCATCCATCATCCTGCCAAGGCTGATTAGCCATGCTGTATGGTAGGCTTGAAGCATGACAGATGGTGGCACATAATCACCTCTGTGTGGTGCCTCTCGCTGGCTTCCAACAGGTCTGCCTGGCAACGAGCTCCTGCGCCGTGCCGCGCCACACGAGCGCGAGCGAGCGAAAGAGCCCACCAGCACGGAGCCCGGGTGCATTTCATTTATTTTCCACCTAATGCAGTTTGTGAAGTTTGGACACGTCCTGCCAGTACCTCCGAAGTACAGAGGCAAGTTTGTAAACAAGCGAGCAGATGGTTGGCAGCGAGCGTTCGGCTTCATTATCTCGTAAAATTTCCTCAGCTGTTGCCCTGCTCCCTTCTTGGAGCCACATCAGAAGTTGTAAAGAGGCAGCTATGCAAACCCGGCTTTTATTGCCTCACCACGGCAGAACAATACCTGGCTGGAAAAGGGATTTCAGCTGTCCTGCTCCCCATCCCCCCTCCCAGAGTGACAACTGGACTCAACGGCAGCACTGCAGAAATTTGCGAGGCAACGTATGAATAAGCTGAAACCGTGCAGAAATTTCACGTTTGAAAATCCCAGCAACTCAAATGCTGGGGTCGTCTTTTGACTTCAGCCGAATCGAACGCATTGGCAAGGCTGTTGGTCCGACCCCCCGAGTGCCCAGAGCCAAAACATCAGTGGCAGTGGGGGCAGGCGCTGGACCATCATGCTGTGCTAGATAAAGGTCAGGTCATACACAAGAGGCATCATGGGGGAGTCGTGGCCTGCCAGTGACACATTAATGAGAGCGGTATGGGTTGGGAGGGCGTGCAGGTGCCCAGCTGGAATGACAGGCCATGCTTGGAAATACACACCCCGCAATGTTTGTTACTTTACAAAAAGCAGAGAGAAAGACCCGAATGGAACAGAGCTACTCCAGCAGCTCAAACACATGGCTTTTTGTATTATTCCTCACTACAGCTGCAACCTTTAAAGGGGTGATAAATGACCCAATGAGTAAAATAAAGTTTAAGTCGGGCGCAGCCCTTTGCGCAGGCTGCGTGTTATTACAAGCACAGCTTGCAGGTGGTAACACTTTAACGTGAGGCCCGTCGGCGCCGCGTGCGGCAAAACCAATGCGTCACTTGGATATAGCGCTTCCGAAGTGCAGCAGATTTACACACTCCCCCAGCGGTCTGAAAAGCTGCCAAGGCAGCGGCGAGGCATTATCCCCGCCGACTCTCTCCCACCTTGCAGAGCTGCGGAGCGCAGCGTGGGCCCACAGTCCTGCGTTAAACGGGTCTAAGAGCGTCTGGGGGGTAGCGGAAGAAACTTACTTGTTGCAGTGGTGCTTCAGGTGCTTTTTGTAGCTGTCCTCTTGGAGCAGGGTGTCAGGGTTGCAATTGGCCAGCCAGTCTGCTTGCCTTGTGTAGGGCTGCGCTGCCTGGCTCTTCACCTTCTTGCCCTTCCGGCCCCGGGGCACTGGAGCAGACAGCCCTGTGGGGGTTGCAGGGTGGGGTTATACTGGAGCTCAGAGGAAATCCACATCATCCTTTTGGGCTGGCTACCTGGCATGCACCCCACAGAGAGGCTGAGCAAGGATGAGTTCGCCAGCAAAGGCAACCCACCAACATGGCTTCCGCCTGACCACACGGATCTGCACGGGTTCATCCCGGCATCTGCCTCGCACTTGGTAATTACCTCTGGCAAAACGCAACATCTGTACAACATGCTGTATTAATCCATGATTATTCAGCTTGATAAATGAGATCTGCCATTACGGCAAGCTGCTACTAAGGTATTGATTTTTCTTTTTCCCCCCTCCTTCAGGCCTTGTGTTTCACCCTTGCTGTTATAGAAGCACCACGCGTGCTGTCACGCTACTTTTGTCTCTGCGGCTCACTCTACATTAGGATGTTAAAATGGCATAAAGAGCAGCACACAAACTGTCACTGAAGCAATTCTGTCAGTTTCACTTCTGAATACGGGAAACACTAAGTACTGATCGAGAGAATTAATAAATACCTGACTTCGAAGCTGAAGGCCTGCAGAGATTACAGACCACAGATGCTGGAGGCAACGGGGAGAACTCAATTTCCCCTAAACATGATCGTATAACAGAGTCATCTCAAATTAGGTCACGGCCCTGTGATGTCATTCCTGAGCTCCAGCCAAGCGCCTGTAGACAGTTGGTGTCTATGGGGGCAGCTAGGGAGAATGGGGAGGGGTGTGGGTGGGAGCACAGCCCTACCGGAATGGTTGAGAAGGGCACGGGTCTGCCCGTCCTCCGTGGGTGTAATCAGGTCCCAGATGAAGCTCTTGATGTTCTCATCGCCCCTGTAGTGGTGGAGGCAGTAGACCAGCAGCGCCCTGCAGATGGTCTCCACGTCCTGCTCCCTGAGGGGACGCTTGAAGCGTCCATGGGACAGGATGTCTCCCCAGCGGCCCCAGCTACATCAAGAGAGTGGACGAAGGAGTCAAAATTCTGTTTTTGGAATGAAAACCTGAGGGCTCTCCCCAAACACTCCCGTGCTTTGCCAGACACGGGGTCCATACGTGTAAAAGGAAAGAATAACCTTCAGAAAGATTCAAAGATGTGAACACAGTTTGTGGTTTTTAAGAAGTGAAAACTATTTAGGGAATATAAAATTAAATGAAATGGAACTCTTGACTGGTGTTAAGACGCGACTGGGATGCAGGTTTTGAGACTTGATTGATGTAATTGGTTGTGTTGCCCCGGGAAAGAGACTCGAGTCTAAAAGACGGACTAGATGTGGTGCAACCAGTCAGGCATGACGAGTCGATGGCATAATTAACCGTTTGTGTCAGGAGAGTCTTGCTGGAGGGACAAACCCGCTGCCTGCGTGCAGATTGTGCAGTGTTGTGCCGTGTTTCAACGTTTTTGGATGAGAGAACCACTCAACACATATGCAGAAGTTGCCTGCAGAACTGAAACGGGAGGCAAAAAGGCAATATCCTACACATGGGTAACAAGGCTTCCTGTCAAGGTTCCCCTCGGTTATACTCTGGCTGACTTCCTCAATTCCGCCACAGGCCAACGAGTTTCCTCCCTGCCACCCTCGCCTGTGCCGTCCCACCAGCAACCCCCACTCACCCATAGACCAGCAGGTTCTTCTCCACTCGGAAGCACTCGCTGCGTGGGTAGCCCTGAGACTTGTCCAGTGGCCGGCGTGGCTTCGGCACAGGTCTGTCGTCTGAGTCACTCTCCAGCTCAGAGAACTCCATCATTTCATCCTCCTTCACCGAGCTGTAGTGACGGGTCTGCTTTCGGACCCGTGGCGTGTCAATTACCAGGTTGTTCTGGACACAAAAACACAGAAGGTAGAATTTGAAAACCAAGACCAAGTGAGCAGGTGCTAAAATAATTCTCTTACATGTCTAACATTTATTCATTTCCACTTGTCAGTGAGATGTCATTTCTGCATATTGCCCATTTCTCTGATCTGTGGAGAATCAACTTGCAGCTTGGGAAGAAAATTTTGGCTCTGAACCACATGCCTCTAAGCACATTTAAAACAGGACACACTTCAAGGTAGCTAAACTTTATTCTAATACTCTGTGGACAACTTAGTGCACAGGGCAGGTCAGAGGAAAATGCAGGATGTGTAACAAGCTATTTTTCACATCTTAATTGAGGCAATACTTCTGTTCCCTAAAAATATGATACTAATATTCATATAGCCAAAAAAGCCCATTAATGAGGGGGACGTTTGTACGATTCATTACAAAGGGAACCCTAAAGCTCATATTAAACAATATGGCACAAACCCCATTCCAGAAAATAGGTTCCATGCACTGTTAGCTTGAGGAAATACCTACATTAATTATGTACACACTGAAAATTTATGAGAACGATACCATTCGGTGTAATGTAACTACCTGGGGCTTGATTTTCCCATTTCAGGATTATGTATTGCAAGTCAAAGCCATGTAAATCCGGGACCCGTCCGCATCAAATGTCAAGGAGATAATGTATGAGGCCGGCACAACCGTAATTATGACAAATTCACAGCCTTAAATCCAGGCCCCACCATTAGAGAGCAAGCGCAACTCCCCAGAGATCTCTCAACGCTGTTGCCGGCCCCTGCAGCAAGGGATCCTCACCCTTCCATGGATTACGTCCATATCGAGTTCTGCTTTCTTCGCCCACTTCTGCCAGAAATCAGGGTCCTCCAGTGAAATGTCCGTCCTGTTGCCGGAGGACACAAAGCTCGCCTTTGGAGGGAGGGTGGGAAGCCAGTTACATTAACAGCTGACTGTAAAAACTCCCCTTTACAAGGTTGTCGCACAACAACAATAAAAACATCAATCTTAGAGCCCTACTAATTGGGACATTTATAAAGCTGGGTTTTACACCTTTTGCAATGAAGTCAGCAGTCAAATGCAATGAGTTCGATACCACGATGTCCAAATTACGCACAGCTGGTTTAATAATGGATTTCACTGCGTATAAGCAGTCGCCTGCTTGTATTGAGGGTTACCTTGGCAAAAGTGGACCCTTTCCCTTCAGACTCAATTGTAATGGTTTGCGTTCGTCTCTGCAGGATCTGGTCGATGTCTTCCTCACAGAATTTGGAGCCCTCGTCTTCCTCGTCCATCAGTGCCCCATAGGCTCCCTTGCGAAGGAGGTCCTCAATCTCCTTCTTGGACAGCTGTTGGACCTGATGCGAGAGGCCCCTCGGTTAATGGCTGCTTTTACACTGCTGATAAAAGTCCATCTGTATTCCCAGGAAAACCTGCCGGCCACACATCAGCACACTCCAAATCCCCCCTGCAGCCAAAGTAGTGAACCAAATTTCCATTTAGGGCAGCCTTAAGATAAGGCTCTCAGATTTGGGGTGGAAAGAAAGATTAATGATCACTGAACAAGTAGTGTCCACTGTCAAATTTTACTTAAACTCTGTTACCCAAGAAATGCACAAAGAGGTAAGGCTACAAAAAAAAGCCATCCCCACACACGGCAAAATCACATCCATTTATAGTTGGCATAGCTTTTCACAAAGTGGGCACTGACCCCATTTGAAGCATTTTCTCTGCCACTCATGGACTGCAGCACAGCCTTGTCCAGACCCAGCTTCAGGCTGGCCTTGTCGAACATCTCCCTCTCGTACGAGTTCCTGGTGATCAGGCGGTAGATCTTTACAGCCTTGCTCTGCCCAATCCGGTGGCACCTGGCCTGAGCCTGCAGAAGAGGACCACATAGCAGGTTTAACACATATTCTTGCAGTTCTTACTACTTCACATGTGTATCATTGCAGAGAGTTTAACTACTGCTATGCAAGTCTGTGTCACACATTACAAATTAGAACCAGCAACCTTCCAGTCAGACACTTTAGTACTCTGCTCACACCTGCAGCGTGAGAAACCAAATCTTTCTCTCCGTTACCCTCACCTGCAGGTCATTCTGAGGGTTCCAGTCCGAGTCAAAGATGATGCAAGTGTCAGCTGCTGTCAAGTTGATGCCCAGGCCACCGGCTCTGGTACACAGCAGGAAGACAAAGCGGTCCGAATCAGGCCGGGAAAACCGGTCTATAGCTGCCTGTCGGAGATTGCCCCTCACTCTGCCGTCAATGCGCTCATACGGGTACCTGCAAAAAAACGAAACAAATGACAAATTTGTTTCACAGGCTCTAAAAGCAAAAAAGAAACAGCGAGCATTTGTATTCTATTAGATGTGCTGAATTTAGCAGCACCATGTTGTCACCCTGCCACATTCCTCTACGGTTGTTCAAACAAATACATTCTGGGTATCAATTAGATAAAGCAACAAATCGCCACGACAGAGAGGGCAGAAGTGCACAACGTCCATCTGTGCGTACAAAAATTAAATATTCTAAATAGATGTACTCGGTGGCAGTGCTACAAACCCAGCTGAAAGCTGCTGGCATTTATTCATTCTTTCCAGCTCCCAGCAGTTATTGTGGTCTTGAGTCAGTCATTTTGGGCAGGAGGGTATGAAGCAGGTGTTTTGTACTGAGACTCCATCATACCTCCTCTGGATGAGGTAGTCCTCCAAAATGTCCAGGCAGCGCACCATTTGGGAGAAGATGAGAACTCTGTGGCCGCCGGCCTTCAGTTTCGGCAGCAGCTTGTCAATCAGTACAAGCTTTCCAGCAGCCTGGATCATCGCCTGGAGGTGAAAATCTGGAAACTCTGAATGATGAGTCTCCCTGAATTCATCCAGGATTTTCTCTTCTGCACCTGCATCAGAACAAAAACATGAAAACAGATGAAAATTTATTAAAATTCACACTGACCGCTTTCTTTGATGTGACAGTGACCATGCAAATTTCAGGGCCACTGGATAGTTTCAAAACAGCCAGTGACCATGAACAAATCAACATCAGCAATCAATATCAGTTAGCTAAGCAGACCCATAGTTTTTTCTTTTTTTTTTTTTAACTATACCAAAAAAAAAGAAAAAAGGGATTGAACTCAAGCATCAGGTTGATCAAAGGCTCTATATAGAGCAGGGCCTCTGTTTCAACCATTTTTAGAAAACAGTGGGATCATGGGTTAAAAAACCACAAGCATTTAACATAAAAATTAAGGCAACCAGGATACACACTGTTAATGCTCTGGGGAAATCAGGCATAAGCATCCTGAGAGATTAAAAACAGCTTTTTGTCTAGTTCTTTTTGTGCAGCTTTTGCTCTGGGTCATAACACTCCTTACCATTAATAAGATAAGGATGGTTGCAGCACTTTCTCAGCTCCATCATAGTGTTCAGCAAGTTCGGCACGTTGGCGTTTCCCCCACCACCGCCTTTGGACAGGAAAGCAAAGTTCTTCTCTAGGATGGCCCGGTAGTACTTCTTCTGGATGTTGGTGAGCTCCACCTCGATGATGGTCTCTTCTTTGGGGGCTAAGTTCTTCTCCACATCTTCCTTCAGTCTGCGCAGCATCATAGGCTTCAGGATGCCCTGAAGTTTTTGCACCTGCAAGAGCAACGGGCCTTATTAACAGCCAATATTCAGAGGCTCATTATTCACTCAATATTTAACAGCTCATTACTCTAAACATCCACTGAGACCATTTCTTCATTTCATAACTTGTAATTTTGCATTTCATCCAGATACACAAGATATTCAAATGGTTGCACATCCATTAAAGTTATTTCTCTCTGAACTACTACACTCTTGCTTCCCTGTTAATTTATTCATTGGAGGTCAAAAGCACATGAAAAAGTGTCCCTAAATCGCTGTTGGAGGACAGCTCTCTCTAATCTCTAAGCAGATGAGGCTACAATCCTGTCACCTGCATAACTTCTTCCTTAACCTGGCTACCTCTCTTCCCAGTCCTTCTGCATGGCACCTTCAAGACTGCCTAAAGCTACTGCAGAAAATGAAACAGCTTGTTCCATATCTTCCAAACCACTCAAAAAAAAAAAAAATTGAAATAAAAACTTTAAAAAGCAATCCTTCTGAGGAATTAAAAGTATTTTAATCATGAAACTGCTGCAAGTGAGTCTCCGGGTACCTGTTCTTCAGTTTTCAGATCTCCAAATTCTTGCATGAAAGTAGATTCCGAAGGGAACCTCTCAGGCTCCAGGAAGTTGAGCAGGCTGAAGAGCTCTTCCACAGTGTTCTGCAGAGGCGTCCCAGTGAGAAGAACCTTGTGTTCCTGCATTTAAAACGGAAGGGGGAGGGATGTTAAACAACTCAGCACTTGCCAACAATAATTTCAAATTTTCTATGACAGAGTGGTGATGTCACTAACCATGTCCATCATTTTGAGCCCCTCCAGCAGCTTGCAGTTCCTGTTCTTAAGACGGTGGGCCTCATCTATGACCACACAGCGCCACTGGATATTCCGCAGCTCCGGGCAGTCCGTCAGGATCATCTCAAATGTGGTGATGACAGCATGGAATTTGTAGGCTCCCTTTATCACGCGACCCTGAACAGAATGGTATTTTTCATGGAGAAAAAGACAGGTGCCTTGAAAAGAAAGATAAGGTCTATCCCTTACAAGTACAGCATCAGACTAAGAAAGGCACAAATATTTACATGAAGTTATATGTTTGGAGTGCAAATCTTAAGTGCTCTTTTGCAGCAAGTAAGGGACAGAAAGCATACTTCGGACATCGGAACAGCAGACGTTCAATAAACTTGCTAACATCAGTTTGGATCACAAGTTAAACCACAGGTTGTAAGCCAACCACCTGGAAAAGGTGAGAACTGCTAAAGCACAGCTCCGTTTTATCAAAAGCATCCAATAAAAGCTGTCCTGACACCTCATTCCTCATCAGATGCCCTAACAGACAACCGTACCTGAGAGTCCCTGAAATTCATCTCGTAGGCTTGAATGGTCCTCCGACTGGCCTGGCTACCATGGTACACCACCACGTTGAGCTCTGTCCAGGTACGGAACTCCCTTTCCCAATTAGGGATGGTGGACAGGGGAGCAATGACCAGGAAAGGGCCACAAATCCCCTTCAAGTATATCTCGTAAAGGAATGTTATGGACTGGATAGTTTTTCCTAGTCCCATTTCATCTGCCAGTATACAGTTGCGTCTAAAAATTACATTGAAAAAGGGATGGGGGAAAGAGTAGGAAATCATTTAAAGAAAATGGAAAAATTCAATCACAATACCAGCTATAAAATCTGTTAAGAGGCAGCAATTAATTTGCCAGGAACCAATGGAATCATTTTGAATGCAGACCATGAACTGATGTTATTCAAGAAAAGGGGGCGCAGCACGGAGCCTGATGAAGTGCACCCCTCTAATTGTATACATACGTGTTGTACCAGTTGAAGAGCAGCCAATTGACTCCCTCCAGCTGGTATTCCCTGAGTGCGTTGCCATTTTTGTATTCCCTGGAACTCTCGGATTTCTGCCAGTCGCTGGCGGGAGGTCGCTCCTGTTTCAAATAAAAAAAATTCCCATTAGTGGTTTCCCGGTGACCGCAAAAACACGGCCTCTCTTCTCCCCCCCCACCCTCCAACCTCATTCCTATTAAAGCAGAAACGGAGAGGCCCGACAGCACTCACCACCCGCGTCAGCTTGGGCTCTCTGGCCATGAGTCTCTCAAACTCCTCGATCTTGGCCTGATCAATGTCGGCCTTCAGCTCCCAGGTGCTGTCTTCGTAGGGGAGGGAGCACCACTTCACCAGGTAGTGAGTGACAGACTATGCAAAAACAACTGAAGTCTTAAAACATACAGAAACACTTGGGTGCTGCCTTAGTGTACAATGAGTTTTAGTAGGTAGCAGAAATACTTTTGATATAGCTTGCTTCATTCTTGTTAAAACCCTGAGTTTGTCTTTGGAAATGGAGTTACCTCTCCATTGTCTGTGATTTTGGACACGTCAAGGATCCGATCCACTTCCACGTAATCTGGGTTGAATGGTTCGTCATCCATCTGAATGGGGGAAGCATTGATCAAATCCTTCCTTCTCGCCAACTTTTTGCACTAGCATGAGTGTAAAACCCAAGTTACATTAATTAAAGTGCTACAATTCAGCAGGGTTACTCCCCATGAGGGCAGAAGACTCCTCAGGCTCCACCAACCGAGCCTCTTAATTATTGCATAAAACCCCATTTGCTGTGAGAGAATGTTTAAGAATAATTTAAATGAAGTGTGAAATTACAAGCCACTAATGAGCAATCAAAAGAGGCTTTCGAACTGCAACACGTTTCACCCGCTCACTATTCCTCAACATGAAGCAGGCGATGAGAAAATTAGCAAGGATTCCCTCCCATTTAAGGCAATATAATCTAATGGAATGTTAATCTGATGAAGCTCTAGGTCCACATTTTAATTCCATTCAACAATTAAAGTGGTGTTCCCATGCCTTCGCAGACTGACAGTCGTGTGCACTTTGCTGTTCAACACTTTCTGCCTTTACCGTTATAAACAAAGCACTCAAAAAAGCTAGTAGTGCCAATTACTTTGCGGTTAAGGAATTACAATTGTAACAGACTTAAAAACTCAGCTCTCAGTTGCTGTTGCAACCTTATACTGTAACTGATCTCCATTCACCATTAAAAACCTCTTGGATAATACAGGAACTGGTGGTCAGAAGCTTACCCTGGAAGTATTGGATGATAGGCAGGATACACTCGAAACTGCTCTGTGATGGGCTGGTGTCCAATCATACACTTATTCACTCACAGATGCACACACTAAAGGCGATTTAGTCTCCCAATTCACCGAAACATGTCTTTGTGGGATGGGAGCAGACAACATGCAAACTGCACCAAGAGAGCCTATCTGAAATCACTTCCAAATCCACAGCCCAGGGGTGTAATGGGGTGTAATGCATCATTTCAGAGATAGCTGTCCTGTAGGTGAGAATTTGGCTAATAACGGGTCAGCGCAAGAACCCTGTGAGGTGCAGGCATCACGCAGATGCTTACCTCTGTGAGGAAAGAATTGAGCGACTGCTTGGCCTTGAACCGCTTCACTTTCTGGTGAATCCTCTTGTCCTTCTCCAGCTCCTCTATGTCTGCCCAGCGGCAGTGCAGGTACGAGCTATGGAGGGTACAGGGCTTTAGTGTACTTTCTACCACACCTTATATACTGGAGAGTGACGGGCAGACAAGGGGACTGAACTAAGATCAGTGTGGGTCAAATGTGCAAACCACATGATCTCTAGACACTCCAAACATGGACCAAAAGTGAAGGCAAGCCTAAGAACCTGCACCAAGTCCACTAACAACTGTATAGCTGTTGGGCAATTAGAGCGAAACATGGATATGTTTGAAACAGCAAAGGCCCAGTGGACAGTAGACCCCTCGAATTTCAGCCCGTGTTGTCATGATCAAAGCCACAAAGTCAACTGTGAAAAGTGATCACAAATTGCAAATTTAAATCAATGTCTATAAAGGGAGGTTAGCTGACTGTTAACGTTTGAAGACTGATGGGACATCTTACTCGGTCAGCTGAAGTTCCCACTACAATACACTGCCTTCCTTTTAAGAACAAACATAAGAGCTCCTTTCAGAGCCAAAGTGAGTAACATTTAATCAGTCTTGCTTATTCAGAACAGAAGCCACTCCCATGCAGAAAAGTGACATTTTGTTTAGTTCTTCATAATTCCTCAGTAACATTTACCGTTTAATAATGGCATTAAACCTGAGAACTACACTCACAAGTTCTTGAATTTGACGTAGAATTCTTCGACTTCCACTTCTCCAGACTCCATCTGTTCAAGGGTGGGACACACACACACACACACACACACACACACACACACAAAAAAAAAGGAGAGAGCCATCTGTCATTGCTGTTCAGACCCAGAGCTACTTCACTCTGGGCGATGTCATCTAGCAGACCCTCGACATTCTTGACACGCTCGTCGGGGAAGGCGCGCGCGAGAATGCTGCCTTTTGGCAGGGAAATTTTCACTTTCTTGACTGTAATGCCTCATTGGCGGAAAAAAAAGAAAAACCATCAATCCCGGCCACTCAGCTCTGCGCGCTGACTGAGTCATGAATCATTTTAACTCCTCCTCAACCACACGCAGCTCCATTCACAATAACCTGACCCAGAGTTTGGCATCTTGCCAAAACCACAGTGTTAAGCAGACGCCAAACGTACCATTTCCTCAGGCAGCAGCCAATTTGCAGCTGCGCTGCTCAAAGCCACAAGTATTATTTTTGGCTGACTTGTTCTGGACTTTTTGGAAGACTTTTCAAAGGAGTGGGAGCACGTAAGCCAGCACCCTGTGTGTCTACCAGGGTGGAAAAGAAAGAAGCCCGGCAGCACGCAAGGTTGTGTGTTCCAGAGGCATCTTTCATTCAGATGTGCAGACTGGTCCTGACACTAAGTGTTGCCAGTCACAGAATTAGCACTTTGCTTTTCTTAAACTCTTTACTGGGGGCAATATTATAGGTCCAATTACCTACTTAAGTCCTGAGCAGGATTACAGGAATTCTAACCCAAGGCACTGGCTGGGAAATTAAACCTTTCAGCCTCTACACACACAGCTCATTCCTCACCTTCTTCTTGCTCATCCGAATGCCCATGATTTTTTCCACAACAGGGCCTTCCGCATCAGGTGCCTCCTATGCAAAAAAAAAAAACACACACACACACACACACACAGACTGAGACTGTGCCTTGTCATCCCCAGATCCAGGTCCTTGCTTGGGTGTAATGGGAGAAGGCCTGACCTGCTGCTCTGACTGGGATGCATTTGATGGGGACTTCTGCACACTGCCATCATCCTCCTCGGCCTCCTCGTCAGAGATCCTGAACTCCAGGTCCTCTGTGTAGCGTTTCCTCTTCACCTGACGGCTTGAGCGTCGCTTCTGCGGATCACAAAACCATTAGGTCCGTCAGCATGTAGCCACCCGTGCGGGAGGAAATGAGGGCAACCTCACTTCCTGTGATGGCATGCCAAGTAGTACTCCAGAGAAATGAGGTTAATTTAAAAATTGTTCAGGTTAAAACTACATACGACTTCAGTAGACTGCTTTTAATGTGGGGGGGGCGCGCAATTACTGTACATCAAATGCCTAGGTCATGGATCCTTTCTTGATTATACTGTAAATGTTACCATATGTGTGACCATACTGACTCTGCTGTGATCCCAGATAACAAAACAAGCAGAAGTCACCAAGTTCAGTCTGGCTGCAATTACAATCTTGCAAGTGTGTCATCTGCACAAGAGTTTTTTTTTTTTTCTTAAGATGGGCATTACATAAACACAGAAAGAAGGAAGGAAGTACATCCTCTGAGCATAAAGACATGCTTCACCTCAGTTAAAAATAAGCTTTTATTTAGACTTCATGTTATATTAACTACTTTCACTTTCCTTCTTTTAAAGTCGTGTCCTTTTAGAAGCATCTTGCACCAAGTGTTCAGTAAAACAAAATCTGTCAAGGAAATTTATGTATGTTATTCCTTCGAACGTTACAAGCTTCATGCAACTATGGAAATAGTTACATTGATCTTTGAACCCAAACTAAAGCATGCCTTTCAGCTAGCATGGTTATCTTCATATGTCAACTGGTATCGGTCTCAAAATAAACCTAATTTCCTCACACACTAAACTGCCTGCAGTGAAGATTCATATTTGTTGCGTCTTGGCTGTGGTGGTGTCCCTACTATACGTGCAGCATGTTCTAGGTTACAAAAGCACTGTGGTGACCACGGAAGTACCACCAGCTTTACCTGAACACCCAGATCGCCATCCTCCTCCGGCGAAGCAGGTGGGGTTCTCTCTGTGTCCGAGTTGTCTGAAGACTCCCGCTTGCGTTTAGTTTCCTTCTTCCCAGAGCTCACATCAGTGTCAGATGTCTTCTTACCACTGTGGGGGGGAAAAACGGAAGTGGAAGAGTTTGGACTGATGACTGGTGGATTTAAAAAACAAATCCCGACACACCGCATGACAATTAAAACATAGCTTTTACAATAGAAAGCTAAAGGTAACGGGGGGGAATTTACTTCCCTGTATCTTAGGTTAAAGTGAAAAACAACAAAAACAGTTTGCTCAACTGCAACATCACAGCAAGGGCCATTGCACGTTTAGTTTTGACGAAGTGTAAACTAAAATACGCACAGTAAAATTATAGCATCTTGGACTTAAACCCTCACATTAAGGCATCTCAGCAAACCAGAAGAAACTGAATTAGCTTTTTTCCCCCCAATTTTTTGCTCAGTTTAACTCAGTCTTGTACTTCTTTACCGATATTGATATTCCTTGTTAACAAAACTGAGGGAGGGGTGAGGAAAGTGGGTGGAGAAACAGGGCAGCACTATACACCCCCACCCCCCCCACCCAAGTTTACACCACACATGGCTGAGAGCCACCCCTACCATGAGACTCCACTTCCAGCATTTATTTCCGCTCTTACTGCCACAAATTATACAATGCCGGAGCCGAGCACTGGGCCCCTTTCCTTTCATCTGCACGCCAAGAGCAATCAGATTACCCTGGTAACCAGCGGTCACATGACCAGCACCTGCTCTTTTGGCTGGATGCCACTGACTGAAGCCATCTGCTTCCCTCAATCATCTTTCAAACACTCAACACCTGCACTACAATGTTCTGTGGGTTTCTTTTTTATCCAATCACTGCCGAACAGAGTTAGCCCTCCCCTCCAGACCACAATCAGACACACAGACCAACCTCCCTTGCAGAATGAGACGAAAATCTAAGCTGGGGGGGCGAGGGGGGTAGAGGTTTGGCGAGTATGGCCAAGTTTAGCGAAGCAACGAAGGCCTGCTTCAGACAGATGACATGACTTCCTTTGAATTGTGACCTCTTAAATTCAAAGACTGCGGTGGGCCATTTCATTTCGGAGACTCGGGGTGCACGCGGGGGAGGGCTCCCCACCTCTACGCTGCGGCTGACACCGTTGACGGCAGGTGGAAGACTTCGCTCACGCTGCCCGACAATTATGGAAGCGTCGGGCTCGGAAATGTTGGCTCTCTAGCACCTCACACACAACTGAGCTTCACTGTTACTCATAGCCCCTGACAAAGGGAAATGGGAGTACCAGCTTTTTGCTTCTTCCTTATCAATAGAGGGAGCTGAAATTATTTCAATCTGACAGCATCTTAAGCAAAACCTGTCAGTTGCTATCAATAACTGCTTATCTTAAGGCATATCTAGAGGCATAGGGCATCAAGCTAGGAAGTGTACACCCTGGATTGCACAGTCTAGGGTAAGACAGCCACATGCACTCACAAACTACACAGAGTCACAATTCACCTGAAACATGTCTCTGAAGCATGGGAGGAAACCCACACAAAACGCAGGAGGACCATGCAAATTACACATGGCCTGCGCTGGTTTCAAATCCACATCCCAGCCCACTTTCCAGGAGCTGTAGTGGCCCAGTGCTACTCGCTGCATCGCTGTGCCGCCCTTACACAAAATGTTATAAGAAACGGGAAGCCTGAAGATGCTTGTGGATTTTGTCCAAAAGTTCTTCCCTTTTTTTCAATGCCCAAGAACAGCCCATCCACTTATATTGTGAACGCATCTACACAAAGGATCCTCCGTGATGCAATCAGGAATAAGGTAATACTTCAAAACGCTCTTTTTTTTTTTTTTTTTTTTTTAAACGCGAGACACCAGTCTGAAAATAAGAAGCCAGAGACAAACACCAATGCCCGTTTCAACAAGGTGCTGCATTTGACTTTTCAGAAAGCTGTGGCCTGCCCATGGCCCAGACAAATCCCGTGGTGGCGGCGTGCAATACAGACACACACTGGCAGCAATGTGGTGAGAAGGCGTGTTGACTGCTGCACAGGGTGCAGGCAGCTCGGGGCTCCGGCAGACAACGTACGGCTGCCTCCTTGGCCTGGAGGCCGAGGTGGCGCTGACAGGTGGGGTGGGCTTACGAGGGGGGGTGCCCAGGGTTAATGGGACACCTGCCGTTGCTGACAGGAGGAGTCACCTTCAGCTCAGGCTTCCCGAACACAGCAAAACTGCTGCTCACATCCTGTGCATGCACATCCCCACAGTTCCTTGGTTCGCCAACACAAAACACGGTGTGGCAATATCACCACCACAGAAAAGCACGCAAAAACCTATTGGAAGATAATAGTTCTGGCAGGGGATGGAGGCACATGCAGGGACACATGCACGCGCACACGCACGCGCACACGCATGCACGCACAGGTGTTACTCATTCCCCCACTGACACAAGAAGTTCTTTAGCTAAATATAAGGCAGGAGGTCAAGGCAGCCTGATTCACAACACCCCACACCCAGCACACACACACACTAGTCATTCTCGCCAGGGAAATAAACACCCAGATCTCACCTAAAAATCCAGCGGACATGGCCAAAGCCAAGGGCCTGTAACAGCTCTTTCAAATCCCAAAAAAGGAAGTTGGGGGGAGGGGGGGACAATTTACTTTCCTGTCTCAATACCCAAGATGCAATACTGTGGGTGCTGGAGATGTCACTTTCCCCTGACAACTTTACGCTTAAAAGGAATCAATTTCAAAGCAGTCAGAGTAAAAATGTTTGCTATACAGCAATTTGTGTCCTCTAAACCGAGTCCTTGTAGGATTCAGGCCACAGGTCTGACAAGCTAACAAGTTTGAAAATAAATTTGTTGTGCCTTTGAGCCCCTTTGAGGCAGTGACTCTGCTTCATGAGGCCTTGGCTCTTTTCAGCGTCGAGGTGGAATGCGTCAAACAAGGATGGGGGAAGGGGGATCCTTAACCTCCCAAGATCTCGCAAGGTCTGCCATCTGCCAGTTCTGAGGCTCAATGTCACGGGAAACTGGTTCCCATAGCTGATAAGAGTGGCTCACCGTTAGCAACCATCAGTTAAAAATGAACCTTAAAAACCATGCTTGAGGAAAGGAAACGGATTATGCAATGACAGTGGCACTCAAACGGACAGAAGTAGCGACATCTTGTTCTGCAAGGCAGTACCATCCTATCATTTCCCGGTCGACTGGGCCTACTTATCCTCCCTCCGAAGTACCGCAAAGCACACTCGTATTTTATATTCCTCTTAAGTGAGGAAAATAACTGTGTGGTATAGCACAACAGAAACCAGTTCTGCCGCCGAGGAAAAAAAAAATAAAAAAAAAGTGGTGGGGTTTTTCTTTATTTAAATTATTTCTGAATAGGGTGGAAAGTTCTTCAGTTTCACATTAGCCTACATGCGTTTACGGCAGCTGACGTGTGAACCATCACCCACTCCACCGCTGGGGGACCGTTTTTTCAAGAGGTGGGGTTTAAGGGGAAGCCCCTGGTTTGCACCGGATCTGAATTTTATACCTTTGTCACTGATTTCTTTAACGTATGACATAGGTGGTACAGTGAGGGAACTGGAATGCGCCAAATTAATACCAGCCATGCTGGTAGGTCTCACGTGCCCCAATGCCAGGCAGCCGTACCACAATGGCATTAGAATATCAGAACACTCATGTCCCTCCACACCCGCACCTGGAATAGTTAACATATTCATCCCAAGCTAGGATAACAGATGGACCCAGCGAGGACGGCGTGCAGTGGAGCTCCTTCCGTTTTATTGGGAGGGCACCGTGCTACACGCCGTGCATGTGATGAAACAACAGAGTGGCAGTTCAAAGTACCCCAAATGTCTGGCTGCTGTGTGTACTGCCAACAATTGGGAAAACACACACACAAATTTGTAGGTGTGACCAGCAGAGGGGCACAGCAATGAACAGCGCTCTCCCAACGGAAGGAGCCGCAGCACAAACACTGGAACGTCTGCACTCCAACATGAATGACATCCCATTTTCGGCAAACAATGGCACAAGACAAGCAGCAAGCAACCCTGCGCCCAACTTCACGCTTCTCACCTGCAAATGGCGTGAGAGAAAGGGGAAACACCCGCTTTAGAAACAAGCCCATTTGCTAGTATAAAGAAGTCATGCTGTGTGTATTATGTTAGCAGGAAACCCTGTTTAGTCATATCGCTCCCTTTCCGGTGCTTAAGAGAAGCTGGAGAAAGGTCAGCTGGGTTGACATACAAATTCGACGGCAAGATTCACCTGTCTGGGATCCACTCACGATACAGCATGCTGCTGAACGAGTTGTGTTGGACCAGACAAAGCATTCCCATGTACTTCCCCTGCTCACCTCTTCACTGGCCGCATGTAGCGGCCCATACGTTTAAAACCCTGGTACCTTCTAAAAGGCCATCAATGGATCTGCTTGCCAATACCAACGGGACCCACTTACTCATTACGCTCGAACCAGTCTGCTACATTCCTCCACCTCTGGCTGTCTGAGGCTCCCACACACAAGTCCAAATCACAAAGCCCAAAGGTTCTCAGTTCTCACTCCAGTGTGGTAAAATGATCTCCTTGTCTCACTCAACTGCTGAATCCCTCTTAACTCTAAAGAATGAAAGATGTTTTAGACCAGACTCACTGCTCTCTGGATTTCATACCTACTCCAAAAATTGGCAATAAGTTATCCATCTCAGTTACCTTTGTATTTCCTATTTCTAATTCCATATGCTGCTAGTCATGTTGTCAGTGTTACCCTTTGAAAACCTGCTGTACTCCATTTCTACAAGCTGCAACCTGTGTTATATACGCTGGTATAAAACGATACCATCAAACAAATGGACTACTTTGAAAATTATGGGCCTGCATCTACAGCTCTCTTGTTGGTAAAATGTCGCTGTGGGAAAAAAAGTAACTTCAAAATTAAATGTGGCGCAGCAGGTTTGGCCGGATCCTGCTTTCTGGTGGGTCTGGGGTTTGAGCCCTGCTTGGGATGCCTTGTGACGGACTGGCGTCCCGTCCTGGGTGTATCCCCTCCAGCCTTGCACCCTGTGTTGCTGAATTGGGCTCCAACTCGCCACGACCCCACTCGGGACAAACGTTTCAGAAAGTGTGTGTGTGTGTGTGTGTGTGTGTGTGTGTGTTAGTATTACTGCTTCAGGTTCTCTTTCTCCCTCCCATGTGCCAATAGTAGCACTGTAACCTCACAGTGCATTTCACTGGGTCAGCTTTCTGTTTGGAAAAGTGCAGCAAAACATTAAAATTGAAGTCAGATGTTTAGGAGAGTTTTTTTCCTTTTTTAAAAGGTCTCTTGGAAAAACGTGCTCCAACTCTGCAATTGCGAACATCTGTCCGTGGTTCACATAATTTGAGAACAATGTACGAGGTATCCACCGACTACTGCTTTTCATGTTTGGCCCGCTATACGGAGAAGAGCCTGGACAGCCCTACACGTGGGGTTTGCCCAGACAGAAGCATCTCTGACTAGCGATCACAGTATCGCATCCCATCTGAGCTGAAGCAGTAGCCCAAATGAACAAGAGACGTTCCCTGATCTGGAGATAAAACATCAAAATTCAACAGAGCTACGAAGCTCATCATTCCCTCTCGACCCCAGTGACCCACTGCAAAAGTGCACAGCAGACTGATGGATGCTCGGTCAAACCCTGTGGTCTACCACAAAGGAAGCCCATCAGCGGACTGATGAGGGGTTTGGCAAATCAAGGAGCTTGCTTTTGGCCCACTAACGCCACCTTTGCGTAAAGTGGATGTGGTTACAGATCACGTCGCATAATCGCGGTTTATGGAGGCTTAAAGAAATCAAGGGCAATCTGCATTAACAGAAATTTCTTCCTGACATTGGCTAAGCTATGATGTGTCAACAGGGAGAAATGTGGCGAAATGACCACCAACCATCATTATGGATAATATCCTATTAATGATCACCCCAATCATTTTCCCCAGAGGAAAGCGCCATGTTTATAAATTCCATCTTCATAGAGGTACTAAAGGGCGCTCTACACAAAAGCACACAAACACTTTTGACTACATGAAGCCAACTGAATGACAGTTAATGTACACAGATTTTTGCAGAAACTCAGATACAGTTCTACATACCTGGGCTTCTTGGCACTCTTGGTCTTCGGCATCGTTGTCTTCACCTTCTTCTCCTTGGGCTCTTTAGGTGTTTTCGGTATCTTGGGCTCCTTAGGGGTCTTGGGCTCCTTTTTCTCTTTGGGGTTGTTCTTCTTCTTCTTACCTTCCTCCGCTGACTGCTTGCCAGCAGGGCTACCCACAAGACCCAGGCTGTCCACCGGGAGCTCCCCCGCACCCTGGACCCCTTCTTCCTCCTCGGAGCTCCCCTTAGCTTTCTTTTTCTTCTTCTTTTTTGGCTTCTGCTCACCCTCGGCTGGCTGCCCGCTGCTACTTGGGGTCTGGGGGTTGGGGCCCATGGCAGCCATCTTGTCAGAGGCCAATGTCTCAACTGATGGATCTGATGGCGAAGGCTGCAGGGGAAGAGTTAGAACAATTCAACTGAGCCATTTATCAAGCATTAATCCCATTCTCAATGCTCTGGGCACCAGTTATACAATCAATCACTAGCTTGCCTTAGGATACATCCAATTTTTTCTCAGATTATGTCAGGGAGGTTAAAGTGGGCTTGAATTTTTGAAGCGCAAATTTTGGACTCACTTTTAAGCCTTTCCCCCTCAAAACGCACATTACCAAAGCCTTCTGCACGCGGACATGTAGCGATGCAGCAAAAGGCAAAGCGGAGGCGGTGGCAGCTTGTGGCACTGCTAAGCAGAACAGCAGGCAAAGCAGCGGGGGTCCGGGTGCGAATGCTGACAGTGTTTCAATACGATGACATCATTACTCTACCCAACCAATCAGACAAAATTACGAGGTGACTTGTTAAACCAGGATGGCCAGCAATTTGCAGATTTCAAAAGCCCTAAAAATCTGTCCTTAGAAAACCTGCACAAATTAGCATTAACTGTTGGTCATTTTAGATCTCTTCCTTGCATTGGTTGCCAGTCATCCAAAAAAAAAAAAAAAAAAGCTATTGACATGAACATCTAGAATAAGATCTCATACATGCATAAGTCCTTTCATCAATGTTTGCAAGTTCAGTATGAAGTCGACAATACCGTTACATGTTAACGGGAAACATTTTGCTGAGAATTGTGTCTGTATGCTGAAAAGTTACAGTAAAACTAGCTTTCAACCAATTGCCGCTGTTCCGAGGAAGATTTTACCAAAACAAATCTTCCCCAAACACACAAACTGAGATGGAAGAAATGCTAATATTTAGGTGAAGTTTCATGTGTACAAAGGCCCCCATCCAACCATTAAAACATCTGGTACAAAGGATAGAGGCACTGAGAAGGACCTCTCCTGGTTCATGATCGAACCCTTCCGATCACGTTCAAAGAGCACTCATGCGCCAGAGTGAGTGCTCAGCCAGCGTAAAACCTACCATAGACCTGCAGAGCTTTTGACGGCAAATTCTGCAGCCGGAGAGATGGAGGGATGTAGGCATGGGGGAGGGCGGGGCTGCATCAAGCAGCAGAAGGGCATCAGAAATGTCTGGGTTTCATTAGGAGTGTCAATGTAAGTTTTGGGTGAAGGACACCACAGAGATGCACTGACAAGGTCTGAATTTTATTTTATTTTTTTTATTTTAAATTCACACTTCTATGCAAGAAAACTGGATAAAACTATTTGAAGCAACACATGCCCAGGAAACCATACATTTACACACACACACACACACACACACACACACACACACACACACACACACACACACACACACACACACTATATATATATATTATATAGTCTTCTGTTTTCCAGTTGCTCCTTTGTTTGTGTATGCATTCATTGTCATCCATGTGTTAGCTGCCTGCCAATGCCCTGCCCACCTTCTTGGAGGCAGCAAAAGGTGGTAAGCCTACCTGATGAAACCTGACAAACGTGAGAGCACTCTGGCGAGGGGAGCTGGTGTTCCGTGGACATAACTCATTAGGTCCTTGACATTTTCAACAGATACCGTCTATCTGACAGAAGTTAGCCTCAACATCACACCTCTCCTATCAGAATATTTATTTTAAAAGAGAACTAAGTAAATAAAATAAACTCCAAGACACCTGAAAAAGACAGACTAGTCCAGGAAGTACAACTCCAGGGTTTATTATGAAACAAAACAGTCATACAGGCAACAAACTACTCCACCTCGCATGACTAGTATCTGTTGCGAAATCAGTCGGAAGAAAAACCACACAGCTTTCACTACAGGCAAACTCAAAACTTTCTTGTAAGACAACAGGACTCCTTGTACTCATAAGCCATCTGCTTGAACTGAGGCACAAACATGGGCCATCATGCAGTACCCTGTACAAACAGACCGTCGTCCAGCATTTCCTTAATCATAGCAGCTGCTCGGTGAGTGAATTTCAGCTGAAATGTTGGCGCCCGTTTGCCGAAGGGAGCAAAAGTGTGAAGTATGGGCAAAGGGATCTAGGACTACAGAAACTGGGGTAAAATGTCAAGGAAATTAGACAGGGAAGCCTCACTTTGTTCAGCTGTGAGAAACATCGCTGTCCTAAAACACCTCATTCTTATTGGGGAATAGCAGTATACTGGGGCAGCTGGTAATACAGTGGCTAAAGCTGCTGCCTTTGGACCCAAAGGTTGCAGTTCAAATCTCACTAAACTGCTGTAGTACCCTTGAGCAAAGTACTTACCCTAAATTAGTCCAGAAAGGGGGTGAAAAAAGATACGCGGCTGTATAAATGGGTAAACACAGCATCATACACAAGGTACACGAGGAAATGAATTCCTCAAAGTTAAGGCACAATCTGGTCACTTTGAGAGATGACAACAATTAACATAGTGCTCCTGTTTCGTTCTGTAACTGTGGAAGGTCAATTTGGGGCCCGTGTAGTGAGCAGGATGGAGCGGTTCCTTGCACTCATGGGTGCTGAAAAGCAGTGCATTAATCTCGTTGGCAACGGTCACATTATGTCTCCCCATGCTGCTGCAGAGAGACAACGCTGACAAAATGCCAGGAGCCGTGTTGGCAGATGTGCAGCGTGTCCAGCTGCCCCCAATCCCAGCAGCAGATGGGGACAGGGCATTATGACACTAATAAATTATATCTATACAGGAAAGGGAAAAAAAACAATGCATTTATGCACGCAGTAAATTCTGGTCTAAGGGTTCAGTTTCATGACAGATTTGTATAAAAAAAAACTCCATTCTATCATTGAAGTCTACAGGTTGCATGGACTGAAAAACAAAGGGAAGGAAGCAGATTCTGAAAAATAAAGTCACAAATAAGATGTGATCTGCACTTTGTAAAACACTTTCCTCTCATTGGCTGGTGTTAACTTTAAACATAACCTTTTGAAAACCACATCACTGTGGTACATAATGCATATTTCCTGTAAACAGCTATTTAGACAATTGTGTGTCCTTTGAAGCAAAAGACAATGACAAGCTCTTGGAAAGTGAAACCACGCATTAAAATGGAAGTGCTCTGCATTTATGAGCACCGCTGTGCCTGACTCGTGCACTTGTCGGAATCGAACCCAAGTGTGGCATCAATGCCCATGTACCAATGAGCACTTCCTCAGAAACCAAACACAGTGCGTTCATTCAATCCGATTGAGTCTGAGGAAGCACACGTGCCTACATATTGCTGCGGTGCCCTTAAAATTATTAATTTTTTTTTTTTAAAAAAAAAAAGGCAACTGGGACCCAATCCCTCATGCAAATTGCTCAACACAGAATTGTCTTGTTTCCATCCTACCGTCTGTGTAATCAATGACATCAATGGCAGCAGGCTCACTGCCAGACACCTACCGCATCTCTAATTTGACAGCACCCTTAAAGCATTTGAGGAGCTAGTTAAGGCTTTGCCTCTCTTGGGGATTTCTTGGGAGAGGGGGGTTTGACGTGCTACTTAAGAGGCAAAATATTCATCCTGTAATCTCCTAAATATTCCAATTAGTGAGGCGCCACTCTCCTTAGGAGTCCCCAGGAAGCGGGAACACTCCACGCGGGCGGCAGATGGGGAGGCTGCCCGTGCAGGGCTAGGCGCCGTTACCTTGGTGTTTCCCTTGTGGACCCATTCCTTACATACATAGACTTGCACGATGCATCAAAGTGGAATGCATACAAGACAAGAATTTACCTTTGTGAAGAGAAAATGTTGTCTTTGTACAAAGAAATTAGAACAATGTGTGGCTATTGCACAAGCAGACCTACACCCAACCATAGCCATCATCAAGCCATACTTTGCATAACCTTCTTACTTGCAGTTGGGCCACCAATTCATTCCTTCATCTGGGCAACTTTTCTAAAATGGGGGGGGGGAAATTTGGTGTGGCCTGTGTCTTATGCACCTACTTGAACGATGAACCTCGGTGCAACAACTGGTAGGGAACAAACTAGGTTTGCTTGAGACTTTGTCTGCAGCTATGTCTCCTCTCAATGTAATGCATAAATTGTACTTTTGCTGAGATGTACATCGCTTTGGACAAAAGTGTCTGCTAAATGAATAAATGTAATGCAACATATTCTGTTAGGTTTCTACAAATAAGCTGGCTGCAATAATTTATCCATTCATACTGTTGGGAAACTTTTTTTTAAAATCGACACAATTCATGGTCAAAGCATGGTGAGCAATGGTGGTTCCCCTCTTGCATTGATGAAAACAAAAGCAGGGCAGAACAGGACTGATATGGGAAAATTCAGCTGTACCAGGATCTGGGGACTAGATGGGGGTAGGATGGTGGGGCTGGGGGTAGAATTGCAGCTATTCAATCCCAGCCCAGCCTCCCAGCAGACAGAGTGCGGTTTTGGATGACATAATGGTGCGCCCATTTCTTAAAACACACTTCAGACTGCGCTTCACACCTGTGCTCCTCTACCGCACCCGAAGCATGATGCATCGATACGAAGCTGAACAATGACATCTTCGTTCTGATGACAGGCGGGAAGCGATATGCTCGTGAAGCCCCGCGCCATCAGGTGAACGGGGCTAGAGGCGTCCCGCAATTCCCCCTGCTTTCTCTAAACAGCAGCTGGGGCCACTGCAAAGTATGTATGTCTGCCACCAGATACATTAGTTTTTTTTTTTGGTAAACACTTGATGCAGCAGAGCGCTCTCTCTAACACACACACACACACACACACACACACTGCTGGCTACAAAGCCATTGCATCCCCACGGCGATAACATTCATAGAATGCGGATGACCTCGCTCTGAGCATCATGCAAATGACAGCTGCACATGAAAATGTCATCGCCGGCTCAGGCACCAATGAGGCGGCCCGCACCAGACGCCAACAAGTTGATGGAACGGGGGGGGGGATAAACGGTCGCAGTCGGGCAGTGGAGGGCAGCGGTTGCCTACCCAGCGACTGGACGTGTCAAGCACATGCAAAAACGTATTTAATGTATTCATACTCATGATTTCAAACCACACACCCCTGCCCCATGACGACGACGGATGCCGCCAAAGCCAGAGCTGGAGTCAGAAGAGGAGGAAGAGCGCTGAACGTGGTTTCCAAATACAAATGCACAGAGTCTGGCAGCTGTGTGGCAGAGTGCACCTGGTTGTATCTCAGTTTGTGGCTTTTGTCACACCGGTGTCAATTGCTGAAGCTTCAGACTGTCACATTCCCCATTTCTACCCAGCAACGTAAGCCACAATTACATCCAGATAAGCGTTTGGAGACCAAAAGCAAAAATTATAAACCCCCACCCCTTAAAAAAAAAAATGCTTGTAACAGTACATGTTTGTCAGCATTTCTCTGCTTTGCCATGATGAGTGCATGCACCGGCCAAGGGAGCAGTCTCTCCCTATCCATCAAGGATTCATTTAGCACCTCCTGAAAATGAGGGGGAAAAAAGTCAAGCTTGTATCGATGAGGCTTTTAAATGAAAATGTGGAATGTACAGGAATGGCAACACTCTTCAGAATAAAAACCCCATGCGTGAAGTTACTTGCCCCAGGTTGTACATTTTAAAAACCGTTGTGTTCAGCGCCAGCAAAGCAGCGACTGGAGGACAAAAACGAAGCCAGCTTCTGCACTGAAGGAGAGTGACAGGGCACATGATGCCATCTCAAGATTTGAAACTAGGGACAGCCCAGCCCTAAACTGTTGCACATAGTTTAAAAGTGATACTACTTCTCAAAGACAGGTAATTTTCAGCAACTGTGCACCATCTGTACTCGACTAGAGATGTTATGTCGCTGAGCCGGGTCTCCGTTTAGAGGTTCAGATATGTGAGCTGTATGCTGGAGGTGGGGCTTGTAACTGACATTAAGGAGGAGCGCAGGAGTCCTGGATGACTTGTTTCAAGTTCTGTAAAACATTAGCCGCAACTGACGTGCACAAATGGTCATTTCAAACCCAAAGCCATGCAGACTAGGGAAACATGTATGACTTACTTTGAATTGACCCCTAAAACTTACTTCCTGCTGTAGCAAAGGCCATCCTGGATCCAGCAGGCCAAAAGTTTTAAGACTAATATCATGACCTTCAAAATGGACAGAGTTAAGGCAGCAGAAAATGGTTCAGTAATGGATATACAGTGGCACAGCAAGTAGTGCTGCTGTCTCTTGGTGCCTGGGTGGTGCAAGAGGACGTGGGTTCGATCCCTGCTCAGTCTGTGTGGGGTTTGTACGTTCTCCCTGTGTACATGGATTTCCTCTGGGTACTCCAGTTTCTTCCCACAGTCCAAACACATGCAGTTCAGATTCACCCACTGTGAGAGACAGTGTGTTGCACTGCTGTATGGATGAGACCCTCATTAAAAGCAGTTTACATTACTAGCAGTGTAAGTCACCTTGGTGAACAAGGTGTGGCCCGATAACACTACATAGCATTCACTGGAAGTCACTTTGGAGAAAAGCATCTGCTAAATTAGATGTATACGTAATGGTTGGGTTTTGAAATAAACTACAACCACCAGCAGGTAACACAGTGGTTAGAGCCATCACCGCAAAAAGTAGCTTAGTTGTAAAATCACTTTGAGAGCCATTAGCTAAATCCATGAATAGATAAGGAAAGATACATGGATTATTTAAGTATAGCTAAGATTAAACATAACTAATATAGCTGATGCCTTTCTTCCAGCAGCCTGACAACAGGACTGTGCAGTAGTCTTTAAAATTGTTTACAGATTTATACAGCAGATTATTCTTAATGGAAGATGTTTAAAAAGAAAAACAAAACCCTCTCATATGTTCATTAGATACCCAAAAGTAGAACATATCTAACTCACATCCTTCAACTGTGAAAGCATCCCACCTCCTGCCCATCACCACCCTTTTCTCACATCTATGACAAATCATGTGAAGGTGAGATTCCCCAGCAGATTCAAGGAAAGAGGGAGAAGGATGGGGGGGGGGGAGAAAAAAAAAAAAAAACCTCCAGTACTCCATTTTCCACAAGATATGAGACACATGGTTTCAATACCAATAACCTTTGTCCAAGGCCACCAACATTACATTTTACATCAGCTAAAGAAATAAATGCTTTTCTCTAAAGCAACTTAATGTTAAGGTTACAATTACAAGCTACAATTATTTACCCATTTACACAGCTGGGTAATGTTACTGGAGCAATTTTAAGGTAAGTACCTTGCTCAAGGGTACTACAGCCAGAGATGAGGATTGAACCTGCAACCTTTGGACCCAAAGTCAGTAGCTCTACCTACTATGCTACCAGCTGTCCCTGTAACATTTTCACGTTTGTCCACTAAGCTACTTAAATTATGTACCCATATATAGATTCACCCCAAATTGATAAAGTAAAATAAGTAAAACAAAATTAAGTTTAGCTGAACTGAGCTCAGTTGAATCAATTTCCTTGAATGAAGGTTATTACAACAGGAGGCAGGATTCGAACCTAGGACCACTGTTTGGAAGGCAAAGGCTCTGAACTCCACTATCCGCTGCCCCACCATACTGTCTGCTGTTCCATTGTCACAAATGACATGTTATTGTTATTCTAAGTTTGGGGAATTGATACTATGTTGTTAATCAGCCTTACTTTTCTACATTTCATTAAATATAGTAAACAAACATGATTAACACCCATTAGCACACACAACCTTTGACAAAAACCAATAATTTTGTGGCAAGATATACAAACACACTTCCTCCTGTACAACAGTTTCATGAAATGTTGACAAGCATGATGAGAACCAAGGTAGCAAAGCAGCTGTGATTACCCTGAGACTGACATTAATATTTGCTGGTTCAAGTCTCAGGAGGCACCAGATTATATGCTAATAAACACATCAAGAGCTCCAGTAAACCTACAGCAGAGGAGAATATGGTAAGGCATATTAAAGCAATCAGTTGAAAGACATCTTAAATCAAGTGATTCCAACATTTAAAAAAAAAAAAAAAAAAACATCTGATCAACAGGTGGTTGAGGTATGTGTATGGGGGGGGCAGCAGACTGATTGGCTTCATCTCTATGATCCACAGAGAAGATGCATCAAAGCGCAGCCATCGGTGATGTGCTGGTCCTCTGGATCAGCATGCTGTTAAGGCCCCTTGTATTTTTATGCAAAGCAGTGCAAACTGGCTCTAGCCGGTCCACGGGGGAAAAAGATAAATGAATGTCATAAATACCACAGTCTGCCCAACCCCCTCCCTCTTCCCGCAAATCAACACCTGAGGTGCAGGAGTCAGCAGGACAATGTCACACACCGGCAGCACTCACACCAAACCACCTCCAACCAGTGTAAAACCACTTGTTGGCCAAAGGACATCGAGACTCATAAGGTGACCTCAGCCTGCATGCAAGAAACATATATGGAAGCAACTTACAATGTTAAGATACTTATTTACCCATTCATACAGGTGGGTTATTTTACTGGAAGCAATTTCAGGATAAGTACCGAGAGTACTACAGCTGGAGGTGGGAATCAAACCTGTGACCTTGGGGTACAAAGGCAGCAGCTCTCACCACTACGCTACCAGCTGTCCCCCATTGCTAATAATGACAAAAAGTAGAGATGTGTTGGAAAGCTAGCATCAAAACAAGGTCTCCGTTCCAATGTGTGTTAAACAAATCCACAAAGATAAAGCAACCCTACATCGGCACAGCATCTCGGAGAAGCCCCCCACCCCTCGACTGATCCGACAGCACAGAGACCAGCGTGTCCTGACGCTCACAGAAGAGGGAATGATCCTGCTAATGAGATGGCAGGCCGGTCAGCCACCACTCCTTGCCCGGGCTGCTGTGTCTCTGGAGCGTAGCCCGAGCCACAGTCTGGGGGGGGGCCTCCAATGAGCGGCTGTACTACGGCCGGGCCTTGCTCCCTGGTGAGACTCAGCCGGAGGTCCTGGCCGCACTCGGAGACAGCTTGTACTGCGCCTTATGCCTAGCACCCACTTTTCTCTGCACTTTTTTTAAAATGCCAATAGCACAGCGAGACCAGGTGCTACGGCTCTCCTTATCCCTTAAAATGGGCAGATGGCAGGGCGGGAACAGGGGGGTGGGGGCACTTCTGATCTACGCTCTCCACCTGGAAGATGACGGCATGTGCATTCACTCTTAAAACTTGTCTCAGAGCTCATACAACAAATCTTCTCTGTCCCCAGTGAAGCAGAGCTACCTACAGCTTTCAAAGAAATCACTGAGGTAGTAAACGTAATATTAAAATACAAGTTGAACACAGTTTAGGGGTGGTCATGTTTATTTTGAAAAGGGCAATACCCTGTGAAATTAGGAAGGGGGAAGAATTCAAAGAACATGATTCCCAGAACCCCTACTTAATATAAACATACAAATCGAGAGGCAATTCAGAACAATTACTGCATCTCTGCAGGAAGTGACTGTTTACATGGGTCTTAATCAGCGTGTGCGCCCTCACGTTCTAATTAAACCCCCTTTTTTGTTATGGCACAGGAAGGAACAGAGTGCATCTGGGAGCACCGCAAAACAAAATTCAAAGCCACATTTAAAACGATCCAACGTACAGACCTGCCTCTAACATTATCTGTGGGGAGGCAGGGGGAGAAAAGAAAAAAGGCACTCTAAACTTGGTAATAACAAATCCCAGACTCAGCTGCTTCGGAAGTGACAATTACATCTCGCAGGAGCTGGCTGGTGGAGGGAGTTTATCCCACACGGTGGAGTAAATGTTCTAAAAAAAAAAAAAAAAAAGTTTTTTGAATGAATCAAAAGCCACGTTGCTCCTCGCATCTTAAAATGCCAAAGTGAAGCTGAACACTCACCCTTACATACCGTTACTCAAAAGTGCAGGGTTTACCCAAAGTCCATACATTTAAAAATCCTGAAAATGAAACCAGAAGATGACAAAGGAAGCTCTCCTCTACATTTAATTCATTTAGCTGATTTCTCCAAAGCACCTTACAGCGTTTTGCTACTAACAACTATTCACTAATTTACGTGACACTTTTTTTTTTTAACTGTAGAAACTCCGAATAAGTGCCTTGCTCAAGGCTACTACAGGACAAGGTGGTATTCGAACCTAGGTCCAAAGGCAGCAGCTCAAACCGCTAAACTACCTGTTACCCACAAACAGAGGTACCACAGCCTTAAGAAAAGCACTACAGTTGTTGCTGCAGAGAGAAAACCATGAGAAATAAGGACAGCTAAAAATTACACAGCAAATGACTGCAAATGTTTTGACACAAATGGTTATTTTGAAGGAATGCAAAACAGCTGTAAAAATTAAGCCGTTTGACAGAAAAAAATGCATTTGAGTTGTTTTAACGGCTAGGCTACAGAGACTATTTCAGCACCCATCCCCCCCACTTCCACAAGTCCCCTTTCCCCAACAGGGACACATCCTGCTGTACACCATTAACCAGCACATCAGTCCTCAGAGACAACTTAGCCAAACACACAGGGGGTGGGGGCACAGAGAGAATGGGAAAGGTAGAGGTGGGGGGTAGTGAGCACAAGGAGGGACAAAGAAACTGAGGGAAGAGGAAGGGGGATGGTGCTGAGTGGGGGGAGGAGAAGGCCATAGAGAAGAGAGAACCCAGCACCACCTTCCCCCAATGCACACAAACTCTTCACGTACAGCCATCAACACACAACAGCAGAATACAGGACTTCTGAAAACGCAGAAGGTGTCTGGGACCCACCTGTTGAACAGGCACTTTCTGGGTGGTGGGCGGCGACGAGTGCTGCTGCGCCCACGGCTGGTGATGTGGGGAAGTCTGGTGATGGATTGACAGATGTGCCTGCGGTGGCTGCTGCTGCATAGGGGCGCATGCCTGCAGATGCTGCTGTTGCTGTTTCTGGAAAGGCAGCGGGGCTGGGAGGGGTTGCCCTGGGTGCTGAGGTGGGTGTGGTGGGGCTGAGAGGATCCGCTGATCCTGCATGGCCTGAGCGTCCATGTGGTTCCCCCCAAGACCACCTGGGGGCCTCAGTGGGCCAGTCATGTCCCTCTGGCTAGGTGACAGACCCATGTAGGGCTGGGGACCGGGCTGCTGCTGAGCCATACTTCGTGGCCCCATGCTCCTCTGGGACAGCCCCATGGCCCCAGAAGGCTGATGTGGCATGCTGGGGTAACCGCCCACATCCATTGCCATTCCAGCACTGGGAGGGCGCACCTGCTGCGGTGGGGGAGGTGTGCCGGCAGGATTGCTTATGGCCTTCAGGGGGGACATGGGTGAAGAGGAACCGTAGGGGCCCTGATGCGGGGGTGGCTGCTGCTTTGCCGGCGACTGCTGCTGGGAAGGGTGCATAGCTTGGGAGTTGATTTGGTTGGCAAGCATGGGCTGCTGGTGCATAAGGCCCTGCGGTGCACCGGAAGGGAAACCAGTACCAGGGTAGCGTGACACCTGCGGCATAGGAGCTCCACCAGCAGCCAGACCCAGGCCAGGGCCCATGCCGGTGCTGTTCACTAATCCCTGATTGTGGCTGGCGCCGTACGGGGAGTAGGGCGCGTACTGCCCTGAGTTGTTCACCGCGTTGGGTTGTGCCGATGGGTTGCGAGGATTAAAGCCCATGTTCTGCTGGGGTCTCCCTGGCGCTTGCTGCTGTGCTGGGGGACCCTGTTGTTGCTGTGATGGGCTGGGTGAAAAGCGAGGGTTGTGGACCACTGTGTCGGGGTGAATGGAGCCTGGTGCGGGCCGATGGTGGAACTGCTGCTGCGGCTGCTGCTGTTGGGGCTGCTGCTGTTGCACAGGGTGGCGCATCGGGTTGCCCACCATGCCGGCGCCCGGCTGCGGACCCATACTGCCCATGAAGTGGTTGGAGCCTGGAGGCCGGCCACCCTCTGGTGGCAGGCCCTGGGAAAAGTGGTTTATCCTTGGTGGGGTAGGCATCTGGCTATGCGCCTGCATGGGGTACTCCCCTCGTGGCATATATGGGCCCATCTGTTGCATGTGACCTGGGGGTCCAGAAGGTCCAGACTGCTGGGGGGATACCTGCTGCGGCTGTTGGAATGGGGGGCGCACTTGGTCAGGTACTTGCACCGCTCGAGGTCCCCACATAGACCCACTGTCGATAAACTGCTGGTTGTGACGGTCCCCCTGGAGACCTGTGTAGGCTGGGTGTCCACCACCACCATGAGAGACTGGTGTAGCAGGGCTATGGTACTGCGAGTGTGGGGAGGACATGCCATTGCCCGGGGCACCTCCCAACATGCGGCTCCCACCTTGCTGGTCCATCAGATGCATCTTCTGCTGCTCGTACTGGCTGAAGTGGTCGAAGTGGCCGAGCTTTGGCTGCGGCTGGCCGGGGGCCGCTTGTGTTGGGTGGTGGAGGTAGCCCTGGTCCATAGGCATGGGCTGGCCAAGAGGGTTCACCTGGCTCTCCGAGTAGCCGCACTCCCCCAGGCCCTCAAGCCCCTCTGAGAACAGGTTGGCGTCATCCCCGAACAGGCTCATCATGCCGGGGTCGGCCATGGCTACTTCCCTCCCGTGGGGGCTTCAGTGACAAGCAACGTGGCCAATCTCGGCCTCTGCTGAGGTGTATGTCCTCAAAGCCTTTAATCCCTTAACTAATCTTCTGCATGTCACTCCATATTTCCTTAATTCATTCAGACAATGCGGTGTCAGGCAAAGTCGGGTTACGGGACCTAGGGTGAGAGAGAACCAGGGGGTGGGGGGGTGAAGGAGGAAACTGTTAGAAACGGAAACAAAGCACACCAACCAACCAGTCTGATGATACTAGAACCCTCTCAGACCCTTCAGAGTGACCTTTCAGAACCTTCCAACTCAACACATTGCTGATGTTAACTCAATTCAACTCCACCCCCGCACCCATCCCAACCCCCGTTACACAGCAACCCCCTGCCCCCCTCCCCATCCTTCCCTTTGCTTTCAAACAATAGGTTACTCACAACACATACAAGGCACCAACCCCAAATTAATTCATTCTTTACAATCCCTGGCAATTCATTCTCCGTTGGGAAAGAACAAAGAGAGCCAGAGCGCTGCAGCGGCAGCAGCTGCCACACCAGGCAGGCAGATGTACGAGCATGGGCAGGCAGCCCATCTGCCCAGCTCAGAGGGCCCCCCCTCAAAAAAATGCTCCGGTTACCGCCGGTGTGTCCTTAACCCCGCCAGCCCTGAGCAGCGTAATCAGATGAGTGAGAAGCATTATCTCAGCCTGGGATAAACCAGAGATAAAGCTGGTGGGCCTGAGGACTCAGAGTTGGGTGGTGGAGGGGCCGGGTGGGGGTGGGGAGGGTGTCTTGCAGACGCGCTACCGCCAGGGGACTCAGGAATGCATTGCCTTACTTCACTCACATTTCAGCTTGGTGAACAACAAAGTGCAAGAGGAGTTCCCTTCCCCCATCATCAGCCCCCCTCCTGTGTTTCCAACACTCCACCCCCCTTTCCTCTTTTTTTTTTTTTTTAAAAGCCTCCCAACAAGGCGGCTCAAAAGAATTCAATCAAGAACGCTTCTGTCCTCTCAACTTGCCGAGGGAAGTTATTTCCTAAAAAAAAAAAAAAAAAAAAGTTGTAAACACACATAGCAAGCCTCCTCTGAAACTGCAAAGAGTTTCACATTCTCAAGTCGATACTCCAGTTAAATATAACCCTACAGCGTTTAAACCTGGCACCTTTGAACGCGTACGAAAACAAGAGAACAGCAAAATTCAGGAAGAGGATACAGGTTGTGTATTTGTAAGGCATGAAGTACTCACTTTTTATTCCTGGGGGAATAATGCATTTAAGTGTACATTCCTGTGTGAGAATGTGACAACAGAATTTGTCATTTTACAAAAGCTGCAACTGCTGGTGTAAGATGACTCAGGGTGTTAAACTTCCTGTACGTCAAAACAAACATAGAACGTTAAACATGACTCAACAGGTCTAGAGAAGCTCGGTTCTACAACTACTTTTTCCTTACATTACGGGGGTACTCACGCTGATTTAATCATTTACCGAACAGGTGTGTAAGAGGGAAGGGGTACCTAACAGCAACAATCCAGAAGTCGCTCAAGCCAAAAATAGACGTTCCCAACCAAAGACAGTTCTCCCTCACCCAACTGAGCTCCATCTGCCGAAGATGCCCAAAACAAGACAAAGGTAACTCCTCTATGTGTGTTCAACTAAGGCAAGGCCCATCGTGTCAATGCAGGAAGAAGAAGCACGCTGCGATAGAACTTGCCGGTTTCAAATTTGACTCCATTACACTTATGCTAAAAATAAAACTGTGTTCCGGGCCGACAGATCGCTCCTCCATCGCTGCGTTCTAGATTCAAGTCTTCAAGTCTGGCTTTCTTAACGCCGATAGGAGGAAGTTAGACTAATGACCTGATCCCCTATGAACCCCACCCACCCCGAGGAAGCGAAGCGATTAGCGGAGGTGACGTCGCTGGCTCCTTGTGCGACCCAGCAGGCAGGACCCCGTTCCACTTGGACTCCGCACGGCACTGTAGCTGTGCCACGTTAGTAGCTACACAAAGCAGAACAGCAGGAAGGCCATTTGTGGCGGCTGCTCGGTTGCCAGGGAGCGGGGGCCATTTGCTGGACGCCACATGGCCCAACGGCTCAAGCGGCAGCCACAGCAGCCCTTGCTAAAACACTTACCCAGCCACACCGGAATAATTAAGCAACCCTCCCTGTCCATCCACCTCAGACGCCCAACCCCCCCAACCCCACCCCTCCTTCCCTCACACAGCTCCTTGCTGGCTAAACTGATTTTCTATGCAAGGAACCAAACATTTTCTTCCTTATATAGACTTAGATTTTGTTATCTACAGTGCAATGCAGCACTTGCAGTCTTAATTGTTTCAACAGGGGAAAGAAAAAGAAATAAAAAAATCCATACACTCTCTGCTTCAGCTGCTCGTTTAGCTGAATGGACTTTTGTTCAGGAAATAGCAAAGGAAATAACCAAAAAGTAAACAGCAGGCATTTCCTGCAGGCAACTAATGTTAGTGGTGGGGGAATGGGGGACAGATTTTGCTCCATGGTGTCAAAAGAAAGCAAAAGAAGGCAACATGAACCAGAGACTGCATGCCAACAGAGCTACTGGATTATCGTAGCACCATTTTAAGCACATGATACTCTGGCCACAGACCTTCCTGTTCCCTCCCATTACCAGGACATGATGGAATTGAAGAGCCCACCCTGGGAGGATGTCTGAAGATGTGGTTATGAGCCATTCAACCTTATTTTGAGGGTTTCATCTCCAGATTATTCCATCTGGAGTTAAAACGGGAACTCACCGGGCAGAAAAGCGGCACAGTGAGTAGCGCTGCTATCTCACAGCAACTGCATAGTGTGAAAGGACATGGGTTCAATCCCTGCTCAGTTTGTGTGGAGTTTACATGTTCTCCCCTGTCTGCATAGGTTTCCTCCTGCAGTCTAAAGACCTGCTGTCCAGGTTCACCCATAGTGTGAGAGTGACAGAGAGCGTTCCACCGATGTATGGATGAGTGACCCATTGCAAGTAGTGTATCTAGCAGTGAAAGTCAGCTTGGTGGGGTGTGTGGGCTGATAATACTACACATAATTCATCAGAAGTTGCTTTATTTAACAGATGCATTTCTCTAATTTGAAAAGATGCTGTATAGGGAAAGTGTTTAACAAGTAGTCGAGTTAAGATGAGACGCTTTAAAATGAAAGCATCTTGCACGCATCACATGTCAACAGCTGGACCTGTACAGGAATTGTCCAGCAGCTGCCACGGCAAACGGAGTAGGCGGTATTCAACAACGTGAAGACAGAGGAGCCTCCGCACAGTCAAGAACTGTCCAGGACTACATGAAGTTGAAGGAAAACTAAAATTCCCCTCACACAGATTCTTCAATAAGTGAGCAAATTAACAAACCAACTAAATGACTGCACTCTGCGAGCCATTAGTTTTAAAGTGATTAACAGTCTGAAAAGTGCACAGCATTACAAAGGTATCTACTTCTACCAGAGACGCCCTTTCAGAGACACTGTGGCCAGAAGTCCATCCATCACAGTAGCCAGAGAACCTTGCAGCTCCTTTGGCAAGTAATTACGAGTTTCTGGGTCTGCAAAGAACAAGTTAAGTGAAAAATGCGAAAATACTTTATCCCACCAAAGGATCCCTTTACAATAAGACAACTCCTTTTAAGACTAACAAATGCAAACACCACTCTGGATGATTGAATTGCAGCAATGAGCTCCAGTGAGCCAGACTGGGCCTTAAAACATACACTGGTATCATCATTAACAGCTAGGCCATATGGTGCTTTCCGCAGCTCATTTCCCTGCTTCCCTGCTTACAACCGACTAAGTGCTTTAATTATTAGTTACCACAAAATTGAATGGGGGAGGGGTATGGTTCATGAACCCAAGAACAACAAATCCAAAATTTGAACCATTAGGCTCACCCACAGTCCAAACAAGCATCTAGGGTTGTTTCATGGCAAATGTCTTGACCAACCAACTCTGGAGCCATTTGCCTCCGTTTCTAACCCGCAACAGTGATAAAAACACAATTGAAAGCAGGGGGAAAAAAAAAAAAAACCTGCATTCAACAGTGAAGCACGAGACCTTGCTACAGTCACATTTCCAAGACATTCACCACACGTTACATACCAAGGACCCCCTTGCTGTACATGTGTGTGGTTGAGGCCAATAAGACTCCATGTCCTTTGGAAAGACAGCACAAAGCCAGCATTCTCCACATGCATGCAAACAATAAAAGCTTTGTGTGCTCTGGCTAATGACTGGGTGAAACACACAGCAAGGCTGAGGACAAACTAACAAGGAAAATAATGGCGGGAGACAGCAATGATGAAGGGGGATGGTTATGGTGTTGGGGTAGGAAGGGCAGGGAAAGGAAAGGAGAGGAGAGTAGGAAGGGGAGGGAGGTTATATTACTCCTATCAACCATCAAGCGATCTCTTGGCAGTTACATTTTCTACAAAGACAACCAAGCCACCGTTGGACCTGAAAGGTGGGGCCTAAACAGTAACATGCTGGGACACTGAAGGCGGGGGGTGGGAGAGAGAAACTCCACCATAACACCAACACAGCAAGCATACTGATTACTCTTTTTTTATACTAGCAAGCTTTTAACATGTACTTTGGATGTGGTTGTCACTGATTAACCAATGTTGCGGTTGCTTCTGTTTTTCCCTTCACTTAAAAGCACACTTGTGTAATGGAAAAAGGTTTAAGCATCCACGGGACTTCTTTCCTCCCCCGCCCCAGTCGGCTACAGGCCTGCATCCTGCCCTCGATCCTAGAAAGGGGCCCCTCTTCAAACAGGCCCTTCTTACAATCACCACCAGCATTCCTTTTCTTCCAGAGGCTTCTACTGCAGCTGAAAATAATTTATATCTGCTCCTCATGGACAGCACAGCATATGTGACTGGGAGGGCACTTACCCATCATGAATAAACTACGGTGCAAAGATGAACCATGAATCAAGATGCAAAAAGGGCAACGTTCATGCAGTCCCTTCCTCTCCCCAAAAGAGGGGTGAAAAAACCTTAAAAAGTACAGTACACAGACACCAGAAATCCCTTAAAAAATGATTACAAGAAATCTTGATGTCCCACCCTGTGTGATGCACCTGTCCACCTAGCAGCTGGAGACCTGCTCCCAAGGAGTATGATATGTTGCTGCTGTGGAAGAAACCACCAAGGGCCTTCAAAAACAACAAATGCTCAACTGTTATGACAAAAATTCAGGTACTACTCACAAATTAAAAAACAAATGCATTAATGCGGCACAAGTTCGGTTAATGAACAGTGTAAAAAATACAAATTGCCAAGAACTGGTGCAATGTGTTACACAACCAATACTGAGCAACCAGGAACAAGATGGCAATATCACAGCAAAACAGCAAATGGCTGCTAGACACATAGACAAGGTTATTCTGTCCTAACCACTGAACAAGAAACATGCAAAAGTCAGCATAATGTGGAAGTGTAAGACGACTGACCCAACGCACTGGTTTGACCTGGTGGCTTTGCCAAAATACCTTTCAGCTTATTTGAATGGTGACTGAATGAATATATTCAAGATGTGTTCCAACAGCACACAACTAAAAACTTTATTCTTGGGAAGGGACTAGGAGGTGTGACTGACTGACACACATTTTAAGAAGTGAACCCCTACAGCATCATTATATAGTTTTTCTGTTGGTAAAAGTATAAATATTACAGTACCAGTTATTACATAACAGTTCATTTTTACCACCTCTCCCTTTAAGTCAAATGAACAATCTGTCAACGTTCAGTTTCAACCTCTTTAGAAACCTTCACAGCTATGCAGCCAAAGAGGACCTGAGTATCAAGCTTTGCATCTGATATAATTACAAGAGGCATAGCATGTCTTTCGCTTTCTAGAAGGGTTTTCCATTAGTCCATCATTGCATGGGGGAGATGATTCGGGGATGGGGGGGCCTTGTTTTTCTGCAAAACAGACCACCACAGCCCTCCTGCTTTCCAGGGCTACTAGGTGGGGGAGGGAAATCACCATGCTTGGCTTCCACTGAAAAGCACATTGAGATAAAATAAAAATGGCAGCTGTAAATGTACAGACAAGCTGCACTGTCCAATCACAGTAGGCAGAGGCTAGAAAAACTGGACAATTGAAATTTGACTCTAGAAAGGCTATGGGGTGGGGCATAGTGTGTTTCGGGGGGTATGAGAAACACACCAGGGTATCAAGCTATAACCGTTTGAACAATGTGCCCTTTTCCACCCAACCAGAGGAAATGGAAGGAAATATAAGTGAGCAAAATTCTCTTATCTGCCTTTCCTTTAGGACAAATTAATGTATATTCCTGAGTCCTCTAAACTCCCCAAAAGGGACATTCTCATGCTGCCTAGTAGCTCAATGACAATCTCAAGACTATTTTGATGACAGATGAAGTAACCTGTCCCACCCCCCCCCCCAAACAAGATCAAAGACTACCAAACAGAACTTATCTAACATTTCAAATAAGCACATCAGGCTCACTTGCTTCATTTTCTGTGACACCACAGAAGGCAGCAAACAGGAGCAGCAGCTGCACCTTTTGAAAGGGATGGTTCTGAGGGTAGGAGGCTTTCAATGTGACAACCATAGTGCCTGCCTCAACTGGCTTCCAGGTTGCTCTGGGTTGCAAAGCAACTATCTCTGCAATCAGATGGAGAGAGAAGAGCTATTCTATCCTGGTCCAAGTGAATGTTGCTAACCCCAACTCCACCCAGGTCCCTGGTACTTCCTGTCAGGTCCAGACAGACCACATCCCCCTTGCTGTAAGCCAATTAGCAGATGGAAGATAATTTCCTATGACTGTAAACCCAACCCTTTTGGTTAAAAAAGGTGGTTTCAAACACGCTTCAGCAACACTGGTCAAATCATCGTCCTACAAAGGAGAATGGGCATGTCTACCGTTCAAGTAGTGGTTGAAGATTTCTTTAAAATCAAGGACTACTGGAGTCGAAGGAGCGTAACAGTCACAGGTAACGTATAAACTCGTGCACCCAACATGGTAACTTTGACACATATAGAACAATGATTGCAACAGCAAAGAGACCATACTAAACAAGGTTTAAACACTGGCGTAACCTGCCCATGGAGCAGCGCATCCAGGGCTCTTTATTAATTGATGATATACTGTACAGGTCATCCCTGATTTACGATGGTTCAGCTTACGATTTTTTTGACTTTATGATGGTGAGCTGGCAATAGACATTCAGTAAAAACAGTACTTCAAATTTTGAATATTGACTTTTTTTCAAGGGAAAGGGATGTGCGAAGCGATTCTCATGATGCTGGGCAGCGGCAGCAAGCCACATCTCCCAGTTTGTCACAAAGAAGTGTGTATGAAATGCATTTTCGACTTACGACATTTTCAGCTTACAACGGGTTTTGCGGAACGTAACCCCATCGTACATTGGGGACTTCCTGTACTCATATATTGGAACTGGTTAATTATTGGCTCATACAAAATTTTATTTTAGAGTTTAAATATGTATTTATGACTCAAACCAGGAAATCATTTATGTCCACTGAATCAAAAGTATGTCTGCTTCCCAATTTAGAAAGATTAGTGTTTTGCTGTCCAAAAAGTACATATTTCCTTTGGCAGCTTTCTTTGTATATTTGAGCAGTTTCTAAGCCAAATTTTCATATTTAATTCAGTTAGCAAAAGGGGTAGCACCAACCCAGAAGTAGAGATTTCAGTTTTACCTTTTTTAATACCTTGAAATCAATTGTGTTATTCAGTCAAGGTTGTGTTCAGAGAAATAGTAAATCAGTAATTTGTCTTTCACTAGAGGCATTTACTGCCAAAGACAAAAAGAGAATATGTAGTTGAGACACTGATCGAGATAGAACAGATCTGAATAAAAAAAACTGAATTTGTGATTTTTTGTTCTTAATGCTTAGATCACCACATTACAGATCACTGCATCATGAAGCACACCTGTGCTTTTCTTTAAATCAATACATAGAATAAAACCAAAGTCACTGAGGAAACACCATGCTACTAAAGTGGCAACCTACACTATTCATAGAGCTTTTCTGCAAGTATTCATTATTAATCTATTACAAATCAAACAAGACCAATGGGGGGAAAAAAATGACCAAACGTCACTTGTCACCAATATAGCAGAAGCTAAATTAATTTAGATTTTTAAAGGCAAAAAATGGTAGGGGTCAATTTTATACAAGATTTTGCTCAGCAGACAGCTTTTCCTTTAGAAGCGCCTGGTTAGAGCCCAGTCATGCCCACATAACACCACAACTCCTGCCCAAGCAGCACAGGCCAAAGAGACTATGACGACTTTGAGGGGGGACAATCATGTAGAAAATTGCAACAGTGGCACATTCAATGTCCAACGTTGCGCTAACAGGAAACCGCCGATCTTAAATGCAACTTGCACACATCTGAAGGTGCACCCGTGTCATGTCGCCTACCACATGCTATGAACTGCTAGTAAATCTCACCACTTCCAGAAAGTTTGATAAGAAAAGACAAATTATCCAAAAAACAGAATGGCTTTACTGTTGCAACTGATCTGCATGATGGTTAGTTGGCAACAGGTGTGAAAGCTTAATTTTCCACCACTGGCTAAGCAATGCCAGGGTTCAATAGTAGTGTGCGCGCGCAAAAAAAAAAAAAAAAAAAAACACCCTAAAGAGGACATCTGTGGTTTCGTTTCCAAGGGCCGCAAACTGCTTTCCCTCCGCAAGTCTGCCAAAACCATCCCAAGCTGCATGTGCCTTTATTGCTCACCTCGGGGGAGAAATCAAATAATGTGGCCGATTAAAAACCATCTGAAAGCTCAAGCTCAGTTTATACCCCAACTACATCGGAAGCATGTGCCAGACGAAAGGACTTACCATTGCGCCGAGATCTACATAAAGGGTTTATGAAAACCTGCAATTGCCAAAATGCACTGTGCTGAAGAGATTTATTGCTTTGCAGTTTTACACGGCCCAAAAGTAAATACAGGTAAGTGTTTAAGCTTACGTAGCCTTTAACAGTCAAATGAAGACATCTAGACATCCAGCTCAATGACCTCCCTGACTGGTATTCCAGAAAACTCTGCATGTGAAGTATGCTTTACTGCTCATCCTTAAGCTTCACCACTCAGCAGATGGAATCTGAGTCTCTGCTAATTTCATTTTTGCAGATTTGACTAGTCGTGATAAATTCAGTGTGCTCTTTGGATGCTGACACCAAGGAACCTGGCACCCCATGCAACTGCACAAGATGTGGGGATTGCTCAAAAGGAGGAAATGCTGGCTAACCCAAGGTGGGGAGCATTTAATGTTCCTCTCTGTGTTCAGATCTTTTATTAAAAAAAAAAAAGATACACTGGCCTTCAAATCATTTCTCAATGACGAAGACACTGGCCGCTAGGAAATGAAACTGTATTGCACCACCTGAACTCAGCATGAAAGCAAACATGCTTCTGTAAATCCACTGCATTCAATGGCCTTTCAGCCTATTACAGAACATGAAAAATTTAAACAAAGTGATCAACCAACAATACAAACACAGATCAGTACAGGTACACTAGTACTAAAATCATTGCGAGATTTTGAACTATATAACATTAACCTACTCCTCTATCAAAAAGGCCTCTAACCATTCACACACTGGAACACCTTACTCAAGGACAAGGAACAAGGCCCCCTATGCTGACTTCAAATGGCAACTTTCAGGTCTAATCTACATTCTTAATTACATTAATGTTGAATATGAATTTAGTTATAAAATTTGTATCAGACAAATACTGATGCCCAACAACATGACTTTTCTTGGAATAGAATATAAATTCCAGCAGGGAAATTCACATGGCACCTCAACATGGCAAAATACAGTTATACCAACAAATACGGCATGGTGGCACAGCGAGCAGCGCTGCTGTCTCAGTGCCTGGGTGGTGCGAGAGAACGTGGGTTTCCTCTGGGTGCTCTGGTTTCCTCCTATAGTCTAAAGACGTGCTGTTCAGGTTCCCCATAGTGTGTGAGTGACACAGTATGTTTCACTGATGCATGGATGAGTGACCCATAGTGTAACTAGCAGTACAAGTCACCTTGGTGAATAAGGTGTGTGGGCTAGTAACACTACATAGTATCCACTGTAAGTCGCTTTGGAGAAAAGTATCTGCTAAGTGAGTAAATACAATTTGATGTGCTAAAACAATAGTGGGAATGATGACTCAGCGACCCCCCAAATAACCTCAATGAGGAGTTAATGGGGCCTCGACTAGCATTATGGAGGCGGGTGGCTTTTGATAATCTTCTGATAAAAAAAAAAACTTGAAACTACAAGGTGCATGTAACTTGTAAAACAGTGGTCATATAGTGAGTCTCTGCCATACAATGGCAACAGAGACTAAAAAAAGTGCACCAAAACAAAGTTAGTTGGAATATTGTTTCCAAAAATATAATGGAAAATGCCATAAACCGACTAACGTGACCTAAGACTGAAAAGCATGCAGACCTAGTCAGGTTTTTCATCTATTTTCTGTGGTGTCTTAATTTGTTTGGCAAGTTTTTAAGACATTGGTGGCCAACAGCAAACTGATTCTCTATGGCAACCAACAATGCGAGATAGTGAAGTATAAGAAATACATTATTCACACAGTTCATATTTAACCTTCTGTTAATATATTTCGTAAACTTTAAACCTTATACTAAGTTACTTTATTAATGTAATAATATTTACATTTATTCATTTAGTTGACACTTTTTGCTGTTAAGTTATGGACTCATCTAGATGATTTTTTCCACTGGAGCTGGGATTTAAACCTGCAACCTTTGGGCATGCACTGGAGCACCTTACTCAAGAGCAAGGAACAAGGCAGCAACTCTAACCACTATGCTACCATTTGGCCCCATATACAATGTTATGGTTTTGTATTTTTAAAATGGTGTTCCACAGAAATTACCACAGCAGTGAACTGGTGAACTGAAAGCAGCAGAAGCAGGAAGCAAGTCCTCATTGACATAGAAAATACATACAATACTGTAAAAGATATATACGTTTCCTCCAAATGTCTATTTTCAGAAAGTTTAGTATTTTGAGGGTTCTTATTTTTCCCTTTAAATCTGACATTAAGCTCCAACTTCAAGCAAATCATGCACTCATTTGATAGGAGGGAAATCAACTAGCTTGTATACCATTTCCTTCAAAACCCCCATTAAATGATCAAAAACAAATGTTTTTGTGGTTTTTGATTTCAAGGTAAACCATCATTTTGCACACCTAGTAATGAGTCTGTGGGGATAGTGTTTTATAGCAACATTGTCAAAAGGCGGGAGCAATGTATCCACAAGATGTCAGGGACAGTGTCTGCCACCTGTATACGAAAGGCAAAAATGTATTGTTCTGAAAATAAAAATTAGAGGACTTAGTGATATCGAAATTCAGATGAAGAATCGCGATTAGCAAAGGCGTGAAAGTGCAAATGGGACAAAAATTCAAATTACTTCTGCGAATTTGAGTTCTGCATATTATGCATGGTTTTAATATCTTATTTGTAGTGGAGTGAACATGATGGGTGTTTACCTGTCAAACTGCTGGATGGCCACAAGGAGCACCCAAAGAGAAGATCAATCTAACACCATATAAGTTGAGTTGTAAACACCGGAAAAACATTTGTTGTTCTTGCATTTCTATGCCTTTTTGAAAAATATTTCCAACCCCTAATTACATCTGATGCAGTGCGTAGTGGCTCTAATAGTGTCAGCAAGAAGGGCTGTACCATTGCAGACACACACACCTTTATCTAAAGCAACTTACAACGTTAAGTTTGTAAAAGGTACTTTATTAACCTGGTGTAAAAATGGCTAATTGACAATTCATGGTTAAGTACCTTCCTCAGGGGTACAGCAGCAGGGAGATTTGAACCAGGGACTGTCAGCTATTACAGAAACTGCTGCACAGGTGTATGAGATATAATCATAAACCCAGAGACCAGTGTGTACATGAAGCCAGCAGGGAATGTGCAATTCCTTATACTTTTAATGAGCAGCATTCCATACTGGTAAAATCACTTGCCAAGAAATGCAAATTGCCAAAAAAAAGATCAAGCCAAAAACTTGATCTGTCTGGTATTTAAGTAGCAAGATGTCTTACTAACCAATCAACAAGTCACCATTCAGTGGAATAAGACATGGTTCATATTATCATTAAGTTATAAGAGTAACAATTACTGAAACCACCAGGCAGCACGGTATAAATCACAAGTGCTGCATTTGTGTGCGGTATAGTGATACCAATGTGTCATGGAGCAAACAGCAATAATCTAAATTTTTGTACATGGTCAAAGGCATATCACCATTTTCTTATCACCTTAAATGTCTAATACATGCAATTCTGTCTCTTGACCGTTTTCTCTTCTGATATTGCTAAATTGCCTTTCAAATTGCATTTAAGTTTCCCTGCACTAAGTATTGTGAAGCACCATTTTCAGTGCCATTTAAGATTCTTCACCTCAATTCACAAAAATCCAGAAGGGCCTTCCAGTACATTCTGATAAGTCATATTTAGCAGCATTTCACCATATGAAATCATTTTGCAAGTCTTACACACACCTGCACAGCAGTTTAACAACCAAAATGCCACCAAAGATGGGTAGTAGGAAAAACCACAAAAAATAACCTGCTGAGAACACTAATCAAAAAAATTGAGTAGCAGGGCCCACACATTCGGTCACACAAGCTGTTCTGCACTGACGTACAAATCCACTCTATGTGCACCATGCTCACTCGTCACATCCATTGTGATTAGAGGAAGTGACGTTACGTGACACCCAACACTGAGCCTCATCTGATACAACCATTCCCGTCCTCTGTAGATAAGAATTAATTTAAAAGCTCAGTTTAAACCTAATGGCCACTTCACTACAAAATCAAAAACATTGTTACATTACAATGATAGTCACACTCAGTGATCAGATAACTGCCACTTGCAATATATTTCTAATATTTTTAATTTTACAAACCTGGAAAAAAGGCTTCATCAAGAATATTACACACTTATGTAACAGGAAAATGAGGGAAGCGTGTGGTAAGACGGTTTTCTGATTCTTCACAAATCAATATACGTACAGGGGATACTGCAGCAGTATATCATGAAACAATCAGAATTTCTGATTTGGCAGAAGCCCCTAAAAAGCTGCTACACAAGACTAAAGCACACCTCTTAAGCCAACGTCAAAAAAGTTTCTTCTAATCCAACATTAGATAACTCCCAGAGAAGACAATGCATTTTTTCAAAGGCACTGTATGTACATATAAGCACTCTAAATTACAAATATCGATGTGCTGCCCACTCAACACTGCAATCCAGATGACACCATAAACCATGTATAATGAACCATCTATTTGCATAAACCTCATTTATACATTTCACAGCCAACTATTTTGGCTTTGTGTTATTTGAAGAAGCTAGTCTAACTGGTACCAGAACTCAAAGTTAAAAAAAAAACAACAAAAACAAAACAAGCTATTCAAGGATCAAGAGTTAAAAAAGAAAACAGCTGCATGGTAACAATTACTACCATACTACAGTTCAAAACCTCAAACAAAGCACAACCCATGTCAGTTTGCAGAAATGTTCTTATGTCAGGTGCATCCTGGTTACGATCCTTGTTGGTCTTAACACCAGATTTAAGAATTCCTGCTCTTGTATAACATTTCAGAGATTTAATAAGCCCTGTGAAAGCAAGTACAGGAAAGGCAATGGTGTTATTCACAATGAGGTGTACACCAAGAGCTCCTCTATCCGTTGTAACCCTGTATACTTTGAATCTCAGTTGGGTCACACACTTGGTGTAACGGGGGGGTTCAATAGCATGGCACAGTTTTCGCAGCTATGATCGTAAACTTCACAGTTCTGTCTTTATCAGACACCACCTGCCACGAACGTGTCATTTCCACCACGCGAGACCTCAGCAGCCCTTCCACAACGAACACGGCCACGTTTCAACGTAACGCAGACCATGAGACGAGACCAAGTCGCATTCTCGACTCTCAACGTGAGCGGCAAGGAAAAATTACTAAGAAGCGAAGCTCTGTGATTTGTTCCAAGAAGTGGGATAGCTGATGGCGGAGGTTCGTAGCGGGCAGGTGCGTCTGAGGAGGGAGGGACATCAAAACTTTCACGTCTGCGGACCCCCCTCGCCGTTCCGCGTACGTGCGTGCGCCTCTCCATCCTCATCTTCATTATCATCCTCGTTCACCGAGGGGCGCGAGTCAAATTAAAGCTGCCATCTTAGGTTAAAGACTTGAAAGGGCTCCCTTTGTGTGCCTGACCACGGCGGCCCCCAGGATGCTCGGCGCCGCACACATTTTTACTTTTCCCTCCCTGACTCCATTCAACACGCGACCTTCTACTAGCGCGGTGAAATAACACCTAACGCGATCGCCCGAAGGCAAGAAAGCAGAATAAACGTGTGGTAACGCGTACACCATCAAGAGCAGATTAATTAGTGACGGGAGAACGCACGACAGTTCGTTTACAGTAACTCAGTAAAAAAAAGTGGTGCGATGTGGTCATTTTCTTTGTTAAAAAAAGTGGTTTGAGAAGTCCGCAGGTCCATGATCATGAGCTCACAAGCATTTTAAACTCAACACTTGTGCGGAAACTTCGACTAAACTTTGAGGGGAGGGAAACATGATCATGAAGACAAAACTGAAGTTTAAAAAAAAAAAAAAACAAAGCAGGAGGTAGTAACGAAGAGTATCCGTTTTAACTGGGACGCAGGGCGGTAGGCGAGCAAAGTGGCGACGGGACGGACTGCGTGCGGCAGCTCCTCGTCCCCCATTGTTGTACAAGTTGCTAACTGGCTAGCGGCGCTAACGCGATCGCCGCGCTCATTGTGCCCCTGAAGGGAAAGAAAAAAAGCGCACCGAGTACCTGCAACAACGGGGCTTCACGCCAACACACAGCCGTCCTCGGGTTTCGAACCCGCGCCTTCCCACAGCTCCGCTCGTGTGTCCCTCTCCGATATAATCCCATCAGGACACACGGGTGTGAGTGTAATGATGGCTGCTGGTTCCGTCGCCCCCCCCCACACCACTAGGAGCCGCCGGCCGCCTCCTAGTCCTAGCTGACCGCTTCGGCCGCTGCGCCCCGCTCCGGCGCGCCGACTAATCTGATCACCGCCGCGCGCACGGAGAACACGGCAACTCGCTCCCCCCCCCGATATTCCCCAGAGACACGAATACGCGTGTCTCCCACCGTCGTCTGGAAACTACTTGCAGTCTCTATATGCTACTTTTTGAAGCGTATTTAATGAAAAGAAAGCCCGCACGCACACGGATCGACTTCATCGATCAAGCGGCCACCCTCGGAGTCGGACAACCCCCCCCCCCCGGGTCGCGCTCGTCCTTCTCGCTCCCTGATCCGCGCGGCCCGGAGCACTTCCTCTACTCCCGAGCTGCCGTGTCCCGGATGGCCGGCCAGAGAGCCGACCGACCGACGTACACCAGCGTCAACTTCGACGAATCGCGTCTATTACTCGCACAGAGGTGCGATGTGGCCCCTGCCAGGGGCCCTGGGGAGCGCTCAGGGGAAGGGAATGTCCCTGTGCCCGTCCCCGTCCTGACTCACCTCACCCGCAGAGACAGAGCCCACCTCGTGCTGCTATCGCCTCACCTCCGCGTCCCACCCGCCCGGCGACTCTGCCCGTGGCTGGAAACACCGCCGAGACTTTCCACACAACACCGCACACACACCTCGTGAGAAAGAAAGAAAAAGAAAAAAAAAACTCACCTTGCTCGCCTCAAACAAAAAGAAAAAGTTCCCGTGAACTAGGTACCCGGCTGGTGTTTCCACACATCGCCTCCGAGAGGGGGGAGGTGGGGGGATGGAGAACACCCCCCCCCCAGGGTCAGTGCCGCACGACGGCGAGCACGCTGTACAAAAAAAAAAAAAAAAAAAAAAAAAACCTAAACTAACTGACCAACCAAGTGTCTCGACTTAGCCAGGCTGCTAGTTAGCTTGGCCGGTTAACAGAGAGAGACACACACACATACATCCCCTTCAAAGTTACCCCCTCGCTCGCGAGCTCCTTTCTCTTTCTCCTCAGGTCCGCCGCGCCGATTCAGACCCGACCGTTACGCTTACGGGCACGAGCCCGGTTTCCCACACAAACTTTTCCCACAACCCCCCTCCGCTCCACTCCAACACTGAGGGGGTTAAAAGACAATTAAAACTACCGCCGCGAACTACTAGCTCGTTAGCTAGCCGCCTCCCGGTGCTATCTCGCTAATGGAACTCGTGTGAGGGCAATAAAGAAAAGAAAGAAGGCGAAGTCAAAGTGCAGGTTTGTCCGGCCAACCTGGGGCTCACGAGGCACTCCTCGGAGCCCCGACCCGCCACGGGGGGGGACACGACTCGGACGGGAGAGGAAGAGAAAAAAAAGAAAGAGAAAAAAAAAAAAAAAAAAAAAAAAAAAACTCACTCACCGTGTCTGCGTTAGCCCCGTAGCTCCGTGGCCGGCTCACTCCGGCCGGCTGTGTGCAGTAGTGAATAAAAGAGTTCTTAGTATGTATTTCCACTTCTCCCTGCTCGTAAACGTGTTGAACTGTGCGCAGGTTGTTGGTTTCGGCGTCTCCGCGTGCCGTCCCGTCCTCGCGGACCCGCTCCGGCGCTCGCGCTCCTTTGTGTTAATTTCACTCGATTCGAGTTTAATCCAATCGATCCCGGCGGCCGCGTTCTCGATTCCCTGTCCTCGAGACATTCGCTAACCTTCCGCGGGCGAGGAGCGCGCTCCCGGCTCACCCCCCTCGGATCACGTGCGTGCGCGCGAGTAAACGCCGGGCGCTGACGCAACCGCGTTATTATTGTTGTTATTATAATTATTGCCACAATAGGACGGACGGGGTGGAAGACCACAAAGGGGGCACGTGTCCAAGTCAAAAAAAAAAAAAAAAGAAAGAAAAAAAAAATTATTTAACAAAGTCCTTGCCCACCGGGGGAGATTAAGGTACAGAAAGTGAGTTTACTTATGATTCTTGAACGTAAGTTCTATCGAAGTGAGCGGTGTTGTTGGTCGCGAAATGTTTGCTCGTATCACCTGTATTCTTTCTTTCTTTCCCCCCTCTCGTCACGTCTTCGATCGGCTCGTATTCACGTCACGTCACGTTTCTTTCAACATCTTCCAAGTTTTGCGTCAAAACGCGCAGATTTTTGCTACACGTTACTGGAAGAACTTGTTTTCGCGTACTTGCGGTGCGAAACAAAACGAATAGTTCCTCAGTTTCAGGTTCACTCTGGTCAATTCGGTCTGGTGGTGTTGAAGGAAGCAATGAACGCGTCTAAGTAAGTGAGTATGATATGACAGAAAAAGGTATGTTTGTTACAGTAAAAGTATCCAACGGTGTATAAATTAATTCGCATCTGATCTGTTATGTTAAATTCGGCTCTGCTTCTGTTTCTTTACACAATAATATTTGACTCTTAGGTCTGAGCACTTCCTGGCTTTCCTGGATATCTTACATGATCATCATTTGTCTAAACATTTCTCAAAAACATTACTGAAGAAATAAAACCAGTAGGTTATCAATGAACATATTTAATTTAATGGAATTGATACTATGGTACAGTAGTATCACATCATATATTTCTGTTTTCTCTGCATTTGTGTGGATCTCCTTTGGGTTCCTGTTTCCTTCCTTCCCTAATCCTGTGTGCGTGTGCGCGCTCCTGTAATAAACTGACATGTTGTCCAGAGTACACTGATTTGAGCCTCTTCTTTCCAAGGAAAGTTCTGGATCACCATGGTAAAATTATTTCTTATTATAAATAATCATGATAATAATAATCTGATTTCTTTGTCCAAGGTGACTCGCAATGTTTATCGACTTTATAGTGATATTTTTTTTATTTATTTATTTTTTTTTAACAGCACGTTCCTGAATCAAGGGCACTACAACAGGGACCGTCAGCCAGCCCCTAAACACTATGCCACCTACTGTACACATTTTTAGCTCCATGTCTCCCACTTCATGCAGACAGAGACCTGTAGCCACCTCTCCTGGCCAAGCGCAGAAATGTGACACTTTGATAGTATAAAGTGAGTAAGTGCCTATGTGCTCCTTAATTTGTGCACCTGGGTAGTTAAAAAAGTGACACGGCACTCGGGCGTCCCCAGAACCTTCTACCTACTGGGAACGTACAGCTTCTCATGCTGTCACTTCATATACACATGTCATTTCGTGGAGAAATGTAGCGCGGGGAGACGCGTCACCCTGTGTAACATTCATCCACTGAGTCACCAGGGTTCATGTAGAGTTGTAGTATTTATGTATCATATATCCTCTCCGCATCCCCGTGAAGCTGCCTCTTAAGGCTCGTGTTGTCCTGCTTCACGCTTTCTCAGTTATCGCTTGTGCCATATCTGTTTTGAAGCGGAATTTGAGTCACGACAAATTTCTCGACATGTGCATATTCAGTATTGTAAGTCTCATAACCTAGTATTTATTGTTAGTCATAACTTTTATTAGCGTCCTGCCTTTGTGCAGAGCAACTTTAAATGTTAGATATATTAAGCTACTGCAAGTTGTCTACTTACCCACATTAGGCTGGAATGCAACACACCCACTGTCTCCCTTAGACAGACACACACACACGCTATGAGCAGTTTAGAGTGGCCAGTTCACCTGAAGTGCATGTCTTTGGAGTGTGGGAGGAAACCAGAGCACCTGGAGAAAACGCACATGAACAAAAGGGAAATGGGCAAACTTCTAAAACGGACTGAGCTGCATTTGAACCTGTGTTTCAACCCCCAGCTCAGGAGTCGAAGCACCAGCACCACCCACTGTACTGTACAACCCCTCTAATTTATTCTGTGCAACGTAACTGTAGTGTATTTGTTATGATGGAAAAAAATGAAAGGGATCTGTGTTTCTTTCTCGAAAGATGACTTCTTTGCATTATGTTTCCAGCCGGCAAGCAAGGAATGTGACAAACTAGTGACACGGTGGCGCTTTGGTACAAATGGCACAGAATGCTCATATTTAGGAGCTGCGGCGAAGAACAGCAGCGCACTGTGCAGGTCCCGCGCTCTGGCTGACAGCTGCCAAACTGGCTCGATATGTGTCCAAAAGGACGCTCTCCATGAATCTCGCACTTGTTCTCCTGCCGAGCAAGCGAGGCCTCATGCACAACATCCCTCTTTTAACCTCCTTTGCCCCAGAAAGCCTGCAACAACAAAAACAGCAACAACAATAATAATAATAATACAGAACTGTGTTTTTACATACATCGATGAACAGGTCCGATGTGACGCTACGCTTTCTCCATCGTTGTGGGTGTCCGATGATGTGAGGACCAGTCTGGACTTTCCTAGGAAGTCCAATGGAGTTTGTTAAGCTGCTCATCAAGTGATCTGGGGAACATTAAATGAAATCCCAGGAAAAAAGTTTAGTTACAAATAAAAGTGAGATCTTTATTGCTTCTTTTACAGATATAAAATGTAATGGATGAGAGCTCATTTTTACTCACACTTTTATCCTGATATTCATGGTAACACTGCAACAGCGGGAAGTGTAAAAATGCTACATACCTGATATAAATTTACTTGTTCAATTTTAGAGCAAAATAATAAGAACAGTTGCTACAGTTGAAGCTGCTTTACAATTCAGTACAAATTCTGCATACCTGCAAAAATATATTTTATTAACCTTTATCTGCTTTTGTTGTCCAATGTGTCTTACACTGATTTCCTAATTTATACAGCAGTTTTTTTTTTTTTTCTTTGCTGTTTCAATACAGGTAAATAGGTGGGTAAAGTACCTGCAGATCTAGCATGAGCAGGATTTGAACCAACAGCCCTTCAAATTAAAAGGCCAGCCCCCTTGTGTGTGTGTGTATCTGCGTCTGCGTGTAAATGTATAAAAGAAAGCTAACTTGAAGTCTCTTTCCCCGATCCTTATTTCAAATTTTACCGCCGTTCACACCCACCCCCCGCGTGGAGCGCGCTCCCGTCCGCTCCCGGCCATTCCCAGCTCTTCCCAGCCTGCACTAACCCTCGTTCCCTAAGCTGTTTACTTCAATAAGCAAATTTAAGGACGTAAATAAATATTTAAAAAAAAGTAATACGCAAAGCGATTTAAGTAAGGCTTTAATACGGTCGGCGCGTTTAGTGAGGATTTCGAAGCGGTTGCCCTTTCTGGCTCGGAGCCAATCCGTTTTTCGCGTGACACGAAGGACGCCTGTGACCCGGATGTGTCTTTCATCATCATTAGTGCAGCGCGCGCTTATCGCCATCAGGCTCGGGGAGACGCTTAAAGAGACAGACCCTCGAGACGAGCACATTGCGGCGTTAAAGGTTATATGACCTGTAACAATTCTTAACTGTCATGCTGCGTAAAACATACAACTGCTAATATTTATTTACCTGACTTCTTTGTCCAAGGGGCTTATAATATTTCATAAGAAAGTTTACAAAGACATTTATACAGCAGGGATTTCCCCCCCCCCCCCCCCTTTTTTTTTTTACCTTGATCAAAGGTACTACAGCATTGGTGGCCCGGGACCAGGACCCTTCCGACTGCTGGGCGACAACTTTAAGGACTGCGCCACCTTCTGCACAAACGTTCTTTCCATCAAGAGTTTGTAGGAAACCTCAAAGGTGAATGGAGCAGTGCTCTTCAGTGCCGTTGGGTCAACATCTGCTTTTGTTGACCACGTACACACAATTCCATCAGAATTTTCCGTTCTCCACTTGTGTCCTTAGCGTTGCCAGGGGTTTGTCCATCGTCACTGTGATCGACTCGATCCCGCTGCTCACTGGTCATCCCTTTTTTCTCTACATCTTTTCCCAGCATCAGTGTTTGAGAGATTCCCATCTCCTTAAGGTTTGCCCAAAGTATGGTAACGCTGGGAAGAGTACTCACCTGGAGCACCTGAAAACTCGTCGGTGCAGCGATCCCCTCTTCGTGCCCCACGCAGACCAACGCTGGGCTGCGATGTGAGACCACCTACTGCACATAGATGTTGGCTTTTCTTTTCACTTCACTTTCCAGGTCTTGTATGAACACCTGGCTTGAGTTAGGAGCAGAGTTCACGTATCCAAGCTCACGTCAAAGGCAAGCGGAGCATTCCATGAATACCACAGTGTTGTGCAGGGTGCAAGTCCTCCTTTGAGACAACATCTTCTTTCGGGGACGTCCGTCGGATAGCGGTGTTTGTGTGGAGCCAGGAATTTCAGATTGAAAATATGAAAATGCACCGTTTTGTTTCCAACAGCAAAATGACAAACCTGACATTGTGTATTTATTACTTTGGTAAAGAAAGGCCATTTTCGCTGATTTGCTTCTGAGAAGACCTTGATGAGTCCTTGTTAGACCTCTGAAAATACTTTCATTTCCATGTGTGTGCTTAAGTTTCCTTAAGTGCAATTTTGAGTAAAATTAAATATGCATGTTCAATGATATGGATCAGCTTAAACTCTACGTAAAATAAATACTTCAAAGCTGAATCACATACATGTGTTTAATATTAACACATTGTTTTTCTTGGCCGAAGCTTTAATTCAGTCACTTTTTACACAGCAGACTGCATTAGTGTAGCTATCCAGGGTCATTTCCTGCCCAAAGGTATTACAGCAGTAGTGGACTGTGGGACTCAAACCAACAACAATCAGTCTGCACATCAATCTCTTAAATTGTGCTACCTGTTTTTTATCAAAGCTGTAGGAGACTGACATGCTAGTTTGCTTTTCAAAGTAGTTTCCTATCTTCTATATTGTTCTTTTGGGACAGCTGGTAGCAGTTTTTAGAGCTGCTGCCTTTGTACCCAAAGGTGGCAGGTTCAAATCCCACCTTTAGCTGTAGTACCCTTGAGCAAGGTACTTCGCCTAAAAATTGCTCCAGTAAAAGTATTGAGCTGTATAAATAAGTAAACAAGTTAGCTTTATCTAAATAAGTTTCTTTGGAGAAACGCATCAGCTAAATGAATAAATATAAATCCCTATCTGTCAGTACACGTGATCATACATTTATCCGTTTTTTAAATACAGTGATAAATTGAATCCAGGGAAATTATTTTGAGATGTCTTCAAAATCCAGTTCACCCTGTTGTGCCAATTAATCATTCGTATACAGAATGACTACTGAATTAAAAAATAGCAAAGAATATCTAGGACAATCAGTGAAGACTTACAGTAGACTAATATTACATATCTAAGGGTTTTCAGTCATAAAAATAGATGTTTATGAATAACCTCTTGCTGCCCAAGTGGTATTGAGCTGTCAGTATCGCAATGCCTATTTACACTCTCCTTGTCTAAATGTGACAGTCCCGTGTCACTATTTCGATATACGTATGCCAGGGTAGCCTCCTGAAATTTCCCAGAGATCAATAAAATTTTTATGTAATTGCATGCCAGCTGGAATATTATTGTATCATATTCAATGGGTGCTTAGAACTGGTATCAGGCCTCCTTCACCTGAACAATACTTTGAGCAGTCACAGGTCACCTGAGTGGAATAAGGAATACATCCAAAGCTCACCATACTTTTTCCTGATCTTTCACTTGAAGAAATAACAAAAGGAAGAACAAGCTTCTATATGAAACAGCCAAAGCAATATTGAAATGACATCGTTGTTCACTCTAAGCTTGGAGGGCAAACATTGTCTGTAAGAATGGAAAACTACACAAATTCTTTGCTTTCAATACACCATGACAACATGGCATTTACAGACATCCATTTATACTTGTAATAAAAAGTGAGTTTAATGCTCACTATGCATTTACAAGACAGAAATGGTAACATGTATCCAGGGTACGTGATCTGGGCTGAGTGTGGAGGGAGCTGTGTTTATTTTCAGTTGCTGCCGTTTTTTCATTTCTCTACCCCTGTGGTGTGCAAACAGCATAATGCTTAATCATTTCTTTTTGACAGGGTTATTGGAAATCTTTCATATGCTACACATTTGCGTTATATTCTGTTTTAATGTAATTACAGAGAGTAATAAGAATTAACAAGAAGTGGAATCTTAATCAACAGCACTCCCCCCGGGCACTTTTCAATTAAATTAATACTCAATATCATGCGACAGCACAGTTCTGTGCTACACTGGACTGTTTCCAAAGAAAACATCCCACAAGCAACAGCAGAAGGAAAAAAAAAAAAAATTTACACAAAGTACCGCAGAATCACAAGGTCACCATCGTCGTCAAGATCATCATCATCGTCATCTCGCGGTCCACGTCGCATCCTCCATCGCAATGCTGTGCTCACCTTCCCTTATAGAAAATATCACTGCTTGGCAGAAGGAAACAAAAATGATGACAGGATACACTGACTGCTCACCTTATGAACACAGTCTGAATGGAACTCTGTTCTTAACTCAACATGTCCTTCTTTCCAAAGTCACTTATAACACTAAGTCAAAACTAATAAAAGGTAAATAATACAGATTTCCTTTGGTTCATGCACTCGCTCCGTAGATCCTGTAAAAACCTGACAGATCTATAATAAATAAAAAAACCTGACATTTCATTATTTTTAACTCCAAAGTGTTTCAATCAAGCTATTAAAATGCATAGTCTCCACAAATTCCTGTTTATTTTCAGTTGTTGGCCAACTTTTCCCATAAACGTGCAGCGATCCTCAGCACACCAGAAACGAGCTGTAAAAGCCGTGGAAGAGAGTTCCATTAACGCACGCAACACTTGTGTCATTTGGGTGTGCTTTGGTGCCAAGTAACGGTCGATGCAGATACGTCGCGACCGCTGCAGACATTTTTTGAAAACAGAAGATACTTTAATAGAACGTTGAGGAAAACTCTTTAAAATTTATGAAGTGGAAAATGTTTGCCTAAGTCGAACATTCGTGATACAACGAGGCACTGTAATCACCTCCATTCGGGAATTTCTGCTCCGTTACAGGAAACAAAAGCACTTTTCACAAATGAACATTTTACACTTGTAAAACGATGTTGTTTGTACCACATTTGTGCTATAACATCTTGTATTTAGAATGATAAATATCCTACTTGCAAAACAGACAACAGACAATTAAAAGCTCAACGTAAACGCACCTCCTGTCCTACTGTGTAAGATTTATAGGCCCGGGGATCTTCCATGAGAGCTGTGCCTGTGAACTGGAGCACCGGAGTCTTCTTGTGTAAAAGCACATCCAAGTGTTCTACTCTATTAATGTTAAAATATTATTTTAAAAAAAAAAAAAAAAAAAAACTGCACACCACAGACAAGTTTTCACAAAAACTGCATGATGTCATAAGTAAAATCAGACGTTTTGCGCTTATGATTTTACTTGCATTTTTACATTTTAATTCATGACAGAGGGAAATTTAATTGTACAGACGACTAAATGTTCACTGCACTTGAGCCATGAGATTCAGAGCCGCTTAGAGAAAACATCGAAATAATTCATAGGAAAGTTCACTATATATCCTTTCAAGTCATAAAATGAGTATACATAATATATATATACACATATATACTAAATATAGAGCATAGAGAAGAGTATCCATACATACTAATTAGGTGTTAATTTACCACAGGGATTGTTTTTTTTTTTTTATTTATTATTGTAACATTTTAAGTATCAACACAGCAAATAAATTTGAGGGTCACAAAGATATAGGTTTGGCTTCTATCAAACCCTTCGTACAACAGACAAAGATTTTCACTGTATAACAACAGACAGAACACACTGCCAAATAAAGCAAGTCTTTACACAAAAAAAAAAAAAAAAAAAAAAAACTCATCTAAGTTAATGTCCGTCCGCAGTGAAATTCTGTAGAAGATTAACCTGGAGATCAATTTCTGACAATGATAAAAAGGATATGTAGGTATGAATCCCTCTGGACTGAGTTATGCTATTTTTTTTTTCCCACCGCTAAAAATATTTGCATCTTTAAGGCAAAAAAAGCTGATCCACTTTCTGGAGATGTGAGTATGGAGCACACAGTTTGGCATTAAAACAGAGGAGGAATAACGAGATGCTACACATGGAGAGGGTTCAAGGTTTACTGGGGAGTTGAGCAAAGGGGACATGGCGATAGCATGACCAACACACGAAGGTGGAGAACGCAGGTGCAGCTGAAAAGTGTCAAAGCGGGTTCTGGACTACAACGTACAGCAATACTGTTGCATTTCCCAGCTCCATGTGTACAGTATAGAGTTTCAGCAACTTCCATACAGAAGTTTAGCTTGGTCGAGATACACCAAAGCAATAACTATATACAAAACGTAAATGATAAATACAGAATTAAAACAGTCCAGATTTTCTTCTCTTCTTCAGTTTGAAAATGGCTGGCAGCTCTCGACAAAGTCTTATTTTTCTTTCCTTTGTTTTCCTTCTGATTTTCTTAAATGTGTGTCACTTTAGATAACCAAAGTGGCCAGGAAGTTCCTGGGCATAAACTGATTAAAATACTCAGATGGCCTTGTAGTGTTTTAAATAATTCAGCTTTGAAGTCAAAAAGGGGCACGAACAATGCAAATTGAAAAATTAACAAAATTTAAAATAAAATTAAAAAAAAAAAAACAAAAATCGATTATAGTAACTGACGAGAAAATCAAATGCAAGTAGATTATGAATGCAATCCTCCAAAAGCTGGTCTTTTTAGGTGAACTTTAAACCATATCTGCAGGAGGCAGGACAGACCTCAGAGAGCTCGACAACAGTTGTGAAGGACTTGGTGTCGCTCTCGACGGACAGCCATCTAGTAAATGGGTCGACTTCGGGGGTCTGGGCTGGAGTGGGGTGGGGAGGGGGGTGGTAGGGTGTTAAGAAAAGGTTAGTAGGCCCAACCAGTCAAGTAGAAGGGAGACTGCTTCAGCAACACCCGCCTCCGGCCTGCTGGCCCCCTTGGTTGCCCCCGAGCGTGGCGTTGGTGGCGGCGTGCTGAGGTCCGATTTTAATGCCGTTCGCCTGAGGAAGGAAAGGAAAAAAAAAAAAGCAAAGCAAACCCATTACTCGCACACAGAGCTCTGCCCTCTGCGGTGTGTGTGTATGCACGCGTGCTCGTCTCAGTTCATGCACGAGTGCACGTTTGAGTCCCTCTTCCCGGACTCATACTGTATACGCATGTCCCACTATATATGGCTGACGGTGCTGAGCGTTTCTGCTTGAGCGTTAAAGGTGACTAAGAGTCCCACACACACACACACACACACACACACACACACACACACACACACACACACACACACAGAGAGAGAGAGAGAGAGACAGACAGAGCAGTGTGTACTAAAGCACGAAGGTTAACTGAAAGAGATGAGGGGGTCTGCCCCGGTCCCTGCAGGCCTCGATAAATTTCCCCGTTTTGGACGGCGCTGCAGAGGCGAAGGGCACAGGAGCACTCCGTGTCATCAATAATTTCTGCAATAACCCCAAAACATGGCAGCAAGCCAGGCTCTCCCTCACACACCCCCTTCTTTTCACACACACGCACGCACGCACTGCATGGCCCCCCACTCCCCATTCATCACACACACACGCTCCTGTTCCCTCAAGTGGTTTCGAGCGCAAAAAAAGCGCCGCGCTCCAAGAGAAGTAACACAGTAGTTACTGAAATTAAGCTCTTAAGGAAACTCGGCGTCACACTAAATCTCAGATTTATAGTGCTTGGCAGAGAGTTTCACTACACCAGTAGCCCTGGGGTTCTGGCACGTAGCTCTATTGACATCAGCTGATGCGGTTTTGACTTTGTGCCTCGACTCCCCCCTCCGCCCCGTTCCCCCGTCTACCCCGCCGCCACCCCTTCAGCCCTAATAAAAAGCACGTCCAGTAGCTAAACGGGTCACACCTCATCTAAGTAGGTAGTAACCTTACGAGATGTTATGGAGTAGTTACGACTTGGCGGGCGGCCAGTTCCAGAGGGGGCTCGTGGATTTTCTTCTACATGTGTTAGAGTTTATCCACTCGCACAGATCGAAAGGAAACAAATCCATGTATTACCGCGGTACGCAGGGATTCCGATGTTTCAACAGTGGAATGCCGCCGACGTTTATTTCTGAGTAACAGTTCAACAACGGGGAAAGAATCGACACACAGACAGGCACACGACTCACCCCAGTGTATGTTTCGTGACTAAGACATTCGAGGAGTTACATTTTGTGAATGCACATTTTTACAAAAAAACACTTTTTGGGGAACATTAGTTTAATTCAGCAAAAAAAGTCCATTTCACCCAAGCCTAAGGGTCAAAGCTGATGAGCGTCCTATGCCAATGAGAGGAAGGCTATGTATTCGGAGAGGGGCTTGTAATGAGACCATCGCTCTAAGAGTTGTGATATGTTGCGCACAGGGAATCAGTAAAACTGAACAGCTTCAGCATAAAAGCAATACAGCGGATGTTGTTTCTCTCCAGTAGCACTGCTATTCACAAGGGCGACCAGAGACAATGGCTGCAAACTGAAATGCTACAATCTGCAAACCACTCACTCCCTAACGCTTTAGGGTAAATGTCTACAACCTGCAGGTGAGCCCACAAAAATAACCTTATCCTGAGTGTTATGGAGCACAGTGTCACAAAAACGCACTCTTGCTGGCACCTCTTTCTTGGCAGGAACCCCAAAGTAAAAACAGAAATCAACCATTGTACATGTTAACCACTTACCACGGTACACTATAAAGCTGTTAAAAATGTCTGTACGTCGTTTACCTGAGAGACTAAGGACAAAACAAAGACCACATCTCCGTCTGCGCAAAACACTCAAGACAAGAGAGTGCAGAGCTGCTGCGCATCTGCAAGTGAACAGTATAGATTCCCTGTTTATCGGTGCATCTGCCAATCCCATCCCCCTCACGCACAAGCGCTCCGAACCAGCAGTGAGCCCACAGCCGAGACGGCACCTGCGCGCTCCGGGAGGACCGCACAAACGGGCCTCTGTCTGCTCCCGTCGCTTCGCTGTGACATCATGTCATGTGATCTGGGCATCCGAGGCCCCAAAGGGGACGAGTAAACCTCTGCATCCTTGTATTGCATGCGCGCGTGTGTGTGTGTGTGTGTGCGCTCGCTGTTGTGTTGCAAATGTTGGGCATTTTAACACACACATAACTGCACCTCTGCATTGCGCCCCTCATATGTGCAGCAGATGTGAGAGAGGAATGAGAGATGCATCAGCAATCAGAGTTGCCAAACAGGAGGTCGGCGCCACTTCTGGACTCAATGACAGTCGAGCAGCTCAAGAAAAATTAAACACTTCAGCTGATGACTGATGCACCTAACCCCTGAAATCTGGAGGCTTTGACTTACCTTGGTGCGTCAGTACCTAAAAAAAACAATTCCCAGCAACCTATTACATGTATTACTATCCAAATAACTACAGTAAACATCGCAACATTAAACTTTCAAATAGGTATTTACACATCAGCATAACGCCTTTCAATACAATCTTATTGTTCTCATATTCCTGGAGAGAGCAAGAAGAAATGGCATTGTTTACAACTGATCAACTGAGGAAATAAACAAAGAGATGGAAAGGATGCAATGCCCAATCACCCACAGGGGACTTTGTTATGTCTAGTAGCGCTCTTTAGTTTCGCAAGGAAGTAGCAGGCAAATTTCTGTTGAAAATGAGGTGAGCTGCTGCTGTTGCTAAGTGCCATTTAGCTGACGTTGATTCCTAGCGACCGCATAAATAGAGCGTCTCCAGAGACCTCTGTCCTTCACTTGTGTCCTCAGTGCTGAAATTGATGCGTCCGTTGTTGTAGTGTAGCAACAACTTAGTTTCCGACCATTTTTCAGCCTTTTCTGGTCCACTAGGGCCTTAAGTCTCAGACATGTCGCACTCAAATTATGTTTTTATGTGAATTTTAGAATAATTACTGAAACAATTACAGAGTGAAAAAAATTGTACAAGGTTTTTTTTACAGGAACTACTTGTCTCATGAGAAAGAGTAGGACATGCATAAGGCATGTGCTGAGTCTTAACATTAATTTGATTTAGATGTTTTGAAGATAGTGAAGGATAAATAAAGTTTCAGATTTATTTTTTGGAGTAAATAAGATAAAAATGGCATGTAGTACAGACACATGTTCAAATGAATATAGTGAAAAGCTTGAGCTTGGTAAGCAAAGTTCACTCTTTTAACCATGGTAGAAACAATGCATCCATAGACATGTTTTTGTCCATCCCATTAAAACATGATGTTAAACCAGACCTCAAAGTACACAAACTGTACGCAACAGAGAATCACAATATTGTTGATGATTAATAGATGCCAATATTGCCAGCTTCTTTTAAAACTAAACTTCAAGGTAGGTGCAAGAGTGTGTATTAGCATATATTAAGGAGAGAAGTTGTCAGAACCGCTTGTCCCATACGGGGTTGCAGAGAACCAGAGCCTACCCAGGAACACAGGGCGTAAGGCCGGAGGGGACACACCCAGGACGGGACGCCAGTCCGTCGCAAGGCACCCAAAGCGGGACTCGAACCCCAGACCCACCGGAGAGCAGGACTGTGGTCCAACCCACTGCGCCACCGCACCCCCCCAAGGAGAGAAGTTAATAGCGGAAAAGTTAAACAGCAGTAATAGAACTGATGAACGATGATTTGTGAGTGTCAAAAACAACATACCTCGTTGTTTATATCAAAGACACCTTCCTGGATCTTCTCATAGATCTCCTTCGCTGTGTTGATGAATGCCTGAAAGACACATTGGACATGTGGGACAAACAGCAGGGCAAAGCTGGTCCAACAGTGTATGACAGTATGGACTCTACGCCACTACACTTGGAACAGGCACATGGTCATCTGGCAAAAGGAAAAAGGCTAAAACGTGTCAAGTGTGCATGAGGTGCACAGGAGGACAGCGGTTACAACTGACGCCTTGCACCTGATGGAAGCGGGACCGAATCATAACCCTTGCCGTATTACTTCGATTGGGGTACTAACCCAGAATTCATCCAGTAAAAATTACCCTACTACGTGTAAATCACTGTAATTGCTGATGTGGGTGAGAGCTGCTGATGTGAACTGTAAACCAGTGTCTACAGAGTCCCTCCCACAACCCGCTTGGCGGAGCAAAGCTTTAGCTGCTCCTGATCCCGTGTGTGGAAATGAAGGAGAAATGAACGGGCTGGTGCGTCGGCCGCGCGCCCTGGAAGCGCTTTAGCGCTGAACCCGCCGCGGGAGCTTTGTTTCCCAATTAACAGCAGCGATACGTCTTCACCTATAGGGCCCCGGCGCTCCCTGGAGTAATCAATCTGCTGCAGCTCAATTACCACGCGGAGCAGAGCAGAGTGCTGTGCACGGGGGGCGCTGTGAACCAGGGTGGGGCCACAAATGAATATGCATGGCCTCTAAGTGGGTGATCGAAACTTCACACAGGGCCAGGAGAATTCATGGCAAGCTAATGAGACGAATTAATCAAAAAAAAAAAAAAAAGGGGGGGGGTATAAGGGGGAGGGCGATGTCGCCTGAGACTAGGGCGTCCTCGGGCCACTTTCCCATCTTAAGTATGCAGGGCTTGGCGCAACGCCAGCCGCAAATTGATTCTTTTCCGTTCGCTTGCTCTCCACGTACATGCAGATGAGAGCGCTCTGATATCCACGCACACACACGGGCGCGCACGCAAGGGATTCCCTAAAACGTTACACCTGCTAGAGCGGAGGCGGCGCGAGTTCCACTCTCATTCGTCCGCAACGGCGTGGCTCTGCGGGGAATTCCCGCCCGCTCACGCACAACCCGGAGCGTGGAGAACCGCCGTCGAACCGCGAGCCGAGGGCCCGGCCTTCGCCCTCGCGTCGACACCGCGGCCACGAAACTGCAACGAACGCCGCTGCCGCCGGTGGAATTGCCCAAGAGGACCACCCCCCTCTGTTATAATAGCCACCTTTACATGAAAAAAAAAAAAAATTAACAACGCTGCTCCCTTGGCAGCCTGTTTCAGTTCCGTCTTTATGAGTGGGAGGTTTTTTTTTTTTTTTTTTTTTTTTTTTTTTAAAATAAAAAAATTAAAAAAAAAGAGCGGCCTCTGTGGCATAATGAGCTGCAGTGAGGTACTTCTGGTATTTCAGATGCTTCTCGTCTCCTGAACGACAGGGCAGATTGATTGATTCCAGTAAATGTCACCACATACAGGGCGGTGAGAGACGGCAGGGACATGCTGCTCCAGAGCCGTAACCCACGCCTCGCTCGTATGTTCGTACCAAAGTTCAGAGCGCAAGGCTCCGTCGAAGTGCTAATGTTAGTCTTTGTGTTACCATTACTTAGCAAATCAACAGCAAGGGGGACACGTGGTGGTGGGGGGGGGGGGACAAAGCGATGGATTTTTATTTTCTTCTGCTGCCACCTAGTGGACCCCCAAAGATGCTGTGTTAAGCGACATCCTCATAAATCCTCGGGATCTAATTTTCCATAACAAGGACAGGGAGACACTTTGCTACGTGCTTAATCACAAGGCAAGAAGCAAATGACAAATACAGGGCTGTACTCGCACAAATGTAATAAATAAATAACAACAATGGAAAAAAAACTGAAAATGTTTAAAGGATGATTTCTCAAGAACTGTGTCAGTGTCACAGTGTCCTAAAGCTGCAGGCTGCACTGACAGGAATACCTTGTGGGTTGGCAGACAAGCTCCCCCAGCAGACAAGATGTATTATTTTTTCTTGAACAAACCTACACATTCAACACTATTAGGCTGCAAAGGGTAAGAATGACTTGGTTTGTGGTTAGTAGCTTTGCATCTAGAATGCTTTCCTGAGAACTGAGAAACAAGTTGTGGTACACTGCTTTTTGCATGACAGCAAAGAAAAAAGTACCCAGAAAAAAGTACAATATACTATTCAGATGAAGACATTTTGCATTTATAAGAAATGAGACAATGGTTTTTTTTTTTTTTTTTTTTAAAAACCTGTGTTTGTTTTCTACCGAGAGCATATTATGCAGCTGGGGGGAGGGGGAAAAAAGTTTGCACGGAAAGCAGCGTTACCTCTTCTACGTTTGACGCCGTCTTGGCAGAGGTTTCCATGAAGATGAGGCCATGTTCTCGAGCAAAGGCCTCCCCTTCTTCCTTCTTCACCTCCCTCCGGGACTCCAGATCACTGGAAGTATACACCGCACAAGACCATCGCGTTCAGTGCATCACTTTCTAACGTGTGTCATTCAGTGCCTGTCACTTAACACGCACACTGCTCTGCAATAGAGCTAAAAACAGAAAAGCCATTTACACATTTTAAGAGCAAGAATTTTTTTTTTTTTTTTTAAAAAGTCTTTAAACCACAACTCAAACTCTTTTTGAGGAAGTTATGAAACTATTCTCATGTACTGGGCAACAAAAAGCATCTTATTGCTATGGTCCACAATCAAAGCTCCATCTTCAATTGTGCTGTTGAATCAAGTGTCAAGTTTTCCGGAAGAATTTCGCAGTAACTCAAACGAATGTCGGTATATTGGGCCACCTTTCCGAAACACCACGGCGCTACATGATTATGCCAACTAAATACTGTAACTCTTGTGTTGTACATCTGGATGCATCTCACTTTATTCATTCAGTGTCTGTGCTGCTCTTACCTAGTTCTGCTTTGTTGTGAGTTATATACAAAAAAGTAGCAGAGGACAAGATCGTGGACAAATAAGCACACAAGGAAATGAGACACCTCTTGTTTCCGATGAGCATGATGACCATGTTGGAGTTGGAATGCTGACGTGCATCTTCTAACCAGGTCGTCAAGTGGTTGAAGGTGTCCCTTCTGTCAAAACCCAGAGAGCAGAACTGAGACACTAAGTCATTCTTTTCGGTTATAAGTCACTGATAAGAAAAAACAATGAAAATTTCAACTGAACCACAAACAATTAAAAACTACATCACACACACGTTGGAAGGCCAAGCGTGACACCACAGCCTTGCCTGCAAATCACACATGCAGACAAAGAAAATCTTCCTTCCGCTCTGCTGGGCTTCTTTTAAATCTCAGCGTAAAAGAGATAAGAGGTGACGTGTGAATGTGAGCAGGATTTTACCTTGTGATGTCATACACTAAGAGTGCTCCAGCGGCTCCTCTGTAGTAGGACCTGGTGATGGATCGGAAGGATTCCTGACCAGCCTGTGGGAGGGAGGGAGGGAGGGAAGGAATGAGAGACACTTCAGTCAGAGACACAAAACAGAGCAACACTGCCACACTTCCGGAGCAAACTCTTGGTCTGTGACGCCCCCCCAGCTCCTGGTGTAGTTATGCGAGTGCCTGCGAGTATGCATGCACGTGCGTGCACGCACACGCACCCGCACATATGGGTATGGACACGAGCGCACGCACACACACTCGTACATATGGGTATGGACATGGGTGCACGCACACCCGCACATGTGCGCATAGACACGCGCGCACGCACGCACGCACACACACACACACACACACACACAAATGTCTATTCTCCCTTTCCAACAAAAGGACTTCTCAACCCTCCCAGGGCAATCCTTGAAAACCCAGTGTGGTGAATGGCCCCACAGTGCATGAATCATTACCGCAGAGCAGAATAAACTCCTAGCAACTGGAACTGTGGAGGGGCCCAGTGAAAGGGTGGCTATGAGGTAGCACCTCGCATTTGAATTCAATAACCCGCTCCCCGGGCAGCTGTTGACATTAGAATAAATAGGGGCCATTGTAAATAAATGATGAATGACACTTTCATGCCCACCAGCTGCCAGAGTAAAGGTTACGGGAAGGCCAATGATGCAGATTTAGCGGGTTGCATCACCACCACCTCCCCCATCACTCATCCTAATAAATGCTTGGGACTGAACCATAAGGGTTTCAAGGGGGGGACGAAAAGTTACCCACGTAACCAGTGGGAAAATCCACATTTTATCATCGTGTGTGATTTCTACATCAAATCTGAATTTGCCGTGTGTCCATGTCTCAAGGCAGAAAATGTACCAAACTATAAAATGTACAACATTTCGCAGCATGAGGTGATAGTGGTACTTTTGGAGGGCACTGGTCTAACACATGTCTGAGAAAAAGACTTTCATGCTCTAAATGTAGAGCTAATTAAAGCAGGACATCAATTGCAATGCAGCATGTTGCCAAGGTTTTTTTTTTTTTTTTTTTTTTTTTTAAAAAAAAAAAGGTTCAAACCTCAGTTTTGAAAAGTGATACACTTTGTACTAAAAATCATACTATTATCATTCAAATTAAGTGTAACAAATGCTAATTCTGAGCGCTTCAAGCTTTCCAGTAGAAACTAACGCTCGAACGATTTAAAAATGCGACTTTGGCTCCACCTTGAGACCGATGGATAAATTACCACCACACGCTTGTTCTGCACAGAAAACACAAAAGCAAAGATATGAGCAGACGCCTTGGCTAATCGCATGAAAGGTGAAATAAGTTTAAAGGGCACTCCAAGTTGCTGGCGGAGGGTTTTCTTGAGTCTTAAGAGGAACAGAATCCATACCCTCCCTGCCTGTCACAGTGAGGAGTTGCAGGTGACGACATGGGACATGGGACAGGGTTCCCAACTTCCCTACTCACCGTATCCCAGATCTGCAGCTTGATCTGTTTTCCATCGATAGTGATCATTCGTGCACCGAATTCTACACCTGTTGAAAAAGGGAACAAAGGAGGCATGAAATAAATGGCACACAATATATTCCACGAACCTGCCTGAACTCCATGCAGTGGAGCGAAATTGAAGCGGACAGCATTTTCCCGAATGAGACGAGAAGCAGCTCTGCGGATATTAAAGCCCTAAACTGTGGATAAGGGTCACTGCGCACGTGTATCCATGATATGTCAGAAAAAAGGAAGTGCATTTTGCATTTTGAACGTACAGAGATCGAAACGTTACACTGACTCAGGCAACGGGCCTGACGGAGTTTTGTTGAGCATCTCACTTGAAGGCCTGTGTGTCATGTGCTGCTGAGTGTGTGTTTTCCCCAGAACACAGTAGCTGTGATTTCAGCAGATACCGATCTCCCTAAAAGAGGAACAGTGTCTCCTGACAAATGATGAACGTGAAACATCTCTGAAATTATTACAAATCATTCACACGAAACAAAGCTTCATACTAGATTTACTGTGAATAACTGCACTAAAGATTTTATTAGCCAATGCAAAGGTTGCAGCTGGTTATTCTGACAGTAATTCAGGTGGAAGACCCTGTTCAAAAGTAAAAAGAAAAACAAGCGTCTTCCTGCAATCTGAAGCAGCAGTCAAGCATTTACACACAAATGCCCTCAACCATGACGCCACCTACTTCCTGACATGCAAGGTTAGAGCAAAAAAAAAAAAAAAAAAAACTTATTGCCAATATGTCAATCTTATTCAAGATTAAGTAGTGTAGTCTACAAAACACACACTTAATGCAAAATCTTTCAAGGTTAAAAAAAAATAATTACAGTAGTTTAACAGTATCAGTTAGTTCATCGCTAAGTACCAATGCTGTGTGTGCACATATGCAAATCCAGTGTGAACTGGATCCATTTGTCCATCATGAGAAGAGAAATTGCCTGCGCTGAAGACTTCACCGGTCACCGACATTAACAGTTTGTGTTTGTAGATGTCCTGCGGGCCAGTGAGATTGAAACAGTGAGGGAACAGGAGGATTTCCAAGCTTATCCCATCTGCGTGGTGATTATACACACACACACACACACACACACAAAAAATGCTGGAACAAATCATCATCCCGTCTGCTGCAAAACAGGACAGACCTCAAACCCAACACTAGACACAAAAAGAAAACTACTCTGATCGGCAGTGTTGGAAAAACACAAGTGTTTGCCACAGAAACTAACACTGTGTAACAGAGAGCTCTGTGGACTGGGATCAGAGATTAACCTTATGTATATACAAGTTCAGAAATACATGGGTTTCTGGCATTGTCTTTGTTATCTTTTTTCAGTTGTTTGTTGCAGAATGAACAAACCCCGTATTTACACTGGCAGCTGACAGATGGTTAAAAAAAAAAAAAAAAAAACAGGACAGCGATGCTGAGCCACCTTAATTCAACTCACTTTCACAGTGTCTACCGCTCATGTCTGGTGTTCCTGGGTGTTTGTTCAATAACAAGTCAATAAATGATGTGCTGGGGATTGTCGTGGAGATGGCTGTCGAGATGACTTTCTTATTTTCAGTCATTTTAAGTTATATTTAATTTTAAGCTAGCTTCAACTCAATAACAATAAAATTATCCATACAGAGCATTTTTATTTATTAAAGCAGGGTTTAATAGAATCTATCCAGCAAATAAACGGGAATTTGTATTATTACACTTTCATTGATTGTCACTTTGTGGTACAAGTGACTTTGGATTTAATAAATTGATTGACAAACTGACTTCTAGGCCCAATTGTACTTGTAAGCTCGTGAGCCAATGTACACGATGTCATAAATATATCTGATCTAAAGAGCCTGTTAGTCGGTAGTCGTGAATAAGGATGTCATCCAAAACCAAACAGTTCACACTTAGTCCCTCCGAAAGATGCTGAGCCAGCTGACACTGCAGAGTCACCAGTAAACAAAGTCTGCTGGTATAATCTCATAAGGCAGCATGTTGCTTATAATGCATTTAAGACATTTATATCTTACCGAGGCAGTTTACCACATCAAACCAGTTAGAATCCCTACAAATCAGAATGTCAGCAGTCTTTACTTCAACAAAACATCACCTCTAGAGCTTTTTCAGACGCATCTCTCATGACCAAACTGATAGAATATGACAAGACCTATTTGAGCATTGCAATACTTGAAAGAGGTCTTAAAACTGGCATTTAACTTCAAGCCATAATAAATGGAAATATCCTGGCAACTGACACCATTTTCACACCACATCTATGCCTTGTTTTACAAACTCCACACCAGTTTCATGCTTACTACAAATAAATCATTACAATTATTTTTTCCCCCAAAAAGTGGTTACATCTTTTTGACTGAAGGCATGTGACTTCATAAATCTGACAGATGTGCATTAAAAAAAAACTGGTGCTATTATAAGTCAGTACTCATGAAACAGATGGCACACTTGTGTGTCTTCATAGTCACGTCATGGTCGAAAACCGCCTGTCCTGAGCGGGGTCGTGGCGAGCCGGAGCCTGAGCCGGCAACACCGGGCACAAGGCCGAAAGGGGAGGGGGACACACCCCGGATGGGTTGCCAATCAGTCAGAAGGCACCCCAAGCAAGGCTCGAACCTCAGACCCACCACACAGCGGGCACTAGCTAACCCGCCACGCCACCGCGTCTTCATAGACATTACTCATATTAATTGTTTCATGCTGTCTGGATTTATAGTGTCTTGCACCCTGAGGGAGCATCTGGAGAAAGGTCCTTTACTAAAATCATATTAATCTGAACTGAACATTAAACCTCAAGAACTGGTTAAGATATGATTTTTATTGAATTCAGAACTAGGACAACAATTCAATAAAAGGCAGAAAATACAAAAAAAAAAAAGAAAGAACAAATCAGCATCTTACCGATGGTGAGGTCATGCACTGGTTGAAAGCGCTTATCTGTGAACTGTAATAATAAACAGGATTTTCCCACTCCTGAAAAAAAGCAAAAAAATATTCATTAGCACTGCTTTGTATTATACTTTATAGTAGCAGACAGTTGTCATGGCAAACTAGTGCAAAAAACAAAAAATAAATAAAATAGCAAAAATACAGGAGTACAAAGATGACCAAGATGTATAGAACTCCAATTTAAATTAATATTAATTACACTGAATATTTAATAAAAACCCCATTGGCCACCAAGTTTCTCCAAAATTCAATGAAATCAGAAACACTTGAACAAACTTTTGTTCGCTGGACGACGTGCACAAGGTGTACGAGGTGCTCCCCCTTCCTCCCACACAATGCCTTAGGTTCATTGGGGCGAACTTTTAAAGAAATCTGGGATGAATAAATCAAAAAGATATAAAAAGCTGAGCTCCCCTTCATAAAGCCATGCTACGTGGTGCTCATGGATAGAGAGCGAATTGACGGAGATTCGTGGACGGGGAAAACCTGGGATAGAACACTTTAGCAGCTACAGTTCACACTTAGCTTTCTCTACTTATCTAAGCCTTACTTTATTAGCCTTAAAATGTATTAGCTATTTTACTGATGTAATAAGCAAGTATCTGTATTTGAGCAAATTTCTGTACAATGCTGCAAATACATTATGCAAGGTACAAATACAGTACTGTACTGTAAACACCAGGACTGCCCTCAAAAACAACTTTTATACTCTTATTAATGACAGACAATTTTAAAAATAAAACAAATTCAAACTTTTTTTGACACAAATACAACCTCTGCAAGTCTGGTGACACTGGATGGCGATAAAGCACGTAGAAAGACACGGCCACAAAACATTGAGCAAGTTATCTGCCACGGATCATATAATGAGAAGCCACATAGCAGGCGCCATCTGAACCGCATATTAAAATTAAAAAACACAGGCCTCTACACATAAAACCCACCTGGAATGTACATATGCGTGGGCGAAACGCTGTAACGGGGCTATAAATCCATCTGTTCATATCTGTGAACGCTGTTCACGACCAACTCTGGTGTCTCCGCTTACGGTTACTGGGAGTGTCCGTGTTTACCTGACGTACACATTAGTCAGACCGCTGCGCACACAGTAAAGCACTGCCGTTGCTACAATCACCCATTGTGACAGCATTTAGGATTTTCCCCCATCGCTGTAAACGACCACATCCAGTGTTACATTTCCGCAGGTACAAAGCAGGCAGGTGACAAGGCTTCTTCAACACAACCCACCTCCAGGTCCCAGTACCAGACCTCGTCCAACACATCCGCTCAGCTGTGATGCACATCCTTAGGATTCACCACTAACATACCTATCATAATTGCCATTCCATTCCTTACACAATGAGTTTATCTAAAGATGCTGACAATTTGGCCAATTTATTGCCTGAAAGCAACCTGGAAGTATTTCACGTTATGTAATACATGCAACAATGCCATATATGGACTGGAAACAGATTTCTTGTTCGCACCCAAATACCTTTTTTTTTTTTTGGGGGGAGAGGAGTTTGTTAGAAAAACAACATTTTGTGTCCACTAAATTACTTAAGTAAGTTACATTAACTTGGAACTTATTCTGCTCCTGTGAATCAAGCAGCACGGTGCCACAACAGGTAAGGCGGGCAGGTCCCTCAGCTACTGGGCTGTGCGTTCATGTGAGAGTTTGAAATCAGCTCAGTTTGTGCGGTGTTGATATTCTCTGTGTCCACTTGTGTTTTCTGGGTGCTGTACTTTCCTCCCACAGCCAAAAAAAAAAAATGTGTTTCAGATGAACTGGTGACTGTAAATTACCCAGTGTGTGTGTGAGACTGCCATGTGATGAACTGGTGTCCCATCCAGGATTTACCCCGCCTCACATGCTCTGCTTCCAGCATAGACTCTGCACCATGGTAACTCTCTACTGGACACACAGTGATCAATGATAAGCAGATCTCCTTAAATGACTTTCACTAATTCATAGGAAAGCTAAGGAATTTGACTTTTTGCCAACTTATAAGAAGCTGAAATATGACAGAGGGAGTATATGCCATTGAAAGGGGGGGGGGGGGGGGGGATCTTTACAAGAACAAAACTTCAGCAGAGTTAGTGGTCATTGATTTATTCATAAAAATGATAACTAACAGAACTGAGCACTTGGGTCTACAGCTAAACTGACCTGGAGACACAAGCCCACATGTGCACTACAGGACCACTAGGGCAGCTGTTGCAGTGATGGTCAAGACACAAACTCATTTTTGCAAATGTCCTGTCAAAGAAAGGCATATTTTGGTGAGTCATGTTAAGATATGCAAGCTGCAACAAAAGCTATGTGGCATAAATCATCAGATTTTATTTACAGGATGATCCAAAGAGTAGTCTGCCCTCCAAGATGAAGCAGCAGATTTCAATGTAGTCCTTATGATCTTGAGAAACTAAACGGTGATACTGTATATTTGCTACACTAGCTTGCAACATGAGGCTTTTTAAATAAGAGAAACACCAAAGAACAGAACAAAATTGTCACAACTCCTTTATCTGCTACTGCCATAACGGCTGAAGACATCTCAGTTTCCAAGAGCAACAGGCGTTGCTAAGCAGGACCAATGTTCTTCACATATTTCTGTATGAATGAAGTTGTGTCACCACAAACAATGTGGCAGAGTCTCACCCTTATGTCACCTCAAAAATGTCACCACAGTGAAACTGACACCAATCAAAGCCGCATAAAACTCGTTATCCTCCCATACAGAAATGAGACGGAAAACATGCTGATTTTACTAATTATTATGAATCTGTTTTCTAATCCAGATACCTTATTATTAGTCCCATACATATTAGTAAATGTATTTTACTCAAAATAATAGAGTCCTTATAATTTATATAATAATAAAATCCAAGTACAAATACAGAAATCTGATGGAACATTTGTAAAACCAATACTTTATCTAATCAGCACTGAGTTCTGCAACAGAATGGACAAAAGGGAACAATAACCACCAATAACAAATCTTAGTGTTACCTCATTAAACATGAGTACGAGTTTATATGTAAATACACTTGAAACTATGGGGTTGAACAAAAAAGAAAACATTAAGACGTGGATTACTGACGAATCAAATCCCTTCTCGTAAAAAAAAAAAGGCCAAAATGAGTCTGTAAAAAAACGTGTGCCTCCTAACACAGGGGAGGCCATACAGTATTGTAACATCTAACTTGTATACAACATAAGACCAGGATGCATAAAGGACCTGTTTGAAGCACCATTTTAAACACAATTTGAGGGTAAACAGACACCCAGCCACACCCAAATATTCACCGACAGACTAGGTCACCAACTAGTTACAGCAAGTTAAAGAAGAGATGTATCTGGTACACAAGGAGCGGCTATAAGGTGGCAGGACAGATATCTCAGAAACACATGTAACGTGCCCTGTACAGGCCTCAGGTACAGAGCGAATCCCAGTGTAAGTCATCTGGTGAAATGATGGCAGGCCAAAATACTCAACGCAAGAAGCAGAGAATGATGTGCTTTTCGGACTCGCCTTTTCACACAGGACTACAAATTTGACAGGCTGTGAAGAGGGAGACGACGTCCTGCAAGGTCGACGTGTCTTGAACGATTCCCATCTCAGCAGATATGGAGTCACTCAACGTGTTCAACAGATCCTTCCGTTTCCTTCTGTTACCTGACAACAGACCCTCATTCTCCTTTAAGCGGCTTTCTCAAACAAATTAGTTGTTTCCTTATTAGTCAACCTGCCACATCGACGTCTAAGAATGAGAAATTAACGATTTTTCAACTCCTTCTACGAAACTTCATTAGCATCATGGATTTTATAGCACGCTGTGCTCAGCAGAAAACAGCTCCAAGGTGGCAATCGGGGCAAGCAGGATGTTCCAGAAGGATGGATGGGATTGTGTTTCGGGGGGGGGAGGGTCACATGAGGGTTAGCATGGTTGAGCAACAACCCACATGGTGGGTATTTATTCCATGTTGCAATCGGGGGCCAAAGCCAGCTGCAGCAGGGCACACCAACACACCACAGCACAGCTCCCCATGTTCTGTCAGCAGCGCCCGATGCCATGTTTCACTGTTAAATTATGAAAGAGGCAGACGTGTTCCACAGCATCTCCTCTCGGGCTGCCCAGTTGGTTCTCTGGAGTTTGGGATTCTTCACCTCCATTGGTTTTCTGTTTTCATACAGCACTTATATCACTTTCGACCTTCCTAAATCCAAGCAAAAAGAGTGAACACTCCGATGTCAGCATTCTGGGAGTGCAAAAACACAGCGTCAGAGCTTGTGATTCCGATTTGAAACCAAAATTAGCCTACAGTTTGCCAGGGAAAGAAAATCCCCCAGCTGGCATCTAATTCACACCGCAATCACTATGATTTAAAGAGCGAACGCGTGTACTGATGGTCATTTATAAAACAGAAATATATTAAAATCAAATTATCTGGGGTTTAGGTTGTACAACAAATAAATACTTCTTAAATGTGATTAAATACATATTTTGAATTGGAGAAAAAATACCACAGACATCTGTAAACAGAAAACAGTTTGATTTCAGGCCATTTCTGTCACATCCTAAACATTATATACATTTTTAACATTTAACATTATGAGATTCAACAGAACAGCTGCAGACTCATGAAGATATGACAAGAGCTGACGATTAAAACAGTAACATTAGCCTGTAAATTCATTAAACACCCTGCACATTTTTTGTGATGAAATGCAAATAAAAATTGTTGGTTAAATAGCTGCAACTCCTGTGATAAAGTTATTAGCTTACAAGTCTAAACAGATTATCTGATTTATTTTTTGTAACTCATTAAACAGGACAGACAGCAAAAATATTGAAGTTTTATAGTAACACATGATAAAGAAGCAAAGGTTTATTACTATCTACACTGGTGCTTAGCCTGCATGCCAGAAATATAAAAATGTTTTTGTCCCTACTGGATCTGTTGCTTCTCTTCTTTGCCAAAGTACGTTAACAGTAGTACAATAATTTCCCTTCATCCATTATACGGTAACTACTTGTCCAATTCAGGGTTGCTGTGGTCTGGAACCTATCCCAGAAATGTAGGGTGTGAGGCAGGGTACACTCTGAACTGAACTAAACGGTCCACTACAATCACACCCACACACACCCCAGCACTCTCTAAAGCCTGTCTTACAGTCCTGTCCACATATAGTGAGTCACAGAAGGCTCTTCTCTGCTCTGTGCGAAAAAAAAAAAAAAAAAAAAAACTAAGAGCAACTTGGATTTCCCAGTGCACCTGGAAAATGTCTTTGAACTGTGGAAGGAAACCAGAGGACCCAGAGAAACTGCACAAATGCCAGACAGACTGAGCCAAATTCAAACCCATGACTCGGGAGCTGTACAACAGCCATCCTACCTGCTGCACCACCATGCCACCCTACAACAATTTCAAAATGCTCTTTTTAAACACAATACAAAGAAATCATTACAGAATTCCAGACAGTGTGTATGGCATATATTTTTTTCCACAGATTGGAATTGATTACCAGTCCACCAAAGGTGTCTGGCTCATCACACTGTCTAACTCGGCAGGCAAAAACCTCTCCATTCATCATTTCCGACAATTAAAATCTTTATTCAGTGTCAATGGCATATAAGGCATGATGTGAAAATCGTGATGGCTTAAGCGGTATGACATGATGGTACACCCCCAAGGACAGAATGCCAGCCCCGTGCTGAGTTACTGTGGTTTGTCACCAATCTGACTGTATTGTTCAGCGTCCAGAAAATAAACATTCTCTCACCCAGCGTACTGCAGGTCCCTAAAAACGACGGAACAGGCCATCTTTTCCCATAATGCCTCTGAGAGGCAACTCCGCCACGGACAGTCCCAAGCCCGGCTGAGAAAGGAGGAGGGTTAGGCGTGGGGCTAGCTACCCCACACCGTAAAAACCTTGCCAGCTACAGAAACGCCAAGAAGTACACTTCATGACATCTCAGCTCTTAGGGACGCCTGGAGAACCCTTGTTGGTGGGCTATTAGAAATCTGACATGGGCGCTTGGGTACTTTTTTTGTGGGTGTAACACACTGATGTTTTTTTTTTTTTTTTTTTGCTGTTTTTCTTAAAACACTTTTAGTGGTTAAGGGTTTTAGAGTCCCAGGTTTTCTTGTCATGGTAGATATTTATACTTGTTTTTGAACTCCCATGTTTACCACTCCTATTAGTAAAATGAGATAATGTTCAGATGAGTGAATAAGCTCTGTCATGTTTACGATGAGAAATATTTTTATGGTGAAATGTTTGGATGTGATCATGTGTTAATGATGCAGAATTTTGGAGGGTTTTAACTGTTATTCTTATCATATGAAATAAAGTTGGGAAAAAAAATGCCCAAGGAAGGGTGGAAGGCATAAGAAGACCACCTCTGAGAGGCATTAATGTAAAACAAGGGGAAAAACTAGATTCTATCTCCAAAGCAGACAATGAAAGCCAAAGAGCAACTAAGCATCTCTAAAAACTAAGAGCTGGAAACAGTCATTGTTTTCAAGTGGACTATAGTCTCATACTGGGTCATTTGGGAGAGCCTCGTTCCTCCCGATTCCCATTCATAAATGCAGAAAAGCAGTGCATTCATTAGTTGACCCTAGAGATGCTTCCAGCAGAACTCTTTGACATTCAGAAAGGATGCTGAATGCACTTCTTCAAATGAATAGGACAGTAAAGCCCCTGAATTCAGAAATGGGTCCCAATCCCAAAAGTGGAGAGTGTGGTACAGGCTGCAGTAACCCGTACGAAGGATGGGAGCATGGGACACGATGCACAAACTCTAAGAACAGTCCTTCTGGACAGATCTTCATGCCATTGAGGTAGATGGTCCACAAGAGCTGGGGGAGGGATGGCCTAGTGATGCTCTCCGGCCTTCCTCATCATGGTGGAAAGGAACATCTCGCATTCCCACACTTGTACAGTGACTCAGAGGACTCCTGTCTGCTTTCCACAAAAAAAAAAAAAAAAAAACTTGCATTTCAATGAATAATCTGAATTGAAGGATGAAATAAGAACCCTGGCATCTCTTTGCAAATGCTTAACAACTCTGGCAGGCTGTTACATTACTTTTAGAGGCCAGGTACAGTTACATTCCCGTTTAGATTATTGATCTGCCTACTGGCTGGAGCCATTTTGTCATTTTTAACTATTAAGTTTTTCTTCATAGTGGCAGCAAAACATTGATGAAAAGTCTACCGTCCAAACCAAGACACTTGAGAGAAAAAAATGTGACAGGAACTGCTTCATCAGTCTGTGTTCCTCTAAAAATGTAGGATTTGACTGCAGTTTATGAACTCACAGGAACACAAAATAAGACCTGAAGAGGTGAAACCTGACAAGCTGAAAAATAACCAAAAAAAAAAAAAACAGACTTTGACAGGTGAATGAAACTCGGTGCATTATGAAAACAGCAAATAAGGTTCTTAATACACTGCGAGGTTATGTCAAGTTCATCGTCAGTGAAATATAATATTTAAGGCTGTGGCGATGGACGGCACGAGGCGAGCATGCACGCGCGCGCTTCCCGCCGTTGACAGACACGGGGAAGCGCGAGACGGGCCGTTTCCCGCCGCCGCTCTCAGCAGTCTAAGCGGCGGTTATTACTTCCCAACGGGGACGGGATTCGCGGTGCTACGTTTTACTGGGAACTCGGCGAGCGCAGCCAGTGTGGGCCTGAACACTGAGCTCCTCTGAGCCATTTCTGAGGGGGCAAACGGGAGCAAATCGCTGCAGATGACACAGATGACAGATTTCTCCACGTCGCCATTTTCGTACAGGGCATCTCTCCAGCAAGTGTTCACATTGATTGGGCTCGCCGTGTTTTTCTGTGGCGAAGGCCTGTGTCGTGTTACCATAGCTGCTCCGTTTTCTGGAAGCCATATTTTTCAAACCGTGTTTTTGTGCCCAGGTCCGAACAGCCGGCGATAAACCCCCCTGTGGCGGGACAGTGCACCGGGACACCTGAGCTGCTGTCAAACAGCATGTGAGCGTGTGGTGCTAATTCCTCACACGGACCATTATTAGTATAAAGCAGCGCTCCCACCCTGGCTCTCCCTACCACGTCACGGACTCCAACACTGCGGAAATAAGAAACATCATCATCATCTCCTTTTCTGAGCGCTCGCACCCATCGCTCACCCGTGTCCCCGATGATGATGTATTTGAAGAGGTACGCGTACGCCATGGCAGCCTTAATGCCGTGTCTGCACCGGTCTTCGCCTCCTCGGATTCGTTCTTCTATTATCAACGCTCGGCCAGTCTCTTTCTCTGCGACGCAAAAGAGCAAAAACAGCTCGCAACCCCGGCTGCCGACGTAACGCGTTCCGCCTCCGCCACGCACGCAGCACGCACGCACGTACGACGCAACACGCACTGCTTGGTTCAGGCGTCTCCGAAGAACCCGTATGTTCCACGTGGTTAGACTCTGCTGATCGGAAGAGCCGCTCGAGACCAGTCGAACGGCGGGAAACACAACCGCGGCGATTGAAGACCAATCGGAGTTCGAGAAGCGCGACAAAATTCAACAGAAATGTAAAAAAAGCTCTCGGAGGCAGGTACAGTGAGGTAAAAGAAGCATTTTAACCGGTATTTGATCATTCATTGGCAGACGTTGACTGCTTTTCACTTTTAGAAAAATAGGTAACACAGTTTCTGTTATGCCGGTCTATTATTATTTATTACTGAAGCGTTTTTCTTCGAAAGATACAGGCCCACAACCAGCAGCGTAAACTAAGTTTACTTTTTTTGCATGTCAGTTTTTGTTAATAGTATATTATTTAATATGTAACTGCAATTTCATTCTCGGTTAATAACAATAATAATCAAAATATACAGTATTACATTATTCAGCAGCGTATTTTTACTGGGATAAGTGAATGATTCAAGGGAGCAGAGAGAGTGGTACTTTAAAATTTAAAGGAAAGTTGTGGTTTCAAGTCACAAATTATGTCCAGTAACTCAAACTTCTCTGCATACAAAAATGAACATAATAGCCACTTTGCCACCAGCCCAAGTCACTTTGAAGGGTAGGTATTATTGGAGTTAATGTTAGCTTTCTGTAAATATATAATACTCTTGCTTGGAAATGTTAAACATGCGCTAAGTGTGACATAAATCTCAAGAATTTGAGATTGTCGCTAAATGCTAATAAATCCTACAAAGTGCTTCTTTACTTGAACACGACTGGAGAAACAAGGATCCTTTAACACGGGGTCAACGTGGAAGTCGCTGGAAGTGCTACAGAACTGAACATACACAGAGTCCATAGTTTTGAAAAGAGTATATTTGGTTCATTGGACGTTATTTCTCGAGTTTGTCACTGTGTTGTACACAGGAGCAGCCGACACTAGAGGACGCTGTCGAGGCTTGTGGAGGAGTTCTACCTCGTGAAATGGCAGTATTTTTTCGATATTTTTACTCGTTTACTTTATTACAGAACACATAAGTTGTCAGGAGGTGGTCAAAACAGCTCAGGAAATCATGGGCACACAGCTACCAGCAATCCAGGACACCTACACCACACGCTGCACCACACGCTGCCTCAGGAAGGCGATGCGCATCATGAAAGATCAGTCACCCCACACGGGCACTTTTCTCTTTTCCGCCGTCTGGAAAGTGGTTCAGGTCTATTCGAACCCGCACTGCTAGGTACAGGAACAGCTTATACGTTTACATTTATTCACTTAGCAGACGCTTTTCTCCAAAGCGACAGTTCACACACCTTATTCACCATGGTGACTTACACTGCTAGATACACTACTTACAGTGGGTCACTCATCCATACATCAGTGGAACACACTCACACACTACGGGGAACCTGAACAGCATGTCTTTGGACTGTGGGAGGAAACCAGAGCACCCAAAGACTTACACTGGGTCACTCATCCATACATCAGTGGAACACATTATGTCACTCCCACAGTATGGGGGAACCTCAACAGCATGTCTTTGGAGAGTGGGAGGAAACCAGAGCGCTTGGAGGAAACTCATGCAGACATGGGGCGAAAATGCAAACTCCACACAGACTGAATGGGGATCGAGTCCCCATTTTCTCATACCACTCACGCACTGTAAGATAGCAGCACTACTCGCTGTGCCCCCCAAAGCCCACGTAGTCCTTCGAGCCAGATTCAACCTAGCAACCTAAGAATGGCGATGTTCACCCCACTACAGGCCGCTGCACTACCAACTGAGCTATCGAAGGATGACAGCAGCTGAAGCTTTTCTCCACTTCAACCCCACTGCTGTAAGAGTATACAACACTCACCAATGTGCCACCTTTAGTAACTAAAGTTGGACTGCTCCTTCCAAGCACATTGGTAGATTACACTGTCACTTTAACCATTCTCATTCTCATGTTCTGAGTTTTCTGGCTGTCTACTGTTATTTATTGTTATTGTTATTAGCATTACTCATTGTCATTGTTTTGTTTTGTGCAGTATTTCTATTGTTTTTGTCCGTAGTCTGTGGAGAAGCATTCAAGAAGAATTTCATGGTACTTGTACTTATGACAATAAACTTGAAACTTGAGGTGGAAAAAAGTAACATTTCTTACAGGAAAACTACAAAAATATTCAACAACAAAAAAACTTTTTAATATCTATGTATACATTTATGAGTAATCTGAAGTTATTTAAAATAGTATAATACATTATTAAACCCTGCAGTGAAGTTGGCAAGACTATTAATCATGTAAGACAACTTTAATATTTACGTCTGTATTATTTGTTACTTAATTAATTTATTTAACTGTTATTTATATTTTCTTTGAATTTACCACACACCATTGTTTACGGTTCAATGACTGTCATTTGGCAATGGCCACAGGTACAATAAATTAATCCGCAAGGCTTTACATCCAAAACATCCAGTACCCTTAAAAATAAAGAATATAAACACACTTATTAGTATTAGTAAATATGAAAAACTAACAAAATCTAAGCAAGTGTGTAAATATTCTCCTGCTGTGTTATGTATATGCGATTTGAGGTAATGATGTAGTAGAAAATCACCTGTTGTACAAGGCGGCAAACTGCGAAACATTATGCAGTGACATATCCATACACATTTACTTAATTCAGTATTTCTTATTTATACCTGTCCATGAAAACACAAAATGAACATTACTGTAACATACAATTTTGAATTTTTTTGGAAGAGAGGCATCATATAATAGTGTATTGTAAAAACTCTGCCACACAGTATAGAGTAATAATTATAAATTAATAATGAATAAATGTATTAATAATAAAGTATAATTACTATAAATATAAACAATTACTATAAATAATTATAGTAATAGTAATCATTTTGGCCATATACATTACATTTTTATTAAACTACTGAAAAATAAAATGAAAGTAGTCCAATGTAAAAATATACTAAACTGTTAATACTCTTGGGGGATTTTCTAATAGCAAAGGCCAAGTTATCATTTTTACACCAATTGTTTCACCATGGTTTCTATTTTAGGTGAAGTGGGACTTTGAACTGGAACAGCCTAATTAAATGTGTTTCAGCGGAGATTAATCTACTTAATCTGCTCCTAGTTTATTTCAGAATGGAGTGAAGGAGGGTTAGGGAATCTCTGCGTCTGCGGGGCATTTCCGTCTGGTTCTAGAGACCCGGTCCGAGGCGGTCGGTAACGAGTTGCGGGAGATCAGGTCCGGTGTGTGATCTCCTCTCACCTGGCGGTCGCAGCTCTCTTATGGTTACACCAGCTCCAGGTGATCCACAATGACCCTGGGGCTACCCTTCTCAACGAGCTCATAGTGTAATGGTTCGAGTGCCTCCCTTTGGATCCAAAATTCAGAGGTTCAATCCCCACCTCTGCTTGTTGCACCCTTGAGCAAGGTACTTACCCTAAACTGGTCCAGTAAAAAAAAAAAAATCAGCTGTGCTGTTTTGGCTCAATAATTGCAAGCTTCTAACTGTAATAATTCTAACATTGTAAGTTGCTTTGGAGAAAAGTGTGAGCTAAATGGAAAAATGTAAGGTAAATAGACAAGACAGTACTATCACCTTGCAATCAGAAATACCCAAGTTCAAATCCCACATCCTGCTCGAGTGCCCCTGACCATGGGACTCACCCTGGATTGATATGGTAAAAATGACCCAGCTATATAAATGGGTAAACTGTTGTAAGTGGCTTAGTGCACAAGCCAAATGTCTCTAATCGCTTTGGAGGAAAGTGTCAGTTAAATAAAATAATAATAATAATAAAACCTACTGCAAACTCCCATGTGTCCCCAGCCCTCGCCCCCCTTCGCTGACTGTCACAGTTCTGATTAAACCCGAAACCCCGCCGCTCATTTTCTAGGTTGCCAGAGACCTGGCGTGTTTTGTCTGCTTTAAACAATACTGACCGCCAGCTTAGCAAACGAAACCTGTTCGTTTGGATCCGGATTCTCCATTCCAGTCCATTTCCACGGAATACAGCGCCAGAAGAGCCCGGAAGGCGCAAACCTGTTAAATTAAACAGCTCGTTTGAAATCATTCAATAAGTCTGTGTATTGATGGCTTCCCGACAGGAAGATTCGCAGTGTTTAACGTAACAATAAAAAATAGTCACATGTAACAATTAGCAGTACATTAAGAATAACAGCGATGTCGTTAAGAACAATTGCAGGAAGAAGCTGGAAAGACGCAGAGGGGAAACCCTGAGGGCTGTTGCAGGAGGCAAAGGAAAGTGGGTCTAAGATCATCTGACTGCCCATTGCTCTCGCACACTTTGGAAAGAGCGTGTGTGGTGTGTATTCGCTGTCATTGTCAGCAGGTGATCTTGCCTTTATTCCTTTATGTCCAAAGTGACCGGCAGAGTTAAGCTGCTTACAGTTACTTACCCATTTACACAGCTGGGTCATTTTTACTGGGGCAATTCAGGGAAAGTACCCTGCTCAAGGGTAGTAGAGCAGGAGGTGGGATTTGAACCTATTACTGCTGAACCCAAAGGTGGAAGCACGAAGCGACCCACTGACCCCATCTTGCCGTCTCATTGGCATGTTGTGGAGTCAGCAGATGTATTGGCACCCAGAGCAATAGGAAGGACAAGGAGTGTACAGTGCTGCTTGCTTGAAAGTATGTGAACCCTGTGGGGATGGTCATTACACACACACACACACACACACACACACACACACACACACACACAGAGTCTGAAACCACTCATCCCGAGCGGGGTCGCGGCAACCGGAGCCTAACCCGGCAGGACAGGGCTCAAGGCTGGAAGGGGAGGGGACGCACCCAGGACTGGACGCCAGTCCGCCACAAGGCTCCCCCAGCAGGACTCAAACCCCAGACCCACCAGAGAGCAGAACCCGGCCAAACCCGCTGCGTCACCACACGCCCTGGATGGTCATTTTTATTGTATAAAGCATTAAAATAAACATAAAACCTAAATGTTAAACCTTAAACTCACACACACACATTTTCTAAACTGCTTGTCCCATACAGGGTCACGGGGAACCGGAGCCTACCCGGTAACACAGGGCATAAGGCCGGAGAGGGAGGGGACACACCCAGGACAGGACGCCAGTCCGTCGCAAGGCACCCCAAGCGGGACTCAAACCCCAGACCCACCGGAGATCAGGACTGTGGTCCAACCCACTGCGCCACCACACCCCTCACCTTAAACTCAATTTACAAAATGAATAAATGACTATGATTTACACACCTGATCCCACTTATCTACTTGGTATAAACAATACAACTTGGGTTCTCTTATTTTTACACCTGCACTACTTCCCTGTTTCAGCTAAACACACGATTTCCGCTAAAGGAACATATGGAATTGCTCGTCACGCACCTGTTATGTCTCACGAGAAACACTGATTCTCATTAAATAACCATTCTGTGGTAAAACTAAGGGACACAAGTGGTCATTATACACAATAAGAAAGGGCAGCAGGGGGCGTAGTGGTTAGAGCTGTTCCCTTGCGATGGAAAGAGCCAGTCTGGCTGAACTGATTACAGTAAAAATTACCCAGCTGTATAAATGGGTAAATTGAGGTACACACTGGAAAATAATTGTACAAGCCTAACACTGTTCATTCACTCTGGAGAAAAGTGTCAGATGAAGGAACAAATAAAAAAAAGCATAAAAAATAAAGAAGGTGACAGCAGCACGACTGAGCCGTCGAACCGACGCCGGAGGGGTTTCGAAAGCGTCCGTTTTCCCGAGGGCAACAGGAGCACCATTGTGATGGTTTTCACTTCTCCCCAACCTGAGCAGAGCGAAGTGATCGGACGGTTCAAGGACAGGGTTCACACTTCTCTTTTTACCTTGCTGGTCATGTGCAAAGTCTTCTGCTTTTGCACGCAAGGCCCTGCTGTGGTTCAAGAGCACTTTTACAGAACCCACTGACAGATGACTATTTGGTGCAGGCCTTCTAGTGCCATCGCAGCGTTCATCTCCGTTTCCTCCTGGTGAGGTGAAGATCCCACCACCATCACCATCACCACCCATTACTTCTGGCACTGCACTCATATGTTCGCATTTATCTGACAATTTTCTCCAATGTAACTTAGAGTGTTCAACTACGTATTTGCCCATTTATACAGAGGGGTAATTTTACTGGAGCTAATTTTGGGTAAGTAATTTCTCAAGGGTACTGCACTTGGAGGTGGGATTTGAACCTGTGAGTCTAGAGGCGACCCTTCTAATAACTACACTGCCTTTGACTTATATGTTCCGTCAGAACTCAATCAGAGTAGGAGACCCATGAGTGTCAGCAGCACTACATGAATATTTTATATGTACATTTATTCATTTAGCAGACGCTTTTATTTTGTATGTTTTATATGTACCTGCAGTTTGGATTTTTCTTCTGGGCGCAACTTTCTTCCAAACAATGGCTTTTCATCCCCTTTTGTCAAGAGCGACACTTCTTGTTTTTTCACAGCACTTTTCTTCAATAACAGATAAAAGAATATATATGTATATAGAGTATATGAATATATAAACATTATACACTGTAAGTGCGTATGCATGTATGCTTTTTTTGCAATATATATTCAGCGTTAGTCAAAAAGGGTCCGCAGTGATGTTTTAACTTTTTTCTAAACAGTTGCGGACCCTCTTTGGACTTACACTCGTGTGTGTGTGTGTGTGTTTTGAAATTTGCCCTGTACATAAGATAAGGATAATTTTGTTGTATTATTTTGAAACTTTGCCCTCTTTCTTTGAGAAGCGACTGTGCTGCCGGACCCTGAGCCGCCCCACCCCCACCCGCAGAGAATGGGCGGCTTGGTTTCTCCATAAACGGAATCTGTGAGCAGAGGTCTGTGTGTGTGTGTGTGTGTGTGTGTGTGTGTGAGAGAGAGAGAGAGAGAGAGAGAGAGAGAGAGAGAGAGAGAGAGAGAGAGAGAGAGAGAGAGAGAGGGGGGGGAGGCGGGACCCAGTCTGAGGAGAGAAGCTGTCAGTAGGGGGCACCTGTCCCAACACACACACACACACACACACACACCTGGCGCTCACCCATGCGTACCCAAGTTCAGAGCCCGAAACACAGCAGACTGCAGGAGCGCAAAGGCTTCGGAGGATCGGAGGAGGAGGAAGACGCTCGCGAGCCTCTATCATCATTCATCAGTTATCAGTCGTCATCCCTCATCCCTCCTCGATGGCTGACAGCGCGGCTGAGGACTCAGATTACCAGCCCGAGAAGGACGAGCTGCAGTGGGGCTACGAGGAAGGTGAGAGCATCCCCCCCGCCCCCCGTCCTCCTATTATTATTATTATTACTATTATTTTTACTCTTATTATTATTAGTAGTAGTAGTAGTATTATCTCGTGGCGCTGGCTGGACCCGATCTCGTCCCCACGCTCTCCCGATGAACACGTTGCGGCCCCCCTCCCCCCGATCTCGGACCCTCGGCCGCCGCCCCACGCGGACCTCCCGACTCGCGCAAACCACTTTACTGCACTTAACTTAAGTTAAGTTTCACTTACTTGCATGTTTCAACATCTTCAACGCGAAAGCGACGAAGTCATTTGAATGGATGACTGTTAACACAGTACAGTACAGAGTAATATTGATCGGGCACTGGGGCGCGCGCGGCCACGCATGAAATCGGACCGCGCAACGCAGTGTAACTCCCTTTACTGTGGTAATGTGCCCTTTTTACTCGGCGCTTCTACGTGTCGCGTAACCCGGTGGAGGACGAGGTGCGCAACAACGTTACTGTTCACACTCCTCGGCCGGCGGCGAGCGGCGCGTCCCCGTGCGCGAGCGCGCTTCGGAGCGGTACCAGTGGTACGGTCGCTATGGCAGCGGGACGACGCGTTCCTTGTTCTCCGCACCATAGATAACACACGTATGCGAGGCAGTGTGTGTCACTAGCTGTGCGGACACTGTGAATACGAATAGGGTTCGAATCCCGCTCACGCTTGATTGAGGGATTTACCCTCAACTAACAGAGTAAGAATATACTGCAGTGTAACTTGTGCATTATTGTAAAGGTAATTTTTTCTAACATCACAAGACACCCGAGGATGTAGTGGCAGGGCAGGTTTCCCCACTGCCTGCTGTGTGGCAGGTCTGAGGTTCAAGTCCTGCTAGGGATGCCTTGTGGCAGACTGGTGTCGCCTGTTTCCTGCATTGCCGAGTTAGCCTCTGGTTTGCCGTGACCCTGCTTGGGACAAGCAGTTGTAGACATTGATTGTAAGTCACCTTGTACAAAGGGCTCAGCTAAAGGATAATAAGTTTGAATCCCACACCCTCTGTTACAAGAGCTCCCTGCTACTCAAAGTGTTAAATATCCACCCCTGTAAAACCTGAACATATCAAATGTGTGAAACCTGCTTGCTTTGTCTACAGACTTATTTGTCTCAAGCAAATGGCTGGGGTATTTTCGTACGATTGCGTTCATAAAAAAGGGTCTTTATAATCCGAAACTCGGCGCAAAAATACTGAACCAAAGACAAAAAGGAGGGAAAAGAGCAGGTGTAACAGAAACTATTTTGGCTTTTCCACAGTGCATTCTTGTCAGGTACACCAAAGTACCCCTCCTCCCCCTGCTCTCATAGTACGACAATGTGAAAATCAAAGAAAAGAGGTGGAAAAAGAAACAATGGTGTTGGGTAAAGTTTCCCTTGTTGAGACTGAAATCCGCCGAGAGGGTTCTCCGGATGACATTTTGCTCACATACAGTATGTTACATTAGTCAGCAGCTTGTCTCCACAGGTATCCTCACGTCCCCAGGTTATTATTAACATCTATTTATTTCACACTTTTGTGAGACAAAGTGATTTGCAACTTCACAATAGTATACAGCAGTGTCATTTTTACTGTATCAATTCAGAGTAAGAACCCAGCTCTTGTACCGCAGCAGGTGTGGGACTGGAACCCAGGACCTTTGGACTGCAATGTGATGTCAGTAATGGGTGGGTAGATGGGAAGAATGTCATCGGTGGCATCATGTCAGCACCGTTATGAAACTGTCCTCCCAACGGCCTTTGTGGAGTCCTACATTATTTACTAATGTGCCTTTGATCTGAAAAGTTGAAAGACAAAGGAGGAAGTCAGATATATGCGGTCAATTAATCTTTTATTCTTATTTCTTTGCTGTGTAGCCAATGTCTTCATCCAAAGTACCGTACAGAATCTGGGCCATTTATACAGTTGGGGAATTTTTACTGTGTCAGTTCAGGGTAAGTGCCTTGATCAAGGTACCTCAACAGGGGCAGGGAATGGACTGTGAGCTAAAAACCTGCAGGTTAAAAGTCTGCATCTTCAAGCACTGTAACTACTTAGGGTCAGGGTGTGGCCAATGCAATCTCAACAATTCTCCAGATTTCCTTTTTTTTAATCATATTTGTCATTTTCCTGCGTGTGAAATCAACGTGTTGCTGCTTGAGTTCAAAAATATAATCCAGAAGGTGTTTATGACGCTACCCTCACAATGTTCCTGCACTTAAGGGTGGTTTTCTGGACGAAGATTAATTCTAGTCGTGGAATAAAAAGGATTTTCAGCGGCCAGTCTTTACTGACAACATCACTGCACTTAGTCTTTGCCCAAAAAACAGCTTCTGAACAGTTCTAACCACATCAGCTGCGGCATCAAAGAACCTAGACCCCATAAGATGTTCTCCAGAAAGAGACTTTGGAATCACGTGGGCTCATGCTGACATACGGAGGAGGGCACTTTAGGTTGTGATCTAAACAAAATGATAAGGTTCTCATTACATCAGTTTTATTTGTTAAGTGAGATTAGGCTCACGACAATGAGAGCGGGAAGGAGGGAAGTGTCTTCAAAGCCAACACACACCTACACACTTTGTACTGTCAACCCAGCTGATGTCAACAGAGCTCTTCTGCCTGAGCATCACCACATGCTGCTTAAAAGTCAGTATTTGGACCTAACAATGTAATTATAGTATTTTTACAGTGTGAAACTCCCTGCGATGGACTGACGCCTGCTCCAGGGTGTACCCCTTAGCCTTGCACCCAGGGATGGGCCCTGGACCACTGGAGCGGTCAATGAAAATGGATGTATGGATAGATATAATGTGAAATTGGCGTTACTACAAAACAGAGATTTACACCTTTATATAGAATGAAATATTCCCTGTATATTTCTATCACATTTCCATGAATTGAATATTTCTTGAAATGTGAAAATCTGCACAGAGGTTCCTTCTTAAATTTGGGAGTGGCTGCAGAGCCGGTTGCTAGGATACCTTTTACAGCCTTGGGAAATATGAGCTCCGATGCAATGTGAAGAGCGATTTCATCATGCACGGTGTTCTCAGTGCTACTGGCTGCTTTCTGCCTGTTTGGAACTCAAGATTCAGATCTGCGGACTGCTTCATACTGCACGTGGGGCTACATACCCATGCCGACGTGAAGCTCTTTCTGTGGTTTTCAGGTTCTCATGATAGTTGTAACAGACAGCAAAGTCTGCCTAGAAGCTGTTTTGCTGTAGCCATTCATAATTTTAATCTCAGTAAAACCATAAAGCAGATGAGAGAGGGGAAAAAAAAGAACAAAACAAAAAACATTTCTGAAGTAACTATTTCCATTTTGTCCTTTCTGATTTGCAGCCTTGTGAATTTATGTCCAGTAAAAAGTTTTTAGGTGTACAATTGAAGCTACAGCTGACTATTACCCTGACGTTAAAGAGTAAACAGGAAAACCACTTGAAAGCAAAATAAGGTCAGTGGAAACTGCATCAGACAGCAGTAAAAAACTAAACATTATCATCTCAATACATCACCCACAAAACCCATTTTCTTAATGCTGATGTTTTGCGGGATCCACACTGCATACAATCACTCGGTACAATAAAATACAACGGCTCCTTCTATATGTTGCAAACAGCTGGATCACAAATAATCAAAGATGCAAACATTTTCCGGTTCATTTATTTTAAATTTCATTTTCTGCAGTTATATATTTTCTGAATTCTGCTTGTCGAAGAATAGAAACAATGTGTACTTGCACACTAATGTGACAGATGGAGTAAAACACGCTGAAAGACACAAAATAGGAATGTGGGACCGCCTTAATTCAATCCACTTCCACAGTGTTTACAGTTTGTGTCCAGATGAGGACTGCTGTGGTTTTACGGGAATAATTGCTCAAGAACTGGCACTCAACAGGAGCTTGCAAAGACAATTTAAGTTTGTTTTATGCAGCTCAAGGTTGTTCAAAACTCTTAAGTTTTACAAAGCATTTTTTACATTTACATTTACATTTATTCATTTAGCAGACGCTTTTCTCCAAAGCGACGTACATCTCAGCGAAAAAACAATTTGTACATTACATTAAGAGAGAGAGACATGGCTGCAGACATGTGATTCATAAGTAAACTTATTTTGTTTGTTTCCACTTGAAACACCGATGTTCATCGCTCGAGTAGGTGCATGGAACTCAGGATAGATGAATCCTGATCACCTTCCTACAATTTTTTTTTTTTTTTATAATAAGGTACACAAACATTTACATACATACAATACAGGAGTAGCGACTGTGTAAAGGCTTATCTGGGCATGATCATAAAGTTATGGTGCATGAAAATTTACACCATACGTGAGCTTCAGAGATCTTGGGTAAAGTGAATCCGGAAAAGGTGAGTTTCCAGACCCTTCTTGAATGTAGACAGAGTTTCAGCAGTTCTGAGTGGGAGGGTGGGATCGTTCCACCACAACAGAGCCAGAACTGAGAGCCTTTGTGCTTTACTTTTCGTGCGTGGGACCGCCAAGCGAGCAGGGGTAGATGAGCGAAGGGGTCTAGCTGGGGTGAAGCGGTTGATCTTTTTGTAGACAATAACCAGGCTGTTGAATTTGATCCGGGCAGCTATAGGAAGCCAGTGCAGAGGAATGAGTAGAGGAGATACATGGGAACGATTTTTCTAGTTATTAAAGCGATATCTGAGCTTTTTACAGGGTCTGTCCTGTACGGAAGATAACTTTGTTGTTAACTTTTTGCTGACAGTGACTCAGTAGTGTAAGTGACTTCTGATTTACCAAACAGTTGAGTTATGACCAGACTTCCTGTTCCAGTTGTGTTAGGGACAGCGTATTGTCAGTTGCTAAGACAGGCAGTGGTCTGCCAACCCTGTTTGAGTTAGACTCTTATGATGCTTGAGCACCGATCATGGTCTGCAGTGTGTGGATGTCAGACGTGGGCTTAGACAGGTGAACCTGCAGCTGCTACTCAGCTTGACCGCTGCGCGCTGGACTTTAACATCTGGGCGCTCATTCTTCCCAACCCTTCCAGGTGTAGAATGGGGGCTTCTCTTCCCAGAGGCTAATGGGGAGTGCCAGTCACCCATCAACCTGAACTCCCGGGAGGCCCGCTACGACCCCTCGCTCCTGGAGACGCGACTCTCGCACAACTACGTGGTGTGCCGTGACTGCGAGGTCATCAATGATGGCCACACCGTGCGCATCATGCTCAAGTCCAAATCAGGTACCGTTGGGCCACCTCGAGTTTCTTGAGGGTTATTTTCGCTGAAGCTGATTCATTTCTTTTCAAAGAAAGGGCTCTGTAATGACTTCATTACATGTGCTGGAGACCTCAGCAGTCTCTCGCCTCTCCTGTTCCAAGATGAAACCCTGCTTGAGTGCCATGAAAATAAATAACTACACTGTAGTATTTCCTCACACAAAGGCCATTTGTCTCAGACCTTGTCAGGGGCTGGAAGTTATTACTCAGGCTCGGTTCCGATAAATATGTCCTCCTACCGATGGAATGTTCTGGTCCTTGTCCTTAACACACTGCTGCCCTGATAAGGAACTGTTAACTCTGCAGATGGACTGAAGCTGAACTCAAAGTATGGTTTCTTTTTCTCTTTTCGCTGTGTAGAGTGTGGGCCCACGTAGATAACTTGGGCAATCGCTATGTGGGACAAATTGGACACAGGAGTAACAGCGAAGCAACACAAATGTTCTACATCTCTGGGAACTGCTGCAGAAGGGCAGGGGAGATATGTGGGCTTCCCGGTCAAATTATAAGCAAATAAACTTTGCTTATAATTCTGCACAATAGAATGTCTTCCTGTTCAAGTCAGTCCTTATTTTTCCAAAGAGGGCAAGAAGTTAATCTTTGTGTCGGTACAACATGACCAGCTGTTGTCTGAAGAGTAAGAAAACTGGAAAAATAACACTGATGTCCACCTCTCTGGTTTCAGTGGTGACTGGGGGTCCGCTGCCCAGTGACCACGAGTATGAGCTGCACGAGGTACGTTTCCACTGGGGCAAAGAGAACCAGCGGGGGTCTGAACATACCGTCAACTTCAAGGCCTTCCCCATGGAGGTGAGCATTGCCTCAGAGAGGGCTCAGACTTTGAGGATAAGCACTGGGGAATGATGTTTGGGACAAACACAGTAGACAGACTGGAAAAAAAAACATGGTGGGTAAACACTGGGGATAGAAATTAACGACAGCTGATGTAGAGTAGTGTGAAGCATAATTAGTAGAAATACACATGGAAATAAACACTGGAGGTAGACCTTGGGAAAATGTAAAAGTAAGCATGGAGAAGAGATGTTGGAGGTAGAACACTGATCAGAGACACAGAGGATGGTTATAGGAGTTGTAGGAGATAAGCACTGGCTATAGCCAAATACTAGAAACACAAAGGATAGATACTGAAGATAGACACTAGTTAAAGAGCAGACAGTGGAAACAGTGGAAACACAGTGGGTATATGTTGAGAAGCGTAAGGGACAGACCTGGGCATGGTTACTGGAGATAAGTACTCAGGATAGAGAAAAGAGACACGGAGACAGCTATTGAGGATTGATGTTGGATATGGACACTTGGGATAGTCAACAGAGAGAAACATTGAGACAGTAATTAAGGACTGATGCTGGAGATGGACGCTTGGGATAGTCAATAGGGATAAACGGTGATGGCCATTGATTATAGTTTTTGGAGACAGGCTCTAGGGATAGTCAATTTGGATAAAGATGGGGAATAGACACTGATGAATGATACCTGGAGAGAGTCACTGTAGACAGGCAAGGGAAATAACCATGGAGGACGATAAAACATGGGGAGGACATTGAGGTTGGTTTCCGGAGACAGTCACAGGAGACGGATATTAGGGTTAGACACTGGAACTACACTCTGCTAATACCCACCATTTGAGTCTCAAACAGGGAAAAGCAGGGTTGGTGATCACTCAATTTCTCCATCATTGTTGATGATAAATACCTGGCTTCGAGATTACTTCTTCTCCCTCTCTTCCACAATTCATGCATTTTATAAACCTCCTACTGGAGATCGCTGAGAGTTTATGTTTAAATTCAAATTCAGTGTGTGCAGGTTGAGCGCAGAAATAAAAGCAAGTTGCAGAAGAGCAAACATGGACAATGTGGTTTGAACTGAAAGTGGTCTATGCCAAAATATGACTTTCAGTATGCTGAAATATGACAATCTGGGGGCGGGTATGCCAAGGGCAGACTTGCCTCCAGCAGCTGCTTGAAGGCACAAAGGGGGCCTCGAACCACTGCACTGCTCTTGATGGAGCACCAGCGGAAACAGGTGGCTCTAGGACATGATGTGTACTGAAGGAGAACACCGCCTTGTTGCTCTGTTTACATTAGTGCAAGTGCCATGTGGGCTATAATAACGGTAAATAACTGTGCATTAGTGCCTCCATCATAAACAAACCAGCAAATTAGTGCATGCATAAAAATAATTCAGTCCAGCCATATGTTTAATAATGTTCCACTGTTAAAAATGCTTCACTGTCCAAACACAATTAGGTGACAAAATTGAATGAAAATGTAAACCAGTTATGTTAGTATGTAATTAATGATGTCCGAGTTATACAGCTTTGAGGTGTCTGTCATTTCCCAGCTCCACCTGATCCACTGGAACACCACGCTCTTCAGCAGCATCGAAGACGCCATGGGGAAGGAGAACGGCATCCTCATCATCGCTCTCTTTGTACAGGTATCAGTCTTTAGTACTGATCAGTCCGACTCTACTCTACACTGGATAAGCAATGTCTGAAAATGTGGGAGATGTGCATTCACATTTATTCATTTTGCTGATGCTTTTCTCCAAAGCAACTTGTAATGTTAAGGTTACAATTATTTGCCCATTTATACAGCTGCATAATTTTTACTGGAGCAAGTTAAGGTAAGTACCTTATACAAGGGTACTACAGCCGGAGGAGGGAATCAAACCCACGACCTCTAACCACTAGGCTACCAGCTGTTCCATTTAAAAAGAGATTTCATTTCATGCACTCAAAATTCGTCTTTCTCAGTATTCAGAGAAGGCTTATTAGGAAACAAACGTTGCCAGTTTGAAAGGAAATGTTGCAAGGATTAAGGGAACTGTACGGACCCTTTATTCATAGTTTGGGAAAAAAACACAAATAAATGCTGTGCCACTTTTAATGTTGCGGACATTAACTGCGATCCTTATCTGAACCGAGAACAGGTACAGGATGTGTTATTTGATAATTTGTTAGTAGGTATAGTTCATCTTCATAATCATCATAATCAGCTACACGCTGAGCGTTCAGTCTGGCATCCATCTGGTTTTTGGCAGCCTGATCAATAATGCGCTTCCTTTGACGCGTTTGCAGGAATGTGCAACGTTGACCAAAGCAACTCGATGACGGTTATTATCGAAGGCTTCTTTTGGCGGTCCTCAGTAGCGCTGTCTTCCTCTGATGCCCACCTTCTCTTTTCACAGATAGGGAAAGAGCACCTGGGCTTGAAGGCCATAACAGAGGTCCTGCAGGATCTACAGTACAAGGTGAACTGTTTGTTTTGCGCTTCTGTGTTGGTAAAGTAAATAGTCACGGGTGCGAGCTCGCTTGCGCACGTCTGTGTGTGTACTTGCTCGCTGTGGTCGGAAGCACCATGGGAACTGAGAAATCTCCTATGCTGCACCTAAGGGGTTAGATAAGGCAGCAGAAGAGCACCGTGGAATCATCTGGCGCCATGTTGCCATTGGCAACGGATGTATACCCAAAAAGCTGAGGGCCATTGGTGTCAAAATCAGAGTCGTTTCTTAGTGACTGTTTTGTAGTTTGAAAGTAATATTGGAATGGGAATTTTTAAAGGTTGTGTGTGTTGAAGTGTATATGTTTGCTGGAAAATAAAGGATAGGACCCACAGAGAATGAAATTAATTTTGATCTCAGAACTCATGTTCATTTTGATATTGGGATCCTTTGCTGAACTGGCATGAAAAGGAACACAGGACCTATGACCCACTCCAATGGTGGAGTGAGACTGCTGATCAGATGAGGACTGTAGGAAGGGGGGAATACCTGAACATGACCATGTAGACCTCTGACCGGTCCCTTGGGTTCGGAAGTGGCTTCGAATGTGGTTCAATCCAAGTGGAGTCTGGTCAAGGGGAGATGGATGGATGGATGGATGGGTGGGTGGATGGATGGATGGGTATTATTCATGGTTCCTGCATTGTAAGCCCACCTGGGTGCTGTAACACAATAAAAAAACGTGCATTTTTTAAAAGGTGTCCACTTAACAGCACAACTTTTAAGGCGACTGACATGTTTTTTTCTGTTCAACAGATACGTCCATTCATATCCTGTTTTCTTTCATTTCTCAGGGGAAGGCAAAAATAATACCGTGCTTCAATCCCAACACGCTGCTCCCTGGTAAGGGGTTAGATGTGGCTCCAGTGGTCACACCGCAGCTTGCGGTACAGATACGAACTGGGGTTAATGTGTCAATACTGGCATGAAGTGACTTTGTGCGCCATTGGTTCATTGAACAGATTGTGTGTGACCATCCTTTGAATTGCCTGACCGGTCTCTGTGTGCTGACCTGCCCTCATTCTAGACCCCCTCCTGCGCGACTACTGGGTGTACCAGGGTTCTCTCACCATGCCCCCCTGCAGCGAGAATGTCACCTGGATCCTGTACCGCTACCCCCTGACCGTCTCGCAGCTCCAGGTAGGCCCACGTCCAGGCGCCAACATGCTACCCCCTAACCCTCCTTCCACCAGGTGGGTAGAAGGAGGACATTGGTCTCTGTGGTCAAGCAGGGGTCCCTTTGAAGACCATGGTGCCTCTTTCAAGTGCAACTGCTCTCCTGCTCTTTGACCAAGGGCATCCCAAAGGCCACACATGAAACAAGCCACCGCTTCCTGTCACGTCTATTTGAAGTGGTCCACTGGAAAAAAACTCCAGGTTGAGACCAGTGAGAAACAATGGGTGGCGAAATAGAAGACACATAGGAGATACATATAAAGAGAATACATATGTATATATTTGTACGAGTATTTTTTAATGAGTTTCTAAGTCATCTTGGTATAAATGTATTAAAGGTATAGATTGAATGGGGCCTCTGATTATATTTTCTAGTATATTCTTTTTGCATTTGGTTGTGTTTATTACAGAGCAAATATGGTTTGATATTATATCCGGGAATCCACCAGGAAGGCTGCCCTCAGTCCAAAGGTCTGTAAACTTGTCTCAGAGTTTTGGGCACACTTGGTGGAACTTATTTTTTACCACGAGGCATTTGGGTGAACAAGTTTGACGAGGAAATCAGGTATCAGGTATAGTGACATTGCAGCTGGAAGAGTCTTGAGTCCACTTTGGAATGGGACCCCCCAAGTGGTCTGGGTTCTCCTTGAGGGCTTTAATGAACACACTGACCTTAGTGGACTGTCTGGCCAAGCAACTTCGCTCTTGGGCTCATTCGCGAATCGCTGCCGGTGCGAGGGGTGTTGGCAGAGACCTGGGGCCGAAGCGGCGAAACTTACTGCTTCGACACAAGAATGCAAACAGACCGCTTGCACTCTTTTGTCTTCCGTTCCAAAGAAAAGTCCACGGCTTCCTTTCCCACGAAAAGAGCCCAATCAAGCCGTTCGCTTGGCCACCATTGTCCGTGATGAACCTCAAACCCTTCTTTTGGTTTTGCGTCTTTGCTAAGTTTGCTGGCTGCAGAAACGCACTGAATATTTTAAACCCGGTTCTATTTATATATGACTTCTTCCATCACTCACTATTATAAAAAAAGCACGAGTTTATATAGCCAGAAGTTTGCTAGCACAGTTGTGTTCTTGTGGCTTGGCTTCTTGAGGTGAAGAGAGCGGATGAAGCATTAGGCCTCGGCGTGTTGCTAAGCCATGTGGCGTCGAAGCCAGCGGTGGCCCTGTAAATAAAGTCTAGCCTCCGGCAGATGTGGCTAAGATACGTCCCTTCCTGCTGCGAGGCAGCAGCAATTACGGCCGCACGCTCAGCCCTTTCCCAGCCACGTTCTTCTGCGTGTCCTCCCCTTACATCAAGAGTCCACAGAGTCGCCTCCTCTTGTTAAAAAGCCTGCAGAGGCTTCCCAGGGTCACTTTTCCTGCCCACATCCAGTGTCTCGGTATTCTTAAGAGTGGGTGTTGCACACGTGCACAAGAGTCAGGAGGGAGTTCGCTGCATCTTTGGTTAAATTTGATGGACACGTTCACACATTTGCATGTAATTACCCATTAATACAGAGTAATTTTTGCTGTATCAGGGTAAGTACGACCAAGGGCACTACAGAAGGAGGTGGGATTTAAATCTGAGTCCTGGGTGTGTAAGGTGACAGCTGTGAGCAGTACGTCACCTGTTGCCCACACATACGCCTAACAAGGGGTGGTCGTTCCCCCATCCCCCCCACGTGTTCAGCCCGAACGAGTCCGTATTTTTTGGTTCCTCCAGCACCAGATTAGTTGTTGCACCACTGTATTCACAGTCGGTATCCAGCTGTGGCCTGATGGGGTCCTGTCGTTCCAGATCGAAGAGTTCCGAAGACTGAGATCCCACATCAAGGGGGCGGAGCTTCCGGAGGGCAACGATGGGATGCTGGGAGACAACTTCCGGCCCACACAGCCTCTCAGCGACAGGGTGGTCAGGGCTGCCTTTCAGTAGGGGTGTCGGGGCCCTCCGGCGCTATGCACCATGGGTAAATACAGGCTTTTTCGCTCCTGTGATATTAGTATTATGTGGCTTTACCTACTGTCGATATAGGCACATCAAGGACTACGTGGTATCAGCTAAACATATTCCATACACAAGTTCTGTAAGAACAAAATGTTTAATGTGTTGTGATATATGTAATAATGTGGCAGTCAGGTATGTCACCCCAGTATTAACTACCAATAAATAGAATAAAATATGTTTTTTTTTTTTTTTTAACTGAACTGCTGGACAAGATACAGGTGTGTAAAACACCGCATGAAGAGTTGTCTTGCAATCTGTAATTTGGAATCCATCTCAGATATGTATCCTTAATCTGCCCTGTAATAAGAGAACGATATTGCTTGTTCTGATTGTATTAATTCCGTAGAAGAAGGGCGAAAGCTCCCATAGGTGCCCGGCGCTGGTGAAAAACGTAACAAGGCCAACCAACCATACTACTTTCTCCCTAATCTGGGACTTGAGCTATTCTATTTTAGTCGCCACATGGGAGCACCTGAAGGCTCAGTGCTAAATCATCATTTTAAGAATAGAAGTAATTTGTTTTAGAAGGAGGGCGCGAGGAAATGGGCCGTTTCATGCTGATCTGTTGACACACATTTTTCTGTGTAAAGCAGAGTGGGCAGTCTTGCTTCCTGAGAGCTCCGTGGTCTCCAGTACACCTCCGATCTTATCGTTCCAGGGAAAGTCGCTCTTTGGACAGGGAATCATTTGTTTAGCTGACACTTCCCTCCAAAGTGCACACACACACAATGTCTACAACCGCTTGTCCCAAGCGGGGTTGTGGCAAACCAGAGCCTAACCCAGCAACACAGAGTGTGGGGCTGAGGAGTGGGGGGGCGGGGACACACACACACTCCGGACGGGACGCCAGTCCACCACAATGGAGCCCAAGCAGGGCTCTAACCCCAGACCCACCACATGGCAGGCCTGGGCCAAAACCCACTGCATCACCACGCCCCCTCCCTCCAAAGCAGTTTACAGCAATTTGTCCATTTGTACAACGTGGTAATTTTGACTGCAGACTTAATTAAATACCTCGATCAGGAGTTCTACAGCAGCAGGTGAGATTTGGGCATGGGTCCTTTGAGTGCACGGCAGCTCTGACCACTTGCCCACCTGCTGCCCTGAGTTTACAGCTCACCTGGACTATAGTGTAAGTTAGTAGTACCTGTTTTACCGGGGTCTCCCATTGCAGTAGAACCGTGGAACTGTGTGGGACCGTGTTTTTAAGCTGCTCGAAAGCGTATGTTTGCAGCAACCTCAACTAAACGGACCAAAAGATTTGTAACTGCGCCCACTGGCTGCTCTTTTTAATCTGGATTCTTGAAGCACACACTTCCTCTTTGGCCGTGACTCAGTGAGATGACCATCAGCGTACTGAACACGGCCGCTCAAGGAACGGGCAGGGCCGGAAAAACACCGCCGAAGGAAAGTTCAATAAATGGAAAGGTCAGAAAAACAAGGGGGGGAGGCAAAGATGTAGGGCGGCATGTCCTCGAGCGAGCAACCCTTTTTTTTTGTAGATCCCCTGCCCCTGAGAGGCCCATATACAGCCTTTGGTGTTAAATTCATGTTTGAAAAAGTGTTCATATTAAAGAGAGTGCCTGAAAGATCGAGCAAACTTAGTAATACTCAATATTGTCAACCGCTTATGTGGTTAGACAAATTAGATGTAGCCGTGTGCAATTATTCAGTATATTTGCATTCACGCTGCTGTGCGTTCCCGAAAATTGTGCTCCACCTGAATCCAGCAGCTGACAAAATACCGGGCCTTTCTAAAACACATAGTTTTAGAGAACCACAGGTAATTTAATCTGTGGCAAAGCGATGGGTTAGCATCCAAAACTCATCACATGACTGTGCTTGGATTTGTTCATGTAGACCTGAGCATAAAAAAATCATTTATAATTCATTGAGTTAAAGACACTGTTCACGCTGACTCGTGAGGTACGGGCTTTGGGAGCGTACTCTTTGTCCGCATTCGGAATCTCTCCTTGGCTAACATCTTAGCGGTGAAGTGCGTGGGTCAGCCACGCATCAAATTTCTTCAAATATCCAAATGTAAGTTAGTTCAACTCTTAACTACCTGGATATAACAGTGCAGAAGAGAGGAATAAGGCTTAGGTCTACCGCCCTTTGTCGTTGTTTACAGAAAGGCGTATCTTGTTATCTTCCTGGCGCTAGCTAAAAAAAATGGCCTTCTGATTAGCGGGTCCGTTAGGGAGATGCCGACCCTAGTCATCGCTCATCGAGAGGCTCTGATGGAATTTCCCTTCCGGGTTTCGCTCATCGTATCACCAGAATCCAGGAGCGCGGCGGCGCAGTCGAGTTTTTCATCGTCACTGTGACTTAGCATGTTGCTATATGGCGCTGTACCACAACACCATTTTAGCATTTGTATTCACATTTATTTATTTAGGAGATACTTTTCTCCAAAGCGACGTACATCTCATAGAAAATACAACGCGTTCATTACATTAGGAGAAAGAGACGCTTAGATGCAGACGTGTGATTCTTAGGCGCAGTCGGTTTGTTTATTTCCGCCGTATGAGTAGGGTTGCCAACCCCTGCAGAAGAAAATAAGGGACGCTTCTGGATTCTTTATAGGAAAATAAGGGACACTCGCAATTTCGTTGTAGCTTTGTCAGCCTTGACCCTTGACCCCTGACCCTTAACCCTCCCTCTGACGGTCGGACTCACACACGCAACACAGGTGTGTTTCACATCCATTTTTGCAATGTTTTCCTAATCTCCTTTTAACACTTTTATGCGAACGCCGAAGTTTATTCATGCAGTAAATATATGTAATAAATACCTTTTAAGTGTCTGTGGGTGTGAAAGGTTAAAATACGGGACAAACCGCGTTCTGTATGGTTTTAATATGGAACGCAACTCTTATACCTTAAATACGGAATGATTCCGTATTATACGGGACGGTTGGCAACCCTGAATATGAGCCAATGTTCATCACACGAGTAGCTGTGTAAAACTTTATCCAGATATTGACAATTCCTAATCACATTCCTAATAATATATATTTTTTTATATATAAACATTTACATTACATTACAGGAGTCGCTTCATGAAGGCTTATCTGTTGTTTAACAAGCATGATCTCAGAGTTATAGTTCTTTAACATTTACACAATTCATGAATTTAAGAGATCGGGGAGAAGTGAGTCCGGATGAGGTGAGACCCTTTTTAAATGTGGACAGGGATTCAGCAGTTCTGAGTGACGGAGAGAGGTCATTCCACCACAACAGAGCCAGAACTGAAAACCTTCATGCTTTTTGGACCTTTTGTGCGGGGGACCACCAAGTGGACAAATGTGGAAGAGCGTAGTTGTCTGGTTGGGGTGTAGTAGATAATCTGCTCTTCCCGAAATCTGGGAGCAGTTCTACTGATGTTTTTGTAGGCTGTAACCAGAGTCTTGAATTTGACCCGGACAGCTATAGGAAGGCAGTGCAGAGGAACGAGTAGAGGAGATACATGGGAACGCTTCGGCAAGTCAAACACAACTCGTGCAGCAGCACTCAGTATCAGCTGTAGCGGTTCGATGGCAATAGCAGGAAGGCCACACAGGAGAGAGTGGCAGTAGTCCAGATGGGATGTCTCCATGGTCTGGACAAGTAGTTGCACACAGTCTGTTAGATAGGGACGGATCCTGCGGATGTTGTGCAGGATGTATCTGCAGGTCCAAGTTGCGTCTTTGATGTGCAAGAACCTTACTAGCATATTTCCATTGTAATTGCAGTAGAGGTTCATAGCTGTGTACCGCCTTAAATATCGCAGATAACCTCACCCAAAGCAACAACAAAACCGATGCCTAATGAAGCATTACTGGATGGATCGTACAACTGTGTGTTCTTTTACAGCCAGTGCTGAGAAGCTGTACTAACAGTAACTTTCAGTTCTACTGGGGCAAACAATGTGCACATAAGACGAGATGTCCATTGTGTTCATGTTCAAGAGAAGAGATCGCCGTGTTTCTCATGCATGAGAGAACTTGACAGATTGTTCATCTGTACCTAGGATACACAAGTAGCATATGACCTGTTGGCACAGCGTATTACCTGGCTGCTCTGCTCACACACACACGCACACGCACACACCTTTGGGTGCTTTAGTCACACTCGCGTACACACTTGGGAGCTGAAACTGGACAAGCAGCTCCTTGTAGTGTTCAGTCTGAACCTGCTTTACTCGTTGGTTCAGAGCACCTTCTGTGATCAGAATTTATCCACTATATTTGTATTTCCATTTTTTTTTAGCAGGGGGACCTTGACCTTTGTGTTGCCTGTAACGAAATGATAAGAACAACCAGATGCAGATCCTGACCTGAACTAATGACTCGAGGAAGAAAACAGAATGTAAATAAAAAGCGATGTTAAGTGGGAGGTGTGTCAGAGGAATTCCTTTCACCTAGAACACACTGCTAACGATTTGCATTCAAAGTGCAATAATATCTGTAGAGCACCCCTGGGCAGCACCGCGGACATGAATAGTTACAGTTCATCCGCACTAATGTGGGGTCATGGCACTGACTGCTCGTTCATTTTTGTTTAAAAATAATTTTGACATGATAGAATTTTTGTTAATGTTAATAAGCAGTGTTATTTTAACAAAAGATAACATGACAAAATAGGATTATACAATAGACATTTACACAGTAGCTGAATAATAAAATAAAAAGTGTATTCCAGTACTGACTTTTTTTTACATTGCTTCCTTTAGCAGATACTTTTCTCCAAAGAACACTATGTAGTGTTATCAGCCCATGTGTGTTACACTGCTAGATACACTACTTACAGTGGGTCACTCATCCATACATCAGCGGAACACACACACTCTCTCTGTCACTCACTCACACACTATGGGGGAACCTGAACAGCATGTCTTTGGACTGTGGGAGGAAACCAGAGAACCCAGAGGAAACCCACGCAGACACGGGGCGAGCGAGTTGTGTTTGACTTGCCAAAGCGTTCGCATGTATCTCCTCTACTCGTTTCTATGCACTGGGCTCTTATAGCTGCCTAGATCGAATTTAAGACCCTGGTTATGGCCTACAAAGGCATCAAAAGAACTGTTCCCAGCTCTCTACAGGACTTGATCAACCGCTACACACCAAGCAGACTTCTTCGCTCGTCTACTTCTGCCCGCTTGGTGGTCCCGTGCATGAAGGGTAAAGCAAGAAAGTTCTTGGTTCTGGCTCCGTTGTGGTGGAACGACCTCCCCCCTCACTCAGAACTGCTGAATCTCTTTCCACATTTAAAAAGGGTCTTAAAACTCAGCTCATCCAGTCTCACTTCTCCCCTGATCTCTTAAGTTCATGTAAGGTGTAAATGTTCATGCACAATAACTTCATGATCACGACTGGATAAACCTTTACTCAGCTTCTCCTGTGATGTACGTAAATGCTAGAGTATCTCACAAAAAAAAAAAAAAATTTGTAGGAATGTGATTTGGAATCGTCAATATTCTGAGCTTTATGCAGCTACTTGTGTGATGAAAACTGGTGCATACAGTATGGTGGGAGGAAACAAACTAACTGTGTCTCTCCTAATGTAATGCACAAATTGTATTTTCTCTGAGATGTACGTTGCTTTGGAGAAAAGCGTCTGCTAAATGAATAAATGTAAATGTAGAACATGCAAACTCCACACGGACTGAGCGGGGATCGAACCCATGTCCTCTAGCACCACCCAGGCGCTGTGAGACAGCAGTGCTACTCCCAATATACCCAATAAGTTAAATGATTTTTTTCAAAATTCTAGGAAATATACTAAACATGTATGTTAGTATAGGAACATCAGTGTATGAAGACACTTGCATGCGCTTCGTGCACCACACCATTCATGTCGCCACAGAATTCAGAGCATCGTGTTGAGAGTAATACAAACCACGCCACCGACATTTGTGTGTGAGCAGGTGTCCGCTCAGCACTGTGGGGGGGCGAGCTTGGGCACGGAAAGGGAGACGAGCTCAAGCGAGCTCTCTCGACGGCGCGACGTGCCGCCCTCGTCCGTGGAGGTCTCGGTCGAAAAGTCTCCGACAACGAGGCGTCTGTTTGTCCTCCCCTCCACAGAGCGGGGCGGGAGGAGACAGCGAGACGACGGCCCCCCCGCGGGACCCAGCTGGACGCAGGGGCGGCCCTCCTTCGCCGTGGCCCACAAAGGCAGCATTGTACCGCGTGCTGTCCCCCGCCCAGCACTTGACGCGCCGCTGCAGCTGGGGCCCGGCTCCATGGCCCGCACTACCGAGAGACGGCAGCAGGGGACGCTCTCCAGCCAAACGCCCCTAGGAAGCTGTACCCATTAAACAATCAAACAGCAGTTTGCTGGTAGAATACTTACTACAGAATGCTAGGAATATATATATATATATTATATATATACAGTATATATATATATATATATATATACACATATATGCAGTGTGGTCGTGGTGATACGAGTTTTAAATGGGGTGAAGTGCGTGACTGGAAGTTGTTGGCGGACGTGGGAAAACAACTGCAGATGCCGCAGTGCATTGCGATCACGGCGTTGAGACCCGATATTGTGCTGTACTCCGAGGGCGCACGGATAGTGTACTTCATTGAATTAACAATACCTTTCGAAGACTCATTGGAAGATGCCTTTGAGAGGAAGAAATTGAAGTACACTGAGTTGGCTGGTGAGGTGAGGGAGCGAGGCTGGCAGTGCGTTATTAGACCAGTGGAGATCGGTACTAGAGGGTTTGTTGCAAAATCAACCACGTCGCTGCTGTTGGAGTTTGGTTTTAGGGGTCAGTCGTTAAGAGCAGCCATTAAAGGCTTGTCAGAGGTAGCAGAAAGATCTAGTCAGTGGTTGTGGATGAGAAGGCACCAGGGTGCTTGGGGGAAGCACACTTGAGTGGGGAGTACTCACCTAGGTGAACATCAATGGTTTGAGTTTTGTTGTCACCTCCATATGCTGGTATGGTGTATTGCTTGGTTTTTTTTTTTTTTTTTTTGGTGGGTGGAGTCGCTGGGATGGCACTGTGGGCATGGAGGGGGGTGGGTCTGGGACGCCAGATCTCGCTGTTGAGCCTTCTGGAGGTGTAGTGGGCTCAATTCAATGAAACATCAATGAAGGAAGGTGCCCACTTGACAACCCCAACGAAGTGCACACGGTGGCTCCCGGCAAGGAGGATGGTGTTTGCCCATGATATTTTTTGTGAAGGGAATTGGTTGGTTTTGGGAGGGATGGTATATTATGGCATGGTTGGTTTGTCTAGCCCCCTTGGTTTTTGGCACGAGGGGTTGAATATCTTTCCCTGTGTATTATTGTAATATATATGGTAGTTTGTGAAATGTTTTAAAAAGTCCTGTAGTATTAGAGATTGAATAGCATGACTCGTGTAAAAGTACAGTGCAACTTATAGTCTGTATTGGTAGCAAATGGGTGTCACTCGATTATACAGCTTTATTATATTTATTTGATTGAATAGACGTAGAACATTGAAATATGTACATCCATCCAGTGGAAGAAGGTTGATGGTGACGTTTGGGGTTGCGGGTGTGTTGTAGGACTCTGCTGCTTAGAGATGCTGTAGTACAACAACATGCAAATGAGCATTTGAGGGTGTGTGTGTGTGTGTGTGTGTGTGTGTGTGTGTGTGTGTGTGTGTGTGTGTGCCGTTGCGCTGGGTGTTGTGATGACACTCTTGTGTTGTAGCTCATTTAGACACTTGCTGTTGCCGTGCAACTCGAGCGCCTCCTCCGGGCACCGACAGCTGACGGTCGCTTGCGGTTCAGCCGCCGCAGTGCATTGTGGGAGTTTCTCCATCCTCCTCGGGCACCGGCCTTCGAGCAGAGTGTCTGCGGGAACATGTCCCACAATACCCCGGCCCCCAGGGAATCGAGCTCCCTTCGCAAAGTCGTGCATTCTCTCTTCTGACGGCCCCCGACGTTTGGCCCTCCCTCCGGGGCCGAGGGGGATTGTGGGTCATGCTGCGTGGCATTGTGGGAAATCAGAACTTCGGTGTGTTTACAGATGCTTAAGGCCGCCTTGCACATGTTCAGGTCTAAAAGAGCACTTTGTTGTTGGGAAACAAGAAGTTTTTATATATATATATATGTGTGTGAGTATGTACAGTATATATACATATAAGTATATACACACATATATACAGTATGTGCATAGGATGTGTTAAATAAATGTGGTGCTGTTACTAAAAGACAAGGCTGTTTTAGTGTTTTGCTGGCTCACTTCTCAGGTCAGATGGACGGTGAAGGTCCTGCTTAGACCAATAACTTCATAGAATGTTCTGGCACCATGACCCCCCCGATCGGGATGAGGTGAGGATGATGCCAGGTTTGCCCCCGCACCGTGTAGATGATGTCCATCTGTTCCGAGTGTTTTCTCAGCGCCAGTGAGCCAGTGTCCAGGATGGCCCTGGTGTTATTCCGGACTGTTCTACTGGTGTGTGTGTCCGGTGTCCTTCCGGTTTATTAATGCTGTGTTTAACAGCGTGTGGAAACTGGAACAGCACCAGCTCTATGGTTCATGTTAAGCAGGTTTTTGGGGCGTAAAGCTCAGAGGTCTCACACACACATACACACACACACACACACACACACACACACACACACACATGGGTGAAGGAGCTGCAGGGTACAATTTTTGACCTTCATTTCCTAGTTACATTTACAAATTATATTTACATGAATTTACATATATTTATATTTACAGTACATTTACATGCCTCATTTACTTGTTATATTTTTTGTTCATTCTGTGACCCACATGAGCCCTTTGAGGCAATTTTATACTCTTTGCTCCCTTTCCGGACACACAATACCAACTCCTGGACCATCAAGGACTTTCAGCGCAGAATTCCTACTGACACTGCGATGTAGAACAAGACCGGGCTCAGCCTGCGATTGTAAGCCATTTCACCGCGGTAAAAGTGTGCAGTACCGAAACAACAGTAGTAGCTTTCCCATTATATTTCCAAGTACAATAGAGGAGCAGTGAAGGGGGTTCACATCAAAAGTAGACCCTACGTTGAGAGTCACATGTCTGTATCTCTGCCTCTCCATCTGTTGGTAAAATACACTCTTATTGACTCCCAGTTGTGGCTTTGGAGTAAAACTCCCGCTGAACGAATAAATGCACATGGCAACCACAGCAGCAGTACTTACAGCTCATGCTGCTCCACATTCTGACTTCAGGTGGCGATTCTTTACCGCCAGACAAACACGCACCTCCGTTCTGGTCTTCCAGACATACGATCCCCACGCGCTTGGCTCTTATCCTACTTACCGTACCAGTACCGGTGTAAAATGCGAGGACAGTTCAATAGCGGCGTGTTGGGAATGAGCCCACGTGTCTACAGCGGTTCCCAGACATGGGGGACACTTGCGTTCTTGGCTTCCGCTCTTCTGTCCCGTTCGTCCCACACGGGTGTTGGCTAAATTGTCCGGGTCGACTCTCGACCGGTATTCTATGCGGTGCAGTCAATAAGTTCTAAGACCGGCTGCTGTGTGGCATGCGGGGCGGCGCCACCGGCGTTCATCGTCCTCGAGGAAATCTTCGCCCTTGGAAAGGAGTCGTTGGCTCCTCCTCAACATCGAGCAGGCCAAGCTTCACCCCCCACCCCCCAGCCAATTTGCCCGTAATTCCTGGAGTCATACAGCAGGTACCGAGCTGTCGCACGCGTCAGGATCCCACCGAAAAGGCTTCATTAGTCAGTGTTCGCCAAGCGCTTTATTTCATTACTGTGCCCACGTTTGGAAAGCAAAAATTTCGATGCGTGAAACTCCCCAAGGTTCCAGTCGCCAACGGCGCTCATTCGCACGATTGTCGGTTTCCCCGATAGCCGGCGGCGGCACGACTACTTCACCTCGACTCCTCGTCCTGCGAGGAGCTTAACGAGAAGCTTTTATCGCTCGGGCGGCGCTTAATTGGCCGCTCACATTAACGCGACCCCATGCGTCACGCTAAATTAAGTGCTTCGTTCCCGGAGTAGCGGGGGCCTTCGGCGGAGCGCCCCTCGCAAAGCGAACGCGCCGCCTCCACCGCCTTGTCCTCATTACGCCCAAATTAGGAGGAAATGAGCGGAGAAGCTGAGACGCCCGAGTCAACAAGACACGTGGCAAACGTGTGTCGGTGTTTTGGCTGGGCGTAGTCGTACATTTACTCTCATCCCCGTGAGAACTGGGTGCACAGGCCAACAGAGGGCTAGTGCTTTAACCGCACAAGGCGGGAGGTGGGAGGTGCTCGCCTGTCACCTGTTAAAATAAAAGTGACCACAAGCATTTCTGTGCCTGTATCTGTGTGTCATTGTACGCAGCAGTAAACTGAATGACACACACGCGCACACACACACACACACACACAGCGTCCGTAACGCAGCCCAGTCCATTAAGAACATTCGAGTTGTTCATCATTCACTAAATAATGAGATGGAAATGCAAAATGTTTGTTTGTTTGTTTCGCTCAGAGACCTTCTGACACCAGACCTGCGGAGAACGAAACACAGCGAGCCCCTTGAGCTCATGAGCACGTCTTATTAGCCCCCTGTTTCTTGGGCTCGCAGCTGCCAGCGCTCATTTGGATCAAACGCTCTCAAAGGTGTCCTTGTTCAGCACCGGGGGGGGGATGAGTCTTGGTATCCTAACAGCACATCCCCACCCCCACCCCGAGAATCGTCCGCCTAGACGTAATGTAGCTGGAGCCTCGCCAATGCCACACGCTCCCGGGTAGAACGGTGTCAGGATGAATGCAAGGATCTGCGCAAGGTCTTCACAAGGGGCCTTCCGGAACAATCCGGCCCCTCTTGAGCGATTTGGTTTTCTCCATTGTGAGCCGCGTTTGAAAATTTTTCACTTGTTTGTGTTTTGAAACATCTACGCCGCCAGTTTTCTGCGCTGGCACATCTCGCGTGTCTCTCACTTGCGTTCTGTTGAGTGCAAGCGATATATGAATGAGGGGGGCGCAGTGGTGCAGCGGGTAGCACTGCCACCTCATAGCACCTGAGCTGAAGCTGAGTGAAGGATTGAATGCGACTCAGTCTGTGTGGAGTTTCCATGTTCTCCCTGTGTGCATTTTCTCCAGGTGCTCTGGTTTCCTCCCACAGTCCAAAGACATGCAGTTCAGGTGAATTGATAACTCTGAATTGCCTGTATTGTGTTAATGGGGGGAGTGTGTGTGTGTGTGTGTGTGTGTGGCTACCCTGCAATGGACTGGTGTCCCAATCAGGGGTGTACCCTCCAGCTTTGTGCCCAATGATTCCAGGATAGGGTCTGGACCCCCGTGACCCTGACTGTGACCAGCGGATAACGAAAACGATTGGATGAATATACCGATGAATTTTGGAGCCAAAATTACAGGACTTATAGAAAAGGGCCTAGACTGCATTTTTACAGAGACACACTGTCACTTCATTCACACATTATCCTTTTCACACTCCCGCTCTCCTCCAGCCAAGTTTGATGTATTTATAATTTTTTATTCATTGTCCCACGGATTTACGATCATTTACCCATTTGCAGAGCCGCACAGTTTCTATTGAATCAGTTCGTGGTAAATACCTTATCAAGGGTCCCACAGAAGGATTTAAACCCAGGAGCTTCTGGCTGCAAGGTGATGGCTGTGCATTAGGACAGTCATTCAGGCATTCATTCGTTCAACATATACAGGACAAGATATCACACCCAGTGCATATATTACAACGACTGTACACAAGGATCCAGTCCAACCGACTTCACCATGATGCCGCAGAGGAAAAACATCTAGCATCACCAACATACATCTCCATGCCAAGCGGCTTAATCTTCTGCCCCGACCATCCCATCAACCTCCGGCTACCAACATGGGTATTTCACTGAAGTTGTCAAATGGGCACCTCCCTTCGTCGTTTTTTTTTTTATTGAATTAGGCCCACGACACCTCAGGAAGGCTCAACAGTGCAGTCCCACCCACACGTTACATACCCTTCACCCTCAACAAATACAGCAACTCCACAAACTGAAGCTTTCCTCCAAAGTGACTGACAATGTTGAGGTTCTTAACAATTATTAATCCTTTTATACAACTGGGTAATTTTTACTGGAGCAATTCAGGGTAAATACTTTACCAAAGGGTACTATAGCCAGAGGTGGGAACTGAAGGCAGTAGCTCTAACTACTACATTTACATTTATTTATTTAGCAGACACGTTCCTCTAAAGCAACTTCCAATGAACTCTACGTAGTGTTACCAGCCAACACACCTTATTCACCATGGTGACTTACACTGCTAGATACACTACTTACATTGGGTCACTCATCCATACATCAGTGGAACACACACACTCTCTCTCTCTCTGTCACTCACACATTATAGGTGAACCTGAACTGCACACCTTTGGAGGGTGAGAGGAAACCAGAGCACCCAAAGGAAACCCATGCAGCGAGAACATGCAAACTTCACACAGATTGAGTGGGGATCAAACCCATGTCTTCTCACACCACTCTCACGCCATGAGACAGCAGTGCTACTTGCTGTGCCACCATGCCACCCACAACGGTGCCACTCATCTCGAAACCATCCCAGATTACACCATACTTCCCCACTCCACAAACTTAACCCAACCCAACTAACGAGGCCACGCCTCCTTACATACCTCCCTTTACTAGCCACCTGCCACTAGTCTTACCGACCACTACACACCGCAACCCCAACTACCCTCCTCCCTTCTCGACCATCACCGCCGGCTCGTGTTCTCATCAGCCTCGGACTGCTCCTCCCCCGCCACTCTTATCCAGGGCCTCTAACGCCGGATCCCCCTGACATCGGCGTAACCCATGGATCCACAATACAGTTCTGCGGCAAACACACCACCAGCCTACGAACAAAAACAATTAAGGAGTAGAAAACAGAAGAAAGTCCAGCTGTTAAAGAGTCAAAAGGGAATATTCTTCTCCCGGAGCGTAAGTGCGTCCGGAGTGAGGTTACCCTCACACACGTGCGCACGCTGCAGCCCCATCGCTTGTACAGTCATCACTAATTCATTTCCAGCACGCTTCACACAGATGTAACACACCCTAGGAGCTGCAGAATTAATTGAAAAAAATTGAATTAGAGCTCGCAGGAAACCACTTTCTCATCACTCCTTCGATAAGACAATCTTTGAATTCCATTTTTAAACCATTCCCCCCCCCCCACCCCACCTCCAGTTTTCACCCAGATCTTGTCATTCCTCAATCTGCAGCCGTTTCTCTGCAGTGTTCCAAAGCACCCAGATTCAGCAAAGTCAGTGCGCGTCCCCCGCCAGCGCGATCCCGGCCGAGCCAGCAGCTTTCTTCACGCACGACAGGCCCCGCTGAACATAGAGCGGTGCCATTCGCACACTCAGAGGCACCAAAACACATCCCCAGGAGGTATGTATTCGAAGGAAGAGCGGCGCACCGAAGCTCACCTGCGCCCTCTTGTGGTGGGGCAGTAGGTGAGCGTCGCACACGACTGCTCTGCTATTGCTGGCTCTGCCACGCAAGGGCGGCGAAGCCCCAGGGCCAGGTGGGCTGCAGGACCAGGCGAGAGCCGCACCTGTGCGTCGTGTCCACGTCATATTATTATTATTATCAGCAATTTGGGGATGAGAGCAGAGCCAGAGCGAGGACAGATTCTCTCTGTGACCCTGCAACGTTTGCTGGACGTACTCGTGCGTTTAGTCATGTTCGGTTCACATGCTTTTTCTTGGGCTTAACATCGAGGAACCGCCGTCCCATCCAGGATACAGGTACCGCGCCTCACGCCCGACGCTTCCGGGATAGACTCAGCACCACCAGGACCCGCCATTCGTAATGGACAGATGGACGGGCAGCAAGAATGAGACCTTTTTCCGACACTGTTCTCCAAAGTGACTCACAGCGGTATCCTACTTATAATTATTTACCCATTTATACAGCTGGGTAGTTTTACTGGGGCAGTTTAGGGCGAGTACTTGGCTCATAGGCACTACAGGCAGGGTGAGACTCGAACCTGTAACCTTGAGGTCCGAAGGCAGCAGCTCTAACCACCACGAGGTTGTAGAGTAAGGCTTGTTTTTATATTTGCATCAGAATTACAGTTCTGCCTTCATCTGCAGCAGTGTGTAACCTTGGTGATTCGCAGGAAAGTCAAGGGGGGGGGGTCTGAGAAAGACCCCCCACGAAGGCCCGTCATTTCAGCAGCCCCTTCCTGTGACCACTAGGGGGCACTCCGGACACACGCTAGCTAGGCCGAGCTCGCGGCCGCGGGGCATCTCTCGCCGGGATCAGGCAGGGCCTTTCATGGGTGAAAAGCAAACAGCGGCGACAATAGACTCTGTCTCATTTGACATTTCTATTATTACGTTTGGCCTGATTTGCGGGATCAGATTAGTATTTGTTTAAACGAGCACAAAGACCGTTCTCAGATAAATGGCCTCTTTGATTTATTAATTTGTGGCGCGTCGAATCTTTCCCGCAGCACACGCAAGACATGCTCGGCAAGAAAGGCCAACATGAGTGCATCGGGCCGATGGCGGCGATACGGCCCGCGGCGGATCACACGGTGCCCTTGTAATAAGAGCGAGACATTATTCTGTTTTCAGATAATCCGACTGTCAAAGCTCATCGGCGACCTCGGCGTTCGGCGCGTGCGCTCCCGCATCCCGCCGGCGAACCCGAAAATTGCCGTCGAACTCGGCGCTTATGAAATACGACAATCGGAGAAGCGCGGGACGTCGGCGACGGCGTACGCACCGGGGTGGGTTTCGGGGCGCGTCCTCCGCTGATGAGCAGCGTAACAGCATTACAAACAAGAGCGGAACAATACGTCTCTCTTGCTTGTTAAGCTGAAAGGATTTTTGTTCACTTTCCGCTTGGATGCACCACGTTACCGGAAGCTTTTTCGAACCCCTGACTTCCAGAGCCGGTCTGCGGCCCCCAGAGTCGGCGCTGCTATTACCGAAATCTGCAAGATTAACCCCACCCGTCCTTCTGGCGACTGTGACCGGTCGGTTAGTACGTTTCCTAGGTCGACTCATCGGCCAGCGGGTGGCGCGGCGGTTACGACCGTCCCCTGGAAACAGATGGGCCCGAGTTTGAATCCCACTCCCTGCGGCGGCGCCCGATCCGGGTACTTAACGCAGCCGTGCTTCCTCGCGGGTTCTCGAGTCTACGGCGGTGTCGCGGGGGAGGTCTTTCGGACTCACGGGCGGACGAGGGGACTCGTTCGCATCCCGTTCCGTGTCAGCGATGCCTCGGTCAGGAGGTACGAGCGTGGGGTACTTGTTTACGCAAATGAGCCGCAGGGTCCCCGCTGCCACTTGTCCTGGGGGAACCGCAATATAATTAATTGATTTGTTTCCATAGCAGAAGATTAAATGGACTCCGAGTGCAGAGTATCAATTCCCGTTTCTGCATTAATTTCGAGGGTTTACCGATAGCATTTCCAAAATGACCTATTGCCAGCTCAGCTTTGTTACAGAAAGTGCAAAGTGCCAACAGATGGCCTGGGAGAGATACGACTGGCTCCGAGTGCCGCGAGCGAGGGACGCCCATTAGCTGTAGCTCAAGAGTCATTCCGCTGAGTGATATGAAACACCGTAAACACACTTCATTATTATGCAGCTCTCTGCTTTTAGAGTCTTCGGAAATGTTTGGGTCTGCGCCGGGATGAGGGAAAGAGGCAGGGCGGTGCGTACGCAGCGGAAAAGCAGATCAGTCAGTATTTAAGTGATTTCTGCTCCACATACGTCCGTTACTGATCCGATCCTGTATCTCTGTGTGGTGGAATGAGTTCCCTCTGGCCCTCAGAGCTGCTGAATCCCTCTCAATATGGGCACAGCTTGTAGCACAGTAGCTAGCGTTATTGGCTTTGGATCCACAGGTTCAGTCTCCACCTCTGGCTGTAGTACCCCTGAGCAAGGTACTTACCCTCAATTACTCCAGTAAAATTACCCAGCTGTATAAATGGGTAAATAACTGTAACCTTAATGTTGTAAGTTGCTTTGGAGAAAAGCATCAGCTAGATATGTGAATGTAACATTCTGGAAGTGTCAAAGGACATCTCTTTCAGACCCACTTGTCTCCTATGTTGGGGAGGCATGGTGGTGCAGTGGGTTTGGCTGTGTCCTGCTCTCTGGTGGGTCTGGGCTTCAAGTCCTGCTGGGGGTGCCTTGCAATGGAGTGATGTCCCATCCTGGGTGTGTCCCCTCCCCTTCCAGCCTTGTTCCCTGTGTTGCTGGGTTAGACTCCCGTTCACTGAGACCCCACTTGGGACAAGCGGTTTCAGACTCTGTGTGTGTGTGTGTGTGTTGTCTCCAATGTGCTCTTATCTGGTAACTTTCACTTCATCGTGAGTTAAAAACAAAAAAGTGTTTTCATACCCCCTGCCAATTCTACGCACATCCATTTGCATAATGTGGACTAGAAAGAACAGTGACATTGGACTGATTGTAACTCGTGAATGTTTGTGCATCTGTTGGTGAAATGTACTTCTGTTTATCATGAGTTGTACATCATTTTGTAGACATATGTTTCTTAAATTAATAAATGCAAATGTATGCATCTTTAGGGCTATGGGTAAGGATATGGTTAGGGTTAGGGGTCTAGAAAATGAATAGATGTAAAGGTATGTGTCTTTATGCTTCAGGTTATGGATTTGTTTAAGGATAGAGCTATGGTCAGGGTTATTGTTCAAGGAAAAGTGTCTCCCAAATGAACAGATATAAATGTGTGTGTCTCTACATTTAGCGTCAGGGATATGGTTAGGGTTAAGGTCATAATTAGGGTTACGCTCAAGGGAAGAGCGAATAAACGTAAACGTCAAAATAACTGCATTTTTCACGGCCAACCTCAATGGGAAAAGAGACTCCAGGAGCCACACAAGAGTCAGATATTGTCCGCGGCCCGTGTCGAGACGGCGCGACAGCGGCAGAGCGCGAGATACGTTCAGCGCTGCATACTGTACGTGCAGGTGGTACTGTACATAGGGAGAGCGTGAGAGCGAAGGGGAGTAAAATGTCTCAGTTTATTCCCACTAGAGGCGGCACGGTGGCTGTGCAGATAAGCGCCGTTGCCTCGGCGCTCCGGTGATGCGAGCGTGAGTCACAGCGCCGGCCCTGCCGGAGAGCCCGGCAACGGATCGTCGCTCCGGTACTGACCGAGGTCCCGCGAAACACCTTTCGGATGGGCGATCAACGGAAGAGGAAAGGTAGCTGCCTGTGGCACGATAACGTTCTAGGCAGCGCATCTTTGCCAGGCTTCATTTCGGCGTTTCACCTCAACCGCACTACGGGTGGCGACCTGCGACCTCTCACTTGCGATGAAAATGCAGCGGAAGATAACGCAGCCTCTGGAAAACGTAACCTGATTAGCTGAAGGCGTCGGCAAGGGAGGTTTCCACATTGCGTTTACATTCGGCCACTTGGCAGATGCTTTTCTCCAAAGGGGGACGCGGCTTAGGGTAAACAGAAGCGCGTCTCGGCAGCGCACAGCGGGCTTAGACACGTACGCAGGATCGTCGAAACGCTGCTTGTTCGCTTGATTCGCAGCAGAGAAAAACACGTCATTTCTCTTCCTTTCCGTAGAATAACCGGCACAGTGGAATTCTGGGTAACTTCCCATTCACTGACTTCATTGGCAGCTCCAGTCAAAAGTGTCGTCTCATATTAAATCAAATTAAATTGATCAAATCACATTTAATCACGTTAACACTGCGCACTCTTTCTTTTGTTTCATTCTGCTCCGTGCACTGCTTAGCACATCTTAAAAGTAGTAGAAATGTACTGTACAGGTGGTTCCTGATTTACGATGGCTTGACTTCCGATTTTTTCGACTCCGTGATGGTGAGCTGGCGATAGACATTTAGTAGAAACTGTACTTCGAATTTTGAATTTTTTCAGGGTAAGCGGTACGCGGAGCGATATTCTGTCGCAATGCTGGGCAGCGGCTGCGATTCGCATCTCCCATTCTGTCATCCAGAGGCGTGTGTTAGTGTACTAAACGCATTTTGGACTTATGATATTTTTGACTTATGATGGGTTTCGCTGAACGTAACCCCATCGTAAATCGTGGACCACCTGTATATCTTTCCATCCAGTTTCAATAACCGCTTGATCAGGGTCGCAGTGAACCAGAGCCTATCCCCAAACCCTTGGGCGCAAGGCTGAGGACACCCTGGATGGGATGCTAGTCCATCACAGGGTAACCGCTCCCACGCATCCTCTCACACTCGCTTACCTATGCACACACTATGAGCAATTTGGCACCACCATCTGACTAGAATTCTATGTCCTTGGACTGCGGGAGGAAACCAGAGCGAAACTACCCAGACACAGGGAGGACATGCAAATTTCACATGTCCTTTTCCACCGAGCAGGGATTGAGCCCACATTCTCTCATACCACCGAGATTCTGTGAGGTAGCACCATTATGCACTGTGATACCGTGCCATCCTGACATTGTATGTGAAATAAACTATTAGAGGTCCTGGAGAGGTGCATTATTGTGTGTGTGTGTGTGTGTGTGTGTGTGTGTGTGTGTATGTGTGCACTTCTGCACTCCTGTGGGTGCACAAGTGATTGTGCCACTTGAAACAGTGACAGCAACCTAATGTCAGAAAAGCAAAACTGAAAAAAAGGGTTGCGTGAAGCCAAACTGCACATTTCAAGCTATCTTCCAGATGTTCTCCAGGCATTGTTCCATGTTCTCCAGGAAACCTCAATCTATTCGCCAGCATTTACAAAATGTTTCTCCAGACATTTTCTTGCCTGTCTTCAGTCACTATCTACACTTTTTGAAGTCATTCCATGAACATCTTCCTTTCTCCCTCCAGCCTCAAGCCATTCTCCAGACATCTTCCAGACTTTCTCCTTCCAGCCTCAAGCCATTCTCCAGACATCTTCCAGACTTTCTCCCTCTAGCCTCAAGCCATTCTCCAGACATCTTCCAGACTTTCTCCCTCTAGCCTCAAGCCATTCTCCAGACATCTTCCAGACTTCCTCCCTCTAGCCTCAAGCCATTCTCCAGACATCTTCCAGACTTTCTCCTTCCAGCCTCAAGCCATTCTCCAGACATCTTCCAGACTTTCTCCTTCCAGCCTCAAGCCATTCTCCAGACATCTTCCAGACTTTCTCCCTCTAGCCTCAAGCCATTCTCCAGACATCTTCCAGACTTTCTCCCTCTAGCCTCAAGCCATTCTCCAGACATCTTCCAGACTTTCTCCCTCTAGCCTCAAGCCATTCTCCAGACATCTTCCAGACTTTCTCCCTTCAGTCTCAAACAATTCTCTAGACATCTTCCGGATATTTTTCCAACTAATCTCAAGACAATCTACATCCAATATCCTGCTTTTCTCCAGCCATATTTCCTGCCTGCCTCAAGCCAATCTACATCTAGTATCAACACTTTTTCCAGCCAGTCTCCAGCTTCTTCCACACTCTTTCATTTGATCTCTCTTTTTTAAAGAGGCTAATTGCCTGAGGAGCCCTATGAATATGTAAGAGAGAGAGAGAGAGAGCAGCCTGGAATTACCCAGGAACAATACACTGCTGCCTTCCACAAGCTTTCCTTTCTGCTGTAATGCACTTCTTTTTTCCACAGTGGTGTCCCCTCGTGATTGAAATGTAAAACCCGTTGCTATTAAAGGGGCCCGACCACCACACTGCCTTCGTTTCTTCAGAAACCTGACCTGATAAGCATGACAATAGTTTGGAACTAACACTTACACGGCTTGACCACTCCTCTCTGAATGGCCACACACACAAACAAACCACAGTGTGTCGGAAATTGACCCCCCCGATTTAATTTTAAAGGAAAAAAATGTGTTAACGATGGTCTTATTGAGTGCCGTGCTGTAAATGATTTGATCCTGGCTGAAAAACCCCCTCCGCCCAGTGTCATTCCTGACGGCCAGTGAAGCATTATGCCGACAGATTGGACTTGATACCTGATTGTGCGAATTCAGGGACCCAGAAAATGTTCAGTTATTGAGGTTCTGCATGGGGGAGGACAAAGTCCCATTCAGGGGTGTCGTGGCAACGCTGCTGATAATGGGACTTTTAAAAATTCCAAAGTAAATTCCAATCGCGAAATTCTCTCGGCTTTTCGGCATTTTTTTTTGTGGTTTTCACCGCTTGGCCCGTTCCGGGAGTGTGTGTCCGAGGTCAGTCCGACCGCCTGGCTGTCGTTAACTAACCCTCTCATTCACCATCCCGGGCTTGTTAAAAGTTTCAGGTGCGCCGAGGGCCTTTGGAGTCCAGCGATTTTTCAACGAGCCGCAGGTCACTGAAATATTAACAGGTGCCTGGGATCCCAGGCACCTGTTAATATTTCAGTGAAAACATTTGTTTTCGCAGGGGTTGCGTTGCCCCGGTACCGAAAGGCCGGTCGGCCGTGATCCAGAGGCGTTTGCAGCATCCCCTGTGCGAAAGATGACACACAGCGAGACCCCCAGGATAATAGACTTGCGGTATCCCAGAATGACATTCCGTAACCACAGTGATTAAGACTGCTCATTGTAAAAGGCTTTCGGGTTTGTTTTGAGTGGAATAGCCCCGCAGGAGGTGTAACGAGAGTGACACAGAGAGTCAACATGACTGCCCGCTGAGCTGACCAATGGCAATAACCTCGACGGGGTCCTTGCTTACACACACACTGTGGCGTAATGACTCGCTGAGTCTCTGGACGTTCTTGTCTGGCACGGTAAGAACTTTTTCTTCTGTAATTAATTAGCTTGGAGGGAAAACGAAACCCGATCCGCACAGCATGAAGTGGCTCATGGCAGGTGTTCCCACTCAAGCCTGCACCTGCGCGGCTCCTCACTCAACCTATTAGACACATCGACATTACTTAGCTGGTTACCCGATGCTTTAACAAAGCAAGCACAACGCCGTTCGATCCTAGCAAAAACATTAATATTACTTAGCTGGTCACCTGATACTTTCTTCAGAGCAAATTACAGTTTTGACTTATTTATACAACTGCATGTTGTACAGAACCAAAGTTAGAAACCTTACTAAAGGGTACAAGAGCAAATCAAATCAAATCACTTTATCGTCACTTCATCATAACCACAAGCGATTTGCTTGCTTGTGTATCTTATTATGTTAAAGAAAAAATGGTAGGAGGGTATCAGGTTTTGTCTATCCTGTGTTTTATGCACCTACTCGAACGATGAACCTCGGTGCAGCGAGCGGTAGGGAACAAACTGGGTTTGCTTGAGTAACATGTCTGCAGCCATGTCTCTTTCTCTTAATGTAATGCATAAATTGTACTTTTGCTGAGATGTACGTCGCTTTGGACAAAAGCATCTTCTAAATGAAGAAATGTAAATGTAAGTGTACAGATGAAAATCTTTGGTGCATTCTCTGCAGCTCTTTGGCATTACTTACAAATATACTGGCCAGAAAAAATATACACAATATATGCAATAATCACCTGTACAGTATGTACATTATTCACATAACACAATATTGCAGCACACAGCACCATGAGTTGAAAGGGAAAGAAGGACGCAGAGGCAGCATTCGTAACCAACGGTTTATTAGAATACCAGCACCGGAGAAATAATGCTCTTTGTCCAAGGACCCCATTTCCTCTAGGACCTGCATGTACAGCCAGCCTACTTAGCACCCCAAGCTCTCTCTCCAACATACTGGCAGACACAATCACCCTATTAATTTCCCCAGTGGTTACATACGCTATTTACAAGTTACCCATAATGCAACTATTTACACAAAACATCTTCCCAACTAAATACCAGTAACGCGTGTCGTTACAATATACATGTAGGACTCAAGATGTACAGATGCAATACACATGGGAGGTAGAGCAGGGCCCTTCCTGGAATCGGAACCTGCAATCCATCTCCTGGACCACTCAGGTACCTCGCATCACAGGTAAAACGATAGTGAGAGCCACATGGGGCAACAAATGGCCCGACCTTACTGTACACTCACAGTAAAGGCCCATGATGTGTTTCATCTGGCTGTGTGGCTGCAGGTCTCCAAACTCAACTGTCGGTGACTGAATACTTTTTACGGACTGGAACTTTAGAAGGCACGCTTTTCAAATGAATTACACTTGTTTTGCACCTCCTTGTGCTTTTTTTAGATGGCCAGTGAAACACATTCAATATTTAACATCACATTCAATATTAGAACTTAAAACACTTCACACCTGCAACTATCTTCTTCTTCTACTTCTTCTTCTTATTATTATTATTATTTGTGTAACCTGCAGCTGGATCTAAAATGACTTCCAATTTTTCTGTGATACAGACAGAATTAAAAAAAAATAACTTGGTGTCACAATTAAGAATATGGACATGTGATACAAAGGTTGCTGGTTAAAGTTCCTCTCTCTGCACCTGCTGTAGAAACTTTAATCCAAATACTGATCCCGAAACGCTGCACTAAAACATCTAGCTGTATGGTCAAATATTGTATATTGCTTTGCTGAAAATGTCAGCCCAATGACAAATTAACAATCATTAACCTTCCCAAGGGTTCAGTTGCTAAGGAACTTGAACTGGCAACCCAATGTATGACGAGAGTTTATATATTTGTGATTCAACAAAGAGTAAGACTATCTTTTATTTGGTTCTTTATTTGGATCATTTTCTGGAAGCTCTCTGATGTTCACCTAACATCACAAACCATAATAACATTTATGCCTGAACTGTCTCTCTGCCCAGCAACTACATTCAGCACTTTGCTCTGTTTGTTCTCCTGCAGTACAGCCTGAGATGCAGGAAAGGATCAGCGGGAAACTAAATTAATGAATGTGCAATAAAATATAGTAACGGTATCCTATTCCGAGGGCGTTTCTCTTTTTTGTTGCATGGTATTGTATGCACGTTGCTGCGCTGTGAAAATTTTAAAGCCCGGCTCCTTTGACTCAGTTCCCCAATTGTTCGGTTTTGAGTCGTTTTAATGGATCCTTTACCTTCAGTGTGCGCTACGTTATAAATTGTGTCACATTTTCGGAATTAAAGTCAGTTTCAAGATAGTTTGACTTGAGCTCTTCCCTTAAAAAATCAATTGTCAGAATATATTTGCTTTTTCCCTGCAGATGAGATCAAAGATCTTCCACCCCAGGAGATCAAAGGAGCTGGGAAAATTAAGTTATTCAGAAATGTTCCATGCAATCATTTTGTGCAGCTTTGATAATGTACATTAATTATGCATGTCTTTAGAGATCTGCAGTATATGCATTTTATTACATGAAAACTAATTCCGTATCCAAAAAGGCTGTGATATTTTTGTGTTTTTTGACAAGATAAAATATGCTGACCTGTCACTGATACATACTTTGCCAAAATCAACTGACAGCTACAAGAGTAAAATTTCCAAATATCATTATTTACAATTAGAATCATTGTAAAACTGAATGTCTTCCAGGGTCCTAATTTCAGCCAATTCGTTCGATAGCACCAAATGAGCGGTAACTCGGGTTTCAATTAGCAGTAGTTAAACAAACGCTCATAATTCCTGGTCTACATGGAGGTTGTGCTCTGGAATATTCATACATGAATCAGGCTTCAAAGTGGAGAAGACCACACTGGGCTTTAAAATCAATTAATACAACAGTTAGCAGAACAGACATTATGAAGTGTTATGAAGAGAGCAGTGGGTAATAAAATGCACACCACCATCAGATTTTGAATTTTGGCCAACTGTGTCAATGAAGAAATAAGTGCATCATGTCAGTAGACCTTCAGCATTTTGCATAACATCAGTGACCATGTGGAAATTTGTTTTTTTAAAAAAAAAAACTTTTTTTCATCTGAAATTACAAGCAAAGCGTAATATTGTGTATTTTTTTGACCATCTGTTGCTGTAACATGAAAAAATTACAGCAACCTATAAATACTTTTCTTTCCTGTGGAGGCAATATGCAATATAATAATTTCAGCAACAAACAACCCACTCTAGTTTTTGTTTTTATGGTCATTAATTTTTATTAACATCAAAAGTGAACTGAATGCTTCAATGTTTCATTACCGAAATAAAGAGGATTTTTGTATGCAGTTTAAAATGTTACTTTTTGTGGTTTGAAAAATTGTTTACGCATCCTTTTCGGGCTCTTATTGCCATTAATTTACGAACTCCGGCAAGCATGAGTCATTTTCCCCAAAAATGTAAAAGCTAATAGTACACAAAACCCTCATCAGTTTAATCATTTTAAGATAATTTCCATTAGCAAACTTCATTTTCAGTACTTAAGAAAGGGGCTTTCGCTGTTTCTCAGAAACTCACAAATGATAAAATTTACCAGGGTATTAATTTTGGTCAGCATGAAAAAAAGACTTGAAATTCTCATGCCACATTCATTTAATTTAATCAGCCTTTTTTTTTTTTGCTGTGCTGCGTCACTCTGGAGGCTGGAAAGAGCTAAAGAATGGATTGCATCTGCAGGCAGCAACAGCCAAAATTCAGAATCTTGTAAAAAAAGAACTCTGAAAAACAAAGTTGTACTTATTGTGCTTATCATTTTCTTGGTAAAATGACATTATGAACCATGTGTGTTCATTTGTTTTTACAAGGAAGTATTTATTGCTCACCATATGCAGTATAGGGATCATAGTGGGGTGTAGGGGAGTGTGGGATGGTGTGCAGTATGGTAAGCAGTGTGGGAAGTGTGGGAAGTGTGGGAATAGAGGATTAAAGAAAGACTTTAACGCCCTTGCTGGAGGAGTAACAAAGACAGAAACCAATGTTAGAAAATCAAAAGTGCCCCAAAAGACATAAATACAAAGTCTTCATAGTACAATAGCATCTTCTTAGGATCCATTCAAGAAAATGGAATGGGTCTTAGAACTGTACCAGGTGGCACACCACAACAGTGGGTCCAGATAGAAAAATTTGGGAAAGGAAGCAGAAAAGCTGGAGTGTATCCAAGCGCTCATATAAAAACCTGACTTTAAGTTGGAGGACATTCAGGCACTGAGATTTTCATGGTGTTGAAGTGTTCACACCTCAGCAAGGAAGACTGCAATGTTTAGAGACAGTGTTAAAGCCAGTGACTTGCTGCTGAGGTTCACCCATAGTGTGTGTGTTCTACTGATGTATGGATGAGTGACCCAGTGTCAGTAGTATATCTAGTAGTGTAAGTCATCGCGGTGAATAAGGTGTGTGGGCTCATAACGCTACATAGAGTTCATTGGAAGTCACTTTGGAGAAAAGCATCTGCTAAATACACACACACACACATTGACTGAAACCACTTTTCCCAATTGGTGTCGCGGCGAACCGGAGCCTAACCCAGCAACACAGGGCATAGGGCTGGAGGGGAGGGGACACACCCAGGATGGGACACCAGTCCATCACAAGGCACCCCAAGCGGGACTTGAACCCTAGATCCGCCAGAGAGCAGGACCCGGTCAAACCCACTGCACCACCGCACCCCCTGTCTGCTCAATAAATAAATGTAAATTAATAAATGTAAATGTGAAATGTAAATTGGAGTGCCGCATTTACACAACTGATTCATTTTTCCAGCGCTCTCGTATGGCTGCTGCAGAAAAACTGAAATGCAAATTAATAATTGTCATTAGTCACACATCAGCTGCACTGTCATTAATTACGTAAGACCCTTAATTTGTTAATAAGCATTAACAGCTGTAGGATGAAAAAGGATGTTCTTCGAGGGCCATAACCAGCAGTGTTTTCCTTAGAAAAAGGAACTCTTTTTAAAAGTTTGAAAGCGTTTAATTGGCACGATAGTAAACTGAGAAATATTTACAGAAGACACTTGACTTACAAGGATTTGTGTTTTCAGATGAAAAATGATCTGCAGACGTGCTTTTCTATTGTAAGCACATGAATGGACAGGGTAAAAGTCAGTGTTCTGGAAAATAAACACAGAGCCAAACACATTGAATATGTCAGGATTTTGCTAATTATCTGTCTATATTTGATCTTTTTGTCAGGAACAGAAATGCAATGTACATGGCGTGGCTTTGTGGGGGGTTCCGCATGAATAATGCACACATCATCGGTCTCATTTAGAAACGATCCCTCTCAAACGAATGCAAACCATCTATTCTCCATGGAATTGTCTTCCTTTAATGAACAAATCAAAGTTCTGCACATCAGAGAACGACAGCTAACCTTGATGGCAGAAGTGAAATAAACATGACATTTTTCCACAATTAATATTTAGCACCAATTTAGAGACATTTAAGAAGTTTATACAAACACAGAGGGAATAAATGCAATTATTTGCACATTTCCGCATTCCCTCCTGGTTCAGATCTGAGAATCACACTATTATATGTTTCAGTTTTTCAAGTTACACAAGTACAGGAGTGTTGTCCATGCTGCGTGAACTTGCTGATTCTCACAGAAGAGAGATTAATTGCGTCTCACACCACCAGCAGCGCCTGGGTGGTGTGAGAGGTCATGGGTTCGATCCCCGCTCAGTCTGCATGGAGTGTGCGTGGTCTCCCCATGTCTGTGTGGGTTCCCTCCAGGTGCTCTGGTTTCCTCCCACAGTCCAAAGACATGCTGTTCAGGTTCCCCCATAGTGTGTGAGTGACAGAGAGAATGTGTGTGTTCCACTGATGTATGAATGAGTGACCCAGTGTAAGTCACCGCGGTGAATAAGGTGTGTGGCCTCATAGCACTGCATAGAGTTCATTGGAAGTCGCTTTGGAGAAAAGCGTCTGCTAAATAAATAAATGTAAATTGAGAACGAAAAATGCAACATACTGTAGCCCCTACGCAACTTGTTCTCGTGTAGTTGGATGTTTGGGGGCGGGATGTTCCGGGGGAAAAAGGGGAGTTGTTTTTTTTTTGGGGGAGACCGGGCGAGGAGAACGAGCAGTTTTGGGTTCGTTCTCGCGCGAAGGGGGTTTTGTGAAAAAAAAAACCGGCGCGAGCGACAACCAGCTCGCGAGGATTGGGGAGTGGAGGATTAGGGTTTGGCCAGCGCGACTGGCCCCGGAGAGAAGGTCGCCAGGACTCGCCATCATCGTCCCGCCATCCTCACTGGAGAGAGAGTGGCTGTGAGGACAGGTCGCTGTCGGTTTCCTGCCCTGCACGAAAACCGTGAGTAACGGCGGGAATTTCCCTCGGTGGTGGATAAGGAGCTCCAGACTAAAGCGCGCCAACGAGACGACGCCGGCACCAGAGACTGAGTCGCATAAAAGGAAAAAAAACGTGTTCGTTTTGGTGGTGTGAATTATTTGTGTGGACGTTTTATATTAAATGTTTGTTGGGCTTATTTCACCTGAATGTTGTAACCGTCCCTGTGTAGGTGTGAAGGTTCTTTTTTACGGCAAAGGAAGGCGGGGCTGGGTCGCTGTGTGTGAAGTATGGGAGGTTTATACGACTGTAATATAACAGTATAGCTGTACTACGCTAACTGGGCCTCTCCTCACCCTAGCAAGAGCCATACCCCGAAGTTGGGGGGGGGGGCGACAGTACACGCATCCCAAAGTTGTGCTGTAGACACCACCGATTCACCTCCCATGCTAGAGAAAAAAACATCAGAATCGAGTGGGTGGGCTACACTTGGGGGCTCGTCCGGGATCTGATTACTGTTTTCTGTAATTGTGAGTATATTTTTGTATGATTTGATGTCTCTTTGATATGATTTGTGGTTTGATGTCTGGAAAGTTGTTGTAACATGGAGTCAAAGCAGATAGTCCAATGGTGTAACGACAAGGGTATTGATATAAGAAAAGCTGTTGTGCTTAGTGGGGTTTCTGTTGACATTACTGATGAGACTGTGTACAAGGTGCTGGATGGGGTGGGAGTATTTGGTCATTGTAAGGTAAGGGGACGGTGTTTAGAACCGGCTGGAGACAACCAACTTGTGTTAGTTGAAACCACAAATGATATGACTAAGGCTACCATACCTGAACAGTTAGCCTTTGGAGGTGAGTCGGGGCCCTGGGTGGTTAATGTCAGCGAGACCCGAGAATGTCCAATACTTGGTGAAAGAGGCAGTTTCCAGGCAAAATTCCTGTCATTCCTGGCAAGTGAAGGGAAGACTCTAGCTGATGTCTCAGGCTGGTTTGGGCCTACTCCAGCGCCACCTGTCGCTCCAGACTTGAACACCAAACTCGTGGATGCCATCTCTTCACTTGTGGAGAAATGCCAAGCCACGCCTATGGACGGACTCGGCTATCGTAAACTTCGCTTGTTCTCCGGTGTGAAACCAACTCCACCGGGAGAGGAAGAGTATGATGCCTGGGCTGAGCAGACCACTCACATGTTGGATGAATGGCAGTGTTCAGATATTGTCAAGAAGCAGAGGATAGCTGAGAGTCTCAAAGGGCCAGCAGCAGACATTGTCCGGTGCTTAAGGGTTAGTAACCCCTCTGTCACTGCCGATGATTACCTCAAAGCCCTGGAGGCAGCTTTTGGGACCACAGACAGTGCGGCTGATCTCATGGTAAGGTTCCGTGGTACATTCCAGCAGGAAGGTGAGAAACTATCAGCATACTTGTTCCGTCTAGACAAACTGTTGCATGCAGTTCATCGTAAAGGTGGGGCTGAGGTGGCCGACCTGGACCAAATTCGCATTGAGCAGGTTGCACGAGGAGCTCTGTCCCATGATCTTGTTGCCATGCGCATCCGAACGATGTATAAGCTTAAACCTCCTCCAAGTTTCACAGAGTTGCTCCGTGATGTCCGAGAAGAAGAGGAAATGATCCTGGCAAGGCAAAGTGTGGGGAACGCTGCTCTTCCAGCAATGGTTAGGTGTGTGGGGTGCGCTACACCCTCCCCCGTACCAGTGCAGCCTGAAAATGTTGCAGTACCTGTGGTAGCGGGGAATGGTCAGGAAATAGAACGGCTCAGGGAAGAGTTCAGAGGGCTAAAGACGGAGGTTGCCCGGCTGTTTTCTGCCTCGATAGCTGCCTCCGATGGCATACCACAGCAGACCATGCAGAATCTCAATCCGAAGGGTACAGGGACCTTGTATGCCTGCGGAAGGGAGGGTGCTCCCAGACCCCAGTATCGTGCTGGTGTTTTTTGCTATCGATGTGGTGAAGATGGGCATTTCCAGCGAGAGTGTCCTAATCCAGAGAACCTTCGAAAGGTGACGAACCGACTATTGAAATTAAGGCAGCCGCCGGGAAACTTCCCAGGGGCCCAGTGAAGGAACGGCCTGCCGCCCCGGAGAAGACACGTTCCACCAGGTGTGATATGCTACGGCAAAGGGAGGCTATATTGCCAGAGGGTTTAGTTGGACCCAGTGCTATTGTCTCGGTACAAATTGAGGGCATTTACGCTAAAGCTTTGCTCGATAGCGGTTCCCAGATTACTCTACTGTATCGCTCCTTCTATGACCAGTATTTGAAGCACTTGCCTTTGACCCCTATCGAGTGCCTAGAGATTTGGGGCCTTAGTGTGGAGCAATATCCATATGATGGCTATCTGTGCGTGAAACTGGAGTTCACTGGAGACGTAGTTGGAGTAGTGGAGACCATAGAAACGCTTGTGCTTGTGTGTCCAGACCCGGTTGTGAAAGGGGAGGTTTCTGGGGTGATTGGTACAAACACCTCCATAGTTAGGAGGCTCTTCCAGTCTTGCATAAATCAAAAGGGGGGAAATTTCTTAGCTACCCTTGCTGTCCACCCAGTAATAAAAGAAGCGTATGAGAAGTTCCAGGAAGCTTCTGACGGCCTGGCCGAGGAAAGGCGAGGGACCGTCTGGTTCACGAGGAGCAAGCCTTTCACTCTGGCCCCAGGGGGTGTTGCTACAGTGATTGGCACTCCAAAGTTTCCTGGGCACCTGAATAGTCAGGCCGTGGTTGTAGATCACCCAGAGGAGGGCCCTTTCCCGGAAGGGCTGCTGGTAATGCCTGTTGTAGAGGAGCCAGGAACTGTCCAGTGCCGTCACCTCGCAGTCACTTTGAGGAATGTGTCTCAGCAGCCGGTGACATTAAAACGTGGAATGCCTATTGCGCACCTATTCCCAGTGGATGTGATGAATAAGGGGCTAGGTAGGGAGGAGACGATGCCACATATGTCTCAACTATCCCCCTCCTCTTTCAACTTTGGGGACTCTCCTGTGTCTATTGAGTGGAAGGATAGACTGTGTTGGAAAATGATGGAGAGGAAAGAGGTCTTTTCTTGCAGTGAGTTTGATGTAGGGTGTGCTAAGAGTACGCAGCACCACATTCGAGTGACGAATGAAACGCCTTTCAGAGAGCGTTCTAGACGTTTACCGCCAGGGGATCTAGAGGATGTGAGGAAACATCTCCATGATCTAAAGGAGGCTGGAATCATCTCAGAATCTCGGAGTCCTTACGCTTCTCCGATAGTGGTGGTTCGGAAGAAAAACGGAACCATACGTATGTGTGTGGACTACAGAACCCTGAACAGGAGAACAATTCCTGATCAGTACACAGTCCCTCGGGTGGAGGATGCTTTGGCTTGCCTGAGTGGTAGCCAGTGGTTCAGTGTGCTGGACCTCAGAAGTGGTTATTATCAGATCCCTCTGAGCGCGGCAGACAAGGAAAAGACCGCATTCATCTGTCCCGCAGGATTTTACCAGTTTGAGCGGATGCCCCAAGGGATATGTGGGGCCCCAGCAACCTTCCAACGGGTCATGGAGCGGACTGTAGGAGATATGAATCTTCTGGAATGCCTGGTGTATCTTGATGACATCATTGTATTTGGGCGAACATTGGAAGAGCATGAGCAGCGCCTTCTAAAGGTGCTGGACAGACTAAAGGAGGAGGGACTGAAGTTGTCTTTGGACAAGTGCCAGTTCTGCTGCCCTTCGGTGACTTACCTTGGGCATGTTGTGTCCAGAGATGGCATTGCTACAGATCCCTCGAAGGTTGACGCAGTGAAGTCGTGGCCACGCCCAGAGAGCATTACTGCTCTTCGCTCTTTTCTCGGGTTTTGTGGGTACTACAGACGGTTTGTGAAAGATTTCTCCAAGGTCTGTTATCCTTTAAATCAGCTGCTGCAGGGCTGCATCGTAGCTAGAGGACCAAGAAGAGTGGCAGGGGCTAAGACTGCCTCTCAGCATGGAAGGAAACCAACATCAGGTCTGTGTCCAAAGGAGTGGCACCACCCTTCAGAGCCGTTTGGTCCTAGGTGGGATGAGGACTGCGAGAAAGCTTTTGAAACGCTAAAAAGGAGTCTCACAGAGGCCCCAGTTTTGGCCATCGCCAATCCAGGACTGCCTTATGTGCTACATGTTGATGCTAGTAGAGAAGGTTTGGGGGGTGTCCTCTATCAGGATCAGGGAGCAGGCCTGCGCCCTGTGGCTTTTGTCAGCAGAAGCCTTACCCCAGCAGAGAAAAATTACCCCACCCATAAGCTAGAGTTTTTGGCATTAAAGTGGGCGATTACCGACAAGCTGCATGATTACCTCTATGGAGCTAAGTTTGAGGTGCACACAGACAATAACCCATTGACTTATGTCCTGACCACAGCCAAGTTGGATGCAGCAGGGCATCGATGGCTGGCAGAACTGGCCACATATGATTTCAGCCTGAAGTACCGCCCCGGGAAGCAGAATGTTGAGGCAGACGCCTTGTCACGGCGCTCACATGTCCCTCCTGAGGCATCTCAGGGGAGAGGGGCCATGCCAGCTGACTCAGTCCAAGCTATCTGCCAGATGTCCTCAGTCAGACCACCTCGCTATCGTCACTGCAGAGCGATTGATCTCATGGGCTCATCAAAAGGGGCGGTACCCAAAGCCTATTGCAACTTGTCTTTCCTGAATATTCAGCAGCTGCCCCAACTGACTCCAACAGACCTCTCATATTCACAGCAGAAAGACCCCTGCATTGGCGAAGTGTGGCATGCGGTTAATCAGAAGAATGCCGAGCGTGCCAACAAAGTGAGACATCCTGATGTGTCTTTGCTGCTGAAAGAGTGGGATAAGTTACAGGTTGTGAATTCCGTATTGTACAGGATGAGTAAGCCACCCAACAAGCCGCCTCGCCAGCAACTGTTGCTTCCCCAAGAGTTCAGAGAGACAGTACTCCAGTCTCTACATGACCAGTCGGGCCATCTTGGGTTTGAGAAGACCTATGGGCTGCTACGAGAGAGGTTTTATTGGCCTCGCATGAAGACACAGGTTGAAAGGTACTGTAAAAGCTGTCTCAGGTGTATTCAGAGGAAAACACTGCCCAAGAGAACTGCTGAGTTGTCGCATCTTCGCAGTGATGGACCGATGGATCTCGTTTGCATGGATTTCTTGACGATTGAGCCTGATTCCAGCAACCTCTTCAACGTGCTTGTGATTACAGATCACTACACCCGCTATGCTCAAGCTTTTGCAACTAGGGATCAGAAGGCGGAGACTGTCGCTAAGGTTCTGTGGGAGAAATACTTCATCCACTATGGGCTGCCCAAGAGGGTGCACTCTGATCAAGGCAGGGATTTTGAGAGTCGGCTCATCCATGAGTTGTTGGGCATGCTCGGCATAAAGAAATCAAGAACTACACCTTACCATCCTCAGGGCGATCCCCAGCCGGAGCGGTTTAACCGAACTCTGCTTGATATGCTCGGGACCCTTGACGCGCCAGACAAAAGGAAATGGGGTAAGCACATTGGCTATCTCGTACATGCGTACAACTGCACGCTGAATGAGTCAACCGGCTACTCGCCGTATTTCCTAATGTTTGGTCGAGAGGCTAGGTTGCCAGTAGATGTGGCATTTGGAGCATCGGGTGACGGTACCTCCAACAAATCCTATACAAGATACGTCAAAAACATGAAGCGTGAGCTTCAAGCTGCATATCAGTTGGCTGAGAGTGTGTCGAAAAAGAGGAATGAAGGGAACAAGCGACAGTACGATCAGAGGGTCCGTTACTGCCCTTTAGCTCCTGGTGACCGCGTCTTGATTCGAAATCTTGGACTGCAGGGGAAGGCCAAGCTTGCTGACCGCTGGAAGGACACCCCTTATGTTGTGGAGGATCAACTTCCTGGGTTGCCTGTGTTCAGATTGAAGCCAGAGGGTGAATTGGGCCCTGGGAAAGTACTGCACCGCAATCACATTCTGCCTATTGGGCAGGAGGTACGGTGGCGGTCTGAAAAGACTACAGAGGCATCCAAATTTAAAAGGAGGGCTAGTAAGCGGCTCCAAACGAGAGATGAGAGTTGTGGTCGCTCATGCTTGCCAGCGGTTGAACTGGAATGTGCAAGGGAGCCTGAGTCTGATTCAGAAGAAGAAGAAACGGGGGTCTGGTATGACTGTTATCCTCAGAGGAGGTCACCGGAGCCAGAGCCTTTAAGCAGTGGATCTGTTGAACTCTTTGACCTGGATTTGGGTCTGGATGTTCTCACGAATGGCTCAGGGCTGGAAATGACTGCGGTTGAGGGGCCGGCAGTGATGGACGTGGATGGACCCACTGCAACTTGTAGGACGGATGTTCCGGGAGATGAAGTCGAGTGTGGTGCTGGGGTACGGACAGCAGAAGAAGTGAGTGAGGGACGGGATAATGTCGCAGAGAACTCGGCGGGGTCTGCGCGGCCTCAGCGACTGAGAAGGGCCCCTACCCGACTCACCTATGATAAGCTGGGGAGCCCCACTACAGTAGCTGTTAGCACACATAGAGCTATTTCAGTTAAGGTTGGGGAAGGTTTCGCTAGTTTCTCTTCACCTCCTATCCGGAGATACACCAGCACTTTGTACAAGTGGATAGGTTGAAGGGAATGTATATATTCTGTTCTAATATGATGTTGAAAGGATGGGACGTGATGTGGGTTGCTTGTCATGAGGACATGACAAATTTTGGTGGGGGAAGAGTGTAGCCCCTACGCAACTTGTTCTCGTGTAGTTGGATGTTTGGGGGCGGGATGTTCCGGGGGAAAAAGGGGAGTTGTTTTTTTTTTGGGGGAGACCGGGCGAGGAGAACGAGCAGTTTTGGGTTCGTTCTCGCGCGAAGGGGGTTTTGTGAAAAAAAAAACCGGCGCGAGCGACAACCAGCTCGCGAGGATTGGGGAGTGGAGGATTAGGGTTTGGCCAGCGCGACTGGCCCCGGAGAGAAGGTCGCCAGGACTCGCCATCATCGTCCCGCCATCCTCACTGGAGAGAGAGTGGCTGTGAGGACAGGTCGCTGTCGGTTTCCTGCCCTGCACGAAAACCGTGAGTAACGGCGGGAATTTCCCTCGGTGGTGGATAAGGAGCTCCAGACTAAAGCGCGCCAACGAGACGACGCCGGCACCAGAGACTGAGTCGCATAAAAGGAAAAAAAACGTGTTCGTTTTGGTGGTGTGAATTATTTGTGTGGACGTTTTATATTAAATGTTTGTTGGGCTTATTTCACCTGAATGTTGTAACCGTCCCTGTGTAGGTGTGAAGGTTCTTTTTTACGGCAAAGGAAGGCGGGGCTGGGTCGCTGTGTGTGAAGTATGGGAGGTTTATACGACTGTAATATAACAGTATAGCTGTACTACGCTAACTGGGCCTCTCCTCACCCTAGCAAGAGCCATACCCCGAAGTTGGGGGGGGGGGCGACAGTACACGCATCCCAAAGTTGTGCTGTAGACACCACCGATTCACCTCCCATGCTAGAGAAAAAAACATCAGAATCGAGTGGGTGGGCTACATACCCATTGTGTGGATTAACAAAGATATTTGGAATTGAAAACAATAGCCTTATATTTCTGGACGAAAAGATCTATTTTCTTCTGGGAGAAAATAATTGTACAGATTTTCATTACACTTCATCTAAATAGCATTTGTGTTATAATTTACTCCATGCTATTGCAAATAATTTGCTCAAGATAATGTACTTTTATATCAAAACAGACAATTTTCTTCCTAATAGAACGGAACGGATGTAACACTCAGCACTCCAATTATCTCTGGCCCAAGAATGAAGGGCCATTACAATTAATCTGATTTATATTCTGCCAAAAGGGTAATGGTACGCTTTTTGGCTTGCAGGCAGTGCAGATGCTGTGTTTTCTGCTCCACAAAACCACAGGCTACAACAGTCTGATTAATCAGTTTACCACACTGCAAGTAGTGTGCATGAAAAATACACACACACACACAGTGCTGCTTAAAAGTATGTGAACCCTATAGGGATGGTCATCATTCCTGCATAAAATATTAAAAGAAACTTACAAAATCCAAATCTTGAACCTTAAAATCAACGTATAAAATGAATAAATGACCGATTTACACACCTGATCCCACTTACTTACTTGGTTTGAACAATGCAACTTGGGCTTCATTTGTTTTTGGACCTACATGATTTCCTCTACAGTAACATATGGAATTGGTCGTTACACACCTATTATGTCACATGAGAAACACTGATTCTCGTTAAATAACCATTTCGTGGGAAAATAAGGGACGCAGGCAGCACTCTGCACGCATGGAGGTAGACACGCACACACCATCAAACATATGAGAGAGAAATTCAATAAATACGCAAAGGAAAGATTATTGTTTTAATTTCAGTTTTGTAACACATTTAATCTACATCGTATATATGTTCTGTTGCCTTTGTCTTTTATTTCCACGTCGACACAACGGCGCTCAGAGCGCAAGCAGAGAAAAGCTGGTCGAGTCTAAAAAAGGATTTTGTCATCAAGCTCATTGCTGTCTAGTCCTGCAGTTAACAGCTCATGTGTCTCTTACTTCTCACATCAGTGTGGTTGACAGCACCGCAGATGACAATGACATTGTGTAGGGTGCCATTTCCGGCCAATCAAAGTTCGAAGATTCCGGTGTCCCGCATATGTCGCAAATTGTCTTAAATACAGACTTGAGCGTGATTGTGAAAGCACATGAGGAGGGTAAATCCACACTTGTTTCCCTGCCACATTAGATGGGACTGGATGGTGGTGTCGCTTTAACAAGCGCTGCTTCTGGGTGGGGGGGAGGAGTAGCAGCAAGATTAAATAACCTTGGAATGGGATGTAAGTTTTTTGATAAGGCAACCAGAAATATGTCTGGCATCGGGGGACAGGCCTGTGTAGAGGCTGATGCATTATTAAAGAACTCTTTTTAAAATCCACTTTGAAATAATTCCCACTCTCATTTCTCAGATTTCGCAGAATTCAGAAGCACCTCAACATCTGCAGCGGCTGCTCCTCGCGCAGCCTGAGTGTTTGTTTTTTTTTTCCGAAACCGGCTCGGATGAGCTCTGCTTCTTTGGCTGGAGCCCCGAGAACATGCTGCCGCTCGGGTCGGCTGGTTGTGGGTTCTAGCGCTACGTTCAGATTGTACCTTCAGGTGGTCCACTATGTGTGATGTCGTCCTTGGGGGGGCAGCTGTTAGTGCAGGCATTAAAGTTGCTGCCCTTGGATTCAAAGGTTGCCGACTCAAGCCTCATCTTCAGCTATGGTACCCTTGAGCGAGGTATTTACCCTAAACTGCTCTACTAGAATCACCCAAATGGACAAATCGTTGCAGGTAGCTTAACATTATAAGTCACTTTGGAGAAAAGTGTCAGCTAAATATAAATGGAGTAACTAAAACACCCACATACCATCAAACATTTACCCTCCTCATGTGCTTTCACCCTAATATGGGTGTAAAGCTAAATGTCAGAAAGACGAAAATTATGACTACGGAAAATATTGAGAATTTTGAGCTCAATGGCAAAGAAATGGAAATTGTGAAAAACTTCAACCTGCTGGGTTCTCATGTAAACGAGGAAGCAACTAGCAGTCAAGAAATTCTCTGTAGGATCACTCTAGGCAGAACATCAATGAAAGCAGTTAAAAAGTAAAGACACTACGATCCAGGCCAAGATCAGGCTTGTTCAGGCCCTTGTCTTCTCAGTAGTGAACTATGGGTGTGAAAGTTGGATGGTGTGGAAACAAGATAGAAAGAAGATAGATTCATTCGAACACTGGGGTTGGAGAAGGATGTTGCGTGTTCCATGGACGGCTAGAAGAACAAACAAGTTGATCGTAGATGGGATAAAACCGACCATGTAACTCAAAGCTCAGTCAATGAAACTACACTTATCGTACTTTGGCCACACGATTAGAAGAGAACGATCATTAGAGAAGGACGTCATGAGCGGAAAGATTGAAGGAACGAGGAGAAGAGGAAGACCCTCAACGAAATGGCTCGATACGTTGACAACATCAGTGGGGACGACACTGCAAGAGCTCGCCAAACTTGCACAAAACCGATTTCATTTTAGTTCTTTCATTGATTAAGTCACCATGACTCGAACCCGAGACGATGGCACTTAACTAACTAACTAACAAACTAAACCACCAACCTGAGAGGGCAAGGCTTTTGTGTTCAAAACACAGTGTATCAATTAACGTTCAAGGCTCAAAAGAAGCCCAACTGGTCCCCATCGATATTGATACCCAACTCCATTGAGCACTATTGCTATTATTTTTTGGATCCCCAAAACCCTGACAAGTTGTTACGCTACTGCATTAAGGTGACTTTTGACTTTAATGACAAACTGCCTAACAGAGCTGAGCCGCCGCATTTAATCACCGCATGATTTTATGAGCTTCGGCGGTTAGCATCCATTCATAAACACTTGCACATTCCGCTAAACGCAGTCATTTGTCGGAGGTCTGCCGGTAATGTGCTTAAAGGTTCTTGGCGCTCTGCAACGTATTTATCAAATGTTCGGAGGGATTTAACACTCGCAAAACTACCGCCGAGCACAATAAAACGTCCAAGGATATTTAATGCTGTGCAATTTAATGTAATTTGCACGCATTAAATATTACAGAAACGCGGGCGTCAGGCTTTGATGCCTGTGCAGTTTCGCTTCATTCATATGTAATGACCGTTCCAGTGTGAGACCACTGAAATATAAAACTGAGTTAATGGATAATAACAACAGAAAGGAAAGCATAGAAAAATCCTAATGAGATTTTCTCTAAGCCGATCCCACCTGTTAGGTGTCGTTATACCGTTATTGTACAGCGACGCTCTCCAGATGATTATTAACATTGCCAGCTGCTATAAATTTATGCTACACTGACCTTTTTTACAACTAATTGAAACTTACTGGTTGTGTTTTGCCTAAACTATGCAGGAGGCCATAAAATCAGATTTTTGCTTAATCTATGTTTTGAAAAAGCGCTTTTCATCATATTGAAACGTACACTGCTCTATGTAATGTAGACTTATCTTGGGGCATTAGGTGCTCACATCATATCACCTTATAGCTTCTTAACATGTGAATGCATTGTAAGGTCGTAACCCCTAACCTGAATACAGACATAACAGCAAGTCTCTCAAGAAGGTCACTGAACATGTGGTTCATTTAAACTGCATCTTAATTTCCAAAAAAATCACCTTTCCCACTCTCCTATGTTCTACCTTTCCTATTTCCTGTTTTTCCTACTACTTTTCTGAGATATGTTGGCTTACATAGCACTAACATCAGGTCATAGAGATGTTTTACACAGAACTGTTTATACATCAATAAACACTTTGATGATAGTTATCTATATGTCTAAGCTGACAGTATATGGATTTTTCTGTATGTACCTGTGTGTGTGTTTGTTTATACACAGTAATTTCCATCCATCCATCCATCCATCCATCCATCCATCCATCCATCTGTAATCTATGGTACAATCTAGGGTGATGGTAGTCTGAAGGTTATTACAGAATCTATCTATCTATCTATCTATCTATCTATGTTTTTGCTGTTTACATGCTTTAGGAAGGTGACTAACAGCATCAAGACTGTTATGGTACATGAGTGCTTTGTGTTCTCAGTTTAATGGACAGTGTTAAATGAACACCGTACAGAGTAGCCTGATCTCCACGTACCCAAATGAACACCCCAGGGTATTGATTAAACCCTCTCAGAGGTGATTTAGCAGCGATTTTGCTGTAGCACTGATATTTAACAGGATCAAGGTTTAAAACCAGTCCAGTATCATGCTCCGCCGCAAGGTCCTGTCGTCAGGTTGCAGGCAGGTCTTTATCTCTCATACTTCTTGCTACTTATTACCTTAAACAAACAGTTCCGAAAAAAAAAAAAAAAAAATCCTAGTTAAGTGCTTTTGGCTGAGCAAAAATCGTTAAATGACTTGTGGGAGATGTGACTGTAATGTATATTCAAAGCCAGCTCTATGTCTTTAGGTTATGAAAATATGATCACTGAGTTTGCTGGTGGTGAATATTGAATCATGATTCTGAGCCACATCTACCAAGCTTCATGCTTCCAAAATAGTCAAAAGAGGAACTCAACAAACTGCTTCGGCTTAATGGGAATAAAAAAAAAAAAACGATTATTAAATTGTTTCTGTTATATACATTCTTTCACCGGTCAATCTGGCTTTACGGGAACTAAAAAAAGCAGAAGACATATTTCATACCTATACATATGCTAATTAGCAAACACTGCGTGCAGCACCCCAGGCACTGGCTCCGTATCACAGACGACATTGCAAGTCTCTTATTCGTCTACCGGCTGCAGGGAACATTGCAAATTCAGCAAGAGAATATAGGAATATAAAAACAACAGCATTCGCAGTTTTTCTCAATTGCTTAGACACAATTATCAAAAAATTCAGCACATTTCGAAAATGTTCAGGAAAATTCCTGAACAGCTCATTCTTCAAAACACTACATGCATTTTTGTGGCTTGGATATGAAATGCTTAAGCCAGTAACTCTTTTCCAAACTTCTAAATGCATTGCTCAGTGGTAAACACACAAAAGTATATTAATCGTTTTCTAAATCGAATATTGGGCTCCTAGTGGCGGGGGAGGGGGCGAGGGGGCACAGCGAAGGTTAATACATATTTTAATGACATTAAAAGGTCATTGCAGAAGACAGAAGCGGGTGGATACTCCATGCAAGATGTTTCTTCCCAAGTTGCGTTGAGAAAAATAAAATAAGATGTAATGCTGATGAGAACACAGGGCCTGACAGATCAGAGGCATGATGCTGTAATCTGTGAAAAAATATATGAAATATATGCTGAGTGAAATACTTTATGTGCATGAATGTATATCTGTGTTTTTAATCTGCATGTTTCTTTGTTTCTTTGGACTTTTGGTATTTCAGTTACAATACTGACATAAGTTATTATATTTCACATTTGATTTGATATCAGTTTGCGTGAAAAAAAATAGAGCAACTCATGAAAACGCTTTTTTTTTAAGTACTTTATTATGTGGGACATGTATTTACTATCTTGCAAAACTGTTTACTGCTTTGGAATCAATGATCAGAGAAAAAATGTAATCATCCTAAATATTTCATAAATCATTAACTCAGTTGAAAATGTCATATAGACTAAGATAGCATTTTGTGTGTCTTTAAGTATTTTGACTGTCAGTGTTATTTTGCTAATGTGAAGAAGTGTGTTGTGGATTCCATTTGTTCTTTTGAACATGTGAACTTTGTTTTTGGAATTTGTGCAATCGAGAAAAGCTGTACGACAAGAATGAGTTTCACTCCCAAAGAAAACTTTGAGCTTTTTAACGAACCTGATATTCAAATGTATAACTATGCTACATGTAATGGGGCGATTAACATTTTTAATAAAATAAAATTGCTGTAAACCAGAGTGTGAAAGCCATGTGATCGTTCATATTTTTGCAGAGATTTTCTTTTCTTAATCTCCTTTCCGAAAATAGGCTCCCACACAGAGTGGCTAGAAGATAACCAACTATATAGATGTGAAATGGGGGGATGTGATGAAAGACATCTTTTATGCAAAAATATTTTAGAAATATGTGGGTTGTAAAGGAAATCTATTGGCAGATGTGGAATCTTTGTGTATTTTAAAATGCATTCAATATGTTAGTATATGACAACATATTTGAACTATATTGTCAAATGTGATTCTTCACCTACCCCTATGTTTCCTTATGTTTGCCATTATGTAACCATGAAACATGATATATATTATTTCCATAAGTAACCATTATAAATCTTTCACAAAAAGAGGACAGAAAGCTGCCCGTGGTACCCGGCAGTGCAGTACTGTACGGTATTTTGCGAAGAGTGACACAACCCAACAACGCAGGAGGTGGCCCACTGTTATGGACCTGGTACAAACATCGCATATTGTGATACGCAGCACTCTGGCTTTGGATGGGGCAAAGAAGGTCACCCAGGTGGTGTTCATTCCGAATGTTTTATTAAAACACCTGCACACAAAGAAACAATGCTCTCGGTACAAGGACCCCGCTTCCCGAAGGACCTGCACTTCAAGCAAGTCTTCCCACTCTGCTTAGTGCTCCCTGGCTTTTATTTTCCCCACTCCCAGACACGGACACCCCTTTACTTTGCCCGTAAGTCCTCCTAGTGGTTGCCCACTTTACTCATTTTTCCCACAATGCAACTATTTACGATAGACCTGTTTCCCGCTCAAACGTACGGTAACGCGGGTCGTTACAATATTTTTATAGACTGGAAAAGACTAAATGCTGGCAAACTGAAAAGTGATTTCTGTTTATGCCCAAAGAATCTCATGCTGCGTTTCATCTTTTCCATTAGTTTCAGAAGCAATCAAAAGCAGGTATTACAGTTATTAAATAACATGTGAGAAACATGTTCTGGAGGAGTTTCGCCCTATAGCAGCTAGCTAGCGCTTTGTACATCGTAACTCCGAATTCTGTCGGTACAGATTCTAGTTTACAATTCTCGTTGTGGAATCTTGTCCAGGGAGCTACATTAGTGTTAGTGTTAAATTACAAAGTTTTTTCCCCTCTTTGAGTTTTCGTCATGGTGCGGTGGATGGTCTCTGAGGGACCTGTCTCCAAGCCTGTCCGTGGAAATAGGGAACCTTTCTGACTTAACTTCCCATCCAACCTTCAAGAAGGATCTCGAAACTCATCTCTTTCATACCCATTTCTCTCCCGAGCTCCTCGTAGCTTCGTAAGTCAGTCCTTCGCCACCTATTACTTTCCGTTAGGAATTTGCTACCGTACAACGTCAGCACAGACGCAAGAAGTTGCTGGGATAAAACAAGCACAGTCGGTGCTGTAATAGTCGCACGTTTGTGTCTAAAGCTCTTTGTCTGTTGCCCAATGCACTTTTATTTACTCTCAGTTGCCTTGGAGAAAAGCACCACCCGAATGGATGAATGTCAATTTATGTGAATGGGGACACTGTGTCGTGGATCCCCAGCACCGGCTCATCGTCGTGCCACCTCAGCACGTGTAATTTAAAACACCGCATGATGCACGGAACAGTGGAAACCATGAGCAATGTTTCGGGATATGCTGCCCTGCAGCAGCCACGGCCCTGATTTTCGGTGGAAGGCTATCGCTCTTAGCAGGGATCAAGATGGGCTTTATCTTATTTGTGTTTGCTGGCGGCCATGGAGACGTCCGTCACACCGGTCCACGCTACTGCGGCAGACCGGCCCCTTCGGGTGACCTTCCACAAGCCCGTCTCCCGCTGTCAGCCAACGTGAGCAAAAACCGAGTTGCAAATCGAGCGGAATACAGTAGGGTTCTGTCCAGCTCCCTGAGGGTCTATTTTATTTTACAGCGTACCCCTCGCTGACAGCCAAGGAGTGTTCTGCACTGCCTCTGTCCAAACAAAATTAGCTTCTCACAATATTTTTGCAGATGTTATAGGTCATTAATAGAATAGAACCAGATGACCGAAGCAGCACCTTTCTCAGCGATGCTGTTTTATATTCCACCTTTGGTTAACTCATAAAAAAGGTCATATTTCTTGGGACGTTTTCTGCTGGAATTTCGTAACATCGATGGCTCTGTGAGAACGTCTCCTTTTAAGGCTGTTTTATTGACCACGGATTCCACGGACAACGAGTTGGTTGCTGACACACGACTTCAGCGTGTTACAGTCCATGTTCTCTGGTTTCCCTTACAGAACAACTGAAACTGTGCCTCGCTAATAAAACATGATCTACGGAATTTCAGCTATTCAAAGTGAACTTTGAAAAGGAAACGGAAGTAGAATCAGCTGGGGAGGCGACATGCTTACGTACATATGGGGAGCAGTCGGTGCCGAACAATTGCTTCATACTGGGTGCCAACTATTGGCAGTTTATTGTGTCAGTGTTCAGGTTACTGCCAAACATCTCTGTAAACCTATGTCAAGGATATATGATTATGCTGGCAAGACTGGACATGGACATAGAGTTTCTGTGTTCTCCCAGTGTTCCCATGTGATTCCTCCAAGTGCTCTGGTTTCCTCCTACAGTCTTTTTTTCCAGAATATCCAAATATACACACACACTTTCTGAACCGCTTGTCCCATACAGGGTCGCGGGGAACCGGAGCCTACCCGGTAACACAGGGCGGAAGGCCGGAGGGGGAGGGGACACACCCAGGACAGGACGCTAGTCCGCCGCAAGGCACCCCAAGTGGGACTCAAACCCCAGACCCACCGGAGAGCAGGACCCGGTCCAACCAACTGCACCACCGCGCCCCCAATTTACAAATATAAATATGAAAATCCTTTAAGTTTTATTGAGAATATCCACCCATCCATCCTAACCTGAATAGAGATATAACAGCAAGTCACTCAAGAAGGTCATTGGACATGTGGTTCATTTAAATTGCATCTTAATTTCCAAAAAATTCACCTTTCCTGTTCTGTTTTCTACCTTTCCTATTTTTCCTACTACTTTACAGAGGTATGTTGGCTTACATATTGCCAACATCAGGTCATACAGACGTTTTACACAGAACTGTTTATACATCAATAAACACTTTGAGGATAGTTATATGTCTAAGCTGACAGTATATGGATTTTTCTGTATGTACCTGTGTGTGTGTGTGTGTGTGTGTGTGTGTGTGTGTGTGTGTGTTTATACACAGTAATTTCCATCCATCCATCCATCCATCCATCCATCCATCCATCATGAATAACTACTTGTCCAATGAAAAGCCTTTGTGGTTTGAGCCCTATCCTGGAAGCACAGGGTGTGAGGCAGGTTACACCATGGGTGGAATGCCTCCCATCACAGTTATAGTTTTACACTAATGAAATTTTAGTCTATTTACATTAGCACGTTAGAAAAAGTTATTCCATCTCATACATGTTTCTCAGTTGCTGAATGACCAAGAAACCGTCTAAAGCAGGAAACGAGCTGAGCGAAAATGAATCGAGACAGAAAGTTCGCCGGCTAATAAACATCAAGGTGTACGATGACAGGATACAGAGGCACTGATTCCCTGGCTGAAGTGTGAAGTTCATTCCCATACAGCGGTTAAACATCCAGATACGTTGCATTTCCACTCAACAGCGGCGAGGCGAAGCAAAAGTGGACACGCCGAATTTGGAATTGTCGGTCGCATCTTTCATAGCTCCTACGTGATTATGCCCATGCGCATGAATGAGGGGAAAGGACCGGTGTATTTATACACCAGCTCTGTCATCGCTGGATGGAATCATTCTCTCTTGGCGAAAATGGAAACCAGTGCTTTTTTTTTTTTGTTATTTTCTCGCACAGAAACGGAGAAATTCGGTATTCTAAACTTGGCTGGTGGGGCCCTTTCCTTCATAACATAAAAAGAGCCGTTCCAGTCTCGAACTTACAATGGAAATAACCGTGTTTCATTGTACCTAGTGTAGAGACACAGTTGAGTTCTAACGACGGAAAGTCAAGCTTCAAGTGGCTGCTTTTTACGTACGATTGGATTGGCTTTGTTTGTGCAATGAACCTGCGTATTTTGTATTTTTTGGCACGCAGCTCATTTAGTTTAACTTGCATTGTTTATATATCTAGCCAGAGGGGGAGGGGACGCACCCAGGACGGGACACCAGTCCGTCACAAGGCACCCCAAGCGGGACTCGAACCCTAGACCCACTGCAGAGCAGGACCCAGTCCAACTCATTATTGTTATGTTATTGATTTATTGTGCTGTTGTAGCTTTTCATTGGATAAAATATTGAAGTCTAAATAGAGTACAGTAAAATTCTGCAGAATGGCAAGTTTAAAAATTCCTTCATGCACTAATTATACAGGGTTACATGAAAATTTCAGGGTTTAACTGCACACCCAGATTTTGCATCACAGCATAACATTCTTACACACCATCCAAAATGTTTTCTCTTAGCTGGTATCTAAAAGTTACTTCTCTTTGCACATGAAATGCTGAATTAGCGAGCAGTGCGAGAACATACTTGGAAGTGGGCGGTTTGTGATATTCCGATCCCTCTCCAAGGAGAATGCATCCAGGATGAAAATTAATTTCTGAACTCCTATTCAAACGAGTCTCCGATATTCAAACAGAATTCAAGTGGAAAACAAGCAAAGCCAAGGAAAATGTTCATATATGATATTTCTAAGTAAGTTATACATAAGTTACATTGGAGCCACTGTATAGATTTAACTGGAATCTGATTTGTTCTCACTTTTCCTCTTCTTTACCAGAGAGAATTTGCAGTCATTGGTTCACAGTGATCTCACATTTAAAGATCTGTGTTTATTTCCTTACTTCACTTACACCTCTACAGCTGGCAGTGTAGTGGTTCGAGCTCCTGTTACCTTTGCACCCGAAGGTTGCGTGTTCAATTCCCACCACCTGCCGTTGTACCCTTGAGCAAGGTACTCACTCCTAAAGTTGCCCAGGTGTATAAACAGGTAAATAGCTGTAAGTACCTTAACGCTGTATGTTGCTTTGGAGAAAAGTGTCAGGTAAATGTGGACTTCTACCTAAATATTCGATCGTTTAGCAGATGTTTTTCTCGAAAGTGATGTTAAATTCGTAGCAAAGAAAACAGAACATTTTCCAGCATGCGAATAGCTTTAGATGCAGACACGCGATCGTCAAAGCACAGTTAGTCGTCCTCATACACGTGTTTTTGGTGTGGCGCTTTACGTGAGTAGCTGCCTATAGAGTCTCTCAGGGAACACAGGTGATTGTGACAGATGTAGTGATGCAGAACTGTTAGGAGGACAAGAGAGCAGAAACTGGTCAGAGAGAGATGCGTCCTAAGATGCTTTGATAGTGCTGAAGGGGATTCAGCAGTTCCGAGGGAGCGGGAACAAACTGCAATAACCTCCAGTACGTTCGTGAACAATGCTGTGTGCATTTAATATGTTGTGACCTTCTCAGCGCCATGGTTAATATTGAGATTTCGGCGTTGTGTACGCGTGGACAGCCAACAACAACGCTCTGTCCTCGGCAATTCCATTGGGCCAGAAACACCACGAGTCCCGCCCACTAACCTCAAGTCCCACCCACAAACCCCAAAGCAGCCACTGATGGTGGCCCCTGCTGAGTTCTAAGGCCAATCTGGGAGCCCAAGATATTTCACTGGTTGCCCATTTTTCCCAAATATAGCAGTGGTGTTTTACTGAGGATCAGTTATAATGGTTACAATGACTCCTCTGCTGAAATCAAAACCCGATGACAGAGAGTCAGAGCTCCTCGGATTCCTCGCGTCTGTTGCAGTACTCGCCTCTGGAGGTTTGCAGCGTGACATATGTGTAGAGCAACAAAGATCCTGCTACCGTGGGTGTGCAATTCATGGAAACAGCTGTAGCTTCTAATGGGTAACACGGTAAGGTTACCACGGCATCTTCAGGGTTCCTCCATCCCTCAGCGAATTGCAGCTCTGAACTTGACTTTAATTTTTGTAACAAGCAGGTTGCCTAAATGCTGCGGTCAGCTGGAGATGACTATACGTTGACGAAAAAAATTCCCTGACACCTCGGCTTCGATTAAAAAAAAAATCGAATGTATCAAAGCAGATCAAATGGACAGAAGATCCTTCGTTCTTCATCTGGGTGATACAGATGATCTGGTAACATAGCTGTCGATATCAAAGGTCTGGATCGAGAAACGGGAGAAAGATGTCTTTGAGATCCGAGCAGCATAACCAAGAACGCCCTAAAACGAACCCCATACGATTATGTTGGATTTCAAGGAACATGCAAGACCTCAAGTTGAATTCTTTAAATAGAGACAGTTCAGTTACTTTCCAGTTGACAGACCTTCAGGAAATATCTGCGGTACAGGGAAAATCAGACTCCTCTGTTCATGGCAAAGGCATTTCCTGATGAGGGGTTATTACAAACAATATCAGTTAATTCTTTTTCTTTTTATGATGTATTTTAATGACACCATGTGCTGTAATATGTTGTTTTTCTAATTCAAGCATGATAACATCATTTGACCGTTATTTATGCTCAGGATGAAATTAAATAAAAACCAAAGGATTTGAGACTGTCGTGCTTTTGTTCTCCAACTGGACTCGGTTCATGACTGGAAGCCATTATGTAATCCAGCATGGCGGGAAATAAGTATTTAATGAAAAATATTTTGTTAGCAAGGCATTCATTTAAGGGGTTTTGAAAGTTTATATTACCAGCAGGAAGGCAACGCAACAAACATTCAATGGATGACATAAATCACACTGACAAATGAAATTTAGTCTGATGTAACCACAGCTCAGAACACACGACTCTGCTTCGTGACCTTAAACGACTCAGAAACGTACATCTACGGAACACGAGGCATACCTTTTGTCTTGTTCCTGGGTAACTTATTTGGCATGACAGAATTTGTCATACAGAGAAAACGCTAGAATACATTTATTTATTTAGCAGACGCTTTTCCGCAAAGCGACTTCCAATGAACTCTGTGTAGTGTTATGAGCCCACACACCTTATTCACTGCAGTGATTTACACTGCTAGATACACTACTTACACTGGGTCACTCATCCATACATCAGTGGAACACACACGCTCTCTCTCTCTCTCACTCACACACTATGGGGAACCTGAACAGCATGTCTTTGGAGGGTGAGAGGAAACCAGAGCACCCAGATGAAATCCACACAGACTGAATGGGGATCGAACCCACGTCCTCTCACACCACCCAGGCGCTGTGAGACAGCAGCCCTACTCACTGTGACATCTGAATGACACTTGTATAAATTTTCACTGGCCCTCAGAAGTATCTATAGAAACATTTTTTTTGTATTTATACATAGCACTAGCGGCTGGCTAATTCACAAGACACTAATGCGTGGGACGTATTCGTAGACTTTATGAACATTTTGGTGCGAATGCAGTGAGCTATATATAAAGAAGATGCGTGCATGTGACTAATTATTAGTATTCAAGCCAGCAAAGACTACACTGAGATGCTGTCACTGCTAAACAGCTGAATAAAGTCCCACAGAAAAATCCTGTCGACAAAATATTAACTCAAAAGACAAAGAAATAATATCAGTAAATGCATACCTTTCTTTTAACACCGGACTATTTCAAGCATGAAACAACTCTTGCTGGAGACACTTGGAAAACATATGTTGAAGGTAGCAGGAGTACCGTGCTGTACCGTATTTTTGCTGCGCATTGGTCTCTGAGATGTACGTCGCTTTGGAGAGAAGCATCTGCTAAAAGAATAAATGCAAATGTAATTCAGTGCAGAGTAGAATTACCCGGGGGGTGCAGTGGCGCAGCGGGTTTGGCCGGGTTCTGCTCCCTGGTAGGTCTGGGGTTTGAGTCCCGCTTGAGGTGCCTTCTGATGGACTGGCATCCCGTCCCCAGCCCTGTGCCCCGTGTTGCCAGGTTGGGCTCCGGCTCACCACGACCCCGCTCTGGACAAGCGGTTTCAGACAATGGGTGTGTAAAATTACCCAAGTGGGAGCAGCGCGTACGGGGGTACGGTGGCGCAGTGGGTTGGACTGCAGTCCTGCTCTCCGGTGGGTCTGGGGTTCAAGTCCCGCTTGGGGTGCCTTGCGGCGGACTGGCGTCCCGTCCTGGGTGTGTCCCCTTCCCCCTCCGGCCTTACGCCCTGTGTTGCCGGGTAGGCTCCGGTTCACCGTGACCCCGTAAGGGACAAGCGGTTCTGAAAATGTGTGTGTGTGTGTGTGGGAGCAGCGCATGAATTCATCAAGGAGAACTTGAGGTTGTTTTCTAAGTGATGTCAATTATCATCAACCACTTGACATATAGAAATGGAAAGCTATGTGTGGCCTCACATTGTACTACTTGGTTTACATATTTTCAAACTTTTCCTCTCCAAAATATGCTGCCTGGGCTGATTCCGCTCATATGACCTCCGACGGATGGAATCACACCACCTTTGTATACCATGGCAACCCAACACCCAACACACACACGGAGCCATTCTCAACGCAGCCACAGCCTCGTTGCCTCTGCACTTAAAACACATCTCAGATACATTTGAAACCAAAAAAAAAAAGAAACAGTTTGATATCCTTGGACGTTTCTGTGTTTTCTAATTTGACCAAGAAACAGCGAGCGGCGAAAGCCAGATAATGGCGTCGTAAATTCCAGATTTAGAAGCAGACCCATGTGCATACAATAATAATGGATTCCTTTCCATATTATGGCAGAGGATGTGTTGCGGTTCCCCGTGGCACCCTGGACAGGAAATTGCAGGTCCGTCAGTAACAACGGGCATCCGAGGGGCGACCGCGACCGCACAAACTGCATCTGCTTTGGAGAAGCGGAGAGACCACAGCGTACACCGTGGAAGTACAAGTCCAGGATTCATCTTATCGTTGTCGCGTCTCCAGGGAACGCTCGACGTGCGGTCGGCCTGGTTATCTAGCCCGCCTCGTGCGGGAGAGCGCAGGCATCTTTGACACACAGAAACACAGTTAAAGTGTCAATTACTGGCTGTTGTTAAGATGCTGCCGTGTCCAGCTGGACCAGGTCGAGGTCACGGCGGGCAGCGGTCAGATGGGACTCGCCGTTCCCCAGGAACCGAAGCCCGCTCAGCCTCGGAACGTTCAGAATTGGCGGCGGATCGCCGGAACGGAAGCGGCCACGGCGCGTTCGCCGGCGAGAGTGTGTCTTGGCTGCGAAGCGCCGTTGGGAGGAAACGTGAAAATGAGATGCTTGGCAGAAGCCGATAAAAGGATCATTGTCGCACTTTCAATGAGAAGCGATTGATCGGATTAATGGGTCGGGCGTGTTGCGAAAGTAAACGGGACAAACCCGATTTAGGGGCCTCTTGAGCGTAACTGCTGTGGCCCCGGCCCATGACTTAGCTGCGGCCTTCCTCTCCATCTGCGACGATATTTCTCGCTACCTCCGGTGACCGCCACCAACAGATATGTTCTTAGGAAACTCTTTCATTATGGAAATTTCGCAGACACTTTTCTTTTCTTCGCATTAATTAGTAGCTGCCTTTTAGGGTGGGGAGAAAAAAATCGTAGGCTGCTCACGGTTCTGAGCAAACCCAGCTCGCCGTAGACGGTTCGCCGAGACCATCCAAGCAGGTGAGCTGGCTATTAGTCTTTCTTAGATTTTGCATGGCGATATGAATATCGCTTGCATGGGAAATGATGTATAGCTGCAATTCCGCATTAATTGCTTGAGGGAAATGCACAGAGATGCCTGTGTTTCAGGTGAAAGCGCTCCCTGTTTTAGTCCAAACAGGAGCTCAATGATGCCTTTGAATGATTGGGAATCTGTGACTTTGGCAATTGTCCTAGAATTACAAAAAGGAGAAGCAGATGATGAAGTCATCTATTCATCTAAAGTAATTGCAGCGCACAGTGAGGAAACTCGGCCAGCTCTTAGGCATTTTTGAGCCGGGCCCAATGGAGTTTAATTACAGACTTGAGAAGAGCCCGGGCTGAATTTTGGCAGCAGACGTCCTCATTTATGATCCCGCAGGATTTTAAATCTATATTGCCTATAACATTCTCTACCCTTTCAAAGTCTAAATCCAGAGATTAAAAAAAAATTAAAAAAAAACATAAAACATCTTAAACCTGGTTTCAAGTGAATGCAATTGGTTGTGACAGTAGATGTATCTCTTTTCCTGGTGAACATGTGCAAGGACTTATTTGTTTTAGATTAAAATAAAATAGTGCTCCGTTTCTACAGCTGTGTTCTGTCTCTACGGATGACAAAAGATGTGAGTTTATCGCGTGGCCGTCTCGCTAATGTCATTTTAATCACGTTATCTAATAAGCGATAAAGACGCGTTCATCTGGCCTCTCAGCTCTGCCGCCGGTATCTCTGCCTACTCTGGCCTCGGGTTCGCGTTTCGCCCTCCCTCTCATTCTTCGGCTGGCGCTGAGCTTCGGCCATCCCGTTACGCCGAAAAACGTCAGGCGGGTCACGAAGAGAAGAGGAGGGCTGTTTTTGTGATTTTTTCCTTTTTTTACGTTTCAGTGACTCTGCTTTTTTGCTCGCGTTGAACAACCTCCCCGGAATGCCGGCGCTCTCGCTCTAAATTTTGACTGATCTAAAAAAGTTCAAAGCAGAGCGACGAAGCCCCGCGAAAGGCGCTTTCTGTTTGCGACGTTAACCGAGGGCCCATTAAAAGTAGCGAAAAGAACGTTTATTGTCTTCTTCCCTTTCAAATTCCTCCGACTTTGCTTTCCTTGCCGTTGTCAGTTCACATTACACTCACATTCTGTATCTGTGGCAAGTCTAGACAAATATGTTTCGGCAACAATGGTTGCTTGGCCTCATTTTGTTTCCCGTCAGAAGGAAATGTTCGAGCAAACTGCCAATTAGTCTCCATGCACCCTGTCAGCACGAAGCCGATCCATGCGAGACGTGGGACGAGCAACCTCCTCGGGGGTCGTAGTGTTTCCCACGGGACGAGATACTTGAGCTTCGAAACGCTGGCAACTGGGAAACGTTCTTGGAATTGCGAGCAAAACGTATCGAAGTGGAGGGAAATTGATTTAAACTGAAATGCTCACACCACCTGATGTATTAGCTACAATCTGTGAAGCAAATATATTTGCCCTGTTTTTGTTTGGGGGGGGCTGGGGGTGGGATGCTGGACAAACACTTCTTATCGACAACGTGCTGCTTATTTCGATTAACTTTAAATAGCCGCCCAGGAGACGTGAGCCGGGCTCAGACTTCTTGGGCCCGTTTGTCCGTTCTGACCACGGCGGTTCGTTTTGCTGCAGGTACAAGACGTAGACGGTAACGGTCAACGCACCGCCGAAGCTTCTCTATACACCGAGTCAATAGCGTGCAGGCCAGCAACGGACTGGTAGAGCTTGAACTCTTACACCTCGATTTCTTCCTCGCCAGAAGTGTGAAAAACCCTCTGGTAGCTGATCCCGGTATCCCATCTACACTTCATCTCTACCCTGTTTTTAGCCATGGTGTCCGGAAGGGGGGTGTCCATACACAGCATAGGATGCGAAGCCAAACAAAAATGCACAGAACGCACCAGCGATACTAATTCTCCAAAAGCAGAATGTAAAACGCAACACCACCAAAAAACATTTAATTTATAAATGGGGCATCAGGCAGCATGGAGTTTGGAGCTGATACCATGCAATTGAAGGACCAGGCCTTGAATACTCATTCCTACTGTAAAAAGACATTTATTCATTTAGCTGAAACTTTTCTCCAAAGCAACCTACAATGATTTATCCATTTATATAGCTGAGCAATGTTACAGTAAGGAGTCTGGTACTACAGCCAAACAGGAGGAATGACCCTACAACCTTGGGGGTCCAAAGGCAGGAGCTCTAACCCCTATGCTACCAGCTGTCCCCAATACAGTGTGCTCACCATGAGCACAGTTCTTCAGTAACAATTGCCCAGCTGTATAAATAGTCAAAATCTCTGTAAGCAGCTTACTATAAAGAAAAAAAAGACACAACTGCATTAGGTAAATAATTGTTAATAATTAGAAGCATTATAAGAACCATTGGGGAGAAGTGAAAGCGAAGATTTACACTGAATGCTATTGAAAGAAGGTAATGTACCGTTTTCATTCCGCTGCAGAAGCAGTCCTCACCACCCACAAAAGTGAAAATAAAAGCCACGTCCCTGACTGAGAGCACTATAAGGTACTACACATTAATTGGGCTTTTTAAGATAGAATCGCTTGAGCGTTTTTTTTTTTTTCTTGGAGAAATGCATGACTCTGAAAAATTTTCCAAAGGGCGCATAAACAAATTTTCTAATCCGAAATGTGTTACTGGACATCAAACGAACCTGTCAAGATTAACTTCCCAGTTAATTTAAGTCCTCGCCGCAGATTTCAGGCAGTTCTTTTAAACACTTCATTTCTCAGATGGTGCGCTTTGCCAAGAACGGCAAGTGAGTAAAAAACAGTACGTGATAACAGGACAAAAGAGTGAGAATTGGAAGTTAACTGAATGTCAAACTAAAGAATTCAACAAAATTGCTACCAAAAAAAAAAAAAAAAAAAAAACTGAACAAGCTCTGTACTGTGTACACCTACACAGACAAAAGGAGGTCTTTTGAAAAGATGCATCCATATTTTCACTAATGTACTTAATAATTGATTAAAGTATTTTACTGTCACTTTATTTCACACTAAAAGGGGAATTTTCCATCGTGCTGACAGAGACACATTAATAAAACAATACTTTCTTGCACGTCGCCGTCATTATTTCAAACGCGTTGACTGCCGGTCCGTCCACGCTACCGATGGCATCGCATCGCAGTGGAAAATAAATCTGCTTAATTCATGTTAATTCACCTGGATGGATGTGAAATTGAGTGACGGCTTTCAAATCGGGGAGAGGAAGATTAAAACATGTCAAGGAAGACGAAGGAGGGTAACACTTGATGTTTCATTTCGTGTTATCGTGTTTCCTTCACTCTCCGCTAGGTTTAGACCGCAACCTTAAATTATTAATATGTTTAAAAAGAGGTTCAATACACAATGTATTGAGTATTCATAGCTTTTACAGCTGCTAGTGAAAATAATACCATAGAGTAAAAAATGCAAAAGGCAAAGAAAGACACGGTAAAGGTGCTCTAGTGCGGCCCTTAATTGTACAGAACTCCACATCGATGTGAGCGGTCCGATAATCCCTGCTTTTTTCAGCCTCCTGTTACCCTCTGAGCTTTACCACAGGTGATAAAGTGGTTAAGGAACTGAAAATCTGTTCGAGGTTCAAATACCAGCGAAAGCTGCTGGCCTACCCTTGAAATATCTGCAGCGTTTGCCTTCTGTCAGATACCTTATTGAAGCCTGGAAATAAAAAAATGACAAAACGCGTAAAAACAAATGAAAGCGCATATTTCAATTAAGTGCTCCCTCAGCGTTTGCGAATCCCTTGATGGTGAAAAAATGTGCTTATTTATAAACGAGGTTGGGCAGCACAGTGGTTCAGTGGGCAGTGCTGCTTCCCTGCAGCTCCAGGACTGTGGGTTTGAACATGGCCCCAGTTGCTGTCTCGCTTATTTTTGTTGCACGGGAGAAGTTCTCCGTTTTCGCTTACGGACGAGGCTGCGGATGACTTTTCACACGGTCGCGGGATTAATGGGTGCTAGCATGAATCGTCCGTCTCTCCCCGTGTTCCAGCATTTCTCCTTCAGGTGCTCCGATTTCCCCTGACGTTGCAAAGACGGTGACTCAAATAGCTTTGTGTGTGTGTGTGTGTGTGTGTGTGTGTGTGTGTGCGTGCGTGTGTTTGCTTTTGCAACTGTATGTGTGTGTGTGGGTCCAGTGCCCATCTTGTGCAACCATGCCTTACAGCTCCTGCTCAGAGCAGCAGGTTCTGGGTCATGCTAGTCTTGCTTGAATAAACAGGTAGTGATAATGGAAGATTTATGGCTCGGTGTTTTTTTTTGCAAAAACGCAAGTTCTATCACATTTATTTTAGATTTCCCAGCACAACCTAGTAATCACTGCAAACAATATTTCACTTTGAAATTCTCTGCCTATCGGTAATGTTATTTTACATTAGCTTAAAATAATACATTTCTGAAAAAAAAAAAAAAACACTATAATAATATACTATAGTATAATGGAACTCAATAATAAAAAAAAAAACAAGCATAAATTTGCACAAGGTTGGAATAACTGCAAGACAATGTCTTAAGGACAAATGCCTTTTCAGGTTTATGGGGTATGACTTTTTGGTCTATTGTGCCTGAGGTGCCTGAAAAAAGGCAGGAAAGCGGTAGAAAGCAATGCACCATGGGAGGGGTCTTTAATCTGCTTCCCTGTTCTCTCTCCACAAGTGAGTCCTATAGAAGCAGCAGAGCTATTTACACATGAAAGTAACTCGGGGAGACAGATTTATCCCCGTGGTCTGAAATAAACAGATGCCACAGCTTGGAAAGACAACTAGGCTACTGTAGCTCACAGAGGCGGGGGCGGCGGGGGGACGAGAAGGTCCGGCCTACGGTCGTTTGCGCTCAGCCGCGGCACCCGTGCCGGGTGTCCGGCACCGTAAAGCGATCCCCGCGAGGGGTAGAATGCGGTAAACTGGCAATGCAACTCGAGGCAAGCTCCTCGCGTGGCTTGCGGCACAACGACGAGTCAGTGCTGTGACCTAGGAGTCATCTGGTGACGCGTGTCGTCAAGAAGACGCAAATAGAAAGTCGAACGCGTGACACCGCGCTTTCTTCCCGCCGGGCTCCGGTGATGGAGCCGTTCGTGCCGACGTCGCGACGGAGCCGCGCCGTCATTCTCTGTCGCTACGAGGGCCCGACGCGCATCGACCGTTCGCTCCACCTTGGGCCCTGCTGCGGCGGCGGCACGGTGAGTGTTTGTTTTTGCATGAGCAGCAAAAAAAAAAAAAAAAGAAAGACAAACTCTGATAAACACACAATTCAATGAAAAGTATAACCAGCAGCTTAAGAAACTTAGAAACCGCTTGATATTTTAAAAATGGGGGGGGGGGGAATAAAAAGCACTCAGCACTGAAAAGCTATTTCATGGTTATACACACGGTACCCATCAGAACAAAAACAAATAGGAGGCATTAAACATTTCCAGAATAAACCTTCCAGAAGTAATGAGCCAGCCATTTGTGAATATCTCAAATCCAATTTTGTGGTCAACAACTGAAGGGAAACTGGAAGACTGCCACGCGAGATTGTTTGGATGTCGAGCCGTATGAAAGGAGTTACTTCTAAACAGACTCGTTCATGTGTTATTGATTGGGCCGCTATGGTCTTTTTCCGTTTTTAAAACATTTACATTAACATTATGGTAATGGAGTGACTTAATGCCTTCTTGCTTGTTTCTTTTACAGGATTATTTTTCATGTTCCATATTTTTCTGTTCAAAGCTATGCTCTTAGGTCCACATAAGTTGTGCCAAAAGATGAAGTGCCCCTTCTCTTATCTCACAACGAAAATATATTGTGCCGTAGAAGATCTCAAAAAGCGAAAAGAACATTAATGATTATGCCGATGTTATTCACTGAGTTCTGGAGTGATGGACAACGGCGTATTGAAATGAACTGTGCGAGTAACGCAGCCACTGGTTTCTAATTGGATTAAGGAAGAAAAGTGGAAAATGATTACTGCAGACTTGTTTGTTCGGTGCGCAATGTTTCCTTCATAAAGGATGAACGATTTTCTAAATATTCCACGGAAAGTATGTCGCAGAAGTAAAGGTAGGTGCTCCCGGGTGACTCACCGAGCAAAGATAGCGTTATCCAAACGCAGAGCCCATGTCCTGGGGCTCAAGGCCACGCTTCGAGTCACCTCATATTATTATTAACAGGTGCTCTGGCCGTAACCGTAGCGTTTGCATTTTTTAATGAGCTCGACAAGCAGTTCGACGTAAGCGTTGTATTCTGAGGGCATTAGCAGTTTCTAATACTGCTGTTTGGTTTGGTTTCTGTTGCTATGATTCATCCCGGTGAAAATGAGAAGAAGGAAGGCAAAAAAAAAAAAATTAAACTCCTGAAAAGATACAGCAAATGGGCCCTTTCAACGCTAAGGACACAAGAGGAGCTCAGAACATTAGGGAGTCACGATGTCTAAGTGGTCACCAAGAGTCAACACCGGCTCCGTTGCACTTTACGGCAACAAACAAAACTATAAACTTTGTGAATATTACATTTTATAAAAATCTATTTTAACATTTTATGCTACAGCTGGGAATGGAGTGACATTTTATTACCACTTTTCCCACAAATAAACAAACAATACTACTCGCACTCACTCTCTCGCTCGCGGTTACTGCAAACTTTGTGATGAAATCACTTCTCGACTAATTCCATCCTCATCATCTTAAATCAGAGTTTAATTTAATAACCAGTGGTGTCAGTGGGTTGTTATTTACAGCGTAAATAACCGTTAAATGATGGTTAAAACATCTCTTAACATGCAGTTCATAAACCCATCGCTTATCGGACCCCATTAATGTAAAAAGAAATCATGTAAAAGCAACATTTCCTTCAGTGATGGATAAAATATTAACCTATATAAACCTGGAGCTAGCGTTGCTGCAGTGTGGTACATACGGCAGCACATTACAAAGTGCATTGGCATTTCATTGGACGTTTGTTAATGCCGAAATACCCTGAAGCTCATTTTTCCGAAGCCATTAACAGATTGGAAGAAAATGTAACGCTTGCAGCAGACCGCCGCACGTACCCACAATGCACCTGGAAACATTCGTCCAAAGCTGGCCTCTTCTCAGAGGCGCCGTGGTCTTTCCCGTTTGACTCGTCTTCAGCGCAAACACCACGGCGTCCTGGCGAGGGCCGCCGGAGCACGGCATTCACCAACACCTAATTATACACATGGATCAGCTTGCTAATTAGGAGTGAAATGGACCCCGTGCATATGGTGAGAGCGGAGGTGTGTGCGGGGGGGGCATTAATCATTTCCAGAAACATGTTCTTCATTCCTGGTCCCCTTCGAAAAGGAAGCGTTCCAGCAACGCCGGCACAGCCCTCAGCTCCTCGACCCTCCTGTAGCCCTCACCTGCCCCGCCCCACTGCACTGAGTGGTGTGTTCTTACATTTTGTTCCACCAGGCTAGTGTGGTCAATAGAAAGTCCAAGCAAATTTTCTGTATACAGTGCGAGTAAATTGATTTATGTAAACTGGGTCATTTCCAAATTGCATTGGCCAGAACAAGCAAGGCTTCATAACAGTGTTACATAACTGCAATCACTCAGAATCTGCTGCTATTCATCATATTTGCTCTTCTGTTGCAGCGGGCTCAACAGGCCGGCCGGCCAGAAAAGCAGAACGTTCAAAAAAAAAAAAGAATTACGCGGAGCCCATCCAACTAATTGAACTATATTTATTTCAATGATTTACTCGGTAATTGCTGATGTTCAGAAGAAGAAAATGAAAGACACAGGATGGAAGTATCCAGCCCGTGTGTGTAACATGCCTGACATCGGTTGACCTCACGTGGGACGCTGGACACAGCTTTCAGGGACTCAGGAATACAGGAACTTGCAGTATTAGGACTTCCAAGAAGAGGCAACACAAAAAAGAATTAAAAAAAAAAAAAAAGTGCCTAGAATTGTAAACGAAACAAAGATCGATCCTTATTCTTGGACGACTCGGTTCAGATGATGCAGCCTGGTCTCATACATCCGCGTTCTTTCGCTATCTAAGCTAAACACACCCTTGAGTCGATCGCTCATCGGTGTGATTTTTTTTCCAGCATGCAGGTGTGTGTTCTCTCCTCCCTGCGCTTCCGTGGACAGAACTATCGCAACCTTTTCGGTGCTTTGGATCATCAACTCTTAATTTCATTCGGTGACGGAAAACGTTGCGGGAGCCGCCGCGTCGTCCGGAGCAGCGCGACTTCCGGACCGTCTGCAAACTCCCCAGTTTCACGGCAATGTGTTGCTTCTGGAGCGAGATCATCATTGGTCGGCGCTCATAATGAGTCACGTCATTCATTTTGAAGAATTTAAACGTTTTTTTACACTTTTTATCTGAAATCGTTTAAAATAGATTCATTATTGCAGAGTCTCCAGTAATTCACGACCGCGTGCTTTACTGCCAGAAATGGATAAACTGTTTCATGGTGGATATGTCCAGATGCAGCCACGCCGGCAGCGGACGTTCTGGACAAACGGTACGGTTATCGCCGGATGTTTCGGAAATACGTACGTAGCAGAAAGGGCAGCTTTAAAAGGGGAAAATCGTGCTCGTCCACATTGGCCGGTCATGTAAGGATGCAAAAGTAATTAATTCAGAGCAGGCCAGCATTTTTTTTTTTTTAATCACCTGTGACAGTACGATTTGTATTGTTTCATGAAAACTGCCGCTGGTGACCGGCGAGTTTTCCCGTCGTGAATCTCAAGCCTTATTTGTTCAGTCCAGAAATGTAAAATTTATTGAGAAGGAACAAAAATACGAAATGTTAGGGCCTCCCCCGTTGACGCCCCGGTAAATTCGACCACGCTCCTTCGGTCGTTTCCGCTCGTCTTGGTCAGAGCGACTCCTACGGGGCCGTAGGTGTAACGACACGTAGCGAATAATGCATAATATCGCGAATAACATCTCCTCCAAAGATGCTACGTCGCCTGATGAAGCCTGCAGGCCACAGAACGAAAAGAAGCAGCCGACGGAAGAGCGTGTCCGGATTCGCCCTTCCAGGAATGCTTCATGGAGGAGACGCAAGAACTGGCAAGAGGAGAAAAAAAAGAAGAAAACATGGTGATGAACCGCAAAACCGCGACGGACGTGTCACCGATTGTTCTACAAGTGTCACGAGGACCGAATACGACCGAGTCCAGCGGGTAGTTTTTGAGCGTGACGTGACCAAACACTTTGCTTCGCGCAACAAGCTACGCTCTGTAGCTCTCCTTAGAACCGGGGAAGGCGTGCACGCGTGGAGCGGTCGTGTCACAAAGAGCTCCCCGTACGGCAACACGACAGCTGCCGTTCAACCGCTCTTATCACACGTGTAGGCCTGCTTCGCGACCTTTCGCGGAGCATAAAAAGCGGTTCGTTTCTCGGGGCAGCTTAGCGTTTGGGGGCCGCTGCTTCGTAATCTCAAGGTCGCTCATCCAGATCCCGCCGCCGGCTCTAGTACCCTTGATCCAGGTACTTACCCTGCAGCGATACAGTAAAAATGGGTCAGTCATTAGAAGTGGGTTAGCGTACAAACCTTGCACTGCAATTTAATGAACCGTCCTAGAATTTCCGCAAAATATTTTTCGAACCCAAACGTTTGCTGACGTCTGATGAATGACAGAGGGCCGAACGTCTCTCACGTAAGAAAAAAAATGTGGGTGCAGTTAATTAAACTGCAAAAAAAGGGGAAAAGACACACATGCGCGGAACTATACGTACACTTAATTTTGCGAGACGCTTCCTAGTCGGTTATCCTTCCTCTCGCGGAAGCCGGGACAGCGAAATAAGGTTAACTTATATTCTGCTCTTATTATGAGGCAAATGAGAAACAGGTTCTTAGATTGAGGGAGATTGTCGTTTTTTTTTTTTTTTTTTTTATGGGATCCAGATGCACGTTAGAAAAGTTTAAACGCGTAACATTTCATGCGTTTCTTAAAGTGTGCGGCAGGCGGTAAAACAGTGGTTTTACTGTTCTCGACGAGCGAAGTCGAGACCCGCTGGACGAGCCATTAGCGTCTCCCTCTAACTACGTGCAGCTTTCCGCAAACTACGCTTCGCACCGCAAAACATGCCAGGTGGGGCCTCTTTTTTTTTACCGCGGCACAAGAGAACACCTGTGAGAGCGCGGCCTTTTAGATATTATAACCCAACATGTCAGAACAAACAAATAACGGCTATACTTTAGATGCCATTTTACCCTCTTAATTTATTTCTGCTGTACAAAACCAAACGCGTCATTTAAACGGTGCCATCTGCGTATTTTTAGCCTAAATATATTAACAGCACCGATGTTTTCAGCAAAACGGCAAAAAAAAAAAAAAAAAAATCACTCAGTGTAATTACAACCAACTAATTAATGCTAGGACTTTTTTTTCGGCCTCAAAGTATCCAGCATTCACAAATAAACAAAAAAATAAAACCCTGCGCTTTAAATAACACCGGTGAATGATCTTTCGAAGAGAAGAAAACTGATTGATACCCAGTGCCGCCACTTTCTACCCCACTAACTGTTCGGTAACCTCACTGGCGCACGATAGGAAATATTTTAGGGATCGAAAGGGAGGAAGTAAAGCCGGAACAGTCGCAGTGCGTTCGTGGCTTCAAGCAGCGGCAACATGAAATGTCTTATTGTCTTATAAGGAACAAAAAACCCTTGAGCAGTGTTTTCAAGTCTTTCTACATGTCACTCGAGAAGCAATGAGAAAAAATCGCTTAATTTTGTTAGCCGAAGCTGAGGAGCGACCGACGTACCCCATGAGCTATGAACCAGCTACTGCAAAGATCTAACCAAACTAAAAATAAGAGCATATTGCCCCTGGAAGTGAGAACAATCAGATAAGAAAAGGGAAAAAAGAAAAAAAAAAACCCACTAGTGGATGCTTGCCCACAGTGTGTGAGAACACAACAAAAAAGTGCATATTTTCGAGATTTGTTAGATGATTAAAATAGAGTCTTTGGTTTGTTGATGGAGGAAAAGTTACATGTGCACCAACTGTTGGGCTGAAGTTAAACTTTCTTATTAACTGGTGACACAGACACATAAAATTCACACGAACACACTTTTGAGTCACTTTTTATTATTAACCTACGTTTGTCTGACACCTTTGTCCAAAGTGACTTACAGTCCTGAATAATCCATTTAAAATAATTAATCTTCTAGGCAGCAGGCTAATATTTATCGCATCAATTCAGGGTGAATTTACTTTTATTTATTTATCAGACGCTTTTCTCCAAATTGACTTCCAATGAACTCTGTGTAGTGTTATCAGCCCACACACCTTATTCACCGCGGTGACTTACACTGCTAGATGCACTACTTCCACTGGGTCACTCATCCATACATCAGTGGAACACACTCTCTCCTGTCACTCACACAGTATGGGGGAACCTCAACAGCATGTCTTTGGAGTGTGGGAGGAAACCAGAGCACTCGGAGGAAACCCACAAAGACACCGGGAAGACATGCAAACCCCACACACGCTGAGTGGGGATCGAACCCATGTTCTCTCGCATCACCCAGGCGCCGAGACAGCAGCTCGAACCTCATACCTCGAACAAAGGCGCTACACCCAGGACCTTCACATCGTATGGCGACGCCTCTAACCACTGCGCCACCCGCTTTTTCCGACGCTCTACGTGCTCTTGGCATCCTTACGAGGAATCGCACGCTCTGCATGGCCGCAGGCCGCGCCTCTTTGTAGAATCTGCCCTCCTCATTTATGCACAAACTGGTATCACAGCTTCTGTGACCTCGTGCATTTATATCTAATCTCTCTCGATATGGGTATTCAGTGCCAGGGATTAATTGAAGTTCCGTGTCAGGCCTCAGAGCAAATGAGCACCATCTGACTCTTTTTGTGCACGTTAAGTAAAAATATTTCAATGCACCGCACAGGCCGCCGCCGCCATCTCATTAAAACCTCTGTATTAAGTGCGATTTTTTTGTACGTTCCCGGCCTTTATTAAATGTTTCAACCTTTGAGTGCAGGGGGTGGGGCACATAAAATGTGACATTTTATACGAAAATAAGATAAAACACTGAGATGCTATCTTAGCCAGGGGATTTGTTTTCCCATTTGTAAACACTCTGAACATCTCGGGTAGAGAGTCATAAATAAATAGAAATTAACAGTTAATTTTAAGCATTCCATTTCCTTTACACGTTTGCCCCGAAGTGCACTCGTGTATCGTACTAATGACGGCTCCGGAGCGCCGCCGTCTTTTCCCTCGCAAGGAAAGACAAAAGAAGATCTCCATGGTAACCTCTCCGTTGATACAAAGGAGATGGCTGTTTAGAGATTCCCACATAAGCAATGCTGTTAGGTGCCCTCTGATTTATGCGTGTTTTGACAAGGTAAATGGAACTCGCTATAATAGCCTGAACGCTTTGCTTCTGCCGGGCCAAAAAAAAAGGTATGTTTAGCTTTATGGCAAAAACGGCATCTATCTGTTTGCGAATCCATTTAAAATGCCTGACCAATTAGGTGGAAAGTGCTGGAAATTTCCCTTGGATGGAGTGAAGCGTCCTATGGGCCCGCGCATCTGCGTATTCGCAATTAGCGCCCGGTATCCGCGGTCAAGACGTGGCGAACGCCAGTGTGTTGGAGAAGGACCCCGCGGGTCTCGTTTTTGTCATTTCATTTCTGAAAAATTGCATTCCGTGAGCGGAATATTGAACACCCTTCAGAGCAAATGAAAAACAGCAGCTGCTTCTTGAGTAATCCAATATCGCTGGATGACAACTTTTGTGGGCCTCATACAATCTATCTGGGGGGGGGGGGGGGGGGGGGAGGGACACCCACAAGATGGGCAGGAAAAATCCACAAATGAAAACAATAACTTCCACCACAGATGTAAAATCCCACATTAATCACGGAAGAGTTGTTTTTCTTTCTTTTTAAGCAAAATTTCGAGAGAAAAAAATCCCGTCCGTGCTGAAAAAATGAATGATGTTTCCCATAGCCGTGCACTATTCCCCGAAATACATTCGTTCGTTTACCGTCACCTTTATACCTCCAGCGTCAGCGCCACACGTGGGTCCTTGCGGCAGGCGATGGGTCGCGCTCGTGCGGTACCGCCACCGACGCGGTAAACACGCACGTCGACTGAGGTTTGAGTTACCAGAGGGGGTGCCGAGCCAACAAATCCAAAACACGAGAAAACGTGGTAAGTTATATCGACGTACCAGAGCACCAGGTGGCGTGGTGCTTAGAGCTGGAGTCATGCAATCAAAGCTGCCCAGTTCCCCCAAGGCCCACCCTAGTACCCTTGATCGGTGTATTCACCATGAACCGATACCGTAAAAATGACCCAGCTGTACAAATGGGTGAATAATTGTAAGTATCTTAACGCTGTGAGTCACTCTGGAGAAAAGTTTCAAGTAACAAAACTAATGTGATACTGATGTAATAACTTTAACAGTATTACCTGTAGTAATGATTGACAATGAGAAGTTATTCCTTCACAGTAAGTGAAGGAAATTGTCCAAATACAAAATTAAATTGGAAATTTGAGTGTTTGGGAGCGCTCGTGTTACACCGTCTCCACCCTACAGAACACCCAGATCCTCACTCATAAAGTATATACAATATCGCAAACCAGATGCTGCTCACGGCTCTCAGGGATGCCCCAGTCGGGGGCTCGGCAAACCCACCCAGCATTCCTCTGCAAGCCACTACTGTGGTACGATACTGTACTGCTAAGTGTTCAGCTGGTCTCTCAGAAAGGATCTGAACCAACATTCATCTTCATCTCCTTCACCACCACAGTACCAGCTATCTGCTTCTTGGTCCTTTATGAAATGAATGAAGACAGTATTATAATAATAATAATAATAATAATAATAATAATGGGTGGCACAGCTTGTAGCACTGCTGTCTCACTGTGCCTGGGTGGTGTGAGAGGACGTGGGTTCGATCCCCACTCAGTCTGCGTGGAGTTTGCATGTTCTCCCCATGGGTTTCCTCCGGGTGCTCTGGTTTCCTCCCACAGTCCAAAGACATGCTGTTCAGGTTCATCCATAGTGTGTGAGTGACAGAGAGAGTGTGTGTGTGTTCCACTGATGTATGGATGAGTGACCCAGTGTAAGTAGTGTATCCAGCAGTGTAAGTCACTGCGGTGAATAAGGTGGGTGGGCTCATAACACTACATAGAGTTCATTGGAAGTTGCTTTGGAGAAAAACATCTGCTAAATAAGTAAATGTTATAATAACAGTGTGTTGCTCTTCCAGCTTCACTTTGTGTGCCTATAGATTGGAGCACATTGTATGTTTCATACACACCATAGCACTGCTGCAGCACCATGGCCACACACACACACACACTCTTAGCATTTCCATAGCTGGATATTTATTTGCAACCTGTGCGTGAGACTTGTAACCTTTTGTATGTACGAGTTCCAGGACCACCGGATCACCTGCCACGATGGATTTATTACTCCCCAAGAGGTAGCCTCTGCAGCATACCATTGCCCATCAGAATTAAAAATACCCAAAAATATTAGTATCTAAATCATTGTAGAGGTACATATGTTGACAGATGAAACTGAATCCATGGATATCATAACAATTTGCTATGTCAGAATAATTAAAAAGTTCTTTAATATCCTCCTTTTTTTGTATCTGACCCGTACGAAACCTTCTTCTCGGGATCGACGTTGAGTGCCGAAATGAGCCCCTGTGGTTTTGTGTCCCGGCAGACCATTATGATTGTTAACTGACAATATTATAAGCGTAATATTTTAAATGAAAAACACAAAGAAGTGATTTCGGTAATTTCGGCGCACACGGTGACAATGAAATACTGATTTTGCCAGTACTCTCTAATGCCGGGCTTCGATAGAAACCTCAGTGTGGGGACCGAACAAGTGTTACACACAGTTTTAATTCTCTCCCCGCCGGCAATGTGAACAAGAACACATATCAGGCTTTTATCATGCCACATAAAACTCTCGTTCAGTTCCCATTTTATGAATAATGGAATTCAGTCCATTGCCTGTATGCTCATTTTGTCTGGGGTATTATTTGTGACATTTCCTCAAAAATGTTATTTTCCCCATTGATGGAAATGCGTGGTCTTTTTGAGCTGAAATGATTAATATTTATTATTGTGGAGTTTCCATTGATTCTTGCTTGCAGTGTGACCATACAGTACATTTTGTGCAAAACACTGAAGGCAATTATAATTTTATAGAAACATTCTCCACGGCCTGTTTTGCAGACAAACAATTACATTTAAGATTGAAGAGGTGAAATGATTAAGAATATTTTACTTTGTTGCCATGACAGCATACATTTTTCATGTGCACAGTGTAATTACTATAGTTCCAATGATGTAAAATCAAGAAAGATGATAACAAACAGCATGGCCAAGGAAATATTGCTATTGCAACCAGGTTTCCATGGTAACTGTGATAATAATCCCAGTGATGGATGTTTTCTCCTGCGTTTTCCATTTTGTATGGCTATAACATTCAGAGGCAGTTTTTTAGCATAGCTTTTTATAGTTTATTAGTCTGTCAGAATAGTTTATGAGATGTTGTTGCAAAGCAGATGACCGTGGTCTAAGCCTTTAAACAAATGCCAGCATGCCACTTTCACAGGCACAAGGACCATCTAGATATTCATTTTTAAAAGCAAATTTTGTATTATACCTTAGGAAATCTTTTACGACACATCTGCTCTAAATTCCTGCTGGGAAGACGGCCAAATTATGTCTATAAAAATAAAAAATATATGAAAAAATGAACAAGATGTAGCTCAGCTTTGTGCAGCATCTGATCGATTTTTCAATATTTGTTTTTAGTGAAATACAAAATCATGATGTAAGAGGATGCTCCGAGATTATACAAGCAGCACAGAATGGGAGTTGGCAGGGTAATTACTTATTTAAGAAAATATCACAGCAATAAGAGGCTGAAACTCTTTCACTGCATATATTCTCTGTGATCTGATTAGAGCGGCATTTCCTTATCTCTGCTTATATGAAAAAAAATAACAGTTTGGTTTTGGGTGTTAGAGGTGGTAATATTTTAACTACAAAATTAAAAGCGTTGCTGCATTTTATGTATTTACTATTTTCTTCTGTTTCACTTTTCTAACTGTATTTCTCTTTAATACCTCAGAGGGTAAAGAGGTCTGCTTAATAAACACCAGGGACAAACTGGCTGTTAAAAGAAAGAATGAATCACACATCTGAACAACCAACCACCCAAAAAAACCAACTAAGTACCCAACCAGCCAGCCAACAAACTAACCAAGTACCCAATCAACCAACCAACCAACCAGTTAACAAACTAACCAAGTACCCAATCAACCAACCAACTAGCCAACCAACCAACCACCCAACCAGTTAACAAACTAATCAACCAGCCAACCAACCAACCAACCAGTTAACAAACTAACCAAGTACCCAATCAATCAACCAACCAGCCAACAAACCAACCAACCAGCCAACAAACCAACCAAGTACCCAATCAACCAACCAACCAGCCAACCAACCAACCAACCAGCCAACAAACTAACCAAGTGAATTATGTTACAACTTTAATACAGGTTATTTACATGTTAATGAATTACTGACCTAAGTAGATTAAATTTATACTCTGTAGCTAGTTTTTCTTTGTACTGCAAGTGGAGTCAGTGCATGGTGATTTTTTCTCTCTTACAGTAGAGCTCACAATGACACAGTCCTGATCCTCAGCAATGGTGTGGAGATTCCTTGAAAAGGAGAAATGTAATATTTTGCTTATGAACAAAAAAGGTGCCGCATCACTCTTCCTTGTTTTCTGGAGATAAATTTCAAATAAAAGCCTCGTGTTTTTCTTACAGTGTTTACGGACGCTCCTGGCAGGGAAGTGCTGGAAACCCCTTTCATGGGAACCCGGTTAACGGCCACAGGTGCGCGACTGGTGATCGGCTGCCCACCTTGTAGGAGGCGGTGTGCGCGGGAGCGCGGGAGGGAGGGAAGGAGGGAGGTGCAGTGGAAGGGATGATGTGCTTAAAATTCCAAATAAAGCCCCCCAGTTCTGATCCTGTTGGCTTTCACAGCTCCATGTGAACTGACGACTGCCTTGGAGATGAAAAAGGAGGCCAAATTAGCTCAATTAGGGAAATAATTGCTTCCTATGCATATTCATCAGGCCGAGCAGGACTGGTATGGGGGACACTAGTCCAAAGGAATCAAATCTGGTGTATATTCATATTCTGTAAGATTAAATGTGAATCAACACGGTGACCACGTCACTTGGGTTCAAAAAATATTTTGAAGAAATTGTAGGATGCTCCATCAACATGGTTTAGGGCCCTGCTGTTGTACTCTTGAGAATAGTACAAAGCAAATGGTTTCAGCAGAAGTGTTAAACTACAGGTGGATGAGTAAAATGTAAAACTTTGAGCTTTGTAAGTCACCTTCAACAAAAAATGTCTCCTACTCTGCTATAATAAGCAAACAACTGCAGTAGGAATGAAACAAAAAAAAAAAAAACAATAACATTTGCGCTGTATTGTGAAATTAAATTTTAGTTTTAACACAAAGCTGAAGCCTTCAATAACATCTTTGTTTCTTTTCAGCCATTTGAATGGAAATGAGTAACCATAATTATCACATGCCTGTTTTGTAATGATAAGCTTTTTGTTGGATTTAATTAACAGCAATTTGATACAAAACATTTTCATAAAAGTGCTTTTCTAGACATTTATGTTACAGAAAGGGAACATTGTGTATTCTTTTGACAACACTCTCCCATACACACAAGTTCACATTAGAATTTTTTCTTTTTTAAACTTTTTTGTCCATACCTTTCGTGGGCAACGGCTAAGGAGTTTCTATTTGTTTTGGATATAAGCATGTGCAAACACGCTAATTCTGCATAATGATGTTAAATTGCATTTATTCAGTTGTGAGCATAATGCACAACACATCTGTCAGATGTGATAAAAGGAATTAAGCTTCACACCCCCCCCCCCCCCCCCACCATTTAATCGTGCAATGTGGGATTTTGGTGCTTGTTTCTTTAAGCAATCCTGCATTCGTTAACATTGTTTTCTGATTAGAATATAAAGGTCTTTAATGTAAATTTATTTCACTCATTCAAATTTAAAGGAGAGGAAAATAGGAGGGGGCCATTTTTTTAAATTAAAACTTGAAAATTAAACAGGCAAAAGAGATGCCCTGAGCTAGAGATGGTGGCGTAGTAGTTCAAGCTACTGTCTTTGGATCTGAAGGTTGTGGGTTTGATCCCTGCTTCTGGCTTTAACACCCCTGATCAAGGTGCTTATCCTGAATTCCTCCAGTAAAATTACCCAGTTGGGTAAATAATGGTAAGCTTGTAATAACTGTGATCTTAATGTTTCGAGTTGCTTTGGAGAAAAGCATCAGCTAAATGAATAGATTGAGGTCTTTTAAGAATTGCCACATAGGTCGAATGCAGGGGGAGACTAGGTGAAGATTGGAGAGCGTCACGTCAGGCAGAAGTCAAGGAGGTCACTGGGCGAGCTGCCAGTTGCATACCTCTCACACGCCGGACCATCCGGCATGCATGTGATTAAGGAACTTGGCCTCGAGACTAAATCATTCCAGCCTTAAAAACCTAGTTTAGGGAAGCATCCGTTGTTCCCGAGAGGGAACTATTAGGGAATTGCTGCAATAAATCTCCAGGTAAATAAAACCTCGAACTGCGGAGATCCCGCCGTATAAAAATGTCTTCTAAGTGAATGAATACATTAGAAATATACACTGCAGCATCATTTTATGCAGTGCAGCCTGTTTGCGAAAAAGAACATGGATCACGAACATTGCCCGCGTTTGGGTTTCCCTGTTGCATACAAAGAGAGAGCAGTGTAAAAACAGTGTTATGTCATGTGTGAAAATGATAAATTCCCATAAAGCGAGCAAATCATTGGAAAACAAAGCAAAGGGGACACACTTGTAGCATAAAGGCTGCTGGTTTGAGAACTTGGCTGGGGGCAGCTATGCTTAGCGCATAATACTCCGGAAAAATGCCCCACTTTATATACGGGGGACATCGTAAGTCTGCGGATGGAAGCAAAAGCTGGGCAGTAATAAAAAGTAATAACCCGCAGAGAAGATTTCCCGGTGCTCATCATCCGAGGACCTTGCGATTAACAGGGGAACGAAGCAGAATCGCAGCTCTGTGTTCCACTCCTTATCCGGAGACCCTCCAGGTGATGGTGTCGCGACCCGGCCGGGAACGCTTTTGACAAAAACTCAGCGGGTGGGAAAAAATGCCTGTCCCGCGCAGAGGAAACTTTACCGGACGAGTTTGCCGGCTCTGCTCGCTGAGGTCAATGACCTCCCGCATCTTATTCATTTAGATGATGCTTTTCTCCAAAGCACCTTACAGCATTAAGCTACACGCGGTGATTGACCCATTTTCACTGCTGGGCGACTTGTACCGAACCAGTTTTAGGATCAGTCCCCTGCTCAGTGGTACAACAGCAGGAGATGGGATTCAAACCTGGGTTTGATGAGTCCAAAAACTACCGGTACACTACTTTGTGCCCTATGTGCCTGTATCTCCTTCACACGAGCGCACGACATGAAATATGATATGGTCTTCGAGGTTCCTGCGCTTCTCTGGAGACTTTAGACTCTTATTATTATATTTGTTTCTTCATCTAAGTTTGCAGGGAATATAAGTAAAGTCAACACTGTAACTGAGAAGCACAACAAATTTGGACAGCAGCTCCTCTGGCCGAACTCCATCTTTCGCAGAGAAAAACTGGCTCGGTTCCCTGGTTCCGCGGTAAGCAAATGTTATTGCTAAACATCAGGCCTTCTCGAAAAAAAAAACAAAAAAAAAAAACTTGTTTTTAATGTATTCAAACTATGACACATTATAATGACACTCTGTCTTTCATAACTACTTTTTTTTTTTTTTTTTTTTTTTTGCAAAGGCCATGTGTTTCAAATCGGTAAAGATTTGATAATATTTAAACAAAAATACCCATGCTGTGACCTGGAAAGCAGTGAGTGTAATGGTGTAATATTGATTTATGTCTGAAATTTTTTCACTGGAATCAATTTGAACAATTCTTCCCACTACACCGCCATGTCTTTTGTGTTTCAGGGGTTTCGATTTGCGCCTTGTTTTAAAACTGAGAAGCTACTTAATTCAGTAGGTACTTAGTAGTGCAACTAAGTTTAATAATTCATAGTAGCACAATCAAATAATTCAGGAATCTGCAAGGGCAAAAAGAGGTTTGAACCAACATTCAGGTTGTATATGCATATGTTACAGTACAGCTGTATAGCTGTCTCACAGCGCCTGGGTGGTGCGAGAGGGTATGGGTTTGATCCCCACTCAGTCTGTGTGGAGTTTGCATGTTCTCCCCGTGGGTTTCCTCCGGGTGCTCTGGTTTCCTCCCACACTCCAAAGACATGCTGTTCAGGTTCACCCATAGTGTGTGAGTGATAGACAGAGTGTGTTCCACTGGTGTATGGATGAGTGACCCAGTGTAAGTAGTGTATCTAGCAGTGTAAGTCACCACGGTGAAGAAGGTGTGTGGGCTCATAACACTACATAGAGTTCATTGGAAGTCGCTTTGGAGAAAAGAGTCTGTAAAATAAATAAATGTAAATGTGTCTTTACTGTCCTGGGTGTCAGTCATCGGTTAATCCCTCGTCAAGCGGACTTGGGGCCGAACGGCTGTTTTCACACGTTGCACCTCTGTCAAAATACACAGAATTCCTCTGTGCTCTGACCACACGCCACTTTTTGAGTGGAAATGGTTTTCACAGCTGCGGTGCTACCGATGCGGTACTTAACGTATTAAGTGGCACGTACTCAGCAGAAACGGGGGAGCGACGCTCGGAAAGGTTGTTATTAAATCTATATTTCTTTGGTCAACAGTGAAAACACATCGCATTAGCCAATGGCTCCGTTACAAAGGGGCGGTGGCACGCTGTGCGGAGACAGCGGTCGCTCGAGCCAATATCGAGCTGCTTTTTCAAAAATCCTTCTTCTTCTGGGTTTACGGCGTTCGGGTTCGTTCGGTCTTCTCGTGGCTAATTATACATGTGCTGATCTAAGGAAGTTTGAGCCATTACTAATGTTTTAATTCATTACGCACATATCCTATGAATAAAGAACTTTAGGCAGATTTAAATGTCCTCTGAGCAGGGCTTTATTTTTTTTACGATGGTTGATAGGAATCTATTTGAACTGGTCTTTAGCCATTCTAAGAACACACTCTCTTGGGCCTCCATCAGTAAATGTTGAATTTGCTCTCGTCCTTTGAAAACACTCTTTCAAAGAAACGCAGCTTAAAATATGTAGTGGCCGGGCTGCTCGGTATTAGAGTCGCGGCGAGGGGCGCGGAAATAAGTCTCCCCCCGTTTTGCACATTCTATCTATCATTTTTATTTATTCGCGGGCTGCTAAATTCTCATCCCTTTGCAAAGGACCGAAATGGTTTTGTGCGAACGATTTAAACTGGAAAGTCACGGGTGGTTGTGTGGCTAGATGGACTAACTCAGTCTAGGTAGGGTTAAAATGCACCTGCCCTCTCGGCCGAACGTGGGCTTTTTCGGGTCGCGGGGCAGAAACGTTATACGACGCTTTTCCACGAAGCCGCTTCCGGCGTTGGGCTTCTGTACTCAGCTGCTTATCATGATGCGCTCATTCATTGGTTGGATCCTCTTTACATTTAGCTCACACTGTTCTCCAAAGCAACTTACAATTATTTACCCATTTATACAGCTGGGTAATTTTACCGGAACAATTTAGGGTAAGTACTTTGCTCAGGGGTACTACAGCCAGAGGGGGGGGATCAAACCTCTGACCTTCAGCTCCAAAAGCAGTAGCTTTAACCTCTATGCTACTAGCTGTCGCTCACCTTTGCTCTATCGAGCACCTTGACCAGGGCTACTACAGCAGGAGTAGGGATTCGAACCCGAGTCCTTTGATTCCAAGGCACACGGCCCCCGCTATCCCTAAGAATCAGCGCGAAAACAGACGCGCCACCCGATTTTACAAGAGTGTCGCTTGCTGATGTGCGTTTGTCGGAAGGCGAGCGCTCGCGTGCGAGAGACTCCACTCCACCTTTTCACGTGTGTTTGCTGTCTTTGCGCTAGCGGAATTCCTGGGAAAGTACAAAATGCCAGGAATTCCAGGGGAAGCGCGAGCCTGGAATGCGGCCAAGACAAAGCGAAGGTGCCTCCGCGCAGAGCCGAGCGCCGGGGGGTGCCGGGTGCTCGGGTAGCCCGGCGGGACGGAGCGGGAACCGCTGTTTGCGGCCCCGCGTGCGGGTGGAACCTCAACGCCTTCCTTCGGAGATACCCATCCTTTCTGCCTCGTATCGTCAGCTGTGACGGACAGCAATAGCGAACCTAGAATGAAGACGACGGCAGTCGAAAGGCACGAAGCGCAACGCAGCGACTTCCCTTTAAAATAGGACGTATAACACGGGAAAACAAGCTTCTTGACATGATACGTGTAATCAAGTGTGAGTTCACTTAGTCAATATTCATCGTTCCTGTCTGGAGGAAAGGGGCGTTTCCCCTAAACGTCTGCATTTCCTTTCGTCAAGCGACTGACGCTCTTCTTGTGCTTCGCTGGACTCTTCACGCCCCCCAATACACTCAGGGTGTGAAGTTTATTAATAGGCCCTCATGTGTGTTTCGCACCGGACCGCACACAGTGAAGGGGAAGAGGAACATCAGTCGTCAGAATTCCGCGAGAGAAACCGTGCTAAATCTGTGCTGTGGAGCTCGCAGCGAACACCTGGAGACGGTGTAAACAGCGCCAGGGCCAATTCTATGGCACAGATTTGATGCCAGCTCTTTCTGTGGGAGTGCTGTTAGCATAGTGGTTAGTACTATTGCCTTTGTACCGGAAGGTTGTGGGTTTGAACCTCGCCTTTTGCCGTAGTACCCTTGAGCAAGGTACTTACCCTAAATTGTTTGAGTAAAAAAAACATTACCCAGCTGTATAAATGGGTAAATAATTGCAAGTAGATTAACACCGTAAGAAGCTTTAGAGAAAAAGTGTCAACCGAATGAATAAATGTAAAAACAGGGCAGGGATTTTTACCCACTCCTCCCACGTGACCCGGGAGAAACATTGTAGATACGTCTCCTTACTTCGGACATTCTACGCGTTCCAGCTGTAGCTTCCTACGGCTGCACCTCACCAGGGAGTTGTGGAGATGGTCGATGTGATCCGGTGGACAGCGGTGACTTTGATCCTGTGGAAGGAAGAAGCTGAAAGAGTTTCACTGGATCACGTTCTGGGTGGGTTTTTTTTTTTTTTTGTGTAGAATATCCTACGGGGGGGCAGGTAACGCAGTGGGTTTGGCCGGTGCTTGCTGCATGGGGAGTCTGGGGTTCAAGTCCTGCTGGGGATGCCTTGCGATGGACTGGTGTCCCATCCTGGGTGTGTCCCCTGTGCCCCTGGGATGGGCCCCAGCTCACCATGACCCTGCTCAGGACAAGCAGTTACTGACATTGGTTGGTGTCCTACGTGACATTAAGCGCAACCCAAAAATGCAGGAACATGCTGCAAATCCCATTTTGAAAAGTTTCAATGTTTCGGTTGTTTCAATGTTTGATAACAAGACTGTAAATGGTACTTTTCAGCAGGAAGGGGACCTGCGTTCTGTCTCTCTCTCTCACTCTCTTCCACGTGCTTTCAAAGGACAGCGAGTGAAAACGTATCTGCATTAATCTGTCTCCAAATGAATAGTCGGCGGACGCTTCTTGACTCCTTCTCGCATGCACGTATTTACTTTGGGAGCGTATAAATATGCGCGTGCTTGTGCGTGGAGTGCAAAGCGCGAATATCCTAGGATGGCCTCCCAGGAAGTTCTGAAAACGATCAACGCAGCACGTTTTTTGTAAAACTGGTAAGAAAAGCAGGTTCTGCACTGGTATTAAAACTGAAGCAAAATTTGGTTTCTGGATTTTTTTTTTCACTCTATGGTGGATAATAGGTTCTGGCGGAGCAGATTCCCTGTGTGCCGTGTAGTAGATTACATGGCGAAAAGGGCCGCGAGTGAAACAACGCCGGACTGGTGCCGATCTCAGCGCTGCTGCGTCACGTTCAGAAACCTCTTGCTGAGGAGTATTGCTAAATATGCAAACGAAGCGGGAGCTTGTTCCAGTTAGGTTTAAGCGTTCAAAGAACGTCCTTTCTGGCGGCGAGTGATTTGATCGCACATCCTCAGGGGTCACGAATTCCTCGAAGTTCCCTAACGAGGGCAGTCGAACCCGGTATGTTCTGCACCGCACCTGGAAGGTGGCCTATTGTTGCCTCCGGAAAACAAACAAACAAGCGCAAACACTTTCTGAACCGCTTGTCCCATACGGGGTTGCGGGGAACCGGAGCCTAACCCAGCAACTTAGGGCCTAAGGCTGGAGGGGGCACACCCAGGACAGGCTGCCAGTCCATCGCAAGGCACCCCAAACGGGACTCAAACCCCAGACCCACCAGGGAGCAGGACCCGGTCCAACCCGCTGCGCCACCGTGCCACCACTGTTGAAAACACACAAAAAAAAAAAAAAAAACATTTACTGTAGGACATATTTACACTCAGCAAAAACAGTTGAGATAAGGAAGAAAAAAGTGTCGAAATAGTTATTCCACAAAAGGTAGCAAACAACCTTATCTGAATGAGAAAACGGCCTGCGTGGTATCGATTTTTATTCCTCTATAATGAAAGAGTTTTATTGGGAAAGGAGCACCTCAAGAACACCGTAGCTCCGCTCACTGCTTTATTAATACACACTATATTGCTTAGAAAAGCGGAGCGATATCTTGGCTTTACAGGGTTTTGGAATTTCTGGGGTTTTTCCTTTCCACTCCATATATTACCAAGCTGCAGAGGCCGAGAACACGGAGAAAGTGCTTGTGTGAGTGACATTTAAAACGCAGCCCACGCCCAAAAAAACACATCAATTATTTCCGTGCAAATACGCTCTTAAAGGCTGACGTTCCTGGAGCGCACGGGACGGTAAATACGGGGCAGCGCGTCGGAGAGCTCGGCGGCCAGATTAAACCAACGTGGCGCTGCGCTGTTTAACTTTCCCCGCAAACGTGAAAAAGATTTCCTGTCGAAGCCTTCAGCCTCCCAACCTGCATCCCGTGTGTGTGTGCGTGTGTGTGTGTGTGTGTCGAGTGACAGCTTGTGCGCGACACATGGAAAATCAGAAGCAAACTTAATTCTGCCCAAAAAGTGAAAAATAATATCTTTTCTATGTATTTTTCCATCTTAGTCCACAGTTGCCAAGGTGACAGCTGGGGGAAGCAAGATCGGGTCGATGGGACGGACCTTCATCCGTGACTGATTCGCTCTCCCGGACGCGCTCGAGCGAGTGATGCTCTCACAAGTACGGCCCTGTCGCGAGCGGAGTAAGAAACGCACATTTTGAGAGCGACGACATGTGAGGATTGCTCCCTTCTGGCTGCCGTGAGCGCGGGTTGAGGTGAAGCTCACCTTGGGACGCATCATCATCATCATTTTCGGAACCGCTTATCCCATACGGGGTCGCGGGGAACCGGAGCCTAACCCGGTAACACAGGGCGTAGGGCTGGAGGGGGAGGGGACACACCCAGGACGGGACACCAGTCCATCGCAAGGCACCCCAAGCGGGACTCGAACCCCAGACCCACTAGAGAGCAGGACCATGGTCCATCCCACTGCATCACCGCGCCCCCCACCTTGGGACGCTCTGCGCTCCATTCCTGTTTGGAGTTATTTTAATTCCGTCCTCTACCATCTCAGGCACTTCCGCATAACGTGCCTGAGCTGTAAACAGCTGTTTACTTGAAGGTCGCTTTCTCTCTGGGTAGAAAATGGCATAAATTACATCCCACTCACCATCCTGCCTGCCTGGATAAGGCCCAGATGATCTCCGTGCGCCAAACTGCTTAGCTACGCTGAGGGCTTATGTGCGCAAAACCCGACGGTAATTTAATTTATTAGAATCCGTGAACTACGGCGACCCGGCAAAATGATGCCTTTCTGAGAACATCTTGATTTTGACATTTACGCGGTTAATTATGGTGGTCGCATTTACAGTTATTCATTAAGCTGACACTTTTCTCCAAATCAAGTTACAGTGTTAAGGTTGCAGTTATTTGCCCACCTATACAGCTGGACAACTCTAGTGGAGCAATTTAGGGTTAGTGCCTTGCTCAAGGGTAGTACAGCTGGAAGTGGGGATCGACCCTGCAACCTACAGATCCAAAGGCAGTAGCTCTAATTGCTACGCTACCAGCTGCCCCGACTGAAGGTATTTTAATTCAAAGTCTACAAACGGAATTCAAGAAGTCGTAAAGATCATTCCCGTGGATTCCCCCGGAATGCCTTCCATAGTAAAAATAAGGCCGAATCTGTTCGCAGTTTCATTAATAATTTATTTTTCAAGACTCAGGTTTGGAATGAAAAGAAAGGAAGGAAGAGTATTTACTAGAAGAAATGATACATACTGCTCAAATGTGAAGTTGCCTGGTTGCATGTCTACAAGACGTCATCACTCGCTACACCCTAGCCAGACTGCTACGCTCCTCCACCTCTGCCCTCTTGGTGCTCCTACGCACAAAAGATCCAAAAGCAAAAGCACGAAGGTTCTCGGTTCTGGCTCCGATGTGGTTGAATGACCTCCCTCGGTCACTCAGAACTGCTGAATCTCTCTCTACATTTAAGAAGGGTCCTCAAACTCATCTCTTCCGAACTCACTTCTCCCCTGATCTCTTAAGTTCATAACTGTTGAATGAGGGATAAACTTTCTCGCAGCTATTTGTCTAATGTAATGTAAATGTTTAAAAATATCACATCAGCCAAACCGCTTGTTCTACATGGGGTCGCAGGGAGCCAGAGCCTAACCCAGCAATACAGGGCATGAGGCTGGAAGGGACTCACCCAGGACAGGACGCCAGTCCATCACAAGACACCCCAAGCGGGACTCGAACCCCAGACCTACCGGAGAGCAGGACGAGGGCCAACCCACTGCACCACCATATAAGCAGAAATAAATAAAATTATTAGGAATGTGATTGGGAATTGTCGATTATGTGGATAGCCCTTCATGCAGCTACTCGTGTAACTATGTCTCTCTTTTTCCTAATGTGATGAACACATCGTATTTTCTATGACACGTATGTCGCTTTGGAGAAAAGTATCTGCTAAACGAATAAATGTCAATGTAAAATATAACGCCAGATTTCAGTTCTGTTGCCTTCTGTTTGTGCTGAAAAGCACTCTTCTTTATCGTTAGCTGGTAGCTGTCGTTGCAAATTTGTGAGAAATATGGAATAAAAGGAGACAGCGGATGCCTGAGCACACCTCATGCCTGGTCACTCCCAGAAACAAACACGTCCTGCTGAGTCACAGCGGCAAATGCTTTATGGCTGAATTCCTCGCACCAGCAACGCAACCGCTTATTTGCGTCGTGCGAGAATTCCTTGCCCAACAGGCATCAAAAAAGCCTAAAAGACACAGCAGACATTTACACTAGTAGAGGACACACCCGATATTCACTCGGTGCCTTGAGCAAAGCTTTTCAGACCGGTACAACACAGCCGAGTAATTTTCGGTGGGTCACCTCACAGTACTTTGCTCACAGGTACTACAGCAGGAGCTGGAACTCAAACCTATGACCTTCAGGGGTAAAGCTGCAGCTCTAACCGCTCCCCTGTCCTCATACATATGTGCCTGCAATAGTGGCTTCAACAGATGACGGTAACAAACTCCCAGTGAACCCGGGTGGGACTTAAACCCGCAACGCGCGGCTGCGGAGGACGAGCGCTAACCCGTTCGGCCGGGGGGTCCTCCTGGGGGCGCCGCGTTGGCAGAGCCGTAAAGGAAGTCAGCTGATGTGAGTGACAGGTGATGGTTGCCGTGCGGTGAATAATTGGCACCTCCGTGCTTATACATAAACATATAGTGTACGGATTTACCCCGCAAGGTCTTTCTCGCTCTGATGATGTTTTCAAAAATGTATTTGTGGAATATCTGTGAAAAGCAGTGATAATTCTTTGCTATTTATACAACTATTGGGTTTATATATGAAGAATGTGCGGGTTACCGAGTAAGGAGAGGAATACATGTATTAATCTTTCTTGCTCTACAACCTTGGTTTCAGGAGGGCTCTTCAATCTACACCGGTGCAGGTAGTTCCTCGTGGCACCGGAAAGAGGAAGGAAAAACACACATATTGTAGCGTATTGTAGATAATTTCCTCTTTGTCTCATTAAATACAGGCCTGCGCATTTCGTAATACCTTCGTGTTTTAAATAAAAGTTTTGGATAACTTATTAATGTTAATCATCAGCTAATAAATCTTCCATCGGAAAGTCAAAACTTGTAATAAATGTCTCATTATGCACATATTTTCGTAGAGGCGTGACGCACGCATGTACAGGCATGCGACGCAATACTTTCACCTTAATTTCTTTCTTTATTTGATTTAGATGTGAAACAAGCGCATATTCTATGCATCTCGGGCAGAACAGCGGGCAGAGTTTTGTCTGTGAGCGCCGGACAGAAGAGGGACGTAGAGAATAGCCGCAGCGTTCGTCTTTGGGGGATTGCGGATGATCAATAGGATGTAAATGTATTCACCGCTTCAGTGAAATTCATATTGTGATACATATGTGATACATTAATAAACAGCCATGCATGAAATAATAATGAGCTTTTCTGAAAGGAGAAAAAAACATGTTGCATGATGCATGGGGGGGATCCTGCAAAGAGGCAAATGCATTCAGATGCATTCCCTGCAATTGATATTCACAAGTGCCGCTGTAAGGTTGTCGGTCCTTTAAGATAACGGAGGTCATGGCAACAGGCTGCGGTTCCACTGGAAGAATGTACTGGTAAAGCAGAAACGCACTGGAGGAAAAAGCTGGGGAGAAATTTAAATCGGCGTTACGATAACGTCTAAAGACAACGAAAGGCAGTGTGCGGATTTCCCCGACTCTGGGAAACACGATAAGGCGCTCATTCATTCGAGTGCCCATTTTTCATTCGCAGAGAAGGCCAAGCGCTCACCGCCAGCTCGTACGCGAACGCACACCCTTCTCCTAATCCCGGAGCTGCTGCCTCGCTCCTGCCCTGCGTTTCAGCCAGGGCACACGAGGCCGTCTCGGAATCTGCTGCGGCTGCCTGGCGCGGTGGAATCTGAAGGGGGTGGCGGGCATCCCAGCAGCCTGTGGGCAGATTTTTTGAGCTGGAGAACATGTGACAGGTGGACGTACAGCAAAACCCCGGGCCCTTGGAGCTCTTCGGAGGTCCGTCCGTCCATCCGTTTTCAATAACCACTTTACCGGTTTAGAAACGTGGTGATCCAGAGTCTATCCCAGAAGCACGCAGGGTACAAAGCAAAGAAACCAGAGTGCAGTAAGGAGACCCACACAAACTTGGGGAGAAATGCAAAGCCCAAATGGAATGTGTTGGATTTGCACCCGCTACACACTTCCCAGCTGTACCTGCTGTGCCACCGTGCAGCATAACAGGATCTCTAAAGTGGAGAAAAGTATGAGGAGAACCAAAGTGGCACAGTGAGTAGTGCTGTTGTCTCACAGTGCCTCTGTGGCGTGAGAAGAGGTGGGTTTGATCCCCGCTCAGTCTGTGTGGAGTTTGCATGTCTGTCCCGTGTCTATGTGGGTTTCCTCCAGGTGCTCTGGTTTCCTCCCACAGTCCAAAGACATGCTGTTCAGGTTCACCAATAGTGTGTGAGTGACAGAGAGAGAGAGAGAGAGAGTGTGTTCCACTGATGTATGGATGACTTACCCATGGTAAGTACTGTATCTAACAGTGTAAGTCACCGTGGTGAACAAGGTGTGTGGGCTGATAACACTACACAGAGTTCACTGGAAGTTGCTTTGGAGAGATGTGTCTGCTAAATAAATTTAATGTAATGAGAACAGCAGATTGCATGGCCTGCTTATCGTTTGCCTCCGAGCTGCAAGTTCGTGGTCAGATGGCTGCGGTATGAGCCTACAGAAGCTCAGAGTCAGCCCGGTGCATCCCCAGAGACCCCCTGCATCAACTCCGGGACCCGGGGCCCTTTTCTCACATTATTTCAGCCCTACAAGCAGATACAGAGACGCGCAGCTAATTAAAACCAACGGCGCCAGGAGGAGACATGAGAAGAGGGATGACAGCAATCGGCTGCATGATTTAAAATACAGCGCGTTGCTTTTATGTGGAGAACTTCAATCCATCGCTCATATTCTTGTAATTACTGTACAGCGGCTTGGACAAGCTTTCCATATGGTCTCAAGTTTTGGCGCCGAAGATCAATGTTATATATACACCCAGGAATGATTGTATAAAGTAATGTGTCTGTTATACGTATAATCACACTTTGAAACAAACTGTATGTGTGAGCAATTAACAAGCAGACAGAGAGAAGAATAATATATCTGCTCGATGGGAAATAAATTTAGAAAAAAGGCAGCGTTCGCCAGTGCCGTGTACTAATTAGGATGTCACGCGTTGGCACCTCAACTTTATGTCTGATGAAGCTCAACCAATTTTCCTCCTTGGTCAGATGGTGGAACGTATGTTTGGCAGTGCGCTGATGGAGAGCATTCTGTCGCGTGGAGAGGCGGATCTGCGGGAAGTTGTTATGCCGTTGCACCGTCGCAGTGTGGGACTTTCCCCGCGGCTGCGGCGTCCGCGCGGGCGGGCGAGCGCCGTTCTCCAAGGCACGTGCGCCGCCGCGGTTTAAGCGGAAGGCCGCGACCTGTGCCAGCGACGCCCCCGTGCCATGCTGCCCGCCCGGCGATCGCTGCTGGGCAGTGTCCCTTTTCCGTTTACACCCCTTCACCAGGGGCAGCAGACATGTGTCCTTTCTTAGCTGTGCCTCACGGTGTTCTGCGTTCATTAGGGGCAGCAGGTGGTACAGCCACCTTGACCCAAAGACCTGGGTTTCAATCCCTGCTCCTACTGTAGTACCCTTGATCAAGGCACTTACCCTGAACTGCACACAAACAGAGTCTGAAACTGCTTGTCCCAAGTGGGGTCGCGGCAAACCAGTGCCTAATCTGGAGACACTGGGCACAAGGTTGGAGAGGGAGGGGACCCACCCGACCCACCCAGGACGGGACGCCAGTCCATCACAAGGCACCCCAAGCGGGACTTGAATCCCAGACCCAACAGGGAGCGGGACCCAGCCAAACCCAGTGCGCCACCACGCCCCCCTACCCTGAACTGATAAAGTAAAAATTCCCCAGCCTACCAACAGGTGAAACAGTGTAAGAAATGTACTACATTTATTAATTTAACAGATGCTTTTCTCCAAAGCGACGTACATCTCAGAGAAAAATGCAGGGCAGGACTGGGGCACATTATTTTTGAGTACGGTCAATTTGTCACATACTACCAGTAAACATCACACGCGTAGCAGTTATTTAAAAATAAATATTATAAAACATTATTAAAGACAACACATGCATGTTTATAAAGCACTCAGAAGATCAGGGGAGAAGTGAGCCCAAAAGCGAAGACTTTTGAGACCTTTCTTAAATGTAGAGAGGGATTCAGCAGCTCTGAGTGAGAGGGGGAGGTCATTCCACCACATCAGAACTGGAAAGGTTTCTGATTTTGATTTTGGGTATAGTATGCATATGTGATATTGTTTCAAAATTATTATTTAACTGGAGGGGATGGTGGCGTGGCGGGCTTGGCTGAGGCCCGCTCCCTGGAGGGTCCGGGGCTCGAGTCCCCCCTGGGGTGCCCTGCGGCAGACTAGTATTCTGCCCCCTGGCCCGACACAACCCCCTGGGACAGGTGGCCCCAGATAGTGTGTGTGTGAGACTTACCTGGGCAAAATGAGATCAATAAAGTCAATAAAGAGTTCTGAACAGTAACCAAAAAGAGGTTAACACCCAGGTGGGATGACGGTAAAGGGAAGGTGAAATATGTAAATGTTCCCAGTTCAACCACTGGTGTGTTTTATTGATTACGCAAACGTAAGGAAGTCCAACGCCTTTATTCTTTGTAGAAACTTTGAAAGACATTTGTCATCTACCATATTACTTCACTTTGAGTACCTTGCTTGCTTCATGGACCTTAGAATATAAAATTAATGTAAGAGTCTGGGAAGTTATAAGGGAAAAATCCATTGTACACAATGGGACACATTGGAAACAATGTTACAGCTTCCATGTGTCCCTCCTTATAAAGAGAAACTACATGCAATACAATGGCTTTATCAGATTCAATATGTTGCAAATATCCATCCATCCATCCATCCATCCATCCATCCATCCACCCATCGTCAATATCATGGTTGCAGTGGTCCAGAGCCTATCCTGGAAACATAGAGTACAAAGCTACAGTGCAGTGCATATTTTGCACATAGCTTTGGAAAATACTGCTGTTGTGAGTTACTGTATGAGTGGCTCATAAAAATCTTGCTTTTGTCTTTCTGTGATTTGTGACAGTATAGAGAAACCTGTGAGATAAGATGGGAAAATGTTTAGACTGGCAAACTTCAGCGGTCAGCAACTCCGCATGCAGTTTACATTTACATGTATTCATCTGGCAGACACTTTTCTCCAAAGCGACGTACATCTCATAGGAAATACAATGTGTTCATTAAATCAAGGGAAAGAGAGACATAGTTGCAGACGTGTGATTCTTAAGTGCAACTTGTTTCCTTCCGCCATATGCACCAATGTTCATCACACGAGTCGCTGCATAAAACTTCATCAGAATATCATCCATTCCTCATCCCCTAGTGATATTCTTTTTGAGACACATATAAACATTTACATTACATTACAGGAGTAGCTGCGTAAAGCTTTATTAAAGCCTGATCTTAAAGTTATGGTGCATGAACTTTTACACCTTACATGCACTTAAGAGATGATGGGCGAAGTGAGTCTGGAAGAGGTGAGTTTTCAGATCCTTTTTAAATGTGGACAGGGATTCAGCAGTTCTGAGTGACAGGGGGAGGTCGTCCCACCACAACGGAGCCAGACCGAGAATCTTTGTACCTTACCTTTTGTGCATGGGACCACCAAGCGGGCAGATGTGGAAGAGCGTAGCAGTCTGGTTGGGGTGTAGCGGTTGATCAAGTCCTGTAGATAGACAGTTCATTTCACTGGAGGGGGTGTCGAACTGCATGTTACTTTCGCTCACTCTGCGCCTGCCCCAAATTGCAGTCCATCAAGGTATGTTTTCTTGGACTGAAATGTGAGCTACAACATTCTTTATAGAGTGTGACCTTCAACTTGACCTTCAACTACTTTGAGTTCTAGTTGGAACAACGGAGCCGTACCCCTTCAAAAAGTTTTAATAAGTCTTTTCCGGACAAGGCAAAGCATTATGCAAGTAAGTAATCATCTAATTCTTTGCTTTAACGGTTTCAGCATAAACACAACAGGTCATAGAGGAACTATTAATTCTGTACCAATAAATATAGCATTTCTAAACAATATCAAGGTTATTTCAAACAAGAATGTTGTCTAATTAGTCTCTGGAGTTTTAAATGGGTTAAAGGTTTATTGTCTCACAGGAACAAAAAATTCTCTAACTTCATATAAGTCTGTTATTTTCAAAATAGGTCATATTTATTTAGGGCACACTTTAAATGGTTTAATTATTTTACAGTTACTTCGAGAGATGCTGTTGTCAAATGCTGAAAATGTAATTTAATTTCTTGAAGTTAAATGACATGAAATACCGAGAGGCTTCCAACTCCAATTTTCCTCCGAAAGATCATTTTTCATTCTATGATGTTGTTTGCTTTTTAAGTTTCTCAAATGCGCTCTTACGTCACGCTCAAATCTTTGCCAGGCAACTATTTAAACTGATATGGCCATTGTAACATTTTCATAATTTGCCACATATCTGACACATACCTGTTCTTGTGTGATTAACATCTTAGTGTGAGCATTGCATCTGAAACACGCTTTCGGCGAAAAGACGTAATACGTGTCTCTTGGTCCTCATATGTGAGCATATCTTTTATTTATTTATTAAAAAAATGAGATCCATGCCAATCCCAGACCAACTGTTGTGGAGACACAGTGTCTGCGTTTGAAACACAGCAACGCACTCAACAAGCACCAGTTATTTTTATTCTTGTATACAGTATGTCACATTTCAGGCTGCCAACTGGTAAATCCATTAAAAAAAACTAACAATTGAATTCCACGGTCCACAAAGAACAGTCCTACTCCATTAAAAATTAATAAATTCGGTATGACAAGGCCGAATCTTTGCGTGTCTGGGTGAAAGTTTAGCACATTCAGACAAGCGACGCCCTTCCCCCAGCCTGGTCCTGCTGAAAATAAGATTTCATGGCAGAGAACGCTGAGAATGGAGCCGGTTTTGGGGGCTATCAGTCACACACTGGGACGGGATTAACGCGCTGTGAGAAAGAGCTGGTGGAGCTTTGCTTCGTTGCTTCAATAGCGCTGCTGCTCTACGCCGCTGTGCTGGCGCTCGGCCGCCGGTTCGCAGCGCTGGCGTTCGGACACCCCCCCCCGAACGGCATTCACTTGAAGCACGCTCATCCACACGAGACTCAGATGCAGGAGTGGGTCAGAGGAAATTGCTGTGACTCCCAGCTCTTCTACCCAAAGTGTTGCCCGATGTTTCAGCCTCAAAATATTTATGTTAAGCCACTTGCTTACGGGTGGCATGGTGGCACAGCGAGTAGCGCTGCTGTCTCACAGTGCTCGTGTGGTGCGAGAGGGTATGAGTTTGATGCCTGCTCAGTGTGTGGAGTTTGCATGTTCTCCCCTCTGTCTGTGTGGGTTTCCTCTGGGTGCTCTGGTTTCCTCCCACACTCCAAAGACATGCTGTTCAGGTTCCCCCACAGTGTGTGAGTGAGTGACAGAGAGAGAGTGTGTTCCACTGATGTGTGGATGAGTGACCCAGTGTAAGTAGTGTATCTAGCAGTGTAAGTCACCACGGTGAATAAGGTGTGTGGGCTGATAACGCTACACAGTATCCATTGGAAGTCACTTTGGAAAAAAGGTCTGCTAAATAAATGAATGTGCCTCTAAGAGCAGAGGGACAGGGCAAGGCCTGGCATTTGAACCTGAGAGCTTTTGGTGACAAGTCAGCTTCCTTAACTGCTACACACCCTACGCCCCTTATGAAAATTATTCAATAAATTGAGGTGTTCTTAGTCGCTGCTCCCGTTTACAGTAACATCCAGTTTGATTTCCGCTGTCGCTGCGACTTTGAACAATGTTCCTCTATCATTACTCCGTCGTTTCGGTGAGCATGTTGTAAAGGACGACTTTATTTCCTCTCTGCCAGGTGACATTCCAATTAGTATGCAAATACCCGGCAAACATTTTATACAGTCTTCACTTAGGGCGCAGAGGAGTACAGGAACAGAGCAAATGTTTCAGCGTCCTCCTGTCGTTTGTTCTCAAGTTATTGTGCCCTCAGATTTCGCCTTTTTGATATCGATGGAAAAACTAGTTTCCATTAAAATGTTGTCTCGTTAAACAAGAGTATTACTGTGATTTAGGTCCACAAAAAATGAGAAATCACTGTCAGCCAAGGTCCGCTGCACATATTGATTTGAGACATATGATGATGTACAGGAATATTTTTTCATAATGCATATATAATTAATTAATTTCCTCTAACAATAAAATTGATTAATTTTCTCAGTTATCAGCAAAGAGAGCTGAAAACCCTTTCTGAGGTATTGTTACTCATCATGAGGGTAAATTTATCAAGCTTGCCAGCCTGTGCCAAACTGACACCATTTTTTTAATCTATTTTGAGTCACATATATTTTAATTTGAAACTGTTACATTTCACTGTTTCTCTAACTGTTAAAGGGAGGCAAATATTATAATTGCATTAAACGACAAGCAGTGGATCCATAAATATCAAGCAAATTTCTGCAAAGCAACACTTTCTGCTTTCATGAGAAAATGGGGTACATTTTTAGCAAAAGCCATTTTCAGTATTTTGATGCGGCTCTGGCCACTTAATTATAATTAAAAATTCTTTTCAGCGCCGCATAAGTAATTTTTCATTAATGTCACTGGCCACGCAAAACATTTTTGTAATAAAAGGAGTGGTCAGACTCACTGGTTGTATGGATTCATTGGTTTTATTTTAGATGCAAGGATGTTAGACAGAGTAAAACCCTGAGTCCAATTCACATTATTCCAGACCAAAAAGCTCCATAAAAGATACATTGATTTTATATCATCTTATTGCTCCTGGGCACTTTTCTCATTATAATGAGAGAGAGAGAGAGAGAGAGAGAGAGAGAGAGAGAGAGAGAGAGACTGCCTACGGATTAATCTGTGTAATTGTACCGCACATGCATGTCAGACTTTCTTTTCCCCATCAAATATTTCATTTTGTTAGCAATACTGAAGCCACTGTCAGGAAAATGAAAATAAATAGTTGGCTTTCCAAGAAGAAAAACAACTTCAGTTGAGAGAAAATGGGAAACAGCACATTTTAATAGAACTCAAGTGGGGAAGATAATCAGATCTCTTAAGGCTGCAACTGTTTAGAAGGACATTATGGAAGAGTAATCAAGTGTTTTTTTCTCCATATAACAATACAATAATAAATCTGCCTGTTTTGTATCTCAAGCCACTTGTTTTTGGTAATTAAATTAGATGCTCTAAATCAGATCTTTTTCACGACAAGGCTTTATATTAAAACAAACTACAGAAAGTGCTGAGAAACCAGGGCGTCTTAAACATTATGTAGAAATAACATGAACAAAACTCTGAACTCTGACCTTGACACGCGTACCGAATACTCACTTCTGGAAGGTGCTGAGGATAGCCATTCACGATTCAATATTTTATGTTACAGCTTTACAGTAATAGCTCCTTCATTATTTAGTGACCCAGATACCTTCTTCCACGGATTACGCTCTTGAGCAGTTTCATCTTTTTGACACGAAGGACTTGTCAAGGGAAGGGTGTAGTCACCGTCGTCATGTCACACAGCAGAGAGTAGGGGTTAATGAGGCAGATGAAAATATGTAGGAAGGGTTTTATTTTGTCACTTACTCAGCTTGTCTCATTTATAGCAGAGAAGGAACTTTTTTTAATTTGTGAAAACAATAAATAAGCTTTGGACAGATTATAGGAATTTGCTGGTGCAGATCACTAGCAAACTCCACTGCACACAGATCGGAAATGTTTAAAAGAAAAATATATATATATAGCCAAGCCAGTTAGCATACGTACATCTCGATATCTGATATAATAATTAGTTTAAATCCTTTATTTAAATAAAAAATATGAATTAACCACTCATGTTTCAGGCATTTTATTCATGGTAATATATGACTAGCAATGCAACAAATTAATTACAGCACACATGTATGTGTAACCTTTCAGTCAGTGGAGGCCATTTGTTCAGATTTTGGACACATCAAAGTGTATTAATCACAAGAAGCAATTGATTTTACTAAAGAATCTATGTTGCCAGAGATTTTAAGATGAAAAATAATTAATAGTTGGTACAAATGATTAAATGTAATTATACCACAAATGCATTATGTTACATAAGAAATGGTGCAGTGTCTGGATCATTGATAAGAAGGTCAAATAGCTAATTGAGAAACGTGCGTGCCTTTATGATGATGTTATTTAGTGATGAATTTAAGAACAAAGTAAATGGAGAAATTGAGTAAACTGAGTCTACTTTTGCACAGAACTATGCAGAATTTACAAATTATCTATAGGATGAGAAAAAAACTACATGTGCACAGATATAAAATATGCATAAATAAAAAAAAATATATATTTAACGGTCTAGGAGTTGGTGCTGGAAACAAACCCGAGTGCACATGTAGTAAAATTAGGTTTTAATGCCCCAAATACATATAATAAATAATTATCAGGAAAGTATTTTATTCATGAACCATTACATCTTCTGAAAGTTACCGTGGTGATAACCTGCTCTGTCATTGAAGCCAGCGTACCAGGGGCGTTATGGAAGCCGAAGTGCATGCTGGTGAGCTGCCAACGTCCAATGCTGATGTAAACACAGACATCTGCCAATTGCGGCTCATTTTAGCAAAGCAGATGGGATATGTACAATGTGTTTATTAACATCAGCAATTTCACAGTGAAGTAAAACTAGAAACAAGTGCTATGTTCATATTAGATTTTTATGGAACGGAGGATAAAGCTGGTTTGGTGAAAGTATACGGATTTGCAGACTGATCTTAGATTACTACATGGAGCAAAGGAAAATCTAATTAATTCATGTTCTGTGCTTGTTGAGTAAGTGCGCCTGAGCTTCAACAAAAGAAAAAACTGGGAGAGGCATTATACCAGTTATATAGGACTACTAGGGAATATTACTACATTAACATTGCACTGATTTTAGTTTATGTAAGTTATTACATAAATCTTTTACTTATGTAAGTATTTATGTGTCTGAATGAGGACAGCACAATATTTATAGTAGAACCCAGGAAAGGTGAGATGTATAAAATGGAAAATAGATGCCCTAATGCATACAGAAATAATAAAAAAAATACATTTATTACCTTTAAAAGAGATTGCTTTTTCCATTCTGTATTTCATGGTGGATAAATTATCCAGGTTTTGAGATAAAATATCTTTGATTTTTTTTTCTTTAAATCAAGTTGAAAAGGACATAATGTGAGCAAAAAAGAGAGGGGGAGAATAGCTGATCCAATTAAATGCAATCATTTGTGAGCGACGGGGACAAAGAGAAAAACATCCAAAACCCAAACAACCTGTACATCACTGGAATGGATCAAACCAAACTGAAAGACTTTTCCACAATGATCTAGATGAAACATGGAGGGGAATAAGCACTGATGAAGGATGACACCTCTTTGTTAGGCAGAGAACTATTAGGTCCCAGTGAAAGTAATGAATCCTGACAGTTCTGGGTTTATCTGTATTCTGGAAGAAGAGCCCGAGCTGGAGATGCACACTCCTAAATGTCCGATTTTATTTTTCATTGATTCCACATATACTCCTTGATATTCCCCGACTTTCAGTGTGGTTTTTGTGGTCTGGAATAGGTTTGTAGGGTGAATTCAAATGAAAAAGTGAATGCTGATTGAATTTGCTGATTACAGATTTAGGTCAGCAATAAATCAGCCTCGATGGTTGTGAATAAAATGACCGAAACACCCCTCCGCTCGTCTTCCTGGCATCAAAACTGGCATTGGAGCAAATGTGGAATGCAAAAGATATAATTAATTTAGCTACTAAAACTTGAACTTAACTGAATTAAAATTTAAGTGAATGCAAAACTAAGTTATGCACACACACATAAAATTTTATACATATTCGTAAATATATATGGAGGAGATTAGATCATAAAAGGCAGCAGGTATCATAACTGCTACGGAGACAGAATTGTTACCTTAATTTCATGTCTAAGCAGGACACTGCTGTTTTACACTTGGGTAAATTCTGGGTAACTGTTTTGTATAAGCTGCAAAATATCCAGTAGTATAAACAAATAAGATAATAATTTCCTTTAGGTGAGGTACATCCATGATCAGCGATTGCTTGTCCAAACCAGGCACACAAGAGCCTATACTGCAAACATACAGTGCAAGGTAAGTTACACCCTGGACAACATGCTGGTCCTTCTCAGGGCAGTGACACGTGTACATTTGGCAAACATTTTTCTCCAGAGCATTTATTTTATTGTATTTATTTAGCTGAAGCTTTTCTCCTAAGCAACTGATAATTATTTACCCATTTATACAGCTCAGTAGCTTTTACTGGAGCAATTTATGGTAAGTATCTTGCTGAAGGGTACAGCAGCTGGAGGTGGGATTCAAACCTGCGCTCGTCAGGGCAGGCAGCGCGGTGCCACAGCGAGTACTGCTGGTGTCTCACAGCGTCTCGGTAGTGTGAGAGGACGTGGGTTCAATCTCTGTTCAGCCTGTGTGGAGTTTGCATGTTCTCCCCTCTGTCTGTGTGGGTTTCCTCTGGGTGCTCTGGTTTCCTCCCATACTCCGAAAGCATGCCGTTCAGGTTCACCCATAGTGTGTGACTGACGGAGAGAGTGTGTGTGTGTTCCACTGATGTATGGATGAGTGACCTGGCGTAAGTAATGTATCTAGCAGTGTAAGTCACCGCGGTGAATGAGGTGTGTGGGCTGATAACACTACAGAGAGTTCATTGGAAGTCGCTTTGGAGAAAAGTGTCTGCTAAATAAATAAATGTAAAGGCAGCAGCTCAAACCACTATGCAATCAGCTGCTGCTGCAACGCAACACAGCTCTCAAAGTTAAGGAACCATGTATTCGACAACATGGTGTGCTGCCCTGTCATAACATAGTATGTAACAGTAGGATTTAACTAAAGGAGAGTCTTCTGAAATCATGGAGGCTGCAATGTGAAACATCTGATGCTATATATAGGAAGAGCCTTCAGTTTGGGGGGGGGGGGAGGGGGGGGCAAGTCTGAATTATAACCTGGGCCTGAACAGATCCAAAAAGATGGCTTCTTTAAGACATGGACTGCAGCACAATTGAATTTAATTTATATTCGTATAAATCACCCTTCCCAACAAGTTGCCTGAGGGTACACCGCAAAGGGCATTCACAGCACCGGTGTGAAAATACCTTGCTGTGCGCTTATGTTCTGACCCAATTCAGTTCCATTTCAAGTGCTAATTAGGATTAGATGACAGGGGCTGTTATGAAACATTTCAAATCTCCGCTTTTTTCCAAGAACAAGGCGCTCAGAGTACCCAGGCGTAGTCTACGATTGCAGTGTCAATATAGGCTTTCTAATTATCACCCTTAATATGGACCAGGCATAATTCAGCTGGCGGATGGTTGTTAACCCCTGCCTTGCCAATTTGACTCGCATCTCCGTGTTTTTAGGAGTTCATCAACAATGGAATGGCTTATCACGGATGTAAGAAGTCTGATGCAAATTGAGCTTCATGCTGATGCTATTTGACAGCACCTTGGATGAATGTGTTGACATCATGTGTTTTCTTTTTTTTTTTGCCTGGGTGGTCAGCAGGTTGTCTTTGTGAGAAAGCTTTTACAGGAGTATTTAAGAACGTCTCGCAGTGCCAGATCAAGATGATGCTGTTTACATTTATTCATTTAGCTGACACTTTTTTCTAAAGAGTTTGCAGTGTGAGTTTTACCTACAGTTATTTACCCATTTATACAGCTGGGTAATTTTACTGGAGCAATTTACATTTATTTATTTAGCAGATGCTTTTCTCCAAAGTGATTTCCAATGTAGTGTTATCAGCCCACACACCTTATTCACCACGGTGACTTACACTGCTAGATACACTACTTACACTAGGTCACTCATCCATACATCAGTGGAACGCACACACACACTCTCTCTGTCACTCACACTATGGGTGAACCTGAACAGCATGTCTTTGGAGTGTGGGAGGAAACCAGAGCACCCAAAGGAAAACCATGCAGACACGGGGAGAACATGCAAACTCCACACAGACTGAATGGGCATTGAACCCCCATCCTCACACACCCCCCACGCATGGTGAGACAACAGCAATACTTGCTGTACCACCTAATTCAAGGGAAGTATCTTGCTCAAAGGTACTACAGGCAGAGGTGAGATTGAAAGCTACAATCCCCAGGGCCAAAGGCAGTAGCTCTAATCAATGTGCTACCAACTGTCCCCATTTGTTGCTGCCAAAGAAACTTTTAATATTAGGCTTGTGCACTAAGCTAGATGCATTACTCACCTGTTTATTCACCCATATATTTTAAATAATAACTTATCCTGATCAAGGCCCTATTCATACAGCTGATCCAAAGGCAACAGCCCTCACCACTATGCCACCTGCTGTTAGATATTTAAAGAGCATGATCAGCTAACATGATTTCATAAAACCACAAATAAATTCCCTGACAAAGACATTCAGTATGTTTCTTTAGATGAACAAGTGATGGCTAGGATTAGATGTTCAGGAAAAGTAGGAAGTATTAAAAAAAAAAAAAAAAAAAAAAAAAACCTTTGACTCAGGGAGAAACACTGAATATTATTTAATTTATGAAAATATATTCTGAGACATAAATGTAAAAAATTAAAGTATTTCAACATTTAGATTTTTTTGTTTGATGAGCTGGGATCTGGAAAGTAAGTCATTACATCCTGCCTGCAGCAAACATTTCTTGACTATGTCAGTAGATGGTATCCGTGTTTGCGTTACTGTGCCAATGAAAAGAGAAGAGTGTGTTCTTTCCTCTCTCTCTGCCTTGTATTTTCACCGTTGGGCCGATTAACATAGTCAGGAGCACAACTTCATTTCGCTATAAACAGTTTAGCTCTTGTTTTTTTCAAGACTAAAGAGAAATGGGACATAGTCAAGTATACACAGTCAAAAATACAAAGAGCGGCCAACAATTCCACAATGTGTTCTAGGTATATGCATAATTTAATAACATAACAGTTGAACATGAATTTAAAAACAAATTATGGTAAAACATCAAGTAACCAAGGTCTTGATTCGGCAAACACATCTCTGGCATTTGTTGTTAGGTCTTTCCTTCAAATTATGCAAATGTAACTTAATTTGCACTTGTTAGGGGAAAAAATGACTGGCAACTTTGTGAAAAAAAAGAGATTATTAACATAAGGTCAGATGTGAGGATTGGGTAAAATCATAAAATATCACAGATGAAAGAGCAATAATAATAATAATAAAAATAATAATAATAATAATAATAATAATTTCCTAAAAGAAGAAGAGTGGAAATTATCAATAATTAATAACTGTCAAATAACAGACCTTTCAGCACAATGAGTACAAGACTCATCGGTTTATTACAATAATTTCTTTTGCGGCATTTTGTAGCACATTCATTTTGAGCATTAAGCTGAATTACTGTAGAAATCCATATACTTTTGCTCTTATTTTAGATAACAATCGACACATAAAAGTTGACTTCATCCCAAAACAAAAATGAAATGGAAGCAATCTTCAAAAAAAAAAAAAGAGGGAAAGACAGAGTGACCAGCGGATTGTGGTGACAAAGACCATGGATCATGCTGGTTATGGCACCCATTTGGCTAGTTAATGCAACCATACACATGAAATACTGCAGCGCTGTAAATGTGATATGCCACAGATATAGATTTAATGCTAAGTGAATCAAAGGGGATGGCTGCATTTTCATAGTGAACACAATGCAGACTCATATTAAAAGGTCACTGGGACCTAAAGAGAAATGTCAGCCACACGGGCTGACCTATTCATAATGGAATATGGCTACAATAAAGAAACCTGATTTTGCTGGCCGCCCAAGCTCATTGTGCCGTGCCCAGTGTGGCACTGCAGCTCAGCACAAAAGGTGTCGTGCTGTCGGTAAGTAATCTGTCGGATTTCACCAGAAGGGTTGGAGCTGCAGAGAGGTGCGGTGGTGCAGTGGGTTTGGCCAGGTCCTGCTCTCTGGTAGGTAAGGGGTTCGAATCCCGCAGGGGGTGCCTTGCGATGGATTGGTGTCCCGTCCTGGGTGTGTCCCTCCAGCCTTGCGCTGTGTATTGCTGTAACCCTGCTTAGGACAAGTGGTCTCAGAGAGTGTGTGTGGGTTGTAGCTGAAGGTGTTCAGAAATTTGTTGAAAGAACATTTTATTTTTTAAGGACAGAAACTTCACGCTGCATGCCTCACTCGGACAACGGCCAGCAATCTGAAACCCCGAGATAAAACAGGGGACGGTCAATAATATTCCTTTATCTGAATTATATTTATATACATTTTAAAGATAGGCAGGTAAAGTATATGATGTGTTTCAGGTGAACTGGTGATTCAGAATTGCGCGTACTGTGTGTATACCTGTGAGAGAATGAGTGTGTGTCATTGCCCTGCAATGAACTGTCGACCCATCTCATGCCGCGTTCTTCCGGGATAGGCTCCGGGCCACCATGACCCTGCATTGCACAAGTCGTTGCTTATAATGGATTCATGGATGGATGGGTTATAATCAAAGTATGTGAAAATTAGTGAAATGCTTTAACTCTGGATGGTAATAACAGTAATTCTAGTTATGGTACAGTGAAGAGCTCCTTTTCGTGAGGGCGATTAACGATGCCGCCCATACAGACATGTTGGAGTGGGAAAGCATTTATTTTGTGCACAAATCCCTCAAACACAATAAAAAAAAAAAATCTGCCCCAGTCTCTCTTTGCCAGTGTGTAAATTTATTTTTCTTGGATCTCGAAATGAAGTCATCTGCCACAATCTGTCCCCCTTGTTTGGCACCACAGATCTGAGCGGTAAAGATTTTCATATGAATAATTTCGAGGAAGACAAGACAAGCACGGAAGCAGCGATGCCAGGATAAGGAATGACGGTTCCCCCACCACCGGGCTAATATCTTTTAGATGCTGTGAGTCTAGGCAGCCGACAAGTCTTTGTTAGTGACACAGAGCAGAGCTGCAGCCATCATTCAAAATAAGCACTGAGTGATAGGGCGGGATATTAGTTTCTCGGATGGCAGACGTGACTACCCAAGCACCTGACTTGGAAGAATATTACAAAGAAATTTACTGAAGTGTCCGTGTTATACGTTAAATTCAAACCTGAAGGAACCGGGTTTGAAGCCCACCACCCTTAATCGAAGTGCTTACCCTGAACTCCTGCAGGAAAAGTGACTGAGCTCTTTAAATGAGTAAATCACTGCAGGTCACTTAGGGTACCAACCTAACATTGCAAGTTGCCTTGGGGAACAGCATGACACAGACAGACAAACAAACCACTTGTCTCAAGTGGGATTGTGGCAAACCAGAGCCTAACCTGACAGCACTGGGTGCAGAGTTGGAGGGGGTACACTCAGGGCAGGATGCCAGTCTGTTGCAAGGCACCCCAAGCAGGACTTGAACCCTAGACCCACTAGAGAGGCAGGCCCTGGCCAAACCTGCTGTGCCACCCTACCCCTGCACTTTCTCCCCAAGCATGATCTGAATTTAAAAAATAATGCACAGTATTGCGAACGTTCCGGTTCGAAATTTTCAGACACACACACACACACACACACACACACACACACATTGTTCATCTTATTTGTTTATTTTTAGCCACATTTTCTTCACTTTTCTGCGTTCCAGAAATTCTGTTTGTTGCGGATTGAGTGCAACTTGAATTTGCCCGTCCAGCTGTTAGCTGGCAGCGAAACGGGTCCAAACAGAGCAGTACTAAGAGACTGGATTAATTCGACTTGTTTCCGCAGCTTTCACAGCTCCTGTCTGACACTCCTCAGTGTCGGAGATCAATAGCAAAGTGAGGAATGTTGCATAAACCAGTCGACAGCTGGCACTGAAGAGGAGCTTTCGGAGGCAGGGCGCTTTTATTTTCAGTCATTTTAATATAGGTTTAAGTTTAGTATATTTTGAAGTTTATAATAATGTGAAAAAACAGTCTTACAGTGGATTTATGTTTAGATGATTAAAGTCTTGCGACTGACTTGCATCCCGTTCTTGCCACGGACACTTTTCCACAATAGGTTCTGGTACACAGCACCCCTCGTAGAACAATTAGTGTATTAACACCGAATAAATGATGCCTTAATGCAGCTTTTCAGTATATAACCTCAGTTGTGAATAAACCAGTGGTAAAAGTGACTTAGGATCTGTAAATAAATCCGGTTATGAAAAGACGAGGAGCCGGTTTAATAGCGAAGGAGTGTGGAGTGGAGCCACATATTGTAGGGACTTGGGCAAAAAAATCAAGTACCGTGCTGTTTATGTATCTTTCCTACTGTCCTTAAGGCAACGAAATATTCTTATATCACAGTGTGAAGGTTTTGCCTGCATTTCTGCAGGTGTTCTAGTTAAACACAAGTGTAACTGGAAACATTTCCTGAATGCAAACAATCGCTGTTCCTGCTTATACACTAATGTGGACCCAAAAAGTTGTTTTTTTTTTTCCCCATAACAAATAATGGAAAGCTTTCTTATTGTGGACCAAGTGTTATTAACTTTCACTATTGCAGCATTTACATTTGTTCACTGAGCTGATGCTTTTGTCTGAAGTGACTTGCAATGTTAAGGTTTCAGTTATTACAAGCTTACAATTATTTTCCCATTTATACAGCAGGGTAATTTTACTGGACTAATTTAGGGTAAATACCTTGCTCAAGGGTACTACAGCGAGAGGTGGGGTTCCCACCTGTGGATCCAAAGGCAGTAGCTCTAACCATGGTGCTAACAGCCATCCCCATTAAATGGTATCATCAGGTGTCATAGCAAGGCCATAATAAGTATTGAAAACAAAATACCAAGGTTAATTTTAAACATTTCTCACAATTTCCACGGTGAGAAAACTATGCTGTAAACCAGGAGTCAAGAGCAAACACGGTTATAGAAAACACATGCAAGACTCTGCAGTAAAAAGGTATGTCCACCATTACTGTCTGTTCACTATACACACTATTTTTTCCTAAACATATTTCATAATCATGAAAGACTTCATAATACCTGCAAAATTACATTTTTTTAAAAAAATCTTCTATTTCAAATTGGTGCTGCTGTGGGTCCAATGACTTTTCTGTGGGAATAAAGTCTAAGAGCGAGACATGGTGACAAATAAGGAGCGGCTTGTCTGGAGATTCTCGTATAACGGGGCCCCGTATAGCGGGGAGCGCATGTAGGTATAAACATGGTGTGGGCGGGTAGGGAGGTAGAGACAAAAGGCGAATAATTACTGTGAGAGGAAGCACAGCTTTATTACATGACACACAGAGGGCGGAAAAGCCGCAGAAATCCATTCACTTCATGAATGTCTCAAGTTAATTTGTTAAATAATGGAAATTCTCAAAGGTCACACACAGATAAGATTATAAGAGTCGGAAAACAATCCAACGTTTGAACTGCGCATTAAGATAATAGTGCGGAAGTCAAAGGTGAACGTTGAAGAACTTAATCCTTTAGATTTTACCAACTTTCGCATTCAGTACATAAGTGCATTAAAATTCCTTATAACTTGTTAGAATTTTTTTTTTTTTTTTTTTAAAAGAAAGTAGTACTACTAATGAGGGGGGTGCGACGGAGCAGTAAGTTTGTCCGGGTCCCGCTCTCTGGTGGGTCTGGGGTTCGAGTCCCCCCTGGTGTGCCCTGCGGCGGACGAGCGCATCCCGCCCTGAATGTGTTCCCTCCCCCTCCAGCCTTGCGCCCTGTGTTGCCGGGTTAGGATCCAGCTCCCCGCGACCCCGCTTGGGACAAGCGGTTTCAGACTCTGTGTGTGCGTGTGCGCGCGCGTGCGAGAGAGACGATTACTAGTAAGTTATCAGCCTGGTGAGGTGTCACCCACGCAGAAGTCGCGGTTTAGCTGGGTATGTGTTTGCGTTTTCAGAGCTGCCCGCTGTATGGGCCGCTTTTCGCGTTTTCAGTTCTGAAGGTCTTAGGTTCGAATCCCGCTTCTACCGCAGAACAAATGCTCAACGTGACTGATTTTGTGCGTTACCTAATGTAATGCACAAGTTGTATTTTCCATGAGATCATCATGTACGTCGCTTTGGAGACAAGCGTCTGCTAAATGAATAAAAATGTAAAGTAATTTACCGAATGTATGCAGTGAGAACACCCTGATGTATAAAAGGGCAAATATGGGTAAAAGTTGGTTGAACCGAATTGGACAAATGTGTAATAATAATAATAATAATAATAATAATGATGATAGCGGCACTGTCAGAGGAGTGCCGGGGAGTGGCGCATGTCCCCTCCCCGAGAGCGCCCCCCCGTGCCCGGGAGCCGCCGGTGCACACGCTCTCGCGCTGCGCTCCGCCGGCTCTATTGTGTGCAGCGAGTGAGGAGAGAAGAGAGCAGAGCGGAGCGGAGCGGAGCGCGGATCCACGGAGCGCGCGGGCCAGCCACTGCGCGCGCACTGCTCACTTGGAGAGAAAGGAGAGAGAAAAGAAAAAAGAAAAGAAAAGGAAAGGAAAGAGGCGAAAGAGAGAGGAGAGGAAACGGGGGAAACTCGCAGCGGGTTGTGTTTTACAAGAAGAAAAGGAAGAAGAGGGGAAAGACGGAGCCGCTCGCTCGGCTCGACGCGCGTTCACCACCAGCGCCGGCTGATTTTTCTAAAGTCTTTATTTTGTCCTCCTGCAAACCGCGAGCGGATGTGAGACTCTCGCATACACTCTCTCTCGCACGCACGCACACACACGCACACACACTCAGTCACACTCTGCGTTTCAGCACCACCGGCGAGAGGCACCCCCGCGCGCGCTCCGACTCGCGCGCCCGCCCGCCGCCCCGCTGCCCCGGTCCTCCTCGTGCCCCCGCAGCAGAAGAGGAGCGCGCCGAGCCCCCCGGGACCTGGTCGATCACTGATGATTGATGGTTGACGGTTGATGTTCCTCCTGAAATGGACGTGAGGCTGTACCCCCCTCCTCCTCCTCCTCGCGCAGCGCAGCCCGCAGCGGCCGCGGACCCCCCCTGCGTGGGACCCCCGCACTGCTTCGAGCCCTACTACTGCAAGGTGACGGAGCCCCTCTCTTCACACACACACGCACGCACGCACGCGAGCACACACACACACACACACACACACGCACACACCCTGCACGTCTGCGCTCTTTCTCTAACTCCTCTCCCTGCCTGCGCGCAGATACGCCCGGGAACGGTCGCTCACACTCTTCGTAACTGTCTCTGTCAGTCTGTGCCACATTTCGGGCGCGTGCCGCGCACACAGAGAGTGTGTGTGTGTCCGCGTGTGTGTGTGCGAGCCAGCGAGAGAGAAAGAGAAAGAAAGAAAGAAAGAAAGAAAGAGAACGCGAGAGTGCGTGAAAAGTGGACCAGGAGTGTGTTCGTTGCGGGTCCGGAGGCTGCGTGTGGAGTTGTCCCCCCTCGCGCAGCTCTCGCGCTGATCATGCCGCGCGCCGAGTTTGCTGTGCTCGCACTGCAGCGCGTGCCGGACACACTGGCACACACGGAAGCTAGGAGCGGTGCGGGAAAAGCGGAGTTCCTTTTCCCGGAATCGTGGTGTTGTTGGTCACGCGGGGCGGGCGCGTGAAAGTCACCGCTCGCCGGCCGGGTGGGTCTGCGCGAGCGCGGCGCTCGAGTCGGGGACCGCGTGAGGGGAGACGAGAGGAGAGGAGAGAGGAAAGCGCGCGGGCCGGGCGGGGAGGGGTCCCGTAACGTGGCTCGCGCCGCGCACCGTCTCGTTCCGTGAGCTCGCGCGCTGCCCCGGGCCCGTGCAACGGCACGAGTGAAGTGCGGCGAAACTTTACTTCGACTCTCTTTCTGTTTCCCGTTTCGCTTGGAGGTCGCGTGGCGATGAATTATGAAGGAATTACACGTTCGTTCGTTGAGCCGCGGTTGACGACACCAGGCTGAGGCTGTCGTGGTCGTGGAGGTCCGTCTGAGGGTCTCTGGAGGGCTGCTAAGGGTTTTGAACGTGTGCGACGGGGTGTGAAGGGCTGTGGAGGTGTGTGGGGGTTCCGACCAAGGGCTTCTGACGCTTTTGTGAGGGTTGTAGGGGTTCTTTTGAAGGTTTGTGAGGGTTCTGTAAAGGTGAGGACCTGGGGGGGGGTTGTTAGGATTGAAGACAGGTGGTTTTGGAGGATTTCGAGGCGACTGAGAAGATCGAGGGCTTGCGAAGGTCGAGGAGGCTGTGTAGGTTGTAGATGGCTGAGAAAGCTGTGGAGGTTGAGGAGGTTCCGGAGAGTTTTGAGGTAATTGAGAAGGTTGAGAAGGTTGTGGATGGTTGAGGAGGGTTGAGGAGGTTGAGAAGGTTGAGGAGGATTGAGGAGGTTGAGAAGGTTGAGGAGGATTGAGGAGGATTGAGGAGGTTGTGGAGGCTGGTGTCGGCTTACCAAGCTCTATGTTTGCGATCAGCCCCATCTGGGACACGCTCTTCTGCATTTAGCCTTCAGCCATTCCCTTTAGAACAGGTATTTTCCCTGCTAAAATAATGAAGCTCTTGTTCTGTGAGCTGCGTGATCACGTCTCCATGAGACTGGGTCTCCGGTCATCAAAACACCCCCCCCCCCCGACGCGGGAACAGTCAGCAGTCGACTGGCTGTTACAGTAATTCCACTTGTAATTAATTCCTTAAAAAGACCACCCCCCATGACCTCCATCCCTCGAGCCATAACACACACACACCGACCCACATAGCAGAGAGACGTCAGCTTTACTTACCTCCCTCCTTGACATGTTTTAACAAAACGCTGTTTGATGGCCTCCTTCACTCGTGGGGCAGAAATCACATAAACATGGCATCTGTGCAGCTGCACGCGGTTTTATAAACAGGATTTGATTTGAAGTTACAAGTCGGTCTTGTCACAATACATCTCTTAACGCGCGCTTCATAAATATTACATACTGCGTATTCAGCTTTTAACCACTGAAAGTAATATCTGTAATCTTTGCATTTTTTTAAATTCCAAATAGTAATTCTCTCTTGTACATTAATAACACATATTACTATTATTATTACTGTCGTAGTTAGTATTATTTCTATTATTACAACATCACAACAAAACATTATAAAGCAACATTATATAATAATGATGATGGTGATGATGATGATGATACTACTACTAGTACTAGTAATAATAATAATAATAATAACGGTCTATAAGTTGTTTCATTCGGCCGGCACTTGTACCTCTGGCTTTTTTTTGCAAGGCCTATTTGTTATTCGTCATGTTCACACTTTTTCTCCCTTGTAGGTCAAACTCTAAAGATTGTTAGATGATAAAAGACATTTTTTGAGTGAAAGCGGAGCAAGGCCCGCGGTGCAAACAGAGTAATGGCGGCATTTCGGGAGTAAACGTGCAGAAAACGAATGGCGTGCGGTACGTGGCGTGGAGGGCAGGCCAAAGGACGGGATTGAGAGCGTTCGGAGCGGAGCCCTCGCGCACACGGTCGAAGAATGAAACGGCGACATGAGGCGCGGGGCGTTGTTGCTCTCTCCGTGAGCAGAGTAAACATGTCAGTTGTCTTCTGAGCTCACATTCCTTCCCCAAGCAGGAACGCCGCCGAGAGAGAGCCATTGCACTTTAACTGTGAAAACGCTGACCTAGATACGCAAAGCCTGTAATGCGTTTTACCGCGCCAAAACCAAAATTTACATCCCACATTCACAGCTTCTTATGACATGGCATTTCAGCAACTGGGGCTACATTTAGTCATTGGGCTGATGCATTCTGATAAAGCAGCTCACAACATTAACTTACCTACAATTATTCACCCCTTTATACAGCTGGGTCATTTTACTGGACCAAAGTAGCCAGTAAGTACTACAGGCAGAGGTGAGAGTCAAACCTGCAACCTTCGGGTCTAAAAGCAGCTCTTTTAACCATTATGCTATCAGCTATAAAGCATTGCTTCCTAGCTTTATTTAGTCACAGTAGTACTTAGTTCAAAGTGCAGCCAGTACTTTAATGAGTACTCAGTAATCATTTATACACTGTATTTAGCTGATGCCTTTATCCAGGGCAACTTACGGGGTTAGATTTACGTGATCTACTTGTCAGATTTTCAAAATCACTTTTGAAAAGATCAGAGGCCCTTCTTCTGACTCGTAAGTTGAAGTATCCCTTTGCCTTGAACTGCAGCAGCTGAAATATTTTGATGTGCTGTGTAAATTTATTAACAGCCTCACGATGAGGAATTAAATCATCCCCCTTAGCGCTGCTCTCAGAGTTGCGGCCTTCATGCCAACTTCACCGCCTTCCTGACTTTCACTTCACCTCTTCCCCTCTTGAGCGTTTTCTGCGATTTGTTGACAGAAAGGACAATTGTATATTTAGTAACTGTGCGGAAAATACCCTTATAAAGTATTCTGACCTAAAACACATAACCGGTGTGGGTTTCTTTTCTCTGTGGTGAGTCTCTGCTTCGTCATGAGAATTCAGTCCTCTTCTTGGTTTTGTGAAATTATTTTTTGTTCATTTGGCATAAACACCTGTTTTCACTCCTACTCTATAATTTTCTTAATTTCTCCATCTGAATTATTTTGTTAATTATTATTGGAGAATCAAACACTGTAATATGAAAAACTGAAATAACAGATTTAGAACTCACTGTATTGGATGTGTGATTTTTTTGATACGAGTTCTTAACATTGTAACTCGCTTTGGAGAAAAGTGTCAGCTAAATGAGTAAATGTAAACTATGTAAATGTAAGTTTTACTTTTATGTTTGACTTAATATATTACATTTCCGAATGTGTATTTAAGTGGTGCATTTTTGTACATTTATTTAAATTTTTTCATTACAACTGATTTAAAAGTAATAAGTTTAAGGAGAGTTCCACTCACATCTTTTTTTCATGATGTACTTCATAGTTTTAAGATTAAAATGTTAAAACAATACATAACTTTAATTTTAGCTAAAATAGAAATGCTGGATTACGTAAAGGCCTTTGAAGTTCAAAGAACTTTAGCTGGACAAAGTGCAGGATTTTTATTTTTCTGTCAAGTTTAAGAATTTTCTGGAGTGTTTTGGCAGTGATGTTTTATTGGGTATTTGTACTAATGCACAATCACTGGGTCTCAGTAATGCCACTGCAACAAATTATAATGATTTGCTTTTCATGAACGTTTATTTATAACCGTCTTCTTTTTATTATTGGAATAGAATCGCTGGGAATCACTGTCTATTCAGTGATCATCTCTTTAAATGATCAGCATAATCGGACTGGAGACATTGTCAGCATCTCCTTCAAAACAAAGAGTGGTCATCTGTTCCTGTACTCTTGCCTTTTTTGTGCCTCTTCATGTTACCATGGCAACCACAACTTTCCACAGCAGAGCTGTGTGATGGGGGGTGGGGGTACTTGCTATGTTTTATGTCAGTAAGCCACTGTCTTACATACACTTTTCTTCCTTTGCACCTCAGCAGTTGCCAAAGTCTTTGCTTTTCATGTATTTTGATTAACTTAAATTATAATTCATAAGCTATTATTACTGCTGTTGCTGGAAAGGCACTATATGGTTGGTTTTTAAAATTTGTTGGTAGTTATTACTTAAAAACAATCTTTAATTTTTTTTATAACAAATCAATACAGCCAGAGCTCTTTTTCCCATCGATTCTTCACTTTAAATTGGGGCAGTAGGGACTGGTAAGAGCTGTAGCCTACCACTGGAAGGTCCTGGGTTTGAATCTCACCTCCTGCTGCAGTGCCCTTACACTGAATTCCTCCAGTGTAAATCCCAGTAAGTGGCTCAACATTATAAGTTACTTTGGAGAAAAGTGTCAGCTAAACGATTAAATGTAATTGCATTTCCAGTGCCGTTGCAACCTCATAATAGTCTGTCTTAACGGAGTTATGTAATAATACGTAATGGTTTTCTGCTGCTTACATATCGCACTATATGTAAATTGTTAACAATGACAGAAATAATTAAATTCAACAAATTGTTACAAACATTATAATAGCCTGGGAGACAGCGCTGTTATTATTACAACACAGCACTATTGCCATAAAGTCACGTTCCACTGTGCTGGTACCTCAAGGCCACTTGATGAGTATTACTTGGGCATCTTCCAGTGAAGTGCGTACCAACAGCAGCAGTGTTTAGGTGCGTGTAAGTCATGGCTTCAAGGTTTTACGCTTTTAATTTTTTCAGAAATGGGTTTTTCCTCCCATGCTGTGCATAGAAACAGTGTTCCTTAGAGATGGATAAATTAATTAGCCTTTCATGTCACCATCGTGAAATGATTTGGAGAACTTCCCCGATCATCTTTAAATGTTACCGATTTGTGTTCTCCAGGTCTGCGCGATGCACAGTTGGTGTGAGTCTCATAGTGTGTCTGGTATGGTTTTTTTTTTTTGTTTCCTGTCTGGATTATTGCACACATTGAGTAGGATGTCCTCAGACTCTTGCTCTCAAATTTATTTTCTTGACTTGTTGTGCTTTCTTATAAGAAAGTACATCCAGCATAAATTACTGCTGAATTTATTTGACTGTTGCCATGTAATGCTTTGTGACATCATTGCTGGAGCTGGTTGCTCTGCAGTGCCAAGTTCGAAGCACTTATTAAGTCATTCCGCTCATCACTCTGAATTTCCTTCAACGGAGTTTTTGTGTATTTCGCTCGCTGTTTTGTGTACACAGTGTAACGGACAGCCACGAACGCAATTTAACTAGATTCCGTGACCATGAATGAGAAATATCACAGTCAGCCTGTTTCTGCAGCATTTTAATTTGCTGTAACGGATAAAACATCACTAGTGTGAGCAAGAAACGGTGGAACTTCAGAAAAACAGGAGATCTGGGGTGAAAACGATACGAAATGAGTAGGGTCAACAACGACGCAGACCTTTCCGAAACCGCAACCGTTTTTCACATAAAGACCTACAAACTTAAATGAACGGCAAACGAAAGAACGGGAAACGAATTTAGAACAGCTCCTTGCTTGAGAAGGTTCCAAGTTTACTTATAGCCGGGTGCAGCGCGGTTGCCCCCGGGGACACGGTCAGACACGTGGCCCAAGGTTACAGAGATCCAGGCCTGGGCGCTAATTTCCAGAAAAACCTGTTTACTGCGCACGGCAGATATCGAAGTTAATGATTTACTCCGAGCTAATGACTTTCTGCTGCTGTGCGAGCGCATTGTCCTAATGGAGTTTCGGGACGAGACGTTATTAACGCTAACAGGTAAAGGACAACGCTGGTGTCACTGGGGCAGGCTCTTAAAATAAGTGTGGCGTTTCTTGGTTTTCCCGAGCTTCCCCAATTTGCGTGGCTTTCGGTTCGAATTAAGTCTTTGGGAAAAATGTGATTATATCACAGGATTTCGTGTTGATGTGTGACAAGAACGTCCGTGATGAACGATCAAACTAGCTGGTAGTACCACTGCTGATGAAGAAGGGCATGCTACGTGCATTCGGGCCGTGTGGAAGAATGTTGTCATTTCCAGCCTAAATATTAGTTTGGAAGGAAATTCCGGCCGAAATCAAACACCGGTGGTGTGAAAAAAAAAACGCGCAGATTCCATGCGCGACGTCAGTCCGAAAGCCGGTAGTTGCCGGTCGGTCGAAGCAGTCGGGTGCGGCACGTTTGGTGGCTTTTATCACGGAAAGCTCAGCTCTGCTTCTGCAGCCATTTTTCTGCAGCTCAACAATGCTTCATCAGTCTTCTGTGCGCTGCTGTGGGTAATAAATATCTCGTTTTCAGATCTCCACCCGCATCCAGTTGACTACGGACTCGGCGTCGCTGCGGTGCTAATGGCGCGGGGGCAACGCCGGTCGCTCCCCGCTTCGCACGTTGTCACCTCGGAAACCCACGTGTCGAGGGGGCAGAGCTCGGCGAGAGGGCGCCATCCGCCGTACCGCACGGCTCGAAAGAGAGCGGGAAAAGAAAAAACGCGAGCGGTGAAAGATCTGGGTTATGTTTACTTTTAGCAGCTGCCGCTATTAGCGGGCCTCGGCTGTGCCGCTTTCACGTGTAGACAGATATATGAGTTCACGTACTCATTACTCATTAGCCCACTGTCTCCCTGAAGTACCACGGCGTTGCATTAATTAGATTAATTTAACGGTTTCGTTGCTTCGCGGATCTTTTCCGTGTGTAACTTTACACGCAGCTGCATACGCTTGTAGCTAATCTGTTTAAGCCGATAGATATTTTTACTGATGGATTCAAAGGTTAAGTACCTCCCTCACAGGTACAACCGAACAGGCCTCTTAGTAACTGGAAGGCTTTTGCTTAATGTAGTCAGCCATAAACAGAGCTCTTGATCGTAGACACCGAGAGGACTTTGAGGAGTTTGACAGAGAACGTAAAAATGGCCTTATCACCCAGCGTTTCGATATTTGGCGTTTATTGTGAAAGTTGTGGTTTGAACACGACGCCGGGGCCTTTTACGAGCGGTGAGAGGCAATCGTCGTGATGGTCCGCAGCATTGTGGCGAATCAAAGGGCCGCGTGAGCGGCGGCCAACTCGTCGGCGAGCCGAGGGCGCGTCCGGCCGCCGAGAGGAGGGCGGCCCTTTTTGGGGCGGCGCGCTCACGCCTCCGGGGTGTTTACGTTGCCGTAGAATAATTACGCTCGATTTGCCGATGATGTCGGCAAAACCTGCACCGCGCGATGAGCGTGCAAAGATTTCCGAGGGGGTGACGAGTTCATGATGATTTTCCCGCGATTCGGTGCCGTCTGCCTCAGCGGAGCGACCCGCGTTCAGATGGGTGTTTCCACGGCACCGAATTGCAACCGGCGGTGGGACGACCTCTGAAGTTCCGTCACTGCGGCCGGATTTTTCCTTTTCTCCCGGTATTTCATATGGCGGCGCCCGCTGTGTGGCGGGTCTGGGGTTCGAGCTCTGCTCGGGGTGCCTTGCGACGGACTGGCGTTCTGTCCCGGGTGCGTCCCCTCTTTCTCTGGCCTTGTTCCCTGTGTTGCCGGGCGCGGCTCCGGCTCGCTGCGACCCCGCTCGTGACAAGCGGTTGTTGACATCGGTTGCTTGGTTACTTCATATGGTCTAACTTCAGTGAAAAGCTCTTATTGTAAAATATGAGATTGAACGAGTGATGAGATTTAATTTTTGTTGCATTTGCCACCAGATCTGAAGTCATTTAACTGATGACCTGATTGCAGCACATGGGATCATTACTCAGTATTGATTAATCAATACAAAACATACATTTAGAGCACAGACTCAAAGGTGGGGCTGTATAGCGCTGTAAACTACCTTGTTTCTTCATATGATTAAGACCGATTTCTGCATTTTCTCGATAATGGCCATGTACAGCGATTTAGTGATTTATAGAAGTTAATACAGCAGCAAAGGATTAAAGTGAAAATGAAAAGTCCCCTAAAGGCCTTCTTAACATTAGATCCATGTAACAATTTTGTTTTACTTACAAAGCAATGCTTATGTATTTCACGCTTGAATGAAATTTTTTAAAGACAAAATGTTTTTTTTTTTTTTTTTTTTTTAAATTTTTTTTGAAAGACCCGCTGGATGTGCTTTTTCGGGAAAACGCAAACAGCCTTACCAACAGATGGTGGTTAAAAGCGAGATAAGAACACACTTTTTTGTCGCGCTTCATGTGTCTGAATTCTTCAGCGCCTGACCTTCCCTGCCCCCCCTGAAATGAGATAGCAAATCAGGTTCCTTTGTTTATTTTCATGCTGGGAACATGGGATCAGTAATGTGTGTGGCGTGTGTTTCAGTCAAAGACATTTTCATTTCAGGGGAAATGATTGAGGTCCTTGGTGGCCCGCGGTGCCCGGGCAGGTTAAAAAAAAAGGTTGACCCTGTCAGCATATCACGTCCCGTTTGTTTATTCTCCAAACGGAACTCTGCCATCGTCCCCCCGCCACCCGACTGTTTAAAGAAAACCGTATCAATCTCCATCATTTCTCATCAGTGCAACTTAATGACAGATGAAGAACATTAAGAGTTTGTTCTATTTATGTTTGCAGGCGGAGGCCAAGGGGTCTGTTGCAAGAGTTGAGTCCATGAATCCACTGAGTGCCTCTGTCTTTCTTTTTTTTCGTGTGGGAAGTTTATATGACATTTTGATAAACTGCATGAGGAGTTACTTTAAATGCCAAGTCAGGATAAGAGGGATATAAAAGGCAAATGGAAGAGACTGGAATTCAAATAGTACCGTCAGCTGCGTGGTGAGAGTCAGGGAGGAGCTGGGATTCGCTCCAGATCGATTTGTCAAGTAGCCGAGCATCCTGGAGAGCGTGTGTTGAGATGGAGAACGATGTTGTTGGGTCTTGCGCAGCTCCTTCGAGGTTGCGTCAAACGGCAGCATGGAAGCGGGTGACGGTCGCTACGAAAGGGGATGATATTTAAGGCCCAGTGGCTCGAAGGTCACTTTGCAGAAATTCAAATGGAAATCCATTGTGGTTTTTGGTGGCCTTGAGCGTGTCAAGTCCATTTATATGTCTTAAAGCAGAGGGAATGAGTGCAACTGTGCTGACCTTTGTCTATGTATTTGAAGTAATTAGTGCCTCTGGAGGGTGGGGTGTGATGGGGCGTGGTGGCGCAGTGGGTTGGACTGGGTCCTGCTCTTCGGTGGGTCTGCGGTTCGAGTCCGGCTTGGGGTGCCTTGCGATGGACTGGCGTCCCGTCCTGGGTGTGTCCCCTCCCCCTCCGGCCTTACGCCCTGTGATACCGGGTAGGCTCCGGTTCCCCGTCACCCCGTATGGGACGAGCGGTTCTGAAAGTGTGTGTGTGTGTGTGTGTGTGTGGTGTCTCTGGAACCCCCAACATGCTCTGGTCGACAGCACCACGGTAAATCCACACTTGCAGCAAAAAAAAAGAAAAAAAAAAATAGGACTGAACATGCTGAGAATGTTTGTATTTGAAAGCTGCAAATTTGCGCGGCGCTAACATTTTTCAAAGAGTCCTGGGACCCGACCAGATGTTTTAGACTTTCCACAAGAGCATCCGCTTTCGTTCAGTCTTTGCTTTCGGCGATGCTTGTATAGTCATCGCGCGATATTTCCGTCGAAGGAGCATTGATTAAAAGTGCACCGATGACTGAATCGTAAATGGGAAGGAAGGATCTCCCTCACACAGGGATGCATCCGCAAGCGCACGCGCTTTTCGATTTTTCTCAGCGTTACGGTTTCTCATGAGCCCAAGCTAATTGCACCACTTGTTGGGGGAGACAAAAGGAGTTACCGTCGAAGTTCCCGTTCAACAGTCGGCCGGCACGACTCGGTGAGCGCCATCAAAAGGGCTTTTCTTCTGACTGACAGCTGTACGGGAGTGTGATGCGGGGAGGCAGGTAGTTACACGATGGCTAGAGCTGCTGTGTTTGGACCTATGAGAACCGGTTTTAAGGCCAGCTTCCTGCTGTAGCGCTCTTGATCAAAGTACTTTCCCTAGATTGGTCCGTTAGAAAGTACCCAGCTGCTTAAATGGTTAAAACTTCATGAGTTCATTATAAGAAGAGTGTCTGCAAAATGAAAAAAAAATGTGTTGTTGTGCGATTCTCAGACGCGCGTGGTTCGATAATAATTCACACCCGTTCGTCCTTTCTTGACGGTTCACCATGCAGCGCATATCCTGTGTTTCCAAACTGTCGTGCAGAGAACTTTGGAGGGTGGCTTTTTCAGTCAGACAGGAGGTGAGAAGAAGAAAAAAAAAAAAGCCAAATGCTCTCAGAATGTCATTGGGGCACAGCTGCGCACCATAAAAACCACATGATGTAAAGGAGTTCGGTCTCGATGGTGCCAAGTGTAAACGTACCATGTCTTCCTTTGTGTTTTCACTGATAGTGAGATGATAGGCCATGCGAAACGTAAATGTGTTTTGTTGTTTATTACTCAGCTTTGTGGTTTTGGGTCATTGAGTACTGATAATATTGAGTATTGATATTATAGCAGTATTTCGTTTTCTTACGTTCATTCTGGCAGGATGTCTTTTTAGATCGAGTGCCACCGTTTCGGCTGTCTCGTGCGTCACGAGACCCACTTATTTGCCTTTACGGATTTTTTTCGGCGCTTTGCCGAGGCCCGCTAATGACCAGTCGTAAAGCTTCAAGTTGAAAGTCAAAGGCTAATGTTCAGCGCTGGCCTTCTGCAGATATCAGTTTTGCTCACCATATAAATAGACCTGGTTGTATTTCTTAGTCTAAGCGTTGATGTGGCAGCGGGTATCGCAGTGGTTAGAATTGTTGGCTTGCAGTTGAAAGTCCCTGATTCTAATTCTGCACCTGGTGTAGTACTCTTGAGCACAGTACTTACCCCGAATTGCTGCAGTAAGAATACCTGCAGTCTTAATGGGCAAACCACTGTAAAGTATGGGCAGCGTGTAAATGTCTTGATTAGGACTCAAAGGAGCCAGCTTTCAATCCCATTTCCATAATCCTGGTACTTACCCAGAAGTGATGCAGTAAAAATTGCCCAGCTGTACAAATGGGTGAACGGTTGTAAATTGCAGGAGAAAAACACAAGCTAAATAAATAAATAATAATAAACAGTAATAAAGGAGTTGGGAGGCATGGGACAGCTGGTAGCGTAGTGGTTAGCGTGACTCCCTTTAGATCCAAATGTTGCAGGTTTGAGCCTTGTCTCTACCTGTAGTACCCTTCAATAAGGTAATTGCTCTAGTAAAAATTACCCAGCTGTATAAAGGGGTAAATAATTGTAACCTTAACATTATAAGTTGCTTTGGAGAAAAGTGTCAGCTAAATGAATAAATGTAGCCAAGACAGAGATATGGCTCAAGAGAACTATTTCTGGTTCCTAACAGAGTCTAATGGACTTATCAATTATATGATAAACTGGGAAATTAATATTTATGACAGATGTTTTTCTCGAAGAGTGAAATTATTGGTATCTAGTCACACTGTGAGCCAACAAACTTTGTTCTCACACAGCTACTTCACACCACGTGTCTAGATGACCTCTACAGCACGACTGCCGTGGAATCGAGAGCAACGCGGGGTGCGGATTTCATGATAGCGGAACTCCTTTTTCTGTGGTGCACCTGCCAGAAGAGGCAAAAAGGCGGTGAGAATAGCACAGTGATCTAAGCTGTCAACCCGCTTTGAAACGAAGAGCCCCCGAGGATCTTGGTTATTTAGCGTCTTCCATTCTGAACAATGAGGAGCCTCCGTGGTACCTTGAGCGGGCGAGCTCTACGCCCGACGCAGCGGCGCGAGGGAGTGTCTGATGTTGGAAGCACTCTGACAACAGCTGTCTTTGTTAGTTTGGTAATTTAAAATCTGGCATGTAACTGCAGTCCAAGTTGATCTAGAGCGAGATTATCTCCGCCACATAATTGGCGCTCATTCTTCGCCTCCATGTCAGCTAATCTCGTACGATGGAATCGGAGCCAAAGATCAACTCATTAAGTAGCAGAACATAATGATCATAAAATCTGTACATGTGTTTTTGCCATTTTGGCTCATGGAACGAGACTGCTCTCCCCTCCCCGTGATAGTTTCAGAATGTTGGCCCGAATCTGTGATTGGGAGTCGTTCAAGGCATTTCGGTATGGTTTGCTTTCCCAGTGACAATCCAAACATGACTGTCTGATTAATCTCCTTTTTAAGGAAAAAAAAAGAGAAATGTCCAAACAGATGGTGCAAGGAACATGAATTTAGAATGGCTTAATTGTTTGGTTTTTTTTATCTCGATACAAACATATTGAAATGATTTTCACATAAAAGTCTTCTTAAGAATCTAGGAGGCCATTTATGCGGTATGTATTTGGGCTAACAGTAAACACCCACATGTTCCAGTTATCAACTGTGTAAATGTATCTTCAAAGCCTGTTTTCTTGCTTTCATGCAGTCTATTTATTTGCTGAAGTTGGATTTGTCTACTGTGTGTGTGTGTGTGTGTGTGTGTGTGAGAGAGAGAGAGAGAGAGAGAGAGAGAGAGAAAGAGAGAGAAAACCCATCTTCAAAGGGAATAATTATCTTAACATGATGGAAATGCCACTCGCTGCCCAGACAGAAAGATCTATGCAACACGTGATCAGCTGGTTTTAGGGGTTTGTCTTTTTATCGTATGCAAGATACACACCCGTTCCCCCCGCGAAGGGCAGCAGCTGGCACAGCGGTTGGAGCCGTCACCTTCCAATCAAAGGTCTCGTGTTTCAGTATTTACCCTAGCGGAGAGCAGTAAAATTTACCCCGCTGTATAAATGGGCGAACGACTCAAAGCAGCTTAGTGTACACACCCAATGTAAGTTAAACTGGCAGAAAGGTGTATTATTATTATTAGTAATATTAATAATAATGACACTGGAGGTGTAGCGCAGCACAGGAGGCGCCGTGTCAGAAAAGCGAATACGACTCTCCTGTTTCGCTGCCCTGCCCTTTCCGATCCAGCGAGACGGGCCACGCCGTTGTTGAAATTAATTGCCCGTGGCTCCTTCTTTTATTTATGGGCTTATGCCGACGGTAAGGTGACACCTGCCGCCTCTTCGGGGCCTCCGGACTCTTAGCTGTTAACATTGACCGTATTGTGGGGAAGCGACCGCTGCCCCGTAATAACTGCCAGGTCTGATTTTTTTCCCCTCCTGCCCTGCACCCCCTACCCCTCCGCGTGCAAACCTTCTTTAACTCGTTTGTGGCACGGAGGAAGGGAGGGAGGGGGTTTTGAAAACGTGAGCTCTCTCCTGATGATCAAGAACCATCCTCGAGAAGCTGCGCTCCACAGGAAGACGGCGGAGGGAGGGGATGAGTGTCGATACGGCGCATCTGCGCCAAGCGGGGCCAAACTCCTTCTTCTTTCTGCTTCTCAAAAACTGCAAATATAACTCCTTGTTCTTATGATCTTCTGTCTGATAACCAGACAAAAGAAATAACAGCAAAGGAACCCGACTGAACGATTCATTTTTTTTTTTTTTTTTTTTTTTTTTGTAATCTGGGCCGTGATCTCGTCAAGTAACACTGTAAATTGTTTATTGCGGAAACGTCTCCTCGTGAAAACCAGCAACAGCAAGACTGTAAGAGTTCCTCGAAGAGGGTCTCTTTCTGTGTGTTGTTGCTTGGCGTAGTGGTTTGAGTCGTCCTCTTGCAGTTGCAAGGCTGGTGTTTGGAGCCCCTGAATACTTTAACATCTACGATCAAGAATCTTCCTCGAAACTGATACAGTAAAAAGCTGTTTAAATGAGTCAATAAATCATTGCGTGTTGCTTAAGGTGCAGATGATAAAGATTTTGGATGCTTCAGGTGGTCTTCAATGTAGAAGCTGGCAGTGCTAGTCCAGGGAACAATCCTGAAATATCCATACTTATAAATGGGTAAATACATATAACCCAAGCAGGGTACTTTTTGTAGCTTTTCCTCCCTTTCTTGTTCATATGAAACCCCACCTTTACAGTGACTTTTTGTTATTTCAGGAAGAAAAGCAGTGAAAACCACATCCACCTTGAGATGATTGTTTATGGTAGATGTGCGTTGAATCTTCAGAGGAGCTTCTGTCTTTGCGAGTGTTTTTTTTTTTTTCCTTTTTTCGAACGCGTGCTTAAATGCGTGCCTGTTGGTGCTGATAATACACAGGTTCGAAACTCGAGTTCAGACCGTTGTTTCGAAAGGTAAAAATGTTGGCCGGTTCCTTTGGAACGCAACGTATCGGGGCGTGCGAGAGCTGCGGTCGCGTTTTGGTGAGGCTTCAAATTCCAAAATATGAATTATGTGACAAGGAGTCGGAGAGAGGCTGGCGCAGGCTGGCGCAGGCGGGCGCAGGCGGGCATCGCTTTACATTTACGAGTCGTATTTATTCGCTGAGAACGAGTACGTGTGAGAGCGGGAGGACCCGATCATCGAGCCATCGAGGATGGCGTGCGCAGAAAGTTGAGTGACCTGTTTTTGGCACGCTCGCGCAAACTAATTTTAGCACATCTATCGAACGGAGCGGCAGAGCCCGGCGTAGCAGAAGATGATCAGCCGCGATGAATCAAACGTGACGCTGCAGCGGGCGTCGGATGTGTACAACGCTGCCTCGTGCAGCGCATCAGTACGGTGCCATCGTGTTCTCTTAATTATTTGTGTGGTTATCCAGGTAGGTGTTGGTGTCTGCGTGTCTGTGTGAGTATAACGTGTGTTTAACAGGTTGCCGCCCCGTGTGTCTTGGGGGGGAAAGTGACGTGACTTCGAGGTGAGAGCCAGCGAAGCGCTGTTGTGCCCCTCTTCTCGTAGGAGCGTGTTCCCCGGCGCGCCCGTGAGCAGAGTCAACAATTCCGGCAGCGCTGGGCCTTTTACTATGGGATTAATTTCGTTTATTCATTATTTGACACCTTAGGTTAGGTGTTCGGTGTGTTCGCTACGCTTTCAATTCAGGGTAAGTACCTTAATCAATATCGAGGGAAGGGCTTCGATCGGACGGCTGGTAGCGTAGCGCTTAAATCCGTTGCCTTTAGACCCAAAGGTTACAGGTTTGATTCCAGCTTCTAGCTGTAGTACTCTTGAGCAAGGTACTTACCCTGAGTTGTTCCAATTAAATTACTCACCTGTCTGAATGTGTAAGTAATGTGCAACCTTAACATCATAAGTCACTTTGGAGAAAAGCATCAGCTAAGTGAATAGATGCAAGGGTATTATAGGGATTAGGGGATTTGAACCCGGGTCCTGCAGGTGAAAGGTGACAGCTGCACAACTGTATTAGTTTCCTGCTGCCCTTATCCATTGAATACATCTGGCTGAAATTGATGGTGCTGCAGAGGATCGTGAGACTCTTTACTTTTTCTGCTCCGAATAGTAAATACTATTTACATTCAAGGGGGCGCAGTGGTGCAGTGGGTTGGACCTCGTCCTGCTCTCTGGTGGGTCTGGGGTTCGAGTCCTGCTTGGGGTGCCCTGTGACAGACAGGTGTCCCATCCTGGGCGTGTCCCCTCCCCCTCCGGCCCTCCGCTCTGCGTTGCCGGGTTAGGCCCCGGCTCCCTGCGACCCCGTATGGGACGAGCGGTTTACACGATGTGTGTATTTACAATCACATTTAGTTCTATTCATTTAGGAGACGTTTCTCTGCAAGTCAGAGTAAAGAAAAAAGAGAATTCGATGCAGGCACACAGCTGTGGGAGCGCAGTTAGTTTGTCTGACAGCACCGTACGTGCACATCGCATTTGTATCTGTCTATAGAATTGGCTCTGAGATAAAATGTAAAGGTGATCATGACAGATGGTGTGAAGCAAGTTATGGAGCTGTTAGGAGAGAAATGGGTCTGTTTAGGAGAGAAAGAAGGCTGTTTTTAGACATTTAAGAAATAGTGGAAGGGATTCAGCAGTTCTGAAGGACAGAGGGAGCTCACCGTACCACATCGGAGGCAAAACCAAGAACGCTCGATCGGACTCGTGATCTTAAATCCATTGCGAGCGGGACCACTAAGTGGCCAGAGATGGAGGTGGGTAGTGCTTTTGCCGGAGTCGTGTAGGTGCTGGCATGACGTCTTGTAGGCCTTGACAAGAGCCTTGCACTAGAAGTGACACAAAATCGGCGGCCACCGCTGCGTTACATTTAATTTGGTTGAGCAGCTGTTGATTTAAATTTCGTTATTTATCTTTATGTAAAGCACGAGCACCTCGAAATTCACGCTCGACGTGCGGTGGCTGAATTGCATCGTTTACAAGTCGACGTCGGCACGTATTTTTCCGTCACGACACCTGACGCTTTGTAATGAAGCCAAGCGGGACCATTCCTGGCCGTGTATTTCGAGGGCGGTCCCCGTGAGCTGGTAAACACCGAATAGCGCTCCGCCCCGGTGGACCCCGGATCATGACGATAATGGATTCTTTCATGTTTGTATGCTTTGCTCTTAGCAAACAGCAGACTAAGGAAGTGAAGAGGTTTAGATATATTACCCCCCCCCCCCCCTGCAAACGAGGAACAGCTGCACCGCTGTCATTAACCTCACGGAAAAGAAAAAAAAAAAAAAAAAAGTCTTTTCAAACAGAGGCAATTTATTGCCCTTGGGTTCCATGTCATAATAAATGACAGACTGCTCATTAGACAGGATAGGATTGCGCAACTTTATTGTTTGAATGCTTTTGAAACCTGACATTTATTCATTCTTTATATATATATAGTGTAAGCTACAGGTTCCATATAGATTATTCATCGTATAACAGGGTAAATTAGGCATACAAGCAGCTGCCGCAGTTTTACCTCCAGGTAACGTCAGGTGCAGCTTCACAATGGTTACAGTGTTTGCTTTAATTAACTGAAGATTTGTCATGCGGTAAACTTGACTTTTTATTCTCCATAACCGATCTCACCCCGAAGCAGCGTGGATGTTCCATTACGAGACGAAGCGTTTTAGCCTTGAACTTTTACATTTACATTTATGCATTTAGCAGGCACTTCTCTCTAAAGTGGTGCACGGCTCAGAGTAAACAAAAGTGCATTTCGCAGCGCAGAGAGAGCACTTAGGTACAAAGACACGATGGCCGAAGCGCGGTCCGTTTGCTCCGCACGGCCGTCGTTGCGGCGCACGTGTTCCAGCAGCTACCTGCGCAAATGAAACACGGATGGGAAAAAAAAGGTAGTTAAAAGAAGCAGGAGCTCTGGAGACAAGTGCTTCTCAAAGAGGTGGCTTTGAGACCTTCTTGAACGCTGGGAAGGATTCAGCAGTTGTGAAGGACAGAGGAAATTCACTCCAATACGGAGGGGCCAAGGCTTCCTTCATTAGTCGGCAGTAGAACCCAGAGGTCTCCTCTGACTTACAGCCTCAACATTTGAGAGCCGCCTTATGAGCCGGTACCCATGGAGAAGTGGAAGACCAAAGAGAGACGGAAAGGTTGCTTTTTAGAACGGAAGCTGCCGTGGACCGAAGGTGTCGAACCGTGACGATGGCTGCGGCCGCACTTCTCATTTGGGGAAGCCGCGCTCGGGCGTGTTTCGGAACCTGAAAAAATCTGTTTGCGTCGCGCTGGAAATGTTTTCCTTAACATTTCCCCCGATGGTCCCGGTCACCTGAGAGCGGGCCTCTTCGCGCGTCCGAAGTGCCGCTAAAACAGCCCTTTAACGGAACTTCGGCTTACAGGGACGTCTCCTTTTTTTAATCTTTTTGTTAAAGCGGAGGAAGGAAGCATCAGTCGGGAGACACATGTGCAAAGTTCATCTGCGGGCCCAGTGCACCTCGGGTGTACATTCAATTATAATAACATGCCATTAATATGAAATGGAGCGACTGGTGAGGAGCATGTTTGTGGAAGAGGAAGAAATTAAAGTCGCTCGTTCCTCTTGCCGTTTATATTAGGGCCCTCGTGCCATTTCCTTTTTGTCGCGCCAGGCTCCATTTCGCCTCTCGGGCTCCGTGAATACCGATGTCTCACGGCGCACTTGTCGCGTGCCGCTCCGGTCCCGCCTCTCGAACCGCCCCGGAACATGCGAGGCCGGCTCGGACGGCCGTCCGAACGCGAAACGAAGAAACGCCCCCCGATTGCTGTGATTACGTTGGGTTTTAGGGCCTTGGCTGTAATTGAAAGCGACCGGTCGGGTTTAAGGTCTTCTCCCAGCCGTGGAGCGGCAAAGGATCCCGTGACTGCGGACAGGAGAAGCTCAGAGGCAGATGTTGGTAAAGAGGGACCGTCTAAGGCCGATAAGGTGCCGTAGTAAGAGGCCGAGGCCGGAGTGGATTTGACGGCCAAGGAGACATCCCGCCCGAGCGCTGCCGTGTCGCCTTCGTCGCCAAAAGTGGAAGGAAAAAGACTACGATTTGAAAATCGAACTCCGAGCGTGTTTTTCGCGCACGCCGGCGGATCCGCGAACCAGACGGAAGTCATCCTCCAATGCGATGTCGCTCCTGCCAGAGCAAAACTCAGTAATTTAGCAGCGGAGAAGCGAAGCGCGTTCTGGCGAATTGCGGCGCCGCGACGGCACTTAGCTGAAGGTAGTCGAAACACGGGGCGATTTCGGAAACCTTCGTTCGGAGCGTCGCGCTCTTTGTAACCGAATGAAAACAAAACTTGGGTTAAAAACCCGAGAAAATGTCGGAACGAAGTGTGAAATGTTTGAACGGCAGTTGAAAAGGAATGAAGGGACCCAGGTCTTGTAAGGAATTGCTCTTAAAAATCTTTTTTTTTTAAAAAAAAAAAAAAAAAAAAAAATATTATTTCATTATGAAGCTCATCTCCACTATGCCGGTGGTGCTGTGGTTGGAGCGGCTTCCTTGCTTCCTTACCCAGCTCTCAAGCCCACCTCCCGCTGTTGTACCCATCCTTAAGATACATTTAAGCTGACACTTTTCTCCAAAGCCACTTACAGCTGAGTAATTTTACTGGAGCAATTTAGGGTAAGTACCTTGCTCAAGGGTACTACAGCAGGAGGTGAGGATCAAACCTGCCACCTTCGGAGCCAAAAGGAGTAGCAGTAACCACTACGAAACCAGCTGTCCCACTAGGCTACTTACTCTGAACTGACTCAATTAAAAGTCACCCGGCTGTGTAAATGGGGTAAAGTAGTTGTTAAGTAGCTTAACATGGTAAGTTGCTTTGGAGAAGAGTGTTGGATAAATAAATGGGGGATCTTTCATCGAGCAAAGCGACGAACGCTTCTTTTGAGACCGTTTGTAGGCGGCAGCCCGTTTTTCCGCTCTTCGCCTGAACCGTAAAGGTCTGACACTCCCGGTCACCTGTATAAATCGCTCTTCGAACCCATGAACGGGATTTACCGTCTAGATGCGCTGACCTTCCAGCTCGCTTGAATTAAATTGGAATTCACGTTCGTTACGTTTATCGGATTCACGTTGGGGCCACGCGCTCTATGCATGAACGAAACAAAGTGCTCAATTTTCTTCTCATATTATTGATTAGAAGCCATCACTTGTACTTCTTTGATGTTTTTTTTTTCCCGTATGGGGAACCTTAAGGAACAAGGAACCTAGTTCTCAACGTGTCTTATATGTCAGCGTCCCAGATTAGAGGGAGATGTTAAGATCTGATTTGTTAATTTTGTCATAAAGCGCAAAGTGCTCGGCACTATTTCTATGATGGAGTTAAGGCCCAGAAGAATTTGCTTTGTACATATTGAGGTCAGCTTGATTCGAGGGGCGAATGACTTGAGTCTCGCCTCACTCGGTGAGCTCAACTCTTCGTTGGTCTTCTCGTACGAGAAGAGTCCTTTCGCCGACGTGTTTTATTTAACTTTATTTTGTGAGCACGTGTCACTTGAACCTCCCGGCGGCGGCGGCGGCGGCACACAAGTGCCGAGGGACACTTTCATCTCATCCTCGCTGTGATCGCTACAAGTAAACAATGTCTGATTTATTAATTGATCGCGATCGCTCGGGCGGCCGGAGATACGAAGGACTTCTGTAGAAGAACGGGGAAAATAGAAATGGAACGAAACCCGACGCTCAGCGGGATGGACCCTGTACGTGAGCGTCGGGAGAGGAAAAGAAGTTTGGAAAAGTTGTGTCCCGAAGTTACGCTCTATCGAAGCATGAGCCGTCGCCGATCGGTAGCGCGTGGACTTATAGTCTGAAGGTTTTCAGCTCAAGTCCCAATCCTTGCTGATGCTCTGGTGCTCTTGAGCAAGGTGCCCATGAATTTCTCCAGTAAAATGCCCAGCGCTGGAGACGCTCAAATATTCTCTGTGGCTTTTGTCAAATGTGTAACAAATCCCCGATAACGCAATAAGTAAGTGACGTGACGGTTGAGACGTCTTCGATTTCCGAGAAACGTCGGAGGATTAACGTCTGCAGGAATGTAAACCAAATGTCGTCGCGTCGTGGATGTGAATTGCGCCACACGTCCGCGGTTCTCGGCGCAGTGTATTTTCAGGAACGTGATGCTTTCACCGCTCCCGTTACCCTTTTGGCACCGGATTCATATCTGTCCAAATGGACCCTAATTTTAGTACGGCCATTTATTCGATTGCCTGCCCTTAAATATGCCGCTAATTGCATATTTGTCAGTGTTCCAGCAGAGCATTTTGTAACCCTTTCGCAAACTCAGCCAAGTTCTATTGCATTTTACCTAAACGTTAATTATTAAAATGTTATTCTTTTCATAAGGGAATTGGGTTTGTTTCTGGTACCTGTATGTCGGCCTCTGCATGTTTCTATCGAATTTAGGCAGCATTGTCGGGAAAGCCTGAAAACAGTGATTTCAGACAGAATCCGAGGTTCATGAGGTCTTGTCCTTTGTGCAATTTTGGCTGTTCCAGGTAACTTTAAAAAAAAAAAGCATTAAAAAAGCCAACTTTCAGAGCACATGGGCACCGACAAAAATGCGTAAACACAGACCACGGGTCGGCTTTTCCATTTCACCGAGACTTGCGCCGACATCCTAGCTGCGTCTTGCGCTGAGATTTCTCGCCATTATGTGTCCGTTTCACCATTCAATTATCACTCGATATTTTAATGGAGCCCACGTAGACGGAAGAGAGCGGGAACCGGAACCGAACGTCTCTCCGCCTGCCGGGGTAAAGCCGCCGGCTGCTTTGCTGAAACATTTATGCTGCAAAGTACTGCTCTTCCCCCAGCTTTAACAGTCAACCCCCCCACCCCCCACCCCCGGCACTGAGGACACGGCCCAAGAGCGGCTACCCTGTACAAACCACCCCTGCCAGAAAACTTTTTAGGGCCTTTATTCAACACACAAACGATTTCATGAGGTGCACATGGCTTATTTTGCACGATTTATGTTCTGTGCGGCTTCTTTTCATTGGACATGTAGAGTCATGCGTGGAAAAGTATCGTATCGGTAGGTAAAACGTGCTACAATCCACCTTTACTAAGGTAAAGTAGAGAAATGTACATCTCATCTTAGACAAAACTCTGTTTCTGTTGGGCTTTAATTCGGAACCGGTGTCGTCCTGTAGCCATAATGCATTCGCACGGTGACTGAAAGCTTTCAAATAAAATGTAGCACGGTTACCTAGCAACCACTTGCAAATTTCACATCAGTGGGATTTTCTGTTTTTCTGTTTTTTCTTCCATCCTACAGTGTGAATATATAGCATAAGGAGGAGGTTTTGTTGGGCCCGCATGGCGCATACATCAAGCGAAAGCCGGTTTGGACCAGGGTGTAGGACATTCCCGAGCGCCTCCATTAAGGCTCTTGTTCAAAGCGCGTGGTCGACCACGTAAACACGCCGATGAAATTACGCGCATGAGACCGTTTAGTGGTTTTACGATGAAAATAAGCCGCCAACTTTGGATTTGCGCGGCGGTAACGTTGGTCGGAATGTAACGTGCTGATGCGTCCGAAATTCGGAAAAGGAAACGCTCCGATGTCGGAAAATGCCTCTGTGGTTTAACGGCGGTACCTTAGCGGGATTTTCGGGATTTTCGGGATGGGGCGCAGCTACGCTCTTGGGGCTCGGGGCAAAGTCGGGTAAATGGAACGCGGTGCAAAAATACGCCGCTACGTCGGGACTCCTCGGACGAGGCGGCCCTGGCGCGTGGGAGCAGAACCCTTTAGTGCGGAGGAAACACGCCGGATTTTATGGCACCGGCCGTCAAACAGCTCAGAGAAAAACAAACGAAAACACACGCGCGCACACGCAGTTTACGCGACAGAGACGCCATCGCCATTGGAAACGGCCCATCGGGCCAGATTTATATGTTTGCCCAACATGTCGACATCTCCGCGCGCAACAGAGCGTTAGGAAGTCTGTCATGGCAACGGGTCGGACACGCGTGCGCTCCGTCATCCGTTCCTTCGAAGTGGACGGGGCGGCCGGGTGATTGATCTTATGTTAGAAAAATGCCGAAAAGTGAAAATTGTATTTATTCGTTTGAGTCAAGCTTTTCTCCGAAGCAGCTTACAGATGTTTACCCTTTGATGCAGCTTGGTAGATTTGCTGGAGCAAGTGAAGGTAAGTACTTCATGCAAGTGTACTCTTGGTGGGATTCAAACCCCCCAAGCTTTGGGTCCAAAGGCAGTAGCTCTAAGCTACCAGCCATCCCTATTTGTTCATGACTTGACTGTTGTGTGTAGCAGTGAGCAAGGTATACGCACACACACACACACACACACACACACACACACACACACACACAGAGCAGGCTGGCAGTGAACTGGACCATAACTCAGCGACGCAAGGCTGAAGGGGGAGGCGACCCATCCACCACAAGGCACCCCAAGCAGGACTCGAACCCCAGACCTGCCACACAGGAGGGGGAACATGATAGAGTTGAAACCTTTGTTCTTTACCTTCTGGTACCTTTTACTCAGGACAGAGTGACGAGCGTTTGACTGTAAGAGGCTGATTGTGTACCACAGTACCCCTGAGCAAGGTACTAACCCTGAATTGGTTCCCCCCGTCAAACCGAGCACCTTGTGAAAATTACCCGTTTGTTTGAAAGGTTAAATAACTGTAAGGAGCTTATTACGAGTTTCTCTGGAGTAACATCGTCCGAACCGTTCATCCCAGTCGGGGTCGCGGGGAGCCGGAGCCTAACCCGGCAACACAGGGCATAAGGCTGGAGGGTGGGGGATGCACCCAGGACAGGACGCCAGTCCATTGCAAGGCACCCCAAGCGAGAGTTGAACTCCAGACCCACCGGAGAGCAGGACGTGGTCCAACCCACTGCGCCAACGCACCCCTTCCTTTCTGAAGTAACGTCAGATAAATAACACAACGCTACAAAATGCTTTAAAGTATTCTTAATTATTTTGATTTCTGCCCTTAATTGTGATTAGTTAAAGTTTACCGATTACAAAAATACCACTAATTCTGCTATGGTGTCAGTGTTAGTTTGGTACTTTAAGGCCATTGGAAGATTCTAGAAGGCAGCAGAACATTGTAGAAAGCATGAGGAAAATGCAACAAAATCGACATAATGAAACATTTGTTACGTTGTTACACAGTTATTAATAACGCACGTCCGCACACCGAGCTGGGGGTGGGGATTATTACACGGGGCGCATTTCAGTAATGGAATCAAACGCATGTAACCTTTTGTTTTAAGGAACAAATCAGTTGACTGATTATACAATGTAAGGGAAATTTTACATTGTCTATTTTCTCGCTTTTTCCACTCGGTTTTGTTAGAGTAATCATACTTTCGGCGTTAGTTCGTACCGTACGTCCGTTTTAGAGGAATATTCCACATTCTTGAAATTTGCGAATTTTGGCACCAAATATTCCAGTACCTTTAAGGATCTGATGCATACTTTTCAAAATGTTTTGGTGCCTTCTAGAATCTTCCAAGGACTATAAAGTGCCAAAGTAAAACTGAGACTGTGTAAGAACTAGTGGTGTTTTTGTAATCAGCAGACCGTAACTAATTTTAATTGACACAGAAATCGACATCGCTAAGAACTTTGGAAAATGTCGTCGCGTCACGTGAATTATAACGAAGGATTTATTGATCTATGGCTTTTATAGATAGGGACGGCCAGTCGCCGAACGGCCGAAGGCAGAAGCGCAGTTGAAAAAGTCACGATGGAGTTCCCCTCCCTGCGAGGGTGTGAGGTTTAGCGGTGGCCCCGGGTGCGAGGATTGACGCGCGCCCTGCTGATCGGTGGCCTTGCCGCTCCGCAGCAGATCACAGAGGAGCCAGTGAGGTAAATGTGTCCTCCTGCTGCGACCGTTTGTCTAACCGAGTGCAAGTAGATCGCTCACGGGTACTGTGCGTGTGCGTGTGCGTGTGCGTGTGTTTTTCTCTCTCTCTCTCTCTCTCTCTCTCTCTCTCTCTCTTTTTAACTACCCGTTCCACATTTGGAGCAACAGTGGCCTTTAATAATTAACACAGACCACTTCATTTGCATTCATCATTTAATTAGGTGCTGCGTGTGGATAATCTTGTGTCAATATCACTTAATATAAATTGGTAGATTCCAGCTGTCGTTTAAGGAAGGGAGCGCAATGGCGTGGGGCGCGCTCCCGTAAGCCCCCCCCAACCCAACCCAACCCAACCCAGCTGGGAATGGTAGCATCACTGTCAAACAGATGGCATGGACCTCCCCTGAACCTCTCTCCCCACATACACACACACACACCACTGTCGTGATTATAGGGTTCGTTAGGGTCCCGTTTGATGTATCAGAATTATAAAAAATACCACGGTAATTGCGCTCAAACATGGCAAGTTACCTCCATTTTTCGGCAATCAGAGGTGGAGAGGAGCCTTGTGAGGCAAATTGGTCCTAATTGAAAGAGGCCTGATTAATATTTAAATAAGGCCCCGGCGCCATGAGAAAAATAAGAGCAGCGTGCGAATTAATTGCGGCGCACGTTGAATTAAATTTGCTGTAATGGGAGTTGGCACTGGGCTTTTACAGGGAGCACAAAGGTGCCCCCCCCCCCCCACCACCCCCATGCCACCTCCCACCGCCACCACCACCCACTCGGCTGGATTTCATCGACATCCTTGTTGTTCCACCTCTTTGTTGTCCTCTTTTCACAGCAAACAAAGGTGCTGACAGACAAACCACATCCACATTCTCCGTAATGTTAATCCTTTTTTCTTTTTGCACGTTGCACCTGCGAACATTTTCCATGCCCTCCCTCAGCCCATCCCCTTCCCCCTCCTGTTGCTCGTCTCTCGGGGCACTGTGGGTCATCGCTGCGTTCGCTCGCTGGCTCTGCATTCTAGCCAGGAGTCTTTCTTTGGGTGCGGCGGCACTGCGGGTAGCGCCGGTGCCTCGCGGCTCCTGGGCCGTGGGTTTGGACGTCGGTTTGAATGCGACGCCGTCCGTGTGAAGTTCGCGTGTTCTGCCTGCGTTTCTGTGGGTTTCCTTCCTATGCCCTGGTTTCCGCCCACACTCCAAAGACCTGTTGCAGGTGACTCGGTGGCTCTACATTGCCCTTATTATGAGCGATCGAGTGAGTGTGTGTGATTGACTAGTGAGGGACCGGCATCCCATCCAGGGTGCATCCTGCCTCACGCTTTATGTTTCCGGAATAGACTCTGGATCGCTGGACCCCCCCCCCCGACCCACCACTGGACA